>NW_026067930.1:17787060-18007299 GCF_014885135.2 Alexandromys fortis | reverse complement strand
AGGAAGGTTGTTACCTAATTTTCTAAGAAATTGCCACACTGGCATCCAGAGGGGCTGTACCAGCTTGCATTCCCACCAGCAGTGCAGGAGTGTTCCCTTTTCCCCACAACCTCTCCAGCATAAGTTGTCATCAGTGTTTTTGATTTTGGCCATTCTTACAGGTGTAAGATGGAATCTCAGAGTTGTTTTGATATGCATTTCTCTGATGGCTAAGGATGTTGAGCATTTCCTTACGTGTCTTTAAGCCATTTTAGATTCCTCTGTTGAGAGTTCTCTGTTTAGGTCTGTACTCCATTTTTTTTTAATTGGATTATTAGAACAAAAAGTTCTTACGTTTTATTGCTTTTTTGACTTTCTGCTTCAACACATCTCAACTAAATGGTCAACCAAATAGTCCCAAATGTATCCAGTGACAACTTGAATCATCAAATACCATGGGAATGTTCAGGCATTCTCTCCGAGCGATCAAACGGTTGTCAGGTGATGCACAGCATTCCCCACTCTTACCCAGGTCATTCTTCCTCAGTTCCAGATGTTGCTGTGAAAGGAGAGTACTCCAGCTACTATCTCCTGTTGCAAGGCAATGGCAAGAAACGGTGCAAAGCCACGTTGCTTCACTCGGCCAACCAGATCAATGGCTCCTTTGCGCTCAGTTTCATTCAAGGGAAGATGAAAACAAACAAGGAAGAAGCCACATTGAGTATGTATTAACTTAGCTAGAAGAGACCCACTCCTATGCTTATTTGTATTGCAGTTAATTTACATGGTTTCAGGTGGAAGGAATAATAATGAAACTCTGTCACGTCCACCCTCGTCCCACAAGGATGATGCGACACCCGGAGCTCTTCTCACTGCAGTTTATTCCAGGACTTGATTCTCTGTCTCTCTCTCTTTCCCTCTCTCTCCTTCCTTTTGTGTGTGTGTGTGTGTGTGTGTTTGGTTTGGTTTTCCAAGAGAGGGTTCTCTGTGTAGCTTTGGAGCTTGCCCTGAATCTTGCTCTGTACACCAGGCTGGCCTCAAACTCAGAGATCCACCTGCCTCTTCTGGGATTAAAGGTATGCATTTCTACCTTTAGTTCTGATTATCTGAGAACTACATGCAAGAAGAAAAGAGGATGAACCTGGGTTAGCCAAGTCAGTCCTGGGACTGTTGCATAGTTTTATACTTGATTCATTATGCGAAGAAGTAAACAGAGGAGGTCAGGTGGGCCCGTGGCTCATTGTGTGGGTTATGGGAACCTATACTTAGAAATGAGAAGCATTCTGTCTTTGTTTTCTAAGTATCATGTAGTGAAGTCTACTCTGGTGCCCAATTCCCCTAAGGAATTAAGAATCAGATCAAATGCAGAGATCCACAGCAAAGCACTGGGCCAAGCTCCTGGAGTCCAGTTGAAGAGAGGGAGGAGGGATTGATTATATGAGCAGTGTGTGTGTGTGTGTGTGTGTGTGTGTGTGTGTGTGTGTGTGTGAAGATTATGATGGGGAAACCCACAGAAACAGCTGACTTGAGCTAGTGGAAGCTCACAGACTCTGGCCTGGCAGCTGGGAAACCTGCATGGGACCAAACTAGCCCCTCTGAATGTGGGTGACAGTTGTGAGACTTGGTCTTTTTGTGAGCCCCCTGGCAGTGGGAACAGGATTTATCTGAGGTCCAGGAGCTGACTTTTTGGAGCCTATAGGGAAACTATGGTGGGATACCATGCTCAACCTTGGTGCAGGAGGGGTGGGGTTTGGTCCTGTGTCAACTTGATCAGCCAGACTTTGTTGGCTCCCTATGGGAAGCCTTACTCTGAGGAGGGAGAGGAAGTGGGGAGGGAGGAGGAACTGTGGTTGGTATGTAAAATTAATTAAAAAAAAAAAAGAACCAGATCAAAGATTAAAACACAGAACAGTTTAGTATGCTTGTTTCCCCGTGTGGTGAGTGGTTGGCGGTTGTGTTCCTAACACATTTCCTAGCAGCTGAGTTTTAATTGTTCGTGTAGCATATCATTAATGTTGACTTTTTCTTTCTTCTCAGGTTTTCCTTTCGACTTCTCATCACTCCCGAGTTTTTCTGAGGAGCAGGTTTTGCAAAGAGAGAAACGGTTAGCCAGCATCCAGGTTCTGGCTTTGAAAGAATGCCTGAGTAAGTACTACCAGTTTGGGCATTGGATTTTACTGTAACAGCGTTGGTGTGTTTAATGTGAGCCTCCTGTGTTTGCATCTTGTTCCCATCCGTGTTGTCTTTTAGGATGAGGCACAGAGCTGCGTGTGTATAGGGATCTGGGTAGATGAAGTCTGCAATGTTGTTTTTAATGGATTCGGACCATCCCGATTGTCAGTATATCATTGGAAATATTTTTTTGCTGTTTTTTTTTGGTTTTTCGAGACAGGGTTTCTCTGTAGCTTTGGTGCCTGTCCCGGAACTAGCTCTTGTAGACCAGGCTGGCCTCGAACTCCCAGAGATCCGCCTGCCTCTACCTCCCGAGTGCTGGGATTAAAGGCATGCACCACCACCGCCCGGCTATCATTGGAAATATTTTAAAAACATATTTTGCCAGGGAAATTTTGTATTTCAAATTTGTATACTCTGAACCATATCTAGAAAAGACATAGAAGTTTGTTACTCTACTTACTGCATACAATGTAGTTTTGTAACAAGGAAGGTAGAGACTGCAAACGGAAGAAAATGCAAGTCTAGAGAAATTAGTATGGTAAAGAGTGCATTGATTCTTCAACTTAACCAATAACTGATGAGAACCGAGCGTCGTTCACATACTGAAGTGAGCATCGTGGGTTTCCTTAGCTGGGAGGAAAAAGGGATCAGATGTTTTTTTCTTCCATCATTAATATTAAATTGGTTATCAGTCTGAATTTTTATAAATATTAAGCATGCATTGTTGGCTAATATCAATATGTTTTAAATCACTGATATATAATTGCTAAGAAACTCCTTAAATTTATATTACCTTGTTCTCAGCTATTCAGGTCAGGGTGCTTTCTTACTCTGCTTTCCAAACTGTGGTGTAATTGGCCATCTCCATAAGTCGAGGCCAGCTCCAGTGGAGTTTTATTAATAAGATGAGGGACTGATTCCTGAAGCACATTGCTTATTGTGTATCTTCCATGGGAAGCAAGCCATTCATTTAGAAGGCCTCCCAGCTGACTGTACAGAAAGGAAATACACTGAGGCTTCTGATTTCCTCGCAGAGTCTACAGAAACAGATGATCACAACTCTGTGAGTGTACTGTTAATATTTGTGGTCACAGGAAGCTTGTGTTTCCTACCTTGAGCTAAATCTGTCAGGACTCCAAAAATACCCACTTCAGTGAGGTAGGGTGTTCCAGGGCCTGCGTCATAAAGCTGATGTTCTAAAGGTGGGGGTTGTCTCTGCCTTCCCCCAGCTGCCTGGCAGCATTCGTGTACACCAGGCTGCCCTGGCTGTAATGTCATACACCTGAATCCTGAGTCTGGGGCCTGGGATGGTGCTTCGCAGGCTGTAAGTTCTCCATGTCTTGGAATTCCTATCAGTTTCTAGGATAGTAGGTTTATTGTAGAAGAAAAATGTGATTAATGTAGAAGGGTTTTTAAAAGAAATGTTTTGTATCAAAGTAATATGTAGATACAGTGTGAAAATTCAGATGATACTCAGAAACTTCGAATGCAGAACGGCAATGACTCTCAGACTACCCCTCCCCGCAACGCGCCCATCTTTCTGCCTCTCAGACCAGTCTTCATCTCTGCCTGTGGCCACAAGCGCCTAGCTCAACTTTGTCTCTGTGTCCACAAGCAGCTCTCCCCATCTTTCTGCCTCTGTGTCCGCTGCAGCTCTCCTCAGCCCTCCAGCAGTCAAAGCCTGCTTGATCATGTCCAGCCCAGTAAGTGAGTGGAGGAAGAAGGAGCTGCAAGTCTTCTGGGTAATAGTAGCATAAGAAGTGCAGAGCCCTTTTCCTCAGCCCTTTCCAAGCCTTGTGGTTGGCTCCCATCCATCCTGTTTTCTACTGCAGCTTTTACATCCAGTCTCTAGTATATAATACCTGGCAAAAGTCACTGGAGAGTGGAAGGGGAAGGATTTCGTATTCTTATTTGAGCCTGCCTCTACCCTGATCTTAGTACCAGCACCTGGGGGCTCTTCTCTCTCTGGGTGTTCAGTTTTATGTTTTGTTCATAGAATCCTTTGTGGCCCACTGGCCAAGGATAGCTGTGACTGTGGCCCAATATAGACTCATACATTTCATAGGTGACAGTCTTGCGTCACAGTGTCACAAAGTTGAATATATCTCTGGGACTCTAATCCTTTCAGTGAGGCATTGTAGCCACTGGTATTTTCGTGGTAGGACTTGGGATCTGATGTCTAGAACCATAGGGCTTTTGTTGGACTTAGTTTAACCCCATCTTTAGCATGACCTTTCTACATACCCGAAGTCCCATAGTTTGGTACTATTAAAGTAAAACCAAACTGGAAGCAGCTGTGCCTGCCTGTCTCTGAGGCTGGACAGTGGAGTGGGGGCAGAGCTCGAGCGCTGCCTAAGCCGTCATGTCCAGTCTGGTTTGAGGCCAATACTTCACTACATTTACCCACATTGCTTGGTAGTGCTTTCTACAGGCACCAAAAGTGATCCCTCCTCTCTCCTGCTGGCCCAAGTTTACCATTTACTTCTGTCTTCCACAGCTTGTTTAGAAGGGTTGCTGTTTTTTCTTGTTACCATTGCTTAATTTTTCATTTCTGACTTTCAAATTGGAGAAGGAAGAAACAGGAAATATCTATGCTATTGTATTTAAAGAAAGTTTTATGGGTGTTAATTTTATATAATATGTTAGTCAGGGTTCTCCAGAGTAGCAGAACTTATTGAGTGACTTAAAGGCTTCAGTCCAGCTAATACAACGTTGGCCGACTGTGAGTGAAAAGGCCAAGAATCCAGTAGCTGCTCAGTCCCTGAGGCTGGGTGTCTCAGCTTGTCTTCAGTATATGGTGGAATCCTGAAGACGTAGATTTCCTTGCCAATGAAGCAATGGATGTTCTAGCAAGACAACAGCAAACACACAAAGAACAAACACTTTCCTCTTTAGGTTTGCAGCAGAAGGTGTGGCCCAGACTAAAGGCTGTGTTTTCCCCGCTTCAAGATCAGGACGTCTTTAATCCCAGCACTTGGGAGGCAGAGGCAGGCGGATCTCTGTGAGTTAGAGACCAGCCTGGACTACAAGAGCTAGTTCCAGGACAGGCTCCAAAACCACAGAGAAACCTGTCTCGAAAAAAACAAACAAACAAACAAAAAAAAGGATTAGAAGATTAGAAGTGGATCTTCCTACTTCCAACTTCCAATTAAGCAAAAATCCCTCACTGGTGGGCCCTCCATTTTTGGATTTTAGCTAATTCCAGATGGAGTCAAGTTGTCAACCAAGAATAGCCATCATATCATACATATACATGTAAGACCACTTTTAATGCTCTGTGATATATCTCTGAAGACTTGTAGCTGGCCTTTCCTGTCTGTCCACTCTGTTAACAAGTACTTCCTTTCCCCTCATCTCACACAGTATCTCCGAATTATGCCATTACCTATAAATAAGATTAAGATGGAAATGTGGCTACACAGGAATGTAGAAATTTGTTTTCCTTTCAAAATATATTTGACAAAAGTCGTAGACAGAGGAGCTGCCACTGCAGGTGCTCCCAAATGTTAAAGTGGTTAACTGTGTCTGTTGTCATGCAGAAAGAAGAAAGGCTGCCAGTCAGCCTGAAGCAGTTTCTGCTGATGAACTCAAAAGTCTGTTGGTGTTGGCAAGGGAGCGCTTCCTAGGTCATTTTGATGCCCTCGCCCCTAAAGCAGTTTTAACACAGACAGACAGAATGAAATCTGCTAGTATGGTAAATGGTAAGTTTTTTTATTCCTTTAAATTTTGGTGGTGGTGGTGGTGGTGTGTGTGTAGCATTTTTATTAAATTTTATAAGCTATATTGGCCAAGTCAAACATGTTTCACACATTTAAAGAATGATATGTATTTTTTTAACACGTGTATATCTGAACTTTACTTACTTAAGTATGACAGACTTTTTTGCTAACACCTTTTATCAAGCATGTTTAGTTTAACTGTTCTTTAGCACAGGAGGAAGCACTCTGTGGTCTTATTCATCTTGCTAAGTTGCCACAATGGCTAGGTCTCAAAACGTGAAGAAAGTGACATGTATGCAGTGAGTTGGATACAGGCAGAACACATGCTAAGACCCTTCCCAGCTGCCACTCGCTGGGGGCCCAAGGTCGCCATACTTCCCAGGAGGATCGTGGAATCACTGCTTCTGAGTCTGATGTCGTGAATTTGAATAAAGGGAAGTTTTCAGGGGTCTAGCAAGAATGTGTTTGAGGCTCTCTTGAAACAGTACAAATTTTTGTTTTTATTTTACAGGAACCATTTTTATTGTATAGGCTAAAGAAAACTAATCTCCGAATCAGCTTAGCAAGGCTGTTTATTTGTATGTCTTTCTGTGATACTGTGGATATTCAAAATAATTGAACATCATAGTGTGGTGATATTTTGTTTGTGATCTAACAAATAAAGCTTGCCTGAAAATCAGAGTGTGGTGCTAAGCTGCTGATTAGCCATAGAAGCCAGATAGTGGTGGCGCACACCTTTAATTCCAACACTCTGGAGGCAAAGGCAGGTGGATCTTTGTGAGTTCAAGACCACCCTGGGCTACGTGAGACGGTAGCCTGGTGGTGATGGTTCACACCTTTAATCTCAGTGCTTGGGAATCACACGCCTTTAATCCCAGCACTGGGGAGGTGGAGACAGGAAGGGATATGGCTGGAGAGAGAGAGAGAGAGAGAGAGAGAGAGAGAGAGAGAGAGAGAGAGAGAGAGAGGAGAGAGAGGAGAGAGAGGAGAGAGAGGAGAGAGAGGAGAGGAGAGGAGAGAGAGAGAAAGAGAGAAATATAAGGAGGGAAGAGAATGGAGCTCAGGGATTTTGTCTGAGGATGCCTAGAGATAGGATCTTGCCTATCTGGTCTGAGCATTTGGAGAGGTAAGAACTCTAGTGACAGCTGCTCAGCTTCTCTGATCTCTCACCTTTCACCTCCTAATATCTGACTCCAGTTTTTATTTAACAAGACTGATTTGGATTGTGTTACATCATGGTCCTTGACTTTCAACCAGACTACATTGTTTGTGAAGCAGTGTGTGGAAACAATGGGCTATGTCCTGCTTGAGCACAAACACCTGTTCAAGTCCCACTTGGGGCCCTTGTTAACTGGGGTCTAGGTTAGTTACTTTTCTCATCTCTTATGCAATACTGGCAGAAGGTATTTAAAAAAGAGCTCTCTCTACTCCCGCTGGAAGAGCAGTCCATTGTGGTGGGAAGGACAGTAGAGATATGAGGTGGCTGGTCCATTGTGTGGTCTATTTCTCAGAAAACAAAGAGATGGATACTGTTGTGCAGCTTGCTCAGTTTATCCTTTCTGCCCAGTCCAGGATCACAGGCCATGGCTTAGAGCCTTTCCACGTTCAAGGTGAATCCTCCCTCCCTAGTTAAACCCACAGCATATCCAATCTTGTGCTTTTTAGGTGTTTTCAAACCCAATAAAGTGGACAATGTCCTGGGCAAGCAAGCCTGGCTCTTAGCTCTGACCTGTAGATGTCTTTGCTTTGCCTCTGGGCGACTATGTTATTCTTTTTGCTCGAGCCGTGCGGATTGCTTCCATCTGCACAGACTGTGTCACCCTCACTGCGGTTTATGCAAACCTAGCTCACAAATAATGACATGGAGATTTCTTATTGTTTATAAAAGCTTGGCCGTTAGCTTAGACTAGTCCCACTAGCTCTCATAACTTAAATTAACCCGTTTATATTAATCTATGTTTTTCCATCTTGTGCCCCCTGTTTCTTCTTTGTGTCTGGCTGACAACTCCACCTTATTCCCAGAGTCCTCTCTGTCCCCAGTAGTTCCACCTAACCTCTTCCTGCCTAGGTATTGGCCACTAAGTCCTTTATTAAACCAATCACAGAGACACATCTTCACACAGTATAAAGGGATATTCCACAACCGGCACCTGGCCTTGTGCTCATCTGGTTTTGCAAATGTCACATTTCGGTTTCCTTGTAACAATGCTCAGCATAGTCCTGGGGCACGTCCACTCTTGTTCATGGCATTCCATACACTTGTCCTTGGTCTAGAGTCCTTTTCTCTCAGCTCTCACCTGACTGCCTATAGCTGCTTTATGGATGTTCAGATGTTTTCTCCGAAGCTTTCCCAGGCCTCGGCCAGTTTAAACTGTTTTGCCCATACTCGTACTCACCAGTTTTCTCATTTTATGTGGCATAGGTTTAAGTGATGCATGACCTATCTGGTTGTTACTGACTTGTCTTCTCTGCACACCATGCTGTTTGGAGGTACAGATACACGTACTTGCTATCTCTACATCTGTAGGGCCTGGCATGGAGCCTGGGGGATATAGGCTATAGGAGGATGATCTCCCCAAAGTACTCACTAAACAAATGAAGACTTTTAGAACCTGACCTGAAAATTGTCAGGCTGTACATTTGAGCGTGACTCCTATGAATACATTTTTGACTGTTAACATTCTCGTAGCACTGATTTGAATAAATACATCAACATGTAAATTGAACTGCATGTAAAACTAGTAAGGCCAATCAGTTTCATATCCTGGCACAGTTGTATTCATTAGCAATCTAGGATGATTTGTACTGGTTCTACCTGTGTGGAAACACCAGCAAGTATAACAAGCGACAGGTCAGGATGTATGGAATGCCATAATGTAGCCATTTTATCGACTCACTGCCGAAGTCGCTGAAGACTCCCAGGGGATGTGGTGCCCGCGTAAGGCACGCGGAGTGTCTGCTTGGCACTTCTGGGCACATAGCGAGGTTGCATAAATGAGTTTGTTAGGCAGGTTGTAATTCCTTTTATTATTTCAAATATTTACTATTATGCTGCTTTATGAAATAGATTAAACCAACAATAATGTCACTTTTTCATTGTGATTTATTCTTACTTTGGTCTGTAAGATCATAATGGCTTATTCTCATTAGCTGCATGAACTGATAATACTACCTTCCTGTTTGCTGGAATTTGCGATGTGAAGGTCACTTTCCCTGTTTTTCTAGTTTTATTGGTTCTATTTCTTTTTCTTGTAAAATAAGATATTACAAAAATAATTTTCTTGATCTCTCAGGGAGCCTTTTGTTACAGTTTGTTTGGGGGCATGGTATAGTATCTAGAGAAGCAAATAAAATGTTCTATTTTATTTTATTGTAAGAATTATGTTTAGTTATTACCCCAAAGTCCTGACATTTGTTAAGATTTGTTTGCTTTTCTTAAATATTAGACTATGTCATCTCATCCATATTTATATGTTATATACTCAGTTAATAATTAATTTTATTGTAATATTCAGGGACAATTTATTGTTTGCTTTTTAAATGATAACTTGAATCACCTTATGAACTCAGAAGTGTGCAGCAGTGCGAAACTGGTATTGATTATTTTCTGTATATTTTTATTACCAAGCCATGTCTCCATTAAGAAGCACACTGCTTTGCTGTAAAGCTCATTACCCTATCAAATGGATTTCAGCACTGTTAATAAGAAATGGGAAATGGTGTGTTTTGAGGGTGTTCGTTGAGGACATCCAAGTGTAGGTATTAGAAGATACTTCAGAATAATCAAGGTTAAATAGTTTACTAAGTAGAGAGAAAATAAGGTCGCTCCAATTTTTATTATAGTTTAGAAACAGAACAGATTCTGTCAGCAGTGACTTAAGTAGTGAAAGTCCAGCAACTTTGGTTCATTTATTAGAATGCTGTATAAATTGTTTAAAGTCATTCTTAAGACAGGTAAGTTTAAAATAAAAAAAAAGTAGTACAGTTGGTAATTTTGCCATTGTTTCTTTAAGCCAATACTTGCTAATGAAAATGGAGGCTGTGCCTTTAGGTCTTGTTAGGTTCCAGGGTTCCGGACAGACTTGGGGTAACTCACTACAGCATAGTAACAGCGAGACGGCCCTCACCTCTGCTATGGTTAGTGATACTGAGTTTAGTGAGTTGAGGGCATCTCCGATTAACAGATAAGGAAGGATTACTTCGGAAGCAACCTTGAGAACATTATGAGCATGTATTACTCAGTTATACTTTTGAGACTGAGGTAGTTCTTTTTTCAAGAATAAGGCTTTTCATTTTACTTAATTCTGTTTCTAGTATGGAAGTCACGGTGTTCTTGTGTGTTCATCATAGAGCAGCTTCCTTTTCATTTGACTACTTTTGTTAAGAATAGCGAACTTGTGCTTTCATTCCATGTGAGCCTTAATAGATTCATTGTATTTTATCAGTGCTAACTCATACAATTTATTTGAAGAACATATTTTATTTTTTGTTTTCATTTCCAATAATCTTCTCAGTGATATTTTATACAGTTCATTAGTCATGGCTTTAATAAATGTCTCAGTTGAGTCCTTAGCCTTTACACACACACACACACACACACAGTGTATACATCTATCACCACTTATTTATCTGTTCATTCATTCATTTATCCATCCACCCACCCGTCTGTCCGTCCATCCATCCTTCCATCCATCCATCCTTAGCCAGTCTCACTACATAGCCCAGCTTGGCCTTGAACTCACTATAGCCTACACTAGCCTCCAATTCTGATCTTCCTGCCTGAGCCTCCCTAATGCTAGGACTCCGGATGGGTATCAACAAGCACACCCCAAGTGAGCTTTACTGTTATGTTACATAGAGCATTCATTGTGTTAGTGTTCTTCATTGCTGAGGTATATTTTGTTTTCTTTAGATGCCAGAACAGCGGAACATTATTCTTCAAGTCTAATGGAAACCAATCCTCTGGAATGGCCAGAAAGACATGTTCTTCAGAACTTAGAAACTTTTGAAAAAGCTAAACAAAAAATGAGGTAATATTGGAGTTTTTAAAAATGCATGTTCAGTATTTTCAAATGAATACACTTAATATTTTAATTAATATTTCAGTAGCTTGTAATTTTATTGCAAATAAAAACGCAGGTGCTTTCTTTAATAAGCAGGTAATCAGTAGAGTAGTGTATTGATTAAAAGGGAAAGATGTCTTTCTTTTCATTATCTTGGTACCTTCCAAGTGTGCCTAACTCGTGAGTAATGTCTGTCTAGCTTTATAGACATCTTCCATCAACATACATGCTTACTTTCCTTTTTTATTGCTGTGATAAAACACTGGCTAAAAACAACGTGGGGAACAAAGTGTTTATTTGACTTACATATCCCAAACACAATTCATCACTGAGGGAAGTCAAAACAGAAACCCAAGCAGTGCAGGAACCTGGAGTCAAGAATGGAAACGGGCCGTGGAGGATGGTCCTTCCGTGGTGTGTTTCCCTTGCTTGCTCAGTTTGCTTTCTTACATAGGCCAGAACCACCTGCCCAGAGTGGGTAGGGCCTTCTCGTGGCAATCGTTAATTAAGAAAATGACCCACAGGTTTACCTGCAGGCCAGTCTGATGGAGCGAGTTTTTCAGGTGAGGCCTCCTCTTCCCACATGAGCCTAGCTTGTGCGAAGTTAACAAAATGTTCACCAGCACACACACATGTGAAAATATAAGGTGAACCTTACAGGGGCGTGTAAAATGAAGTGGAGTCACTTGTTTTTAGCCATGTTTGTCCACATAGGAAGTAGGTACTCTCAGACACAGAAGTGGGTACCCAGCTGACAGGGTTGCCTTTGGTCTTTGGCATTGTGCATAGTGGTCATTCAGTGTGTAATTGCAGGATAGTGGAGTACAAGCTCCCTGACGTTTCTCTTTCATTTGAGCTCCTTTTTATGGGGAGGTAATCAAAAGAAAACAAGTACCCAGACTTGCAAACAGTGGCACAGTTCCTGTATTGTCAGAACGGGTCACTAGCACAGGGAGGGGTGGTCCAGACAAGCAAACAGTGGCCTGGCTCCCGTATCGTCAGGATGGTGACTAGCACAGGGAAGGGTGGGCTGTAAGCAGGTAGTATTTGTATTGCCGCTCTTTATCACTCTCCATTTGTGCGCAGTGCCACTCTGACCCCAAATCTGTGGCTTCCTGGAAAGGGAAACAGACATAGTCTCTCGGTGAGGTTTCTCCCTCGTTGACATTGAAGTGCTTGCTGTAGCTTACCTTCTCTTGAAATTCTCTGACCTCTGCGCCCCTGTTCTATTCTTCTTGTTCTTAACCCTACTGTGGGTTTACTCTCAGGAACTTCAGCGCTGTGGTTTCAGTTTGAGCAGAGAGTTTAATGTGTGTGCTTAGTTTGTCTTGAACCCGAAGTGTGTTAGACACTCAAAAGTTTGAGTCAAGCATCGCCTTTCTCTCTCGAGTCCCTTATAAATGCTACAGCTTGGTGTTACATTCCTTTTCTGATCACTAAGGGCCATGTTATGGCTTCTGTAGAAAGTGTTTTCTGTATCTTCTTCCACCCGTAAGTCCTGGCTTCTGCTGAGAGTCAGACCTGTATGGTAAACTGAGCCGCGATTGTGGGTTCGCGAGTCAGAGTGAGCCCTGTTCACTATATTACAGTGATATTTGTAAAGTAAGTGGTCAGGAAGGACTGCAGGTGCTTCAGTGGGAGACCACATCAGATTCCCGTGTCAGAGCAAAAGCTACGTTGTATGTTTTCAGAGTGTTGTTAGTGTTAATGCGGCTTTAAGTAGGGAGTCATCTTATGGTGAAAGTCAGAGGGCACAACAATTCAGTCTTAGACTCAGCAACCCGTGCCATGGCATTCGCCACGTCAGAGTGGGAATGAGATCCTAGTTTTATTTTAAAGTTGCGGGACTGTTATGACAGAATGCATGCAGACGTTTAAAGCTTAGTTGCCAGTGTTATTTTCTAAGCTGAGACGGATCTTGGTAGAGCAATTCATCACAAATTGGGCTTTTAAAAGCTGCTTTGAAATGCTTGTGTTTGGATTCTATATAAATGCAAATCATACATTTCCCATTGCATCCAGGCTGTAATGCAGTTGTGATTAGTACTGATTAAGGAACATTGTAAGATACTATTAAAGAAGCTCCATAGAAATGAAATTAAACTCACAGTGCAGTTCCTGCCCACCCAGAGTATGAAATTCTGAGAAAATGTTCACGTGTTCTCTTGCTAGACTATTTTTATTAGACTTCTATTCCATTTAACAATAATAGGACTAGACACGGGAAGTGGATCTGCCCGCGTGTGATGGTCCTTAGTGTAAGAGACACGGATCTAAAACTTAATGCCAGTATTTTAATCATAGAGTTGTTCATAAAAATGTTGATGTAATTTGTGTAATATATAAAATATAATCAAGTTGGGCTGGCACAGTGGCTCAGGGGACAAAGAAAGGTATTTGTTGTGTAGCCTGAGGGATTGAATTGGTGGGAGGAGAGCACTGACTTCCACAGGTTTATCCTTGGACTTAAATACACACACACACACACACACACACACACACACACACACGCACGCACGCACACACATATACACATGCGTGTGCACACACAATAAATCAACGAATATAAAAAAGTTAACATTTTAAATTGCTTTGGAGTTGAGTGACTAAATTCATGGTGACATAGTGGTTTTTATTTCTGCTATGGCGGTAGAGCAGTGAGCAGTTCAGAACCTAATGAAGCGGTTCCTGTTTCCTGAGATGAGAGCATGTTCATCCATTTACTTACTTATCTATTTATTTACTTACTTATTTCGTGACTTGCTGTGTGGTTTTCTGGTTTATGGAGTGACGGAGACAGAGGTGGCCCTTACTGGCGTCAGTCTCAGTTCTGAGCCATCTTGTCCTCTGTGTCCCCCCACCTGCAGTGTAACGGATGGCATGTCGCCGTCTCTACCTGAAAGAATAGGGACATGGCTGTTTTTAGGCATGGTTGCTGGTTGCATTTTATAAAGTACTTGTTAGGCGTTACTTTGTTTTGCTGTAAGACCTATTCCATTTTTTTTCCCCAAGGAAATTTGTGAAGATTAAGAATATATTGTCGGTAAAAATCGTTTCGAAAATGCAAAGTCCTGCGTGTCTTTCAGATGGAATAATAATTCAGTGTGTACTCATGATGTTGTAAGCATGACTCAAGGAGACCTTGGAGAGAATTTCCATTACAGTCTCATTTCATGGCCACGCTTTAAGTAATCTTTTAAATTTAGAGAAAATTGGAACATTCAGTTCTTGGCCTCCAAAATTTATATTGTGGGTTTTCAGTTTAAATTTAAATTTTATAGAATTGGTAACTGTGTACTACTGAATAGTTAATGTGTTATTTTTAATAAAGAATATAATCATGATCGTTTCTGTAGTAGGATGATTAAAACAGAAGCCGCAAGTTTCCGTGTGACCTGCAGATTATTTAAAATCTAGTTCACAATTAAAGAGGCTGTAATTAGTTTTCTGTAGATGTGTAGTTCCTGACTTTTCTTTTTGTATTTGTAGTGGATTTTGCTCTCACCATGGTTTTCTGCCTATGGTGGATTTGAATATACCTTTAATAAAACTATACAAATTATTTTCCCAGAACTGGTTCATTACCTCGTTCATCTGAACAGTTGCTGGGCCATAAAGAGGGTCCCCGGGACTCAATCACATTATTGGATGCTAAGGAACTGCTGAAATATTTCACCTCGGATGGATTACCAGTTGGAGATCTACAGCCATTACAGATTCAAAGGGGGTGAGTTATAGACCTATAATTTGCAACTAATTTCCAAAAGTCATTTAAAAATAACATTGTGTTTTTCCCCATGTAGTTAATTGATGCTCTGAGCTGAGGCAGAATCCCCAGGTTTGCCTGCACTGTTTATCACTCGCCTCAACAGCCACACTTCTTCAGTCACCAAATGTCCTTCTGTTGTGTGACCTTGAATTTGACGAAAACAAAGATGATAAGGCAGCTCAGTACAGCTCCCATAGAAGTCGGGGGCAAGAGCTTCTACTCCGTGTGGGGAAATACATTTAGCTTTTATTCTTGGAAGGGGTTTTTGTTATTTCAGAAATAGAGTCAGAGAATTGTTGTCTTTTGTGCGTGTTACTGGAGAGAGAGGGCAGAGCATCACTGACAGCGGAGGGCTGTACGAGTGGGGTCTTAACGACCCAGTGCTCCCAGTGACATAAAACTGGCATAACTTTGGGTTCTTTACTTTCTCGTGGCTTTGAGAGGTTGAGAACTCCTTTAGTGTGAACTCCGGAAGCAGGCCTCACACAGCTGCTCATCTTCTCTCTGGTCATCTCACTGTGGCCCTTGATGGACCAGCACGACTCCATTTTAAGATTAGAAGCCATCTTATTACAAGGTCAGAAGAAGTTCATTACTGTTTTTTTGTAAAACTTGGATCTGAACAGGTCTTGACCCATTTTCTGGAATTTGACATGTTCCTGATAAGATATTTTGTCAGATAATTTGGAAATGTTCTGCCAAGTTCCTACATAACCAAAAACTCTTGGAAACTCCCTAGCCTTGCAGTTTTGGGGGCTATGTAAGTCTTACTGTCTCCTATGTTCAGAGCTGTTTTCTCACCCTGCTTCAGGAGGACGGCCCTGTCTGACAGAGAATTTGGGCGATTTTCTTTACTCTTGCTGGTGGAATCAGCAGTCCTATCAGATAATTAGTCCCAATGCAGAGATCAATGTACTAACCGGCCCTGGTGACCTACCTCAGCCGTGCCCTTCGACGGCAAAAGTGGCTTTCAGTTACAGAGAAGGAGAGATGTTGCTAACTTAAAGTTCTCTGTGAAATTTACATGTTTTCATTTTGATATTACCTCATTCTGTAACTTAGGCTGACCACAAACTCGCAATATGGTTGAACTTGACCTTGGTCTTGCAATCCTCCTGCCTCTGCCTCCCAAATGCTGAGGCTAGAGGCACATGCCACTTTGCCTAGCTCTTAGAAAACTGAATGGTTCTTTGACGTTAGGAAAGAAGGGCATCATTATTACTGTGGCTTCACTTAACATAGTGGTTCTCAGCCTGAGGGTCACGACCCCTCTGGACCCTTTCACAGGGGTCACCTAAGACCATCAGAAAACTCAGAACAGTAGCTAAATTTCAGTTATGAGGTAGCAACGCAAATGATTTTATGGTTGAGGTCAGCACAGCATGAGGAACTGTATTAAAGGGTAACGGCATTAAGAAGGCTGAGGACCACTGACTAAAGATGAATGTAGAAAGCTGAGCTGACCTGGCTGCTCTTGCCCACCCAGTTACTGTTCCATTACACAAAGGAAAGCCTTGCTCCTCACATAAACCAAGGAAATAAGAACATTAACAAAAACATATTCATCGCATTTCTTTTAGAAAAACCAAGACAAGTGATAATTAAATAAAAATGACGCACTGGGAAGGACTGAAATAAGAAATGAACAGAAGAGTACAATACTAAGTACTTGAGTTCTGTCTTACAGATTAGTCATTCGAAGGGTCCCTCATCAAAATAATGAGGCCACTGCAATTTACTAATGATACTTTTTGTGGCGCACCTTAGAGGTATTAGCATATGAGGGTTTTTAGTCATTAATTGGCGCGTGTTTGACATTTAAATGTAATAATGTAGTTCTGAATGTAATCTTTGGTGGCTGAAAGGCAGCCCCTTCTTACAAGGTCAGGAGTGGGGTGGGGTGGGCAGGTGTATTGTCTGGTTCTCTGGATTTGCCTTCCTTACTATTAGTGCACCTACTCCCAGCTCTGTATCCAAGCCTCGGTTTCACTGTGTGCTTCACCAAGTGAAGACCCAGCACGGCTTCAGACTTTCCCCGTTTCCATGTAGCTGTATCTGAGTTTGATTCGCGTCTCGGGACTGTGACTGAGGCCATTAGACCAGAGGGGAAGGGAGGCCCGAGACAGGATAGCAGTGATCTTGCTCTGATCGCAGCAGCCTCCTTCTTCTCCACAGTCACTGTGGTCCCACAGGTTTGGGGGTGGAAGGACTCGAGCATCAATAGTTTATGATAGCTCAACATAAGATTAGTTCTAAAGGCCTGCTGATTGAAACATACTTCAGAAGAACCGAATTTGTCACTTAAGTCTCTAGACCTTCTGATCCTTGTAAAGTCGCTGATTCTCAACATCAGTGGCAGGCTGACTACACTCTGAGTTACAGTAAGAAGCAAGCGCGTGTTAGCAAAGATTCAGGTTCATCTCATTCCTCTCTCACAGTGTTTTAACTGAGCACAAATCCCTTCACCAAGAGCCGGGTGATACATTTTAGGGATATTGCTTCCTGAATTTACATTACAAAACATTTTCCTTTTTCATTTACTCATTCTCATAAAACTTTGTTCTGTGAGTACCATTGTACTTTTTTAAAATGGAGGCCCAGAAAACAGATGGGGCAAAGGACTCAGCCCTAGCCTGTTTCATTTCCTTCTTAGGCTTTCTGGTACACCTTAACCCCTCCCACCTGGCAGAATCTCCTTCTTTATCCCAGACTGGCCTTGAACTCATTAGCCTAGGCTGGGCTCACACCACTGCCTCCAGCTACCTAAACGTTGCTTTAAGTCTTCCTTAGGGTTACTGCAACTTTGGGAGGAAGGGGTTTATTTGGCTTGCTTACCCTTCTGTATCACAGTACATCGTGAAGGAACTCAGGGCGGGCTCTTGAAGCAGGAACTATAGCAGAAACCATGGAGTGCTCCCAACTGGCATGTGCCCCATGAATTTCTCAGCCCGCTTTCTTAATCTGGGACCCACTGCGGGTGGTACTGCTGACCGTATGCTGGACCCTCCCACATCAATCATTACCCAGGAAAATGCCCCATCTGATGGAGATACTTTATCGTTTGAGATTTCTTTTTCCCAAATGACTCTAGCTCATGGCAAGTTGATGGAAACTGCTCAGGACACCATAAAAACACTCACATGTCGGGGAGGCAATCGGCTTTGCCTCCTTAGGAATTTTACCTTTCTCTGTCATGTAGTAAACCTTAACTACAAATGAAACCTTTGTATTTCAGGGAAAAAACTTTTGTCTTGACACCAGAACTTAGTCCTCGGAAACTGCAGGTCTTGCCTTTTGAAAAAGCCTCCGAATGCCATTACCACGGAATTGAGTAAGTGTTTATTTACACTTTGGTGTTTTGTTGTTAGAGCCTTTTTGATTTGAGGTGGAGTGTAAGTGAAATAAAATGGCATAATTGATAGAAACCCACATCTTTTTAGTTACTTGGTATTTTTATCAAAATTTCTGTGTCCCATACATTATTAATATGTATTTTCTCTGTGGGTCTCATTAATGTTCCCTGGTCACTAATTATACTGTAATTGCTTAGAAACTAGTAAGTGAGATGAGCTCTGGATTTAAAAATATTAATTATGTGTACATCATTATAACATTTCAGTTGCCTTTTTGCTTATTACTTGACCATTTAATGCTTGGGTAATGTAGTTTGATTGCATTCACCTCCCTTGCCCAACTTCTTATGTTTCTCGCTCCCTCTAATCCCTTCCCCTCAGCAAACTTCCTTCCCATGGCCCCTGCCCCACTCTTCCCTTTCTGTGTGTTTTCTTACCACTAAGTTTAATTAGTGTTGCTTACAGAAACATTTGTAGCTGCTATTTGAGCACCTTACCAAGGGCTACACCAGTGAAGAAAATGACCCTGCACCCCCAGCTACCATTACTTGCCAGTGGCTCCTCAGGGAGGGTGGGACCTCTCCTGAATCCATGATGGGATGTTGCTAGGTCTGATCTTATGCAACTCTCATGCCAGGGGCCACAGCTTTGTGGCTTGATAAATCAGATGGCCATGTTGTGTCTATAAGACCCAGTTCACAGCTCTTATATTCTTCCTGCCTCCATTTCCATGATGTTCTCGGTGTGCAATCGAGGTGCACTTTGGGGCTGAGCACTCAGCAGTTGGTTTCTCTCAGCACTTGACCATTTATATTCTGTATTAAACACTGCCTACAATAGACAGAGGCTTCTCTGAGCAGGGCTGGCAGCAGCACAGATATTTAGCAAAACCACAGTGGTGGGTTCCTTCTGGTATCTATGAGCTCTGCAGCCATTAATTTTTTTCTTTTAATTTACTCTTTGATGATTTCATGCACGCATACAATGTATCTTCATAACATCTACATTTTACTTCCCGGATCTGAAGCTCCCTAACCAGGGGTTCATAGGGAGGTACCCTATAATCTGGCTCTGGAATTTTCATTAATAACCTTGTCTTCTGGAAGCAGCAGCATCCACCCATGCAGGGTACTTCCCATTCAAAATCTTTTAAAATTAATTGTTTTACATGTTTTACGAAGCCGTGGGTTTTTATATAGTTACAGCCATCCTAGTTTGGTTAGCAGCACCCCTACCTCCTTCACTCCTCCGTGCCTTCTCCCCCATCCCTACTTATACCTTGCCACGCCCGAGATCACGCCCAACTTTCATGTCATGGTCTTTTCTTTGTGGGCACTACCTCCAGTCCTGCTCTTTCAGAAACACATTCTTGGTTTTATTTGGCTTCAGTTTTTGTGTTTACTTCTAGAGAACACCTTCTGGCAGTATTGTTTTTGAGCTTCCCTACAAAACTGACTCTCTGATATGAAAAATGAGGATTTAGCTCCCCTTTTCTCGTTGGTTTTTTGGCTATTTCTTTATTTGCATTTTATTTATTTATTTACTTTGTGTGTGTGTGTGTTTATGCACATGCGTGTGCGTGCAGTTGTGTGGCTATGGATGCATATGTAGAGGCCCGAGGATATAAAATCTCTTCCTCTATTGCCCTCTGCCTTATTCCCTTCAGGGTCTCTAACTGAACCAAGAGTCAATGATTTTCATGTAAGCTGATGGCCATTCCCATGTCCGAGCAATCTTGTTTTTTTTTGTTTGTTTGTTTGTTTGTTTTCATTCCACCTGGAGTTGGGGTTACAGGCATACACTGCCTATGGTAGTTTGAATGTGGCTGGCTTTCATATTCTCATAGAGAGTTGTTGAAATATGAGCGCCGGGGCTGCGTCCCCAACATCCCGGCCGCTTGGCTAGCTCATGCCCGAAATAACAACACACAAACTGTATTCATTTAACTGCTTGACCCATTTCTATCTAGCCTCTTCTAGGCTAATTCTCACATATTAATTTAGCCCATTTCTAATGATGTGTGTAAGCACCCCAAGGTGCACTTACCGGGAAGATTCTAGCCTCCTTCCATCATGGTGTCTCTGCTCCAGAGAGAAGAGCTGTTGAGTCTCCGGGAGCAGAGCAGAGTCTGACCTCACTTCCTCTTCCGCCCAGAATTCTATTCTGTTTTCTCCTCCTACCTATGCTTTAACCTATCAGGGCCAAGCAGTTTCTTTATTGTTCAGCCAATGAAATCAACAGATTGATATGACACTCCCACATCAGAGAGTGGCACTATTTGGAGGTGTGACTTTGTTGGAGTGGGTGTTGCCTTGTTAGAGAAAGTGTCTCACTGTTAGGGCAGGCTTTGAGGTTTCCTATGCCAGTGTCTCAGTCCACTTCCTGTTGTCTTCTGATCAAGATGTAGCCAGCACCATGTCCACCTGCATGCCACCATGTTCCTGGTCATGTTGATATGAACTGAACCTCCAAACTGTAAGCTACCACCTCAATTAAATGTTTTCCTTTGTAA
Organism: Alexandromys fortis; assembly: GCF_014885135.2. NCBI lineage: Eukaryota > Metazoa > Chordata > Mammalia > Rodentia > Cricetidae > Alexandromys > Alexandromys fortis. The sequence goes on along the minus strand of NW_026067930.1, from coordinate 17,986,729 downwards.
CAGTTGCCCTGGTCATAGTGTCTTGTCACAGCAATTGAAGCCCTAATTAAGATAATGCCATACTTAGCTTCTTACGTTGTGTGCTGGGAATCTGAACTCAGGTCCTTATGAATGCATAGCAAGTACTTTTGCCCACTGAATTATCTCCTATATAGGGCTGACTGACCTAGTTTACTAAACACACAAGGCTGATCCTGAACTCAGAGATCCACCTGCCTCTGCCTCTTACATGCTGGGTTTAAAAGTGTGTGCCACCACATCTGACTCCAGGTTTTTGAATCTATATTTAATCCTGTTCCTTACACTATGCCCATTGAGTTCTATCTCTCTCTTTCCATTTGATAGGTTTAGAGCCTTCTACTCTATTTTAACATTTTATTTAATATTCATTCATGCATATGCAATGATCCTAATCTATTAAAGAAACCCAAATAAGAGTTCTAGATATTTTGCATGTAATTCACATCTGAGAGTTGAAAGCGGTAAGCTCTATTTGTATTCTCACAACGTATCTCTGCTGAGGAAAAGCTGTGCTAGTAACATCTTCCTTGCTACATCGACAGAATATCCCAGGACACAGGTGGTTTGGGCTTCCTTGGCCTCATGAGCTCACGGAAACACTGCTTTGAATACACAGTCATAGTTTTGCCCGAGTAGCTGGCTGGAGTTTCTCTCGTATGAGAGCGTTGTAGATCATTGCCCCACAAGTGCCGTAATACAGTTGTGTTTATCTTGTGCTTCAGCTCCCTCTTGTCCCTGTTGTTTTAATTTAATATAGGAAAAAGATTAATGGTGCATCTGATTTTGTAAACAATGTTATTATTCCTGTTCATTTATTAGACTATTAAATGACTATTTGTGCATTAGTGCCCAAACCCTCATGGCCTTTTATTTACAGTATCATGAAGCACATTCATTACAGAGTAGTTTCCCTCTGTAATCTCCCTAGTCTATTGACAAATCGAGCTATGTTCTTTTTCTCTACTATAAATTTGTGCTTATTCAGATGGGAACATTGAGACAGAAGGAACCATTCTGTAAAAGAGGGCCTCCCTTAGTCAGAAACATGGGTTGGTTAGGTTGTTGTGTCCTCTTTCTTTAATTTTTTTCTTTTTTATTTACTCTTTGATAATTTCATGTGTGCCTACAGTGTATATTTATGCATATAATGTATCTTTATACTACCTACTTTTCACTTTCCCATTATGAAGCTTCCCTAACCAGTGGTTCATAGGGAGGTACCCTATACCTGACTCTGGGATTTTCATTAATAACCTTACACATGAGTTTATAGGGGGAGGACACATACTGGTGCTCAGGATAGATAATGGCACGGAAATAAGCTTCAGAGTAGTTTAAAACTGCAGAGAAACTTTTCTTCATTGTCTAGATGTATTTTTGTGTAAATCACAAAACAAAATAGCTTATGGGTATTTTTTTTTTTTTTTCTGTTAAGACCTGGCTTAGTTTGGGTTACTATTGCTCTGATGAAACACCACGACCAAAAGCAAGCTGGGGAGGAAATAGTTTGACTTATGCTTCCGTATTCATACTCCATCCCTGAAGGAAGTCAGGATAGGAACTAAAACAGGGCAGGCACCTGGAGACAGAAGCTGATGCTAGGACTTAGCGGGCTTGCTCCTCATGGCTTGTTCACCCTGGTTTCTTATAGAGGGCAGTCTGCCCAGGGGTGGCCCCACCCACAATGGTCTGGGCCCTCCTGCATCAGTCACTAATTAAGAAAATGCTCTATAGGCTTACCTACAGTTCCATCTCGTAGAGGGATTTAGCTTATGTCAAGTGGACATAAAACTAGCCAGCACAGGACCCATAAAATATTTAGCTGTTCTTTTGTAGAAAATATGAAACTATTAATCATTTTTCCAACCATAAATATTTCCCTAATGTCAGATATTGTATTCTGTGTCTCTCCATTTACCAAGTCGCCAAATCATAGTGTCTTAAAGGGCATTTTAATGGCAGTGCAGGGAGCATGTGCAATATCCATAATTCAGTTGAAGGGCATTGGGAGCGCCTGGGATTTTGAGACAGTTAAAAGTCCACATCTTAGAAATAGAACACTGTAGTACAAAAATATCCTTAGAGTCAAAGGATCTGTTTCTCCCCACGCAGTTCTATACACAAGTTAATCTGCTAACATGGTACTTCTTCTCCAGAGCCTTCACACAAACTCACAGTTCTTAACTCTCCTGTATGTTTTATTCCATGCCAGGATAGTGTCAGTAGTTTCAGGGTTCCTCCTGATCTCTTAAAAATAAGTTAGGCACAGACTAGAAAAACAATCAAGCCTGGAGATCTGTGATCTAGCCTAGCTCTCCCACCGGTCAGTCCTCTGAGATAAGAACTGTTTTCTCCTAGTTCAGGTAGTTTAACCCAGAGTTCCTCCAGTCTGCACCTCACTTTAGGATCACTTAAGCAGCTTTGTATTTCAACTATATATAGGATACGTAATACAGTGTTGCTATATGTGTGTGGTGTGTGTGTGTACGCGCGCATGTGTATACAGAGTGAAATGGTTACTACAGTCACATTAACGAAGCCATCATCCACACAGTCAGCTCTTTTTTCATGTGTAAGAAGCATTTAAAGTCTAATGTTAGCAAGTTTTCAGAATAGAACACATATTGTCATCCTCATTCTGTACCTTAGCTCTCTAGATTTATTCATCCCACAGAACTCTGCCATTTTGGACCCTTGGACTGACGGCACTGCCCCCTCTCCTAACCATGACCTCTATTCCACTGTCTATGTATTCTTTCGTTTAGAATCGCCTTTCAACCCTTTGTCAGAGAGTCAGTGACCGTGATAGTCTGGGTGTGTGTTTCAGCAGATTGTCAGATGCAACCATGCATTGACTAGAGTGTGATGACCTTATACCTTAACCTAAGAGACACTATACCGAGTGGTCACAGTTAGGCTCCGCAGTCACCCAGTGAGTGTAAATTCTGATTCTGTTACTTAGGCTACACGTGACTGGTGTCATGTAAGACTCACTCACTGTGGTAGAAAATAAATTTGATGACGCTGGGGGCAGCCTTGTACATTTGGTGGCTAATTGGCATGTTTCAGAATCTGACCCAATTCACCCCTCAAATAATCCTGATAGTGCCTCCTTCGGTAAGCACTACAAATCACATTTTGCTGCAGGCCAGGAAACAGCAGCTTAAAATAATTTAGCCAATCACATAGCTAATGGGTAAAGGAACCAGGTTTTAAATCCATATAAATCCATGGTCTATAGTTTTTGAAATCAAATATGTGTCCTGATTGAAAAATGACATTCTGAAATCCTCATCGGGCTGTCAGGCATCTGAGGAGTGATGTGTTCTGTGAGAGATGAATTGTGGTGTTAGGCACCACGTTAGAACTCTTCAGGGGGAGAGGGCAGGCGGCAGAGAAAGGTTTGAACGGTTTCTACTTTGTCAGTCTCCTGGGTGAGGCCGTTTGTGCTCCGTGATGCAGTTAGGAGAGGGGAGGAAGTGGAGAGCTTTGCAAGGTCATCGATGCTCTCCCTGTGTGTTTATCTGTTGTGCTCAGCACGGGAGATTGAGTCCAGAAGCTTTTGCACAGCTGATACGTCATTGATTCACCGGATTAGGTTTAACCAGAAGCCAGATATATAGGCTGTTTGAAAGAAGGTGTGCCCATCAGGTGAGGAGTGAATTGCAGAAAAAGAAAAAAAAAAAAACTTGAAAGTGTTCTGAGCTGTCAGGCGAGGCCGTGTTGAATTCCTTCATGCCTATAAATCTTTGTGTTGAAAATAAACTTGCCCTTTCCAGCAGGAGTCCGTTTCCCACTGCTACACTGGAGTCATGCGGAGAAGTTAGGGGTGGCTAGAGTTTTGAGAGGCATTAAAACCGCAGCCGTGCTAGTTTGGAAATGGTCCAAAGGATGAACTTAATCTGTTGCCCCAGAAGCCCAGTCCAGAGGACTCAGATGGCTTCACATTTGTGGACCTTTCTGTTGTGTAGCAGACTTGAAAAAAGATGAGCTGCAGAGCAAGTGGGCCATTCAGCCAAATTTCCAAAAATTCTCAGGAAACTAAGGACTTTTAAGTCACCGTCTTGCTGTTTTCTGTTAGAAAAGGGGGGGGGGGGTCCTATTGTTCTCCTGAATGTTTGACTCTAATGCTCTCTCCTCAATTTAGATACTGCTTGGATGACCAGAAAGCTTTAGAAAGAGATGGGGGATTTTCTGAACTGCAGTCTCGTCTTATTCGTTATGAGACCCAGACCACCTGCACCAGAGACAGTTTCCCGGTCCCCACTGTGCTGAGCCCTCTTCCGTCCCCTGCAATTCTGTCAGAGCCACGGAGTGTCCCCGACGGAGAAGCACTACAAAGCGAGCCCCGAACTGAAGTCTCTGGTTTGAAAAGGAGATCTAAAGATCCGAGCTGCCACTACCCCCAGAAAAGGTGACCTTCAAGTATGCAGAAGCTGCGTCTCCGGAGAAGTGATTTATTCTCTGGAGGGTCGCTGTTCTCATTTGCCTCTTTTTTTTTTTTTAATGCTTCCCTCTGCATAGGTTTTTAGATTCTTTCCTTTATACTAGGAAGTTCGTTTATTTGAGTGGTTAGCTGGTTTTGCTTGTAAGGTATAAAAAGAAATGACTTGGAAAAAAAAAAAACAACTGTTACTTTCTATGCCAGTGCACAGTCCATAAGCACAATGGGGCTATAAAGCTGAGAAGTCAGGACCAGTAGGGGAAGGAGGGCTCAGTGGCACTGTTGAAGGTGGAATTTCCTGACTCTCTCTCTCTGTGCCATCGCTGCCTCCTGCTGGCCTTGGCCCTCAAGCAAGGGGCTCCATGGGCCCCCATTTAAAAACCACTTGTTACATGTAAGTAAAGCATTAAGGCCTACATAGTTAGTATATTTTATGGAACTTTTTTTTTGCTAGCTAAATAGTTCAAATATATTAGAATTTTGATGTTGATTAAAAATAAATACTGAATTTATAGATCTTTAGACCATGTGTCAGATTTAGGCCCTTGAAATAAAATATACTGTAAGTTCTAGCTATATTCAAACCTTTAAAACTAACTATAAAATATGTAGAAATAAAGCTTTCAAGTCTTTTTGAACAGGTGAAAATATGAGAATACTATCTCCTGGTATGGAATAGCTGAATGATTTTTATGAGAACTTCGTTAGCTCGTGGCATTTTTTATGTCCGATTAAGTTGCAAAGCAAAACCGTTCAAAAGATTTATCCTCAGAGAGAAAAGTATTCTGTGGCCGAGAGGAGAGGAGGAATGGCTCCGCTGCCTGTTTTGGAAAAGGAAAACTTTTCCAAGTCATCGCAAAAGCAAATAGAAGTGTTTTAGAAAAACTGAAATATGAACCATTTTTTTTAAAAATTATACTTGTATTTTTTTCATTACCTATTTTGTGCAGATAGTTGCTGAGATATTATAACACGGAGCTTTGTGGTTTCTTAAAATTCCTTGATGAAAATATGAGTGCATAATGGGGTGTTAAGTGTGTAAATGGAAAGGTGTCCTCGGGTTGCTTCCCATGTTGGCTACAGAGCTGGTTCTCACTTGCCTTCTGTTTTAATTACAGCCCGAGCTATTTCTCTGTTACTCTGGTAAAGTACCCCGAGAAAGCAAAGTAAGGGAGGGAGGGCTTATCCCAAGCTCTCGGCTGAGGTCTACAGTCCTTCCTGGCAGGGGAAGTCACAGTGGTAAAAGCTTGAAGCAGTTGCGTGTATCACATCCACAACCGGAAGCAGAGAGCAGGGAGCGCACAGTGCTGCTCAGCCCCCTGATGCAGTCCAGCATCCCCAACATTTAGATGAGTCTGTCCACAGCAGTCAGTGCAGTCGTGATAACCTCCCGCAGGCGGGCTCAGAGGCCATCTCTCAGGCGAGTGGAGAGAGTGTCAGGTGGACGACACTATCACAGTGACTAATCGCAGAACTGAAGGAACAACAGCTTCATTGTTTGGTGTCAGTTATTTAGTGCAAACTAGCAAGAGATTTTCTCGACTTTGTCTTTGCATGGAAATATTTGTAACATTTCAAGCAAAAAGTAGACTCCATTGTTGATTCCTTTCATTTTTATTTTGTCCCTCCTTACAGACTTACAAAATCAGAAAGTTCTGATTGTCTGCTTTCTCAGACAAGTTGCAGTAGTAATCGTTACCATCACGTGGGGACATCCCGAAAGCCTCACGCAGAGCGGGCTGTGTCAGTGCTTCCAGCTCCTCGTCGCGAGGCTTCCAAAGTCACCGCAAAGACCGGTGCAGGACAGAAGAGCGCCTGCGCATCAAAACCACCAAAGCAAGTTAAGGAATCGCGCTCACAGAAACACACACGGGTAAAGACTTCCCGCTTTCCATATGTGAATTCTTAAAAGCATGCCTAGCTGAAGAATAAAACAATATCCAGAGTTTATAATAATCCAATGTAAGAAAGATGAAGAAGGTGGGAGCTCGGCCCTGGAGCACTTGCCTCGCATGTGTGAAGTCCTAAGTCCAGTTTCCAGTGCGGCCAGGAAGGACGGTAGATGATGAGAAAGCGAGGTGGGGTGTCAGTGACACACATCAGACAGAAACTGATTATCTGTTAGAAAAGCTGGCATGCCAGCGCATCCAAACGGGAACATTATAAAAGCTTCCTCTCTATTTTCTATGTTTGACATTTTTCTTATAAAGAAAATTTCCCTGCCATGTATACATTTCTCAGCTATGCATAACTGACATTTGGATTTCAGGTCACGGGTCGTGATGTCAGTCCTTTTCACCAGTTACTCTCGGCATTTCCTGCTGAACGTGAATCCTATGACAGGGATGACCGCGTAGATGTCACAGCATTTTTCTCAACCGTTTTCTCAAAACAGCCGTATTCCTCTTAAGTGCAGGCAGATGATGCACGGTTCATTTATGATCAGACCCTGTTGAAACAGTGGCAGCCGTTTTGAGCCATGTCAGCCGCGTGTTCCTTTCTGTTGCAGATGCTGAAGGAGGTGGTGAAGGACACGCTGAAGCAGCAGCGCATCACCGAGGCCCACGAGTGCTTCGCCGCCTGCAGCCAGAGGCTCTTCGAAATCTCCAAGTTCTACCTAAAGGTGCGGTGTCTTGTCTGCTCGTGGGGGCTTTAGTCCGCGTTGTGATGTTTCTGTCAGACGTAAGTGTGCAGGTAGCTCTTGTACTGTTACTGTATGCTTGCTGCCAGGATGCTTTGAAATGGACACAGAAAGACTGGAGTAAAACTGCTTTACATTTGATTTATTTGGTGTTAGCCTTTGTGTATAGAAAGCTGCTTCAACCAGAGGCCTTAGTGTTTTTCCTTAGACCTTTTACTAAGTTGGAGCTTAAGCATTATTGGTAATTATTTTATGATAAAGCTATATGAAGCTGAAAGGCAAGTATATTATTTTAGAAGCGACCCTTACTAGCCAGATGTAAAGAGTTTCCGGGGAGAGGGGTTTTTCAGGTGATAGTTTTACTTATTTTTCTGTTAAGTCATGTGGTTTTGTGTGTTTATTGTATGTGCATTCAGAGGCCAAAGATGGGCAGAGAGGCAAAGTCTCTTACTGAACTGGAGTCATGTCATTTTGGCTTTCATGGCTAGACAGTGAGCTCCCAGGATCCTCCTGTCTCTACCTTCTAATTCTGGAGTTAGAGAAATACCCATCCATGTTTGGCCTTTTACATCGGTGCTGAGGATTTGACCTCAGGTCCTTGTCCTTACTCACTTTTTACTGACTTTTCCACTCAGCTGTCTTCCAGCCGTTGGGTGTCGGATTTCTGGAACTTAGGTGCTGGTTTATCTTCTCAGCCTTAGATGTAACCAGCAAGGATAGGTAGATATTTGGTTAAGATTACAGAGTGACACATGTACTCAATTCCTTCATTTAAATCTTCTCAAGAAATGCAGTATTCCTAGAAAAATCAAGTGAAGAAAGAGGTAAGAAAAAAAACTGTAGAAAAATACCTTGTTGGATATTTTCAAAAGCACATGAAAGCATATGCCGAGTAAATGTAGCTCTAAGAAGCCTACCTGATTTCTGCTGGAAATACCAATGAGACTCACGCTGCTTCAGCCAGCAGGTTCTGAGATTCTCGGTGTCAGCAGATGCTGGAAACACTGGAAATGAGAGGAAGGTGGAGGAACTAAACAAACCCACAGAGTGAATGACCTTCTGCCACAGTGGTGAATATGGGTCTTTAAATGGTTCTGTGCCCACACCTCTGCGGCAGTAAAGTCTCCAGTGCAAAGAAAATATTGGGGTGCAGTGAGCAGCTAGCTGGACATCTCTTCCCTCCTGCCTTGTGAAGGTCAGGGCTCCTGTATTTTCAGTGTCTCTCTTAAATAGAGGAGGACGGCCAAGGACTAGCCAACTTCAACTTCTGTGGATAGCTTCTGACTCAAGTGAGGCAAAAGTGTAAACTAAAGAGAACTCTTAGAAAGTGGGGGAAGTTATAGAATCTCTAATTCTCCCAGAAGAAAACTGTGCCCATAAAGCCAGAACTACATGCTATCACCAAAAGACTCCTTTTGGTTAGAGGGGTGAGAAGTCAGTAGAAGGGCCCTCTAATAGATGGGCTGAACAGCTGGGCTGGGAATTTTATAAAAAGTAAGAGCCAAATGAGAAGAACTCTAGAGAGAAGGGAAAACTGGATGCTTGGCCGAGAGAGCTGTAGGTTTTCTTATATAGCTTTCATCATGTGGGGTAATGCTGCCTCTACCCTACTCCCTAGAACATTTATCATGAAGGCGTGTTGGATTTTTGTCAAAGATTTTTCTGCATCTTTTGTCTTTAAGTCCATTTATATTGAACCATCCTTATATCTCAGGGATAAAACCAGCTTTATCTCTGGTGGATAATATTTTTGATCTGTGTCTGTATTTGGGTTGCAGGTATTTTGCTGGATAGTTTTGAATCTATATTCATCAGGGATATTACCTGTAGTTTTCTTTGTTGTGTTCCCACCTGGTATAATTTTGCTGTCCAGCTGCCCATCTGCCCCAGGGCTCTGGGTTTTTTTTTTTTTTAAATAGGAATATTTTTATTACTGTTTTAATTTTCTCAATTGTCATAAATCTGTTTAGATTGTTGATCTCTTCTTAGTTTAATTTTGATGATGAAATCTCAGCAACATGACTGCCTTTACATGCTGTACATACGGGGGGGGGGGGCTCTCTCACTCACACACATAACAATTAAAGAAAAAGAAAAGAAAGCCATAAATTTAGAAGAGAGCTGAGGAGGGGTTACATGGAAGGGGGAAATGATGTAATTATATTATAATTGCAACAAATAATAATAATAATAATGTTCCCAGAACCGAGGAACTTGGGCTTCTTGCTGGAAAAGGCACTGCTTACCCAAGTCAGTGAGTGAAAGTGACAGCAAGCCATTGGAGTTTCACAACTTCTAAGCATCCAGAACATTTTCTGGGTTTTCCCAAGAGAAAGGGCAGTTGCATATTGAAAGGATCGAGAATGAAATGCTATTAAAGTTCTCCATGGTATCTTAGCACACTAGAACCAGTAAAAAGCATCATAAATTTACAAGAGAGTAGGGGAAGGAAGGGTTCCATGGCAGGCGTTGGAAGAAAGAATTTTTGAGTGAAGGTGACCTATCCAGTATTAATCCAGAGTGACCTGTCTGGTCTATAATCCAGAGTGGCCTATCTGATCTATAATCTAGAGTGACCTATCTGGTCTATAATCCAGAGTAATTTATCTGGTATTGATCCAGGGTGACCTATCTGGTCTAGTCCATTCAGATGTAAAGACTCAATAAAAGGCACTTCCAAACCTGTAAGAGGTTTAAAATATATCTTTTATGGAATCTGCTAGAAAACCAAGTTGAGCACATAAAAGCCTAAATTAAGTAAAACAAAAATTGACCTAGAATGAGGAAAGCAAGTCCCACATGGGCTGGCCTAGGAAGAAGCTGGACAGCTGTGGGGAGATCCATGGTAAAGAAAGAATAATAATGTCGAAAGTCAAACTCCACAGAAAACCGGTGAGAGATTGTCCACAGCAAGACAGTGTTTTAAGAAGCTTTGTTACACATTTAATCAATCCATTGTGAGGGAGGGGAAAATACCAGAGTTATGTATGTGAAACACTTGTCAGTGGGAGAAAATCCCCAATAACCAGGAAGTTTCACTCCAAGAAGTGCAGGAGGCTGAGTGCAAGAGACATAGCCATAGTACACGAATTGCCTGGTGACATCACAGCCTTTGTTTTGGTGTAATAACGCAAACACGAGCCAGTTATAGACCCCAATGTGATGCAGCTGTGCGGGGGAGGAATTGAAGGTGTTGTGCATAGGCCTAGATCTGCCCGTTAAACATCCATGCTGTTCGTAGTCATTCTGAAATTACTAGATCGTCAAGGACCAGCAATGCATGACAGCTGGAAACATGAAGGGACAGACAGGAGGAATTGCTACAGGAATTTAAAGTGGCTGCCTCGGTGAGATGGAATTTGCTTGCTAGAGGACTCTTTTATTTTTTTTCTCCTTTTTTTTTTTTTTTGTACAATTAGGGTTTTCTTTATAATTTTGTGTTTTAATTGGATATGTCCTTCCTCCAACCCCCCTTGCTGGGAATTGAACCCAAGACTTTGTACATGGTTCAAAAACACATTGAGCCAAATCTCCAGCCTTATCATGATATTTTAGAAAGTAAGACTATAGTTGTGTTTCTCTTCGCAGTGGAGTGAAATAGCTAAAAAGTGCGTGCTTATCTGAACAGATAGTAGAAACTACATGTTCACTCTCCAGATTCTAAAGCGTCAACAGCAGAAGGGTTAGGGTGAGCATGGGACGGCACTGTTAGAAACGCAGGATACAGGGCGTGTGTGTGCTTGTGTGTGTGCGTGCGTGCATGTGTGTCTGTGTATGTGCTTGTGTGTGTGTTTGCTTAGAGGGTTTCTATACTCTATATAGGGTGAGACTACCTTGTTACGTTGATTCTGGGAATACTTCCCTAATTACAGTGGCTCTTCTAAAATTATTTAGGGTGATCTCAAGTAATGTAATTAAACAAGGCTCCAAACGCTGTGTTTTATTAATGTCTAGGATCTTAAAACATCAAGGGGTCTCTTTGAAGAAATGAAGAAAACGGCCAACAGCAATGTAATGCAGGTAAATAAGTAATTTTCAAGAAGCCACGCTCAGTTAAATCGGTATTTTATCTTAGGGTTACATTTACAGTAAAAAACAGAGATGGTCTTTTCAACAGCATCCTTCTGAAATGTCCTTGATACCTAACAGTGGCTCAGGCAAAGTATGTAATAGCTTCATCAAAAAAGATTTTCTCCAAAAGATATTAAAGGAGAAAAATGAAAAAAATAATCAAAAGAGCTAGGGAAAAAAACATTTTGATTAACTGTTTTCAGTTGGTTTAACTCTTTTGAGTGACCCTTTCTAGATGTACTTTGAAATAAAGATAAGAAAGTAGGGTGAGTCGTCACCTGGTCCACTGAGGACAGTCACTGGGCTCAGCTCTGCATGTGGACATCAACATGCATTTATTTGGAAAATAAAATACCTTTAAATATAAAGGTTGAATGTTGCCTTTTAGCTTTACAATTTTCTGTGTTATCTTTGAAGATTTCTCTTTTTCAAAAAACAGAGTTGCAGTTTAATAAAGATATTTTACTATTGACTTACACCGGAGGGTAAGACAAAGAGGTGGTCAGGAAGGAAGGACACACCCAGAGCACATTTAGACGTTGTGTGGAATTGCCTGACCGTGGTTGTCTTACAGAGGGCGGTTCCACAGTCGCGTCTCTGTTTTCTTCTCCAGGTGATCGAATGGGTGTTGGAAAAGAGCAAGAGATAAGCTGTTGTTCTTCCGTTCCTATGAAGACTGCACCTATAAACTTGGAGAATAGATGGTACATGTGTAAAGAGGACCCTAGTGTCCTGTATTTATGTGGTTTTAGTGACGCTCTGTTAGAGTATTTGTAATCAATGCACTTCTTTTGCAGCTTCACAGTATTTTAATCTATATTTTTATATATTTTAAATGTTTTGACTCTTGGTTATTTAATTGTTCAATAAACAATAATATTTCTTTACTTACTGGGTTGTGTATCCTTATTATTAGGTCTATTAAGTTTCTGCCTGTCATAGTTTGAATGAGAATGTTCCCTTCTGGCTCTGGCATTGGAATGCTTAGTCCCTGGATAGTTGTGCTGTTTGGGGAGAGCCAGGAGGTGCAGCCTTGCTGGAGGAAGTGTGTCACTGTAGATGGGATTTCATACTTGACAGCCTTACACTGTTCCTAGTGTATCCTCTGCTTTCTGATTGCAGTTCAGACTGTGAGCTCTTAGCTTCTGTTCTGCCTGCCAACCCTGCTGCTGCCTGCTGCCTGCTGCCTCTGCTCCACCATCATGGACTCTGACCCTCTGGATCCATAAGCCCAGACAAATTCTTTCTTGTATAAGTTGTCTTGGTCCTTCTGTTTTATCATAATAAGAAGAAATTAACTAGGACACTACTTTTCCTATGTGTTCCAACAGCAAAGCTCAGTCTGTTCCAACTTAGAAACGTTCTACTAAGGCCACTATTTTCAGAAGTATTGTTTATCTGGGATCAAAAGCGGGAAAAAAAAAGACAATAATTGTAAAAATAAGGCTTATTCTTTAACGTAAATTTCCATGGTAGAAAGTTTGGGAGAGACACAGAGAGATGGCTTTGTGCTTAAGAGCACTGTGTGTTCTTCTAGAGCACCCAGGTTCAGTTCACAGCACCCATATGGTGGTTTACAGCCGTCTGTAACTCCAGTTCCAAGGGATCTGATGCCTCCTGGCTTCTACAGGCACCGTAGATGCGGTCCCTGATATACATGCAGATGAAACACATGCATATCAAATAAACCTAAAAATGTTGGTTTCTTTTTTTCCAGCTTCTCAGACCATGAAAAAATCACTCAGAAACTATGTTATTTAAATCACTGCTTGGCCAGTCACTTAAGCATGTTGCTTGCTAGCTCTTATATCTTTGGCTAACCCATTTCTATTAATCTGTGTCTCTCCACATGATTGTGGCTTACTGGCAAGATCCCAGTGTGTTTGCCTCTGGCGGCAGCTACATGGCTTCTCCCTGACTCCACCTACTCTTTCTCTGTATCTTTTCCAGCCTGGTAATATTCTGTTAAGCCATTGGCCAGAAGCAGCTTCTTTAGTCATTAACCAATAAAAGCAACACATAAACAGAAGGACTTCCCACACCATTTTCTAAATGCTAATATTTTCCAGTATGCATGTGTTATTGTTTTAAAATAGTTTGAAGTTTTCAATCAGAAAGCATATGATTATGTGTCAGTTTGTAGCCTGCTTTTCACCCAGCAGTACAGGCAGCTTCTTGTCTGTGGTTTTGTTTTCTGGGGTCCCAGTTGACTTTGATCTACTGTAGTCAAAGTTGAAAATGAAAGGCAGTACTTGAATTGTACATAGTGTGTTGTTCTATGTGCTGAAGTCGTGTGTCATCTTGCCGTCATCCTTCCCAAGACACCAGTCACTTTTGGGCAGCAGTCCTACACTGCATTCCACCCATCCATCTCTCATTTAGTAGCTCTCGTTTATCAGACTGGCTGCTGGTTACCAGTGCTGTGTCCGGTCAGCTGTGGTTTGCTTGCAAAGGCTACAGAGCCCCAAAGCAGTGTGATGCTCGTAGTCTGGCCATGTCAGAGAAGTCGGGGGCACTTTCTTTCAGTGGAAAGGTAAAAGGCATCTTAATGGGGCAGAAAAGACAAAAAGCTCTAAGGTTGCCACGGTCTGTGCTGGAAACAAACCTTCTGTATGTAAAGAAAAAGGGAGAGGTGCAGATTTTATGCTGAGAACAAATCTATATGTAAAAAAGAAAGAAATGCAGGTTTTGTTGTTGCATTTTGTAAAAGTTAGGATCAAAGTAATTGTGTGCTTAGCGAAGTTGGAAAAGTTATTAAGTTTGCACAGGAAAAGACCACACAGCATATGTAAGGATTGATACTATCCACTGGCCTCTTGGAAAACTGTGTCTGGCCTATTTTTCATATTTACTACATTTGCTATTGAATATAATACTATAGGACACTAACAGTGATGTAATCCAAGTGAGCCAGAGTTTAATCCTTCATTATTAAACTTAAAGTTTTTCTGTAATTAAAATTTTTAGAACTCTTCCCAGTATGTCACTGATGGTTATTACTGAATTGCATTTTCTAGGAAGTAAAATTTCTGGGCTTTAAGTGTTTGGTGCTCAGAAATCTTTAGCTCTTATAGAGTAAGTTGCCATTTTTTCCTTTGTAGTCTCTTCCACTTCTCGAAGTTTGCCTAATGTGTGTGTGCTCTGTTTGTTCATGTGAAACTAAGGCTTTCAAAAGGTGTCCTTGAAGCTACTGATTCAAAATTCTTCCCTTTTATATAAGTTTTTACAACATAGAATGTTGCAAGGAATGAGGGAATATTTTAATCTTTTTGATCAGCAAATTTGTCTTTTGAAATATTTTATAGCGATAGGCTTTTCTAGTGTACATGTATTAATCAGACTAATAGACGTTGATAATGTACAAGGGACTAGATAGCTTCCCAGAACAGTAGATTAACAGAGGCAATCTGGAAAGATTTATCTAGAAACAATAATAGTTATAGAAATGAAAACTCTTGTGGCCTGTTTCCTAATCTGAAAGCAGATAATAGTGCCAACTTCCCGGACATGTGATACTAATCAACATTTATTGTGGACTAATTATGTACCAGATATGCTTCTAGATGTTTCCATGTGTCCCACTGCTGACATGTGAGGTAGATATTCCCTCTTAGGGATTAGAAATAGAAGGACAGTAAGCTGAAGTACAGTGTCTCATAGCTCAGAAATTACAAAGCCAAAGGCAGCTTCAATTCTTTGAATCACAATTTATCCAACCTCTCAAGTTGACATACACAGCATTTTGTTTTCTTTCTTGGCTCCTGGTTTTCTATCATACTTAATAAGATTATATGAAGCCAACATATATAATGAATATATGCCAATAAGTAAATTTAAAATTAAATTAAAATTAAAAATAAGCTTATGTATTAATGGTAATATAAATATTTTAAATATACATTCAACTTTGAGTAAAAGCTGTAAGTTGATATGAGTTAATATTTCTTTTAAGTGAATATATGTAAAGTTTCAGGATTTTGAATAACTTTTGTAGTGCTATTTGAAATTTGGCAAGTATAAATTATGTCAATCTGACCAGTAAAAGACAAATACATAAACAATAGTGAGTTGAATTAATTACTTACTTAGAGTGCTTGATATAGGCAAGTATTTTTTTTTTTATCAACAACCACAAAGATGAAGGATTTACTACCTCAAGTCTTGCTGTGGTGATTGAGACATCTTGCTTAAAGGCACACCACACACCAAACTTTTCTTTGAAAAAGACTTCTTCAGAAACACAAATCTTGAACAAATGTATTCCTGTCCTTACAGAAACATGAGTGACCTCACACCATATGCAAATATTAGCAATCTGATTCATAGTCCTGTATTTAAAACCACAAAATACACAGAAGAAAATAAAACCCTTCACCTTTGGATAAAACAAGGCTTCCCTAGAAAAGACACAAAATGTGTAGACTTTAATACATTATAACTTTAAAACATTAATACTTTAAAACATTCTATTTCAGCTGTTGTCTTGAGAATATGATCAGGGAGAATTTGTGTACAATGCACAAGAAACTCTTAGGGCTTAATAATAAGATATAACCCAGTTTTTTAAATGTGCAAAAATTTTGAGACAAACATTTTGCAAGACATCAGAATGGAGATGAGCCATGTAAAGATGTTTAGCACCATTAATCAGATACAAATTAAAGCTGTAAACACCCACTAAGAGAGAGAAAATTTTCACACCAACAATTGAACCTTGTGACTGTCACAGTTGGGCATCTTCATGCTGTTGGTAGAAATGGAAAATCATTGACTACTTCCTGTGAAGCTAAGTTTATGGTAATCATAGAACCCAACAATTCTTTAAACCCAAGAAAAATTAAGATGTGAGTACAAGGAACTGAGTTAGGATACGCAGACCCATTTGGTTCTCAGTAATTCCGAATGGGAAGTATTGGTAAGCCAAACTTTGCGAAAAGTTTCTACAGTGAAATACTACTCCATAATGTAAAGGAATAGACTCCTGCAAAATGAATTATGCCAAGATATTAATCTGAAAAGAAAATGGCAAAACCATGAAATTAGGAAAATGGCCAAAATGATCACAGAAAACAAAGTAGTTTCCTGGTCCCAGATGTTGGAGTGATTGACTGGGAACAATGATGTAAGTGTTCTAGGTCCTGGCTGCGATGGTGACACCGGTCTGTACATTGACCAGACAAAGCTCAGCAAGCTGTTAGTCATGTGCCCTCTAATGGTGGACATGTGCGGCAATGGTCGCGTAAGATTCTGTCCTTGAGTGGCATTGTAATAATTGTGTGGATACACAGTGTTTGAGTAATGATTAAGTCACCCAGCGGAATCTATCTATCTCTTGTCTTACAGATGCTGTGTGGGCTTCAAGTATTGTGTAAGGATTTAGCTCAGGAAAGTCAGTCAGTCTGCCTTGATTTCCATTCTTAGCACCACTGCCTTTAGAAAATTTCTATCTCATATGCCCAGAAACCCCTGTTTCAATGCAGTTTATGTTTTCTATTGAGTTAGGTTGGGCCATATCAAGCTGCCAGTAAGGATCCAGCCAGTTCTCGCTCTCTTCGTTGGTGGTTTCGTTTCTGTAATGACATTTGTGAGGCTGGGTAGCTTTATTAAGAGAGGTCTGTTTGACTCAGTTCTGGAAGTTCAAGGGCACCAGCATCAGGACCTGGTAAGGACATGGTGCAGAATGGCAAATTAGGGGCGACAACATGTATGAGAAGAGCTTGAGCAACAACAGCTCCAGGCGTGGCCTTTCTACAACAGCTTTCTAGGGAGAAGTAACTCAGAGTCCCAGGAGAGCTTGGTAACACTTCTGCGGGCAGTGCCCCCACTGTCCTAAGGACTTTTAACCCAACTCCACCTTTTAAAGCTCACACCACATCAATACCATGAGGACCAAGCTTCCAACACGTGAACTCTTAAGGGATAAAGCACAAACACCTGCAAACCATAGCGCCCTCAAAACAGGGCCAGTTTCATGGAAATCCGTCAGTAGCTTTCCTGTGGCTGACTGTGTACCTGTAGTTTCTCCCCATCACCCTCAAGAAAAGCTCCCAAAGGTATCTGTTGCCACATGAGTTTCGGGGTTAGAGTGTGTGGTGGGATGTGGTGATGCTCAATGATTGTAGAGTACCTTCTCAGTAAAACCCATGATCAAAGAATCTACTGCCTTAAGTTTTCGGTTCCTGGCTGGGATTATTACCAAGCTCATCTCTGGCCTGCGTACTTCGGGGCCTGGCCTCTACTCCTAGCAAAGAGGTCCTCCTCCCGGGGGCTGCATCAGAAGGGCAGTTACCCATCAGTCCCCATCAGTCTCCGTCAGTCCTAGTTCCTTTTCTGCTGCTTTGTAATAGAGCAAACACCATGGCCAAGGCAATTCGTAGAAGAGTTAGTTTAGGCTTATGATTACAGAAGTTAAGTCTATCGTGGCAGGATGTGTTGTCAGCAGGAGGCAGACACGGCAGAAGGGGCCCAAAGTTGTGAGTTCAAATCTTCAAATTCAAGTACAAAGAAGAAAGAGTGGACAGGAAGTGCCACAAGCTTTTCAAAGTCGGTCCCTATAATGTGCCTCCTCCAGCAAGGTTACACCACATAACCCTCCCCAAAGAGCTCTACCAGCTGGGGACCAAATAGTTGAAGGCCCGAGAGTATGGGAGACATTCAAACCATCACATTATCCCTCCACAGTTTTACACATCCAAATTCTACTGAGCCGCTACGTGATTCTCATACTTTTTCTTCTTTTGTGAATGACCCAGAAAAAATATCTAAGAATAAAAAGTGCTTAACAATATTTCGAGTGAGCGAGAAAGCAGGCACAAAGGAAAGTTTGTGATTACCCGGGCAATGAGCAGGGAACTCGAGTGAACACTATTTGGTAGGAGAAAAACCTCATGAGACGAGAAACAAAGAGGCTGGAGTCTAGCCTCATGTCCCCTGGGGCTGTGCTCCAGGAGAGGAGCCCAGCTGGTCAGTTGTCCCACGTTTAGTAAGCTTTGCATCAGAATGACCTTGGCAGGTACATGGATGAAAAGAAACATAAGCAGAGCTTAGACTTCAGCAGCTAGGGACTCACTGGTCTCCCAGGGAGCAGGGCTAAAAGTTCCCACTCTTTAGAATGGGCAATTGAGGGCATTTCCAGCCTCTTACGTGGGAAGCGGAGAGCCAAAGGGCCCAAATAGGTCAGCTATGCTACATGGTGGTGGTGTGTTGACCAAAGCTGTTGCCTGAAGAGCCTGGAGGTTGTACTGGCTGTTTTCCTGTATTATTTTATATGCAGAGAGAATGGAAATTACTGTGTCCAGAGGAAAGAATGGAGAACACTCAATAGTGTCACAAAGCCTTGGCTCTTCCCATCAACATAGGTAGTTTTCACTTCCCCAACCCCTACCTCTAAGCTGGACATAGGGATCAACGACCCAGTGTGAGCTGGAACCTAGAATTTTTAGGATTTCATCACTTCCGTTCTGCTCTGCTGGAACCTTATCCTGAACAAAGGAAGGAGTTTCATATGGAGTAGAATCAAGGTGCCTGTCTGACAGCCTGCAGCAGCTGCAGACCTGTGTGTGCGGCAGGACTTCCCCACCCTGTGCGATGCTCCACCAAAGACAGCCACCTGAGTGAGCCCAGGCAACTGGCAACAGTAGGAGGGGTGAACCAGCCTCCCCCAGCAGGCCGCACAATAGTGAACAATAATGCCTTTGGGTGTGCCAAGCCCCTAGGTTGTAGTGTGAGACTCATTTTGCACAAACATTAAATTCCGTTCACATCCAAAAATGAAGATGAATGAAGAGAAGATGGCAAAGACTTCGGCCATCAAGACTTAGTTGAGGACGGAGGGAATCGCTTACTTTCTGGACTGTTTTCCTTTCTTGTGGGACACAGGAAAGCTTGCAGAGGAAGAAATCCCCATCCTCCAGTGCTGTACAGATGGGGATTATAATACTGAACAGCTGCAATTAATGGAGCATTATTGAAGGTCTTTCTTGGTCATTGCCTTTGGGTTCTTGTGAGAAAATGGGCTTTATTCAGCCAAGAATTGTAACAGAAAGTGGCTAAAAATATAACTGGCTTTCTTTTCTTTCAACATTCCTAGGCCCCAGTCCAAGCCAAGACAGAATTGCAGCCTTCAGGCCAAGCCTGAGAGCAGGGACTCCCTGCCTGGGCCTGGAGTCATCCCGAGAGCTTTATTCTTGGCTTGCCTCTTTCTCGCCCAGCTGCCAAAAAGTGGTAGATGGTCTGATTTCACATCAGTTCCCCTTGCCTTCTATTGTCCTCGCCGGGTCTCCCCACCCTCCCACATCCCAGCCCCCCCTCTGCACTGCTTGATGCAACACTGATCAGGGTCCTCTGTCTGGCGCCTTAGAGGCTCCCCCCCCCCAAAAAAAAAACACAGTCTTGTTTGTGACCAGGCTTTAAGAAAAATGAACAGAGAACAAAAAGCCAAAACAGAGGCCCCTGCTGCTTTTCTGTTATCATTTAAATGTGAAGCTGTACCCTCTGTGGACATGGTTTAATCATTTAATGAGCTATTAAACTTGCTTCCCCGAGTGAAATCAAATTTAGTGTCATTTGGAGGACTGTAGGTAAAATAATAATTGATTTATGGTCACATATTCAAATAGTTCTATTATTCAAGTTTTCATATAAACAGGCTAAAAATAGTATGTGCCATTCTCAGAATTTTTTGTCCAGAGAAAGAGCCCTTTTCAAAGAAGGAAAATTTCAAGTGCACATTTAAGAAGTTCAGGTAACATTGAAGGGCTTTAGGTCACACCCATGATCCCTGGACCCATTGCCCAGCAGTAACCTAAGGCGGGGGGGGGGGGGGGGNGGGGGGGGGGGGGGGGGCTGTTACTTTAAAAAAAAAAAGTGTCCCCTTCCAGATATCCTTTTTCAAGCAGGAGCATCTTGTATATGTATCCATTGCTTCTCCATGCTCAGACCCAAGCACTCTTTCTGCACCAACTATTGTGTGTGGGTGTGGTTTTGAGACAGGGTCTTGTCATATGTAGTAGCCCAGGTTAGTCAAACGCTTCTGTCAGTCTTTCTCTATCTTGCTGTATATATATATATGCTGTAATTAAAGGCAGGTGGCACTATTGCCAGAACTAACTATGTTCTGTGTTCTGTTTGGTGTCATGAGTGAGACTAATAATGCTCTTGAATCAAGTTCTCAAGAAAACAAAACTAGAGGCAGAGAGCAAAGAGACAGCCAGTCATTCAATGGCTGCAGGTACCCTCTGTCAGATGGAACGCACTAGGATTGATGGAGAAGCCTGTAGCCCCATCTCAGCCAAGAACACAGAGAGGATAGCAAGCATTATCTGCTCCATACTGATAGCTTTAATTTGCCCTCTCAAATTGAAATTCTCTACAGTTTTTGTTTCATTCAGTCTTTTCACGTGCTGTTCCTAGAGCAAAACAGCCACCATTTTTATCAAATCAACCATGCTTGCTTGTAAGTGTCCATCGCCAGAAGGATGTGGCGAGGGTCATTGGACCCTTACCTGAGACTCCATCTGACCCCCTCCTGCACCTTCTAGCTGTTTGGGTGCAATTCTGCTCTCACTGTAAGTGACCTTGGGTTAGGGAGGCGCTAGAGCCTGTAAGTTGGGAAAGGTTCTCTATCGGAGGAAACACCACCCAGATGGCTGTGGAGTCGTCGTTATCCATGCTGCGTGGAGATTTCCCTGAGTTCTTTTCTGGAAGAAGTTCCTCAGACTCTGCTCTGTGAGTAAGACCAATAAACCCACCAGTTTGGTTTCCTGGCTTTAACTTTGGTGGAATCAGACTTTGGTTTGTTATTGGGACCTTCTAAAGAGGGGGAATTTATTGTTTATGCTTTCCCAGGGAAGTGGGTCTCATAATAATCAGGTTATTTCAGCAACTCTTCAGAAAGTCAAGCCTAGGTCCTACAGAGTGGTTGTTGATCCAGCTGTGGAACTGACAGATGAGAGAACTCAGAAAGCCAGGTGTGTATCTTCTGGTTGCCTGGCAGCCGAGTCACAGAGCTGAGAGACAGTGTTTTCAAGCAATCCACTTGTTTGCTTTAAGCAAAAACACTTAGGTCAAACAGAAGCATCTATGGTGTCTACGCTTTAAGAAGCATCTAGAAGGATAGGAGACAGATGGTGTACTCAAGGAATCTGAAAAGGTACATGGAGTGTGTGTCCAAAGAAGTGATGTGACCTCCCCACAGATTCAGAACCTTTAGGAGTTGCTAGCTCCTAAATATAAGGTTGTGGTCATTTTCAGCTGGTTTAGAATCATCTGGGAGGTATATCTGTGAGGGTGCTTCTGGAGTTACTTGAGAAGACTATAGAGTCTCTCAAAAATGCGCCAAAATCAATCTTCCCTTTAGTTGGCTTCTTTTTTGGGTATATGGTCACAGCAACAAGAAAATTAACTACTACCAAGGCATTTAAGGAGAAAATAATGGTAAAATAATGTGTATTTCAGTAAGAAGATGCTGGGGTACCCATACACTATTAAGACAAAAATAATCAAATTTCAATTTACATCTAGATGTGTTAATGAAGCAGTAATGAATCAGGCAGTTTGTATTGATAATCTAATAATACCTCATGAAGACTATAGTGTTTTTTTATGAAATAATATCAACTTTTGGTAATCCCCAGAGCAAAACAAAACCACCATCTTTCTTTCAAACCCATGGGAGTTCATATTTAGAAAATCCAGGGCATACAGAATCAAAATGTTTGCATGAATAAAATGAAATCAAGGTCTAGGCTCAGATAACAATAGGATTTTTCATCCAAAAATCTCAGAGGTCAGAGAAAGTGCATGGAGAAATACTTCCATTTGGTGAAGAGCCAAGTGGGGATGTCTAGCAACTCTCATTAAGTACCAATTGCAAGTTCCCTCCTCCTACTCATTGTGATACCCAACAGCACAGATCCCTGGAATGCCCTAGTTGAGCCCAGGTGAATACAGTAGGGCTAGGATGGTACTTATGGCCCTTCGAGAGAACCTCGCAGGAAATTTTACTGACTTCATCTATGCCAACACTGACAGTTGCAAAAACATTCGCATGCATCCGTTAGCAAGCTCTCAGCGTACATGAGTGTTGTAGTGATATCATTCACGTATTGACCTTTTTCAGCTGCTTACAAATGCTGCAGAAATGATCTTTCTACCATAGTTTTTGCGCACTTGTGAGAGCAAAGCTCATAGTCCAAAGTTACGTGTTTTAAAATTTTTATAGGTTTTTCAAATTGCTCTCTAAATTATTGTCCACTATTCTTACTGGTGGTTTTATTCATGCCGGTTGTGACCTTCAATCGCTAGATATCTGAGGTTTTAATCTTGAGCTTTTTTTAAAAGAAGAAAATGAGGATTTTCAAATGTCCGATTAAAAGCTGTTTTCAGCTTTTATTACATTAGTTGGCTGCTGTCAGCCTTGATTCGTCTCTGTTTCTAGGATATTCTTGTGGAAGAGCAATTGAACTTCCAGTGTTCAGGGGTCATGAGTGAAGGGTAGACAAATAGGCGTCAAGAATGCAAGACGCTTCAAACAACTCTAGCCACCCAGCAAATGAGCGGGTCTGTCTGGAGAGATAAGGACCACTCTCCTCATCCTGGAAAAATTTCAATTTCAGGTTGGACGGACAACACCGAAGTGCTGCTCAAGGAGCCATCCCTGAGTTCACTGGCGTGTGCAGCAAGGTCCACATAGCCCACACAACAGCGTCGGGGATACAGCGTCTGGGATACGGTATGTGTGAGAGATGAGTTTAGGTGGCATGGACTTCAAAGACGTTTTAATTGGTGTCTGCTCAGCTTTCTATGTCAACATCATGTTAGCAGTAAATCACGCACCTTAATGTATGAAGGTGTCACTGCTGGGATATACTATGCACAGAAATAGGCTTCACAGTTTCTAGGTCATTTGAAATCCCAGACTCTATGGTTCTTAATCTAACCTCAATCTTGTGGAAGTTTCAATTAGTACAATGACTTGTAAATACCAGTCTGTTATGTTTACTGCAAGAAATCACAACAGAAACCAGTCGTGGTACAACAGAAAATTAAATAGTTGGAGCTTGGTGCAGGGGTCACATTTTAGTTAAAAATGAGAGCCCTAATTATAGGTAAAAACCTGTCTGAAGCTACATTCAAATTAATTTGGGGGAAAATCCTAATATGTTGAGGAATCTGTCAACATTTGCTGCATTAGGATGGATCAACTCTGTGTGTTTTAAATGGATTGTGAGATAAAATGAACATAGGTATTGCTAGTAGAATTCCTTTACCCCATATTAACACTTCTACGAGCAGTCTTGATGGGAAAGGAACACAGTCTGTGTTCACACAAACACAACCCTCTGAGACTGGTCAACCCATGATGGACTTAAAATATAAACTTATGCATTGGAGATCTGAGGCAAATATTTATTTAGTTTATATATAAATTGTACATGATGTTCATGGGGCTATAAACACAGGCAGATTTTTAAAAAAATCAGTTCAAGATACCTCCCCAAAATCACTTCCACACCCCATTGATGCCATTCATTAAATATCTCTGTCTGGGTAGTTCATAATCATAATAGTTGTATAGTTTGGTTTCTATTATTTAGCTCATATTATGAAAAATGACATCTCTATCCCCCGGCCTTCTTGAAAAGCCAATAGGAAGAGTAGCATGCACATGTTACCAGACCACTGAATTTACCCTCCTGCACCTGAGCAAGAATCCATTAAGTAACATTGTTCATCTGCACTGGTTTTCATTTAGGTACAAGCATTATCAGTTCTATAATTCACAGAACAAAGAACAAAGCAAACTGGAAAAAAATTCTCCCAAATAACTAATTTGATTCATTGACCAAGACACAAGACAGACTTAGTTGGTGTCCTACACATCAACACCTAAGACAAGAGAAAAAAAAAAACACTGTGTAGCCATTATTTAAAGATGATGGTTAAAATCCAAGCTGAGAAATAATAATTAATATGTGAATTGACTCATCATAGCCACTCTGATATAATATACTTTAATTAGGAGAAAAAAGTCATTCATATACACAATTCTCTTAGTAAAGTTTCCTTGCTAATAACACATTTTAATTTGCTTCAGAAAATGCATTGATCTTATTCAAATATATTTTTTCCTAAAATATAAATATTTAAATTAAAATTTTAAAAATGGCGAAGACCGTTTTTGTTGACTCTTACCCAGATATTCTAAAACTTAAGCAATAAAGAAACAATGTCTGTAATTGTGACCATTTTAATTTGTCTATAAATATATAATAGAATCTTTGCAACTTGAGTAATTAGCTCAAACTTCATGTAGTACCGAGCACCTTAGATTACATATTGTTGAACGAAACTATTGACATTAATATATGTCTCATGTTATTTACAATACATAAGTATAGTTCTCTTGTATAACAACATTCCAGTGATTTTTGAAAATATATAGCGTGAAACTGTGCAATATAATTTACAAATGCATCAGCGCTTTCCCACAGTGTTAAAGCTGGCCTTCACTCCTCAACATTGTAAGATTAGAAACCAACCAAAAGACCGTGTGCTGTGGTGGTATTTCCCAAAGCATTGTCTTCACAGAGGCCCCATTACAAAGAAGTACAAGGCATGGAACTCCCACCCCCACCTTGAAGGTTGTGATCAATGAAGACCATGATTTTTGAGGAAGCTGGCAACCCCAACAAGGGCCTCAAATGTCTGAAGTTGCTACTTAGCCAATATCTTTGGTCGCCAAGCTCTGAAATGACCTCCCCAGCGAGAACACTGTTCTGTGTCTTTTGGTGATGGTGTTGTGGTATGGGATGTGCTTTGGGGAATGATGGTTTAAAATACTCAATAAAGACGCAAAGCTGAGGCTCTAATCACAGGCCTTTAGGCAGTTTCACTTTGCATAGGCATCTGCTGAACTATGACCCCCCCAACACATAGGCAGAACACAGAGCTTGTGGTACTGTAAAGCTAACAGGGAAAAAAAGAACTAAAAATTCATAAATTCTATGGCTGATTTTCGGGGCATGTAAAAAGTAACTCCCAAGTCAAATAGGTGTGGTTTTTAGTGAATTAATCTTCGTTAAAAATGAAAGGTTAAAAAAAAAAAGCGTTAAGTCTTAGTAGGCTAGATATTGCCTCAAAATATGCTTGTGAAAAAATATTAGGTCATTTTATTATTCCCCTGGAATTCCAAAATGAATGTAGGTGCTATCTGTAGATTTGATTATACTTCTGGTTCTGTGTGTCTGAAACAGCATCATCAAGACTGAGAGACAGTCTCCCCTACTTTGAAATGCACATGTGAGCACAGGCAGAAACAAGGGCCATTGAAAGGTGCATCCACTGAAAACTGGGAAATGCAGACAGTTAAACATATCAACTATGTGACCAGTAATTGTGTATGTGTGTGTGTGCGCGCGTGTGTGATGGCAATCTTTTTTTTAAAAAAAAAAAAATTGCCCAGAATTTGATTTCTGTAAATAAGGGAACCAATTGTGGCTATGAGGCAGCACCCAAGGTCTAAGTGTAGTCTCAAAATTCATCATCAGAAAAGCTTCGCAGCAGCAACAGCCCACTTTGGCTCAGATCCTGCCAGCTTAGAGTGCAGGTCGGTATCCAATGCTTTACTTCATTTCTGCTCAGCCTATACTAATAAGAACACTTTGGAATCACTCTATACCAACTGAGAGAGAACTCATTAAGAAAATTGAGTAACAGATGCTTCGTTCTTAAATAAAATTAGGTTTCTTAAATAAAATGCAGGTTTCTTTTTACTTCTCCCCTTCTTTTTTTCTTTTCTTGCCTACCAATGAAAGTCAGCTCAACTTGAATCGGAAAATAAATCACAAAGAGGCAAGGGATCAGTGTTGCGGGGCGGGGGGGGGGGGGGGGATAGAAGAGTCAGTGAAACTATCCATTTCTCATCTGCTCGGCCCTGGCTTACCTGGGTGAACCAGTTGCCTAGAAACTGGTGTGATTAAGATCTGCATGTGCTGTTGGAATGGCCGTGTCCTTGGTTGTCATTATTCAGAAGATGTGCTCTGTATATTCGTTTACCCTCACCCCCTTAGCCTTGTTCTGCTCTAAGAAGTTCTATTCTGACGTCCCTGGTGGGGTTTTTTCTTTAGGGTGTCCCCGGTAGGTCCTGGAACTGACAGAGGAGCCCGGGATGTTCCATGGGACTCCTGAGCCCTGATGTCAGGCTGTGCGTGCGCCATTTGCTGCACTACCTGATGTCGCGCTCCTGCCCCACCGCAGTCGCCCCTCTGTTCAGGCCACTAAGCCCAGTCTTGTAATCTTGGCAGACAGAAAGGAATGGATGATGAAAACGATCGGCTTGGGGCATGAGTGAAGGTCCAGTTGCTGAAACGGGAAAAGAGGAGAGCATGAGAGATTTTCAATTAATGCTTGATGTAGCGTAGTGATGTAACGTAGTAATGGCTTGATGTAGCGTCAAGCCAATCTATATACACCTCTGACTTGGGAGTGTTAAATAGAGCGATTCTGCCCTCAAATCTGTGTTCTCAATGAGTTAAGGGAATGACTCTCCAGACTTGTTCCTTACATCTCCCATATATTTTTTTCCCTAAACAAGTCCTGACGAATTTACCTATAACAATTCCATAACTATCGATGCGCCCCTTCTTCACTGTCTAAAGCATTTATTTTCAGCTCCACAATAGTGATGTTTATGCCGACTTGTGTACAGCACACAGCAGATTTCAACTTTCACATCTCAAGTTGTTTGGTTCTTGGTTCTGACAGGTTTTTTTTTTTAATGTCTAATCTTGGCCAATTCACTTAAAATTCTTCTTGGCTCTACTAATATTACAAGGTAATTAGAATATTGAATAAGATCCCGCATGTGAAGCGGCCTTGTGAAAACAGAGCTCATGCTTAGTATCCTTGCCTCTGCCGCCCTCCACTCTGGAGCCATCGTGGGCATGTCCATCACGTTCCTTTGATGGTGATGGCTCAAGTGTGTGTGCAGTGTGGTTCCTGCACGACCCAGAGCATGCCTGTAGGAGTGTGTGCACAGGTGTGAGGTGTGTGACTGTTACCTTAACCGGGAATTGGTTACCTTAGATGGATATTGCTTTATAGTAGCTCCCAACTTTTGGTCCTTGTCTGTCTCTCCCCCAACTCAGATAATGTCTAATGTCTATTCACTGACTACCTTTGGACTAGCCTTTGGGCCCTGGCAGTGCCTGCTTTACATAGCTGCCCTCATCCCCATCACCTGACCCAATGCCAAGGTTCTATCAGCTGCTCCGTGCATCTTTAAAATGAATTGTACATAGGTTAGAGCACCCGAGGATTCTTTTGATAAGAATTTAATGCTAACCTTATAAAGCATTCTTCCTCTCACCTCAAATATTTATGCCAATTCCTAATGAAAAATGAAACCAAAGGAAAGAGCTTGAGATAATTGGACCTGTTTGACACCACTGAATCCGGTCCTGCTTTCTCCAGGATCAGCTACAGCAGGGGACTGCAGCCACCACCATGGGCTGTCAGCCGGATGTGTAGCAGCAGAGAGGCAGCCTAGCGTTTCCTTACAGGTGTGTTGCATAATGAAGCAAATGAGGTCACGTGGTCACAAGAAACCCACACTTACAATCTCCCCTTCTTTGCCTCCGAAGTCTAAATAGAGCATCCTGATTCCGTCGTCCGAAGACATTTTGAGCTTCTCATAAGGGGACTGTATGATTGTCTTGGGAAAGGCACCCTCCTGAGGCTCAGTAGAAATAGAAAATCCATTGTCATAATGTATGGTCAGGCGGCATTCCTGGTTTCTGTAGGTGCAGGCTGGGGCAGGGGGGGAGACATGGTGGAAATCAATCCATCAATCAATCCATTTACTCAGATGCTTAATTATTTTAGTTTCTTCAACCCAGTGTCCACCCACAAATTTCTTATTAAAGCGAGAAAGAAAGGAACAAGGCCCCTACACTCCTTGGATTGACTTTGATATTGTAATTTAGCAATTGTCAAAAACTGGGATTCAGCGCCTATTTTCTGGGAACTGGTCCTTATCTGGCCTTCTGACATGGATGTCAACAGGAAGGGTATACCAGACCTCCTATGACCGGGGAGGGGAACCTGGCCTTTCAGCCAGAAACAGCAGGTATTGTATTTTAACAAAGTAAGCGACCTCTGCATCACCATCATTAACACCACCACCTTATCATCTGCGTGGATACGCACGCACTCACACGCACGCACACACATGCACGCAAACACAGTCCTGTCTGCTATGGCTTGAAGGAGGCGAACACTCTCTTATTTTACTACCGTATTAGGTTGCCAAAGTTCTCACATGCAACCATCCTAAGAGGTCACAAGTGAGCAGTTTAAAAATAATCTACCTTTTACAAAATTTTACAAAAAGCCTTTTACAAAAGGGCAGGGCCTTTAATTTCCCCTAAGATTTTGGGTCCAAGAAATGCGGCGGCAGACTGCTCTGTGACGTGGCGCCTTCCATGAGGAATGCTTCTCTCTCCCACTGCCCGTGAGATGTCCAGAAGCTTTCAGGGGCAGGGGCATGAGGAACAAAAGTATAAATCTTATAAGAAGACTAGGTGCCGGCTTTTACTGAAAGGAGGAAAAGTGTTGCTCACTCTGTAAGTCTATTACCAGGACAGCGAGGGGCAGTTGCTAGACCCCCCCCCCTTCCCTTATAAGCTCTTATTGCAGAAGGGCTACAAATGTATCATAATCTCTGGAAAAGCTTGTCAATTATCAGGCTGGGTTTAGTTTGCCTCATAAAACACCGTCAACAGACTTCTGTAGGTCAATTGGTTCGGGCCTTGATCTGTACCTAACTGAATTTTTAAGGAAACCAGGACATTTTCTTTGCTGGGCACATGAAGGTGTCATTAATTGAGAAACCACTCTGTGTCACCAATCGCTCTGCTCCGCTCTCTAAATATACCGAATACAATTTCACCACGGACTTCAGAGGCTGAAATGTTTCACTAAGATTAGAGGGCTTTAAGAAAACTAAAGCTCAGAGAGGAGGCTGTCGCCACCTGCGATGTTTAGCTTTGAAAGTTCAAGTCCTTTCTCCTCTGTTTCATCGTCCTTTCCCCATAGCCTGACAGGCAGTGGAGAGAGGGCTTTGGGGCAGCACCTTGACAATGAGTTTCTCGGCCTTCCTCTCTCATGAAGAGTGACACGTGATGACATCTTGATAGGGGATACCTTCAACTTTGGGGGAAGAAATAGGATCTTGGCTGGCCACAAAATTAGGTGCCCGTTCAAATGGAGCTCTGGTGAGTCCATGTGCCCTTCTGTGGCTTCCTCTGAGTGTTTTTGTTTTGTGCTGTGAGCTCATCTTTTCCAAGGTTCTTCTCTGATAGCTCGGAGTGCTCTGCCCCCTGCCACCAGCAAGGGACAACAAAGGCCAGGGGTCACCAAGGTAGCAATGGCTTCCCGTCCTGAGTCCTCCCTCTGGCCCATTTTCATGTCTCACACTTCCAGCACATGGAATTAAGCTCGAAGCATGGTTTTATTCATGCTTGCCGCACGTATGAGCTTTAAAGCTACGTGATTCGTTATTCTGACCTAGCTGTGATGCTAGCACTGAGATTCGGTTTCTATTCTTCATAACCAATAACCCGACTAAGTTTATACCCCCAAATTTCCTTTCTTCTGGAAGTCATCTAAGGGGTCATAGGTAGGAGGATGGGAAGTGTTCCTCCAAGTTACCTGCTTCTCCTTAATAAAGATGAGACGGGACATACAAGAAAAGCCTCTAGTTATATCTTAGGAGGGCGAGCAGTGCCTAATTGAAAAGAATTTAACTCTCAATTTTAAGCATCATCAAAGACCAGTAATAGAAACAGCTGTGAGGCCAGAGCAGGAGCAGATTCGTCTTTCCCGCATTTTGTCTGTCAGTGGGACGTTGGTAGCTCACCAGCAGCCGTACTCACCAGTGGTGATTTCGGTAACAAGCTCGGCTGAATTGTGGCACCCCTGCACTATGCTCCTCGTCCAGTGGGAGAGGTCCCTGCCGATCTCTGCCCTGAAGAGATGTGTCTCAATTCCTTGCTTGGTGCCAGTTCGTGTTGCAAAGGACAGGTCCATGGCAGCCTGGGGTGAGCCTTTCCCTGGGCCTGAATGGATGAGCCTAGAGAGGAAGGTGTCGGGGAGAGAGGGAGAGAAGAAGAGAGATTAGTATTAAAATGCACTTTTTAGAAAAATCTACCCGGCACATAACCTAGGAAAAGCCCCAAACTGACGCACTGCTCTTGTTGTGATCTCAAGTCAAAAATGTGACTCTTCAGTGGTTTCCTCCCATCTTCTCTTCTTCAGTGGCAGAGGGAGATGATAAATAATGATAAATCACCTAAGAACTGTGCATTTGGTAAACTATGCAGAAGATTCAAATAATATAATATGACTTATGCACATTTAACTATGCTTAGTAAATAAATAGTTAAATGGGTTGGAATAAAAACGACTGGAATTCTGTTTAAAATTCTCTCCAGCCCAATTCCAACCCCACGCACATGCACGTTCATGCCTGGTCACAAGAGAGGAAAATAAATCTATCATACTAAATGGGTGTGAGACTCAGTTTGTCCCATCTCATCGCTGGAAGGATACGGCTGTACTGAACACACCTCTGGGTATGCATGCTGTTCTGCAGACAGGCCCTACAGACAGGGGACCCCACTGAAAAAACAGCAGTCTGTTTATCTGTTCAAACTGGAGAAAGAACTAGAGATGTCAGACTTCTGAGGCACAGGCAGAGGATTGCCCTTTAGTGGGTATTTACGGGCAGCTTCAGAAGTGTTGTTTTTCAAGCACACAAGATTTTCATGCTGACTTGAGAGCCTCCCCTTGGCATAAGATGCGACCTCTATAGTAAATAATTGCCCGGAAGGCCAGACTTAAAACATAAGGGATCAAAGTGTGCCGAGCACCACCACTGGCTCCTACTTCGCACGGGTCCCCTGGAAACACGCTCTCTCCTGCTTGACATTTCAGCCTCCTCTTCAGAGTGCCTCTCACATCAATCATGCGCAGGGCAGGGCAGTGAGTGTAATTTCATTTCTCTCCAGGGTATTTGGATTTTCGCCCTTATCTCTTAATATGAAAAGCAACGCTTTGCTATTTGCTAGGAAAATGCCAGGTGCCTGGCCACCTATTGGGTGAGAGTTACTTTCTTAGACATAGAATGTGCTGCCTTGAGGGTTAAAATATGTGTAATGAAACCTGAAAAGCTTATTTTCCCCACTATGCATAAGTAGCAGAGAATAAAAGCATCAGTGGAGGAACGTGTATTATATCCAGTGGAATTCCCAGGAAGAAGTCTGTGTAACTCGGAGGCACCTTTATTCATTTATAAAGCTAGGGATTGGCGGGAGAGTTTGCCCAGACACTTTGAGGGAAAGGGTTATTGGGAAGTCTGATAACCACATTCTAGTTAAGGAGAGAATCTCACTGAAGATACGTAAGTAGCCCATAACTTGCATAAGGGGAAATGGCTGTGCATGTGGGTGGATAAGGAGAATTAACATATACAGGCTGAGTCCAGTTTGTTCTGGCAGGAGGAGGCCATTTTGGAGTGAGAAGTGAGCAAAAGTGGCTATGCTGTGGCTGTGCACTCAAACCTAAGGGACACTAAAGAAAAGAGCAAACATTGTTCTAAATTCAGGTACAGGTCTTGAATAGATTGTGGTAAAAATTCATCAGAAAAAATACCTTTTAATACATAGCCATCTATAAGAAGCAAGAAAGTACATTATGTTTTAGTAGCTCAAGAAGGTGTGTGTGTGTGTGTGTGTGTGTGTGTGTGTGTGTGTGTGTTCAGGTGTGTATGCAGATCAGGGGACAACCTCAGCGGTGTTTTGAGGCAGGGTCTCTCACTCCCCGGGAACTCACTATGCAAGCTAGAATGGCTGGCTAATAATCCCAGGACTCCTCTATGTCCACCCTGTTTAAGCTCTGGAATTACATGTTTGTGTCACCGCACCCGACTTGTCAAGGTGTTTTCTTATCCAAAGTTGTTTAAGTTTCAGTTGCTTTAAGAAATATATTCGTCTCTTCTCTCTTAAAATCTTAATATCCGGATTAGTTGAGCACAGATGCCAGGCTGCCAGTTGAATTGAACAGGGAACATTGGTTTGGGAGTCATAAAATCCTGTAATCAAACCCCACTGATTTTATATTCCACATATTTTGAAATTTTTAAAGACTCATTACATCATAAGGTAGTGTTTTGAAAATTAAATAGCACAATTAATAGATGGTTACTTGCTCAGAAACCAGCATGTGGCTCATACTCAACCAATATTTTTATTCCTTACACTTAGAAGTTTAATTCCTGCCTCATAGGACCAGGGTTAGATACAATAAAAATTTTAGAAGCATTTAGTTCAGAGTCTTGTTGGGCTAAGTAAAGGGCTTCCCAACAGGTTCTTTATTTGTAGACCATTCTTAGTAACATAGTTAGATTGGGGGAACTGAATGTCAAGTAGAAATGACAGTGGACATTAAGTCATCATTTGAGCACTGAAAAGGTGGGGCTAATACCTTCCTGCCTGAGGTTCTTCTTCCCATCCTGCCAGCAGCAGCATTTTTGTACTCCTCCCAAGATTCTTCCCAAAGATCCCTTTTCCTGTTTTTGC
Source organism: Alexandromys fortis (assembly GCF_014885135.2). Taxonomy (NCBI): domain Eukaryota; kingdom Metazoa; phylum Chordata; class Mammalia; order Rodentia; family Cricetidae; genus Alexandromys; species Alexandromys fortis. Next base: position 17,953,914 of record NW_026067930.1, on the reverse strand, counting down.
TGTCTCAGGGGAATTCAGAAATAGCTACTATTTATCTTTCAATTATTTTACATTTTAGGGTTATTTGTGTATCCTTATAAATATAACCATCTGTCTCTTATCTGTAACAGGAATTAAACTCTAGCAACCCAGGAAATGCTTTGTCCTAAAAAGGTAACTTTTCTACCCAGCAAGAAAAACACACTGGCACCCTGAGACAGGCTTTCAGTTGTCACTTAAGCTTCCTCTGAAACTGAGCAATCCAAGGATGAGTTTGTTCCTTGTTTATAAAATGAAGATCTGGTCCCAAGGTTGGAAGCAAAACCACAACCTCCGGCAGTGTTTTACATTTTTATTAGTTAGGAACATGAGTGGATAATCAAACAGCAACAGAAGCCGCACAGGACCATAGAACACTGTGAGGGGAGAGGCAACAGATTGAAGCCCTAGGTAGAAGAAGCAGAGTGGAGTCAGTGACTCGGCTTTAACCTCCAGCTCGGCTGCTTACTGGCAGGCTACTTTCTTAAACTCTCCTCAGCTCAGTTCCCTCAACTCCAGAGGAAGGATAAGAATCTTCCTACCTCACCTCAGGAATAAATAAGGTGGCGTGTGAATGCTACATGTAGCCTTGGTCAGCACAGAATATATTTGAGTGGCCATCTGCGCTGGCTAGTTTTGTGTCAACTTGACACAAGCTAGAGTTATCTCAAGAGGATGCTTCCATTAGATCCAACTGTAAGGTGTTTTCTTAATTAGTGATTGATGGGGGAGGGCCCCATCCATTCTGGGTTCTATTAAAAAAAAAAAAAAACAAACTGAGCAAGCCAGGAAGCATCCCTTCATAGTTCTGCATCATCTCCTTTATTCAGGTTCCTGTCCTGACTTCCTAAAATGATGCACAGTGATGTGGAAGTGCATGGTTAATAAACCCTTTCCTCCCCAAATTTCTTCGGTCATAGTGTTTCATCACAGTAACAGTAATCCTAACCGAACACCATCATTATTACAACGTAAGTCAGAGCAGGGTAGGAGTGTTTGTGTGGTTACTCCCTGCTGTATCCTTAGCACCTAGTACAATTCCTGGGCAAGAGAAGACCTCAGGAAATATTACTAAGTGACTGAAAGCAGAGAGCCAGGCAACCAAGAGGACACCCACATAAAGAGTTGTGGCTAACAATAGCATCTGTACACAACCTCCCCTATCCTCAGCCCCTTAACACTCAAGCCAGAAATGGCAAATGGCCATCTACGAACTACTGGCTTTGTGCTCACTTAATAGTGAACGTGGGCCTAGAGGGAATGAGGATGCCTGATAGCTACTTCTGTTTTTTCCTCTAAGTCTATCTTTAGCCACTGATGTTTTTTAGTAGTAACTTGCTGGCTTAGAGAATTAAAGTTCCCACTTTGGATGGCAAAGGAGAAGTTCGTTATTTTTTCAAGAAAGTGAGACTCATTTAAGATATTTCACTTATTGACATGGATCACACACACACACAATGGGTTCCTAGGTGAAACTTTAAAAACACCTTCAAATTACATCATATAACCTGGTACTAGTGCAATCAATCGATCATCCATCAGTAATGATTGCTGTGTAAGCAGGAGGATCTGAGATGGCATTCCCAGGACCCCTGTAAAAGTCGAGTGTTGCTTGGCATGTCTATAGTCCCATGACTGGAGAGGAGGGGACATGAGAATCCCTGGGCCTTGCTGGCTAGTCACCATAGGTGTGCTCCTGAGAGTTGGGCTCAATCAGAGATCCTGACTCACAAAATAAAGTGCACGCAGTTAAGGAGACACTGGATGCCCACCTTCATCTTTCACAAATAGATACTCACATATTCATGTGCACCTGTATGCACATGTGCGTGTGCACGCGCGTGCGTACACCTGCCCCCCACATACACACTACTTCTCATGCCCAAAGTGTAGCTTACATGAAACTTAGACTAGATGCATGGTAAGACCCAACCTTTTATTCCAGATTTAGGGGAGCTTGCTTTAGGAGACTGTTCTTGTAGGAGATCATGGCAAGTGTGTCTCTCTCAGCCAATGAGAGACATACTAGGCTACATATTTATTTCAGAGTCCTCAGACATGGCTCCTAGCCTGACTTCTTTTTGAGAAAAACAAATAAACAAGCAATCAAAAAAAAAAAGCTGTCTCATAAGGGATACTTATATACTAATTTAATTCCAGATAGGTGTTAGAGAATGTTGCATAAAATGTTCCATGTACAAACATTATTATTAATATCCTTAATTAAGGCAACAACAGTTGCAGCACACAGATTCAGCCAAATTAGGGAAATTACATATTAGGTAACTGGGTTGCTAAGCAATATTACATACTCATTTTACTTAATTGCTGTAATTAGCATCTCCCAACAGATGCTACGATGCAAACCAAGGAGGGGGGGGAGAAATGGGAAGGGGAAGGGAAGAGGGTGAAAGGAAGATAGAGGAAGGAGGGGGAAAGAGGGAGGAGAAAAGGAAAGGAAGAAAAAAGCCACTGGTTAGATCTTTTAAAATTTCTATTGACCCTAAGAACTTTCATCCATTGCTCACCCCAATGGGGCCCATCAGTCCATAGACATCTCAGAAATAGAGCAAGGACACAATCATTGGCAAGGGTCAGGTTGAGGGTGGAGAGGGGTGACCCAGGACCTCCCCATCCCCCAGGAAGAGATGATTCATTGCTACATTTTCATTATCTAAATTTCATTCGTTAGAATATAGTGGGGACAGTTACTCAATACTCTCTCTTCCAGAGAGTTTGCGGTAATGAGAGAATGTAACTAGCCACAGAATGCACCTAACACAGGTGCATGAACGGGGTGACAGTTCAGAGCCCACTGGTGACTATTTCCCAGTATTAGCCGAGTGGAGATGAGAGGGTGCCCTCCATGCATTTTCTCATTTGCCCGTGGCCATTTTCAGCCAGCCCTCAGAGGCAGTTTGAAGAGCGAGAAGGCGAGGCTCACAAATGAAAGCTTGCACCAATGCCTTTGTTTCTACAGCACCTCCTTGAACGTGGTATTTCCGAATTCACCACATAAGGAGTCTATGTGTGGTCAACTAGATGCCTAGGATCCCATATTTACAGTTCAGAAATTGTTCTATAAGCCAGTTCTGTAAGCCTACAGGGTCCATACTCTTTCTATCTTACTAGAAGGGGGAGGAGGCAAATTCCACCAGATAGAGAGAGAACAGGAAACTAAAATGCAAAAGTAAAGTGACTTCAGGTCATCCGCGGGTTTCTTTTGTTCATAGTACGTTGCTCCCCACAGCAAAACAAGGCTTGTGACTTAATGGATCGTCTCATTTCAAAATAGGTCAAAGGCTGGGCGGTGGTGGTGCACGCCTTTAATCCCAGCACTCGGGAGGCAGAGGCAGGTGTATCGCTGTGAGTTCGAGGCCAGCCTGGTCTACAAGAGCTAGTTCCAGGACAGGAACCAAAAACTACGGAGAAACCCTGTCTCAAAAAATCAAAAAAGCCGGGCGATGGTGGCGCACGCCTTTAATCCCAGCACTTGGGAGGCAGAGACAGGTGGATCTCTGTGAGTTCGAGACCAGCCTGATCTACAGAGCTAGTTCCAGGACAGGCTCCAAAGCCACAGAGAAACCCTGTCTCGAAAAACCAAAAAAAAAAAAAAAATAGGTCAAAGCCTTAGGAGGCTGTCCTCTAAAGTGAGCTGTCATTTGATTATCTAACACTGTTAGAACTGCGCTTTTTAAGACATTCTGCATAATTTCTGTTCATCTCTTCATATTGTCTTGTACCATCTATGTTTCAATGAGTTCAACATGTGCCCCAGTGCACAGAACCCACATACCAAAGAGTTCTTCGAGAACATCTCCATGTAAGTCAATGCCAATCAAACTGAAATCTGTTCTCCTGGAACTGAACCACGTATGATCACCTGACCAACAGTTCTTACAATGTCTGGCTTTCTCTCTCCCACAATTTCTTCTTTCAAAAATTCTGCTACTTTGCCATATCTTCATAGTTTTGATTTCTGACCATGCATGACTCCAGAGGAAGTCCTCCATTGGCCACCTACCTGCAGTATTGTGGCATGTGGCATTCAGAGTTAGCCTTGTGATATGAATCTTCTACTTTTTCCCAGTACTTCCTTCCCTCTACGGACCAGCCAACAATTATTCTTAATCCTGGTCTTCATATCTTAATAATATTAAAACACCAGGTGTCTCCAACACAATAAAATGTTTCCTTTAGGATGACGTGGGTCAAGCTACTTGTCAGCCATTCACACTTTCATTTGAGTGATATTTTCAGATCCTCACAATTGCGAGGGTTGTTTACTGAGTGCTCATTGGCATGTCTCATCCTTATGCTTTATATTTACATATATAATCTCCATTAGTCTTAGCAATAAGTGTGGGAAGCAGAAGATACCACCATTTTATAACACGGATGAAGAAACTTGGATGTTGAGGTACGATGATATTTCCCCCAAGAACATGTAAGCAAGGCCCCCAGATTCATGCAACTCCTTTTGTCTAATGCCGAAGTCAGCCAGCACTTTCAAGGCTGGGTTCACAAGTTGGAGACTAAACTTAGCTAAATAGTGAGTTTCCTGTCTGTCCTGAAGAACTCATAGTTTAGTAGACAGGAGGGCAGGAGCCAGACACCAAGGAGAGTGCTAACTCCAAATGGAGTCGTAGTGGGAGAAAGCACACCTCACACTTGACAATTTGACTGGGTACAAGCTACAGCCTAGAGCCTTTAATCCTTCCATGCACCCTAGGGCAGGCCCATGGAATAGCCGCGTTCCCCAAGAGTGATCATGCCTTCCAGGCTGAGCATGAACACCACAGTCTGCTTCTAATTTACCATTTAACAAATGCAATTGGTCACATTCCCAGGGGCAAGAGTTTCTAAACTTTTGAAGGTTGGCCTGAGGCTACAACTACTTTTAGCATCGGAAACCAGGTTCACTCCTAAGGCAGCAACACCTACCCAGCATGCAAGGTAGCAATGTTCCGTGTTCCTGGCTCCCCGGTGGCATGAAAACAGAGAAGTGTGAGCTCATCATTTCCTCCTCTGCCTGCCCTACACCCTTCGGTCAGGCCCACAGGCCAGCAAGCAGGGCTCATAGTGGCGTCACTCTCTTTGCAAGCTTTGTGTTTCCGAACTTCCATCAGCCACTGGGACTGGGTGAGCAAAATGTCTTCATTAAATCTTCCCTAGAACGCCAGAAAAACTGTGACCTTAATCCTCACTCTCTGTAGACTCACGTGATTTACCAATTACAACAACAACAATCATAAAAATCCTCCTAGTGCCTGTGGATTAGTGGACCTTTAAAAGATATTCGGCAATCTCAAACAAACTTTAGCTAAGCAAAATATACTTTCTCAGGGACTCATAAAAAGTAGAGAGGCGAGAATAACTAAAATTACAGCATGATCGCAAAAGTCCTGAGTGTGTTGTTGTAAATTAGAGGCACCTTGTAAATTCCCCAAGCCCAGAGAAGCCACAGAAGCTTGTCAGTAGGAGAGATGGCTGATTGTAAACTTCTCTGCATGGCGACAGACATCAAGAACATGCTGTGGACCCTTCTGGTATCACCACTATTAAAAGCAATCAAGTTTTCATATCTATCTGCCTCTCCCTCTCCTCTCTCTCCCTCTCTCTCTCTCTCTCTCTCTCTCTCTCTCTCTCTCTCTCTCTCTCTCTCTTTCTCTCTCTCTCTCTCCCTTCCCTATCTATCTATCTATCTATCTATCTATCTATCTATCTATCTCTATTTCCATTGAGGCTTTGTGGGTAAGATGTACATATAACCTGTCTATGTTAGGGCTACCTCCCTACATATCACATTATCAATACACAAATGTTACAAAAATCCAAAATATATTTCCCATAACAAACCCTCAACTTGTGTGTTGTATTGACTGACTACTATATTAACTATATTGCAACTTTCCTACTGTGCTAGACATTATTAACCACCTTTCTTTTTGTCAGACAAGGAAGTGAGATCAGAGAGAAGTAACCAGCTCATAATCACACAGACTTTAAACAGGGCTTGACTATGACACCCTGAGTCTAAGCCCAGGTCTGTCAAACCATTTACCTCGTGAAAGTATTTTGAAAGACACTTTTCATTTTCATCATTCATTTATTTTCAGTTAGCATGCAAGACAGCGGGCTCCTCTGAGCCCTTGTGTGCGCATGCTCGAGAGCTGCTCATAATCACTCACGCTGCTCCTCTATCCCAGCCTCTCCCCCACCCTGAATGCTCCTGTTTTCTTCCCAAATGGTCAAATCTAAACCCTGCGTATGAGAAGATAAAGGAATATTTTTTCAGATTTTGTGGTTTGCTTATTTTTTTACTCCTTTGATAATTAGCTTTTAAAAGATGTCTTGGGTTGATGTGGGAGTGTCATATATCAATCTGTTGATTTCATTGGTTAAGTTATAATAAACCAGCTGCTTGGCCTCATGGCTTGGAACATAGATGGGAGGAGTAAACAGAATAGAATTCTGGGTGGAAGAGGAAGTGAGGTCAGACTCTGCTCTGCTCCCAGAGAGACCCAACAGCTCTGCTGGAGCAGAGACACCATGCTCAGCTCTCCCAGGCAGATGCACGCAATGAAGCTCCTCCAATCCCGGATGGATGTAGGCTAGAATCTTCCCGGTAAGCGCACCTTGGGGTTCTTACATACATTATTAGAAATGGGCTAGTCCAGGTGCGAGAATTAGCCTGTAAGGGCTAGGGTTCATGGGCCAAGCAGTTCTTAAATGAATACAGTTTGTGTGTTGTTATTTCGGGCATGAGCTAGCCAAGCGGCCGGGGTGTTGGGGACACAGCCCCGCCGCTTCCTATTTCAACATTGGGTGGTGCTATGGTGACCGGCCACCTGCACAGCTTAGTTGGTCACAAGTTTGCAGTGTTTTTGAAAGGTAGCAATATACTTGTGGACACAAATAAAGAATGGGTGAAAAATCGTGTCTGAGTACTTACTATGTGTCATTCCTACTCTAAGAAATTCACATTGCTGTAATAATCACCGCAGCCAATCAGGTGGGTGTAGACAGAGCTTCTCGTATTACAGACAAATGATGTAAGATGAAAAGAGAAGTCATTTGCTTAGAAGGACGAAGCTGGCATTTGGAGCCAGGTTGTAAACTTCTAGAATCTGTGGCTTGGAAGGAGCATTGGTGTGATGAGAGGATACACAACAATTCCTAGAGCGCCCAGAAAGATTGCAAACACCAACAGAAACTGGCTTAATACCACCCACAATTACATGTTCCTTTTGCGCTGGGGCCCAAGGCACTGCTTTCTCTCCTTAGGAGATGAGACTGAGTGACAAAGAGTGCATGATTAAGTTGTCATGGCAGTTCCTAATTAAGGATGCTTCTTGATCAGTTGTCACACGTTCCCATTGTCATGCCTACCCGCAGGATGGATGGACTGTCTGTTCTCAAACTGTAAGCCAGAATAAACCATTCTTATCTAATATTTGGTCACAAGAAGAAAGAAGCATCTGATGCAGGATGTAAACGAAGATCTACTTGATGGATAAGAAGTTAGCAAAGCAGTCTGCATTTCCAAGCTGGGGTAGTGTCTACGAGGAAGGACCCCGTTTCCCCACCACTCACAGAAATGATTCTGCTGAGAACTTGAAAGCCTCAGCCCAGCTCCCCCACCCCTGAGTCCCCCTTCACCTCTAAGAGTCCATTTTATCTGCAATCAGAGAATAGCTCCAGTTACAGCTGGAGGGAATTCTGACTTCCATGGTTCATTTGAAAGTCCTGCATGGATTTGCATAGAGATACCATCTCCCGAGTCAACCAGGAGGGGAATGGCCTTTGTTTTCATGTTTGGTTTATGAAAGTCTTCACATGGAGTTTCCAGAGAGAAGCTGAACAGGGTAAATGACCTACAGCGGCTGGTAGCCAAGGCGAAAGTCTATTAAAAACCTATTTCTCCAAAGCACATTGCCCCATGGGCTTTAGAGAAAGGACAACCTACCGAGTGCATTTACCAAATGAGGGCTCTGCGAGACAGGAGGGTTGGTTAGCCTGGAGAAAGGCACTGTTCTGGAAGGAAGGAGGCTAAGATGGAAATTCTCGGCTCTTACATTTCCAGACTACCCCTCAGGAGCGTGGAGTGAGCTGCCTGCTAGCTGGAGGGTCGTGACGTGAGAATGAACGGCTCAATCACCTTAGCATTCTGAACTTCCCAACTGCCAGATGGAGTTCAGAGTGATACCCTTAGCCCTGACTTTATTCCCGCATGTGGGTGGGCCTTGTATACATATAGAATGAATTCCATTTTTCACCTCAGTGGTTAGCCTGTGTTAGCTGGGAGGATGTCTATGAGCTAAGGAAGCATGTCCTGCCACTGGATCTTCTTTAAGGTTAGTGGTAGACGCCAATATTTTAATATTGTGTTCTATTCTAACCAATTACATTTATATATGTGAAGGATTTTTCCATTTCCATTCTCACACCAGATAAAGGTTTATGGCTTTAGATTTCTTTGAGTGGTTTGCTCACAATCCAGGCCTGGCATCCGTGCCTCCTGTGAACGTGTACCACATCTTCTCGGAATCCCTGCTCTGGAAGCTTTTCCTATGCCACGCTCAGTTTCAGAGCCTCCACCTCTCTCTCTGAAGATGCTGACTTTAAGCAGCATCTATAATCTGTCTGTTGCCTTGGCAATGGCCTTGACCTTGGAGCTGCTGTGCCTGCTTATGCAGCCAGCGTTGAGACCCCCCAAAGATGATAGCTGTTCAATGGTAGCTTTAACTTCTAGAGAATTCTCCACACTTTTTCATAGTGACTGCCTCACTCTGCAAGCCAGAAATAATAAGCAAAGGCTCCTTATGCACCACATTAAAAATAACATTTTTAAGATTTTCATACTTTTTAATAATAGCCATCTAAAAGACGTGAGGGAACGTGTGTCTGTGATTTGCATTTCTCCAAGGATTAGTGATGTTGAGCTGTTTTTATACAAACATGTTGTTTATTTGTGTATCTTCTGAGAAATGTCTCTTTGGGTCTATAGCCCATTTTCTAATCAAGGTGTGTGTGTGTGTGTGTGTGTGTGTGTGTGTGTGTGTGTGTGTGTGTGTGATGTTGAGATGTAGGACCTCCTTGTATGTTGTGAATTCTGACAATTACCCTTTTGTCAGATATGTGGTTTTCAAATCTTTCCCCACATCCTGTAGGCTGCCTTTTTATTTTGTCATTTCCTTTGCCATTCGGAAGCTCTTTAGTTTATTGTAATCCTGTTTATCTATTTCTGCTTTTTGTTGTTTGTGCTTTTTGTGTCATATCCAAAAACTATAGCTAAGTCCACGTCAAGAAGGTTTTCTTCTAGGGGTTTCTTGATTTTAGATTTTACTTGTAAATATGCTCCTAATCTATTTTGAGTTGATTTTTCTATGTGGTTTGAGATAAGGGACCAATTTCAATCTTTTGCACATGGATATCCATTTTCCCAGAAACATTTATTAAAGTGATCTTTCTTTCCCCATATGTCTTCTCTTATTGGTATCCTTGCCAAAGATCAAATGGGTGGATCTAATTGTCCATTGTCTTCCATAAGTATGCATACTATTGGGTCAGTATCATTTGCTTTCAGGTACCACTAGCTTAATTATGTACTTGAATTCAGCAAATATAAGGTCTCCAAATGCTCATCTATAAGGAAAATGTAATGCCATGTGTAGTGATATTTCATTTGTATCTTAATAAATAAAGCTTGCCTGAAGGTCAGTACAAAGCAGTCACCCCAGTCAGCCATACAGGCCAGGCAGTGTTGGCACACACCTTTAATTTCAGCAGCAACACTAGTTAGCCACAGAGGCCGGGCGGTGTTGGTGCATGCCTTTAATCCCAGCACTAGAGAGGAATATAAGGTGGGAGGAGTCAGGAACTTGTACTCTTTCAGTCTCAAGATTTCAAAGAGGTAAGAGCTCTCTAGTAGCCGGTTTGGCTGCGTTTGCTTTTCTGATTTCAGGTTGAACCCCAAATGTCTGTCGCTGGGTTTTTATTATTCGTGCTACAGTGATGTGATGTGATATGGAGTGTGTATGTGTGTGCGCACGTGTGTGTGTGTATATGTATAACTGAATGTTATTCTTTTAAAAAAAGAAAATTCAGCTAAGTAGAATAAGTCAGAATAGGGACAGATACTCTATGATTCAACTTATGTGGAGACTCTAAAATATCAAATTCATAGAGTTTCATGATTATTACCAGGAACGAAAGAGGAAGAAACTGGTAGTTGTTGGCCAAAGGGCACATGGTTTCCCTGATGCAAAATAAAGAGGGCAGGGGGTTCTTTCGAGGTGGTAAATACGCACTATGATACTGATTGTAATGATGGTTTTAAGAATGCGAGCAACCCTCTGCATTCACCCATTTGCATACCTTACATATACAGCTTCTTGTGTGTCAATCACAGCCCGGTAAGTCTGTCCAAGAAAAGCTGTAAAGCATGTGGGTAGCTAGTATACAGCAAAGATGCCGAGGAACAGAACGAGCTGGTGCTACTTCCACAGCAACATCCCACACACCAGGAGGAACTTACTTGAGGGAAACTCTCACAAATAAAATGGGCATTGGCACGGGCTCTTTGCTGTATTGTCAAGTAAAGACCCTTGCTTGATGATTACCTTTGGACCCCAGGACTGGAAACACATACATCTAGTTTATTTCCTAGGGGATAGGATGGGTATCCAGGAAAAATTTCAGTCTGGGACATCACACAAATAATTTGGTGCCTTAAGGACAGATGGTAGTCTACTGTCTCTACACTGCTTTGTTTAATAACAGTAACTTACCTGGCTAAATAGGTACCAATATTCTTAAGGCACTTCCAGCCCTGGCCATACCATTAGGCAACACTAGAATGTGTTTTGCACTTCTCCAATTAGAATCATTGATTCTAATTAATCAATGATTAATCAATGATTCTAATTGATTAAGACACTATCAAACTTGCAACACATCACCCAAACCCCACGGTCAAGGCTACCTGGTAGCAAGAAGTGGATATGAATGCACCGGGTTGAACCAGGCTTCCTTCCTTCGCGGCATGCTGTCGTAGATTAAAAGATCTTTCTCGGTCAGAACAACGAGGGCCGGTTTCCACTGTTTCTCGCTCTCTCCTGGCACCTGAAATAGAAAGCAGAGAACTGTTCAACAGCTGGAGGACAAGGATGAGTGGGAGAAGAGACGTCAGCCACCCTTCAATCAGAGAACCAAGCAGAACACGTGTCTTTTGGTTCGGTCTTCAACAGTTGAGATGGAAGGAAATAACTATGGCACATCCTAGCGATTCCTGTTCACTGAAAATACCCTGTCCTAGGGCCCTGGCATGTGCTATCTGTGCAGCCAAGGAGGCACACAGCTGTTGCCATCTGCCGTCAGGTCTCACCTGTCAATCAGAGCTGAATCCTTATGTCACAGTGGGAAGCAAAGGCTTGGGGGGATCCGCACACGCACACTCAGCTTACACTCCGGTACGGCACATTGATTATGAAAGCTTTTGAATAAACATCCAAAGGCCTGAAAAGGATCCTGCATGTGTCTTACTCATTTGGGTGTGAGACCTATAGTCTCTTAAGTGTTGCTCTTGGATTGCTCCTCTGGTTTAGGCATCACTTCAAAATTTCTCTTCTCCCATTGACTATTAGCGACACTCAGTGAAGAATACTTACTTAACTCAAGGGCCAGTATGACCGACCAGGAACAGAACAGAAAGCACCAATTGGATAATTGGACCAAATGCATTTTTGCATCCCTTCCATTGCTGAGACCTGATGAGATCACCATTCCTTTTGGCCCAGTGTTGATTTCCCTGAACTCCCTAAATGTTCTTCTGCCCATGGAAGTGCTCTCTGTCAAGTTTGAGTTTGAGGACCCGGATTAAGCTTGTGGGGAATGTAGAATCCCAGCGCCCCCCTACCAGATATGTATTTATTGGGATGTCCAGATGATGTTTATGCTCCTTAAGTTATAGAAGCACTGTCCCAGCTTAGGTCAAAGATTTTATTTCTTTCTTTTTTCCCCTCAAAGATTGTCTTTGATAGTGATAAGCTTCTCAGTGCAAACAGTCATCTCGTAAACCAATCAAGATCTACTAAGAACTTAAAGGAACCTTGCATGAGCTAAATTCATATTACAGCTCATTCCTCCATGCATTCTTTTAAAGTATTTATTTATTATACCCATATGCTATTTAGCAAGCCTGTAGAGGTTAGAAGACAGTTTGCAGGAGTTAGTTCTCTCCTTCTGCCATGTGGCTTGGGGAGATGAAATTTAGATTGTTGGGCTTAGAGAAGAACATCTTCACATGCTCAATGACCTTGTCTCTCTGTCCCTTTCTTTCTAATCATATATATCATATTATATAGTTTACAATATATTCTTTTTTTCTTGAGACAGGTTCTCACCTAGGCTGGGTCCTCCTGCCCCAGCATCTGAAGAGCTGAGATGAAAGGCTGAGATGATGCCTGGCTTCATTGTCATAGTAAGTGCCAGAGTTGAAGTCTGCACAGAGTGGGAGGCACATACAGGTGGATCCTTTCCACACCAGAACAATAGTCAGCGCATGACCAAGTATAGAAAATGTACAACTAGGGGCTGGGGTTTATTTTCACTGTAACTTGGTGATAAATTTGGAAGCATCTAGAAGATATACCTCTGAGCATGTCTATCATAGCGTTTCCAGGGAAGTTTAACTGAGGAAGGAAGACCCCTTCCTTGTTGGAATGGGGACAGCACCATTCCGTGGGCTGTGGCTCAAGACGGAATGAAAAAGACATATGAAGTGGATTACCCACCAGTATTCATCTCTCGCTCCTTCCTGCCTGTGGGCACACTGTGACCAGATGCTCTAAGCTCCGGTGGCCATGCCTTCCCCAACACAATGGATTGTGAGCCAACACACAACCAATCCTTCGGTTGCTTTTTTCGGCTGTTTTGATCCAACAATGAGAAAAGTCACTAACGTGCCACACAAACACATAGAGACATTCTTCATAATCTTGTTTTAAATATCTATATTCTCCAGAACCAAATGTCTGTCAATAGGTGAATATATAATCATGTGCTATATATCTATATAATGAGAAAAAAGAGGTAAAACAAAAACAAAGAATGAACTATTCATGTACACCATAACATAGATGAATTCAAATAATTTTGCAGAGTAAAATAAGCCATATCTAAACTATAAATGGTGTATAATTCAATTTACGTAAGATCCAGAAAATGTAAAGTAATCCATAGTACAGTCATTTCTTGAGGGAGGAAAAGAATTAGGTTCTGTTGTTTGGAAAAAGCAGCCTCCAAAAGTGTAATACATTATAATAAACTTTTTATTTTCAGAAGACATACACACAGAAGGATTATCCATCAAGAATGGAATTTGAAGTAGTTTTGTTTCATTAGTTTATAATAAACCACGAAGAAGCCTTGCTAATTTAATTTATTAAATATTATAATAAAACATTTTAAAGAAACACAGCTTCTCCCAAGATTGCTGAGAGGAGGGTACTGATCAAAGACGCAGGTTTTACCATTTAAACAAGGTCATAAGATCATCTCTGGGACCCATGGCACGCTGTTCCCAGACTGCCTAGGGAAGAGCAGAGACAGGGAATCCATCATAAGAAAGGGGCTGGAACCCACTGCATTTTCAGCGGTCTTTCTTCCCTCAGCAGCACACTGGCCAACAGTTGATTTCTTATGAACCATCTTATTGACCAAGTCTGTGAAGGTCAGACGCTAATGTACGCTAACAGAGACCTTTGGTGGCTCTATTAAAAGTAATGTTGTGTCTTGTGGGATTTCATAATGAAGCCAGCCTCAGGGCAGAGCACATAGCCATTGAGGGAGATGTGTAACTTGGTTTTAAATCTCCTCTCATCAAAGGACATTACAAGAAGAGAAGGTGGGATGCTCAGCGGAGTCGCTACAAAGGGCCGTGCCAATCAGTGAACTTGGCCTCTCCACGGCTCGCTCATCTGCATGACACTAATGACACAACACATTCCACTGGATTTCAACTTGTCCTCTCATGCAATAAAAAAAAAAAAATCCTATTTATCTTATTCCATATCTACCTGTGAGTTCCGGATAACCAGTAAAATGGACCTGATACCCCAGACCTGTTTGCCTGGGACGGACTTGTTATAAGTTTGCCTGAGACTGAGGGTTGTCCACTAGCTGCCTTTTTCTGCCACTTAAAAACAGAATGACAGCCTTACTGAGCACTTATTATATACGGGGAGAAAGGATATCCCCCTTCTTTCTGCATGTTTGTCTACCTTAGTCTACTTAACTTCCCTTCAGGTACAGAGGTAGCAGTAATCTGATTATTCCAATCTAGGGATTATATTCAAACCTGCTTTTAGCAACAGGCATAGTTACACTCACCTGTAGCCCTTGTCTATGGTCTGTAATGAGTCTTTTTCTGTCTCACTTGTCAGCTCCCAAATAATGACATGCAGATGTATTAATTATGGAAGCTTGGCCTATAGTTTAGGTTTATCCCACTAGATCTTATAATTTAAATTAACTCATTTATATTAATTTACATGTTGCCACATGGCTTTTTACCTTTCTTTCATTCTGTATATCTGACTCCCTCCATGTCCTGTTGGTGTGTGATGCATGCTTAGGTTTATATCCTCCTTCCTTTCTCTCTACCTGGAAGTCCTGCCTATACATCCTGCCTAGCTATTGGCCATTTAACTCTTTATTAAACTAACCACAGTAATATATCTCCACACAGTGTACAAATATCCCACATTTCCTCCTTTTTGTCTAAATAAAAAGGAAAGGTTTCAACTTTAACACAGTAAAGTTATATACAAAAAGGACAATTACCAAACAAGAAATACATTCACAATGTCTAGTCTGTCTTTGACAAATTTAAAGAAAATATTACATTATCTTTCCTATCTTAGTGAGTCCAAAGTTTTGTACCTAATTACTTTTTATCCTAACATATATTATCAACCCAAAACAATTTTTTTCAACCTCAAAGCATTCTCCTAGATAAGCAACCTAAGTTTTCATGTCTCTCAACCATGTATATTTTACACCTCTTTTGTGAGGTTCTTTTCTGAATTTGTAACAAGGAAAACTGTAAACTATAACCATCTAGTCTTCAATCTCAACAGAGACCAGAGAAGGATATACCAATCACCTGAGTAAACAAGAAATGCCGAGCAACCGACTTCTGAAACTATAAAAATGACAGACATTTGTCTGCCTAGACAGTCACTCAAGGTTCCTTTGTAACATTAAGGCATCTGTATTCAACCTACAGGCCTAGAAAATCTGACAAACGTTTCTGTGAAGTCTTGGCTGGATAGTCTATGCACAGCTGCAAGTGCTTTGTAAATTCAGGTCAATCTGAGTTTGGCTGGACCATCTCAGTTAGGAGCTTTGAAGTTGTCTTGGATGTGGAATTTTGAGGAAACTGTAACACAGGCATTCTGAGAGGCTGCATCACCTGGGCTACTTGTCTTCATTGGTGTCTGGTCTTTTTTTTTCTGGAAATACATAAACTTCTGAAGGTAGCATATATATCTATATTAACACAAGTATAGAATGTGCAGTGTGTATAAGTCACCTAAAGAAGATTTTTTTTTGTCCTATGTTTTGGCAGGTAAAGTCATCTGTCAACTTTATACGTCCATTTGCACTGTATAATCAGCCTCTTTCCATGCCATCTGAAAAGATGTTATGTAACAGTAAGTTATGAGAACTGTGTAGCCAACAAGATTTGTCATGGCTCATCCAGTCTCAGAGCTGTTACCATGTCAAGCCTATACATCACCTCTCTCGTCGGCTTTCTTGGCTTTTTTTTTTCATTTGCAGTCAAGATCCTCAGGAGCTCTCCTCTGGATTAAATCTGATTTTAACTAATTTTGAAGAGAACCATAACTTTCCTGTGGAAACAAAGGCATAACCTCTCCCCGCAATGCATCATATTCTCTGACTTCCATTTTGAAGTTAAGACTTTCTTAAAGTATATAGGTTGGTTTAATTTAGCAGTTTCCATAATCCAATGTCTCTCAGCAGCTATTGCTTTTGTACATTATCATTTAAAAAATTCAAAGTGAACAAAGCACCATACAGAATTCAGACATCCTGTGTATTTCCCATCATTATGTGGTTTATTCTTTTTATATTAGTTTCTTTAAAGACTTTATTTTATTATTTTTAAGCTAGTGGTTTTTTTTTCTCTGACTGTCTATATCCATTTTATTTATTTTTTTTTTTTTTGCTTTAGCCTCTAAGCACATTTTTAAACACTCTATCTGTTCAGAGGTTTTCTTGGACTGGACCTCAGTTTACAAAGCACGTGCAGTCATGCATTTGCAGCGTTCTCTGGCCACATGAGCCAAATCTTAAACCACTGCGATGCTGCTGCAGGGGCTCTGGAGGCTAGCTCTGCCCCCTTCTGATCCCTGAGGGTCTAGCCTCATGTCAGCAGTGCAAACATCCCACAACAGTGGTCACCACCCTTCCATCAAGTCTCTGCAATGGCAAAGCCAGAGTGCGTGTGCTCGACTGATCCTAGCTTGGCCATTGCCTCCCTTTGCAGATTAGTATCCTGGAATGCACATCAGGTGAGCAAGACATACTACCATTTAGGCCACATTTCACAAGGAGCTGTGACAAATCTATGTCCCATCGTATGCATGCACCCTAGGAAAGCTATGAATGAGGCCTGACACAAAACAGCAAGCTTTAAGACATGGTGAGATTTTTTTTTTGACAATTATCTTGTTCTCAAGCTGAATTTCATATAGAAAATGCTTGTTAAAATGTTGGACCTGCTGATAAACATCTATCGAAATTTGGCTCCTTGTTCAGGGTTGTTGATAAATGATTTTTTAGTAAACCCTTCATATGGATCTAGGTCAAAAACAACAAAGAGAATGGACAGATCATCATATTATCCTAAATCTTATTCCAAACCTCTATGTAGGCATTCTGAGAGAAGTCCTGATGGTTTGCTAGGACTCCAAAACGGCTTCTGCTGTGTATCCATTTTGCTGTCCACACTTTGGATAGAGTATACCCAACCTCACTGATTTCACCACTAGAAGCTTGGTCCTTCTAGAGAAGCCTCCATGGCCCTCAAATCCTCTTTATATCCCAGACCCAGCTTTCTGCATCTCTACCTGCCTACCATGGCAAGCTTTGTCCCTCCTTACTTGGGACAAACTTTAAAAAAAACCACCTCAGCAGTCATCCTGTTTAAAGTCAAATACGTGTTGGTCACCCACTGTGAATGCCCAAGACCACCCGGAAACATCCGGGGCTTTCCCGCAGGATGTGGCCAGTTCCTCGGGATACACTTAGACATCGGCTGCTTGAAATGAAGACCTGTGGTCTGTAGGAAGAGACTTTCCTTCTGAAACTTAACAATGGCTCACTCTTTCAAACACATAAATACTCCCTTTGAATCTTGTTTGCTCATTGACTCTGCTTGTTCTTGTCCCGGGAAAGTCCAAAGATAAATTTTAAAGCTGTGCTCTGCCGGAGTTTTACACTATTACTGAACTAAGGTGGGGATTGCTTGCAATCTGTTAACTCTTTGCATCTTTTAAAGGTAGTAAGTTAGAAGGGCAGCTGAGAGAGGAAGCCTTAGAGAGAACTTAGTACATTCGTTGGTTTGAGTCATGTAAAGCTGGAGGCTTAAGGGTTTGCAACAGGACAAGAATTCTCTTTATCAAAGAAGGGTGGCCGTGACTAGCACAGCGATGGGTTAAATCGTATTTCCCAGTTGTGACCTTAGTTGAAGACAGGGCCTGTATAGATAGATGACTTCATCAAGTTAGGATAAGTTGGATTCTTTATTAGTTACAATGCTGTGACAAAATATCTGGCAAGAATCAAATTCAGGGAGGAATGGTTTCTCAGCTTTCAGTTAGAGGAGGCACAGTCCATCACAATGAGGAAGTCATGGCAGCATTAGCCTAAAGCAGCCAGTTAGTCATGTTACGTCCTCAGTCAGGAATCAGAGAGCAGTGAAGGAACTGGTACTCAACTCTCTTCCGTGTTTATATTCTGTCCTAGACCTCAGCCCATTGACACTTTGTGTAGGTTTCCCCAGCTCAATGAATTAGAAAATCCCTTACAGACATCCCCAGAGATTTGTTTCTGGTATGATTCTAGATCCCATTGAGGTGACAGTCTCTAATCCAAAATACTATGCACACTGAGGAACTGTGCACACAGACACACACAAAGAAATGAGGCTGTGTGAACACTGGGACTTAAGAAGGATGGTGCATCTTCAAACAGAAGATCGCCAGCAATCTCATGGTGACCAGCAACTAGTGAAGGAACACAAGACATCATCTGTCCTACAACTCTTAGAAAAAAAACCGTAGTCAGCACTTTGGCCTTGGATTTCAACTTCGTAAAATTAAGAGACAAGTTTCTGCTGTGAAGCCATCCAGTTTGTGGTTCTGTGTCCGGTAAACCTTAGCAAGCAAATGCAAGCACCATGGTATTTTACCAACCCTTTGAGGCATTGATTACTATCCCCACTTGCCAGCAGAAGAAATCATGCTTCTGAAAACTCATTTTGTGGCCAAGGTTAAAAGCTTATCATTAGAAAGCCACTGATGTGCACTCTTGTAGCTAAAACTTGTGCTGTTTCCAGACCATAAACTGCCTCCCACAAGAAGAAAATGAGGAGTGATGTGGGAATATCACCAAGACTGTGGGCAGAAGGCAGATGGGAACCCAGAAGGATGGTTCCCTGCAGGCTGGAGTACACAGGATCCAGCTCACAGCAGCCGAGCTGCATGCCACGCCTCCCCTGGGGCCTTCCTGTCAGTCTGTCTTTCTTTCTCATTTCTTGGCACAGGGGGTTACACCCTGAGCAGACAGCAGTTTGGCTCAACTTCCTAAATTCCTTTCTTGGTAATCAAAGCTCTCTATCCCTAAGCCTCCCGTCTGATTAAAGTCATTCAAGACTAAGGTGTGAATGACTCACCAGCCTTAAGGGATGTCTCTATTTATAACACAAAGAGAGAAAAAAGTAGTTGCTTAATGTTTACTCCTCACTGAAAAAAAAAAATCGAAAGAATAATATGCTCATCGTGGCTTCTCCTCTGAAGGAGGCAAAGCATCCTGAGTTTGCTTTGCGGTTGTTGTGTTGTTGCTGTAGCGCGCCATTCTCTTTGCTGGGGGTGCTTTCTCCACTTCCATTGCTTGCTGATCCTCTGGAAGCTAGTGTAGCTTTTTTTACAGGAAACACTCGTGACAAGTTCAGCCGCATAGGACACTCGGGCAGAGTAGGCGAGGGAGCGACGGCGGGATATTTAGTACTGCAAAGGTTTTCTATATAGTTGTACCAATAGGAAGCCAATAGAGCTCATGACAGGGGAAATATCGGATACAAAACACTGCTTTCCGCAGGATGTCTGTGACTGTGTTAACCACAGACTTTCATAGACAAGGAGTCACAAGGCAGGACAATGTAGCCTGATTACATTGTAGAACCAGGTGTAAGAAGACCACCGATTCTCCTGCTTTGGCCTGCCAAGGGCTGGGTCACAAGCTTGTGCCACTCCACTTGGCTCAGCCTTCCAGTATTTCGACAGAAGGCAGGGATATGGACACTTGCATGTGAATTTACACTGTTTTAGAAATTTGTGTACTATTTTCCATCTTTTGTTGTTTGCTTTGTTTTTGTTTGTTTGTTGAGACAGGGTTTCTCTGTATAGTCCTAGCTATCTTGGAACTCACCCTGTAGACCAGGCTGGCCTCGAACTCACAGAGATCTACTTGCCTCTGTCTCCTTATTGCTGGGATTAAAGGCCTGGCCCTATTTTCTGGATATGGAAGTCAGAAGCCTTAAAGGGAAGGTATAGGCAGGGCTGGTCTCATCTGCAAGCTTCAGGGGCGTTTCCTTAACTTTCACACTTCTTAGAGGCGCTCTCCTCACTTGATTCCCGAACCAGCATGTTGCTATCTTTTTCTCCCTTGGCTCTTTATCAGCATATATTCTTCTCTCAATTCTGACATGCGCCCCCCCCCCAACCCGCACTCTGCACAAAGATGCACAGACAATCTAGTACGGCCTCCAAAATCTTATAATTCCAAACTTAAACCACACTTACACAGTCCCCTTTCTGACCTAAGAGTAAAGTGGTACAATCACAGGTTCAAGGGACTAGGGTGACATCACTGGAAGCAAGGCTCATGCTGCCTACCTGAGTCAGCAACTAATTCAAGTTATATAAATCGTGTCTGGAGTAGAATGATAGGGAGTCTGAATCATACTTTATTTAGACTTCTCCCCTGTGCTGCCTGCACATATCATAAAGGAACATACGGTAAGTAAACAAGGCCAGCAAAATATCAAGAACTGTTGAAACTAGGGCATCAGGGCCTGAAGGCTTATTATTTTTTTATTTTTATGTAAAATTTAAAGATTCCCATAAAAGGAAATTTAAAAATAAACCACATGGAGACAATGAGAAATACATCTGTCGGGCAGTTACGGTCTCAGACTGTTAAATGTTCATAACTGTCAAATGATTAGCACTAATCTGCTCAGAAATATAAGGCACAAACATACACAATCGCCTCTAGGGCCATTAATTTTATGGAAAAACCACTTCTCGTTGAGGCTATATGTCTAGAAAAGATTGCCATGTGGATCAGCTGGCTTATGGGCAAAGGCGTCACTCTCATGAATGGAAGTGGAGACGGTTCAATTTGTTGAGGGTGCAGGAAGAACAGAAAAGGGGCAGGGGACGATTCTCTAGGTTTTGTTCTCGAAATTGAACTCAATCTTCACACATGACAAACATATACCATACCAGAGAGCTACCATACCCAGCCCATATCACTTTTTGTGTATGTGTGCATGTGTATGTGTGTGTGCATGTGCGTGTGTATGTGTGTGTGTGTGTGCGCGCGCATGTGTATGTGCACATTTCATTTAGCAGATTCTGGTTGAGGAATAGGGGAGGTCCTACCTGCCCTGCTCTCTCAGGCCCTTCCAGGCACATGGCAAGTCTTCCATTCCTCTAGAGCATGGGTTGAGGACTTAGAAGCTAGTAATCCAGAGGCTCTGTCATGGACAGCCTTCATCTATCCACGGCTTCAACTCCCTTTTCTGTTTACCAGGTGTGAGCTGTTCATGCTCGGCTTGCGGACGTGGATGAAGGACTGCCTCTCACCTGCAATGCTCATGGATCATTAAATTAGACTCCTCTCCGCCTGGGAGGGAAAGCTATTTTATACGTTTATTAACTCCAAAGGGCTGTTTGAATTACACTGCCTATTTGGTTAACAAGTTGCCCTTGTTACAGACTATGTCCTTACCACCTAGGACACCTGGCCTTTAAAGGGTGCAAACAGGGAACAGAAATTCTCCCCCCACCTTAAGGAACCTTTCGAAAGGCAGGTGTCATTATCACTAAGTCATAATAAAAAATAATAGCAGGCTCTTGGAAAAGCAGTTTTTGTTTCATTATCCCATTTTCAGAGGAGAGAAGAGTGGGTGTAATTCACAGGCTTCTTGTCCACTTCCCCCACATTATTTATTCTTCAGGAAGGAAAGATGAGAGTTTTTGAACGCTAACAATGGTTAAAGTGTAAGACTCTTCAGTCCCATTAACACATCGCCTTTCTGCCAAGTCATAGCCGGACTCTACGGCTTTTTAGTAGTCTTGGGCACCCCAATGTTATTGATGTAGTGAAGACACATGATTGTATTTGTTTCTGGTTGAATCTATCATCAGTTATTATGGAATGACCAGACAAAAACATATAAGAGTTAATTTTAGAGAAACCTCAGAACTGTATGTCAAATGACTAAGAAACAATCAAAGCCCAGGTTTACTTTTCTTTCCTTACCCTCCATGGAAACCACCCAATTGATACTATTCACCTTTGACAAGCACAATAGCATAAATCTCTTTAAAAATTGTAAAGAACAAGTTGAACTGAATTATTCTCCCCCCCCCCCGTGTGTATCTGTCTATCTGTCTGTGTGGTCTGTGTGTCTGTCTGTCTTTGTGTATGCCAAGGAGCTCATATGAGCTTCAAAAGACTAATCTGTATTTTCCCATCAGTCCATAGGTCCTGGGGATTGAACTCAGGTCAGCAGGTTTGGCAAGGGCACCTCTAACCACAAGTTCTCTCATCAGCCCCCTGTACCCCAAGTATAAATCACACCTGCCACTTCTAGCCTGCAGTTCAGCTTGTTTCTTTCCACTGTGACTGATCTTGAACAACGCAGTCCTATCTTCCCCATGCTTCAGCATCCTCATCTCTGAAAAGGGATAATAAAACTCCCTCTCTGGAAGGCTCCCAGGATGAATTCAGACAGTGTAAAGGGGGCTGTAGTGGTGTCGATCCATGGAAGAGGACGTTCACAAAGCCCACTGTTTCTCAACATTTTGTCTGTGGTTCACTAGTGTCTGATTTAGCAGGGATGCTGTTTACAGAGCCAGATAGTTTCTCCTCCTAGGATCCATTATTGGAAATTGCTGGAGGCACAATCTATATTTATAGCAGGAAGCCCGGGTATGTCTTCTGTGCAAAGACTTGGGAATATCCATAGTGTCAATTGTCGTCATCATTGTCTTTGTCTTGGGTGTAGTCTAATGATCTGGATCCTGGGTGTCCTTGTCTCCGCAACAGTGGGTACCAGTCAAAACTGGATTTTTGAATCCAGCAACTAGTGAGTCCTGATATTTTAGGATTAAGAACACATGTCTTGGTGTCTACACTTTAGAGTATCCCACCACACTGGGATACACTAGCCCATATACTCCTTTGATTCCTGGGTGACAACTCCTTTTTTTATTTAACCATTCAGTCATTGTCTAGGATACTGAGATAAGTGCTTGTTGACATGGCCTACATCAAGGCACACACACCAATGTAAGAAAACTTTCAGGGATTTCCTCTCCTTTGCAGCCTTCTGGTATTATATTCATTAACATTTGATTACTTTTCTGTAGTTTTTCCTAATTACATTCAATATATATACATATATATGTATATATATATATATATATATATGCTTTTGCATTTTTGCTGTTTTTACTTGTGTTGTTGCAGAAATACTTTCTACTTTGGGTAACCAAGTTAGCTCTGGCTACTGTAACACATGGCTATAGATTAAGCAGTCTAATAAGAAAATGTTTGGGAGTCTGCGAAACACAAGGTCAAGGGACTAACTGCTAGGGCCAGTGTCTGTCTTGCTTCCTGGTTTGCAGATGGTTGTTTCCTTGCTATGCTCAGGAGCAGCATGCTCCTTCCTAGAGCAAACAGGTAGGGAAGAGAATTTCAAGTATCTTTGAATAGCCCACAAAAGCTCGAACCAATCAAACAAAGCATAAAGAAGCAGTGTTCAAAACAGAGAGTCAAATCTTCCAGGGTTTAAATCCTTCCAAACATGGCATTTGTTTGGAAGAGCCCTGGCTTCAGGAAGTCTGTTATAACAGCTCTCTTACAAAATTACCGTGATGTTAATTAAATATAGTCTTGGATTTGTCAAACCAAGAAAGCAGTGACTCTGGGGAACCCAAAAGGCCATTCTTTTCTCGAAGAGCAAAGTCTTTTCTAGCTTGCTTCAGAGTGCATCCATTCATCCCCTACGTGTTTTTGTAGCACAGGCTGTGTGGTAGGCACTGTGGAAAGTACCTCAGATAGTAACAGGCAGTCAGCAAGGGGTCTAAATAAACAAGAAGAATGAAAAAGCCAACCGAACCGGTGTTACAAGGAGATAAAACGTGTGCCTATGATTTAAATGCACTGAAAATCTAATGAAAATGTCATGTAGGAATACTTCATTTACTGTCCAATGGCAATTGATGCTCTAATTCTGTGGCGAGTTGTCTAAGTCTAGATGAGATTCTGTCATCTGTAATATCAATCATCTTATTTACGTCAATTGCAATTGTAAGATTACTTTAATGTCTCTAAACTAGCAGGAGTATTTGTAAAAAAAAAAAAAAAAAACAAAAAAACGACTGGGTTTACTTTGATGCCTGTGCAGGTTAATTTTAACTCTCAATTTGAATTACCTAGAAAGGGAATTTCAAGTGAGGAGTTCCCTCCATCCGCTCAGCTTGGCCTCTGGGCATGTCTGTTAGAGATGGTCTTGACTGTTTATTGAGGTGGGAAGACCCACCCTGAGTGAGAGGAAGCATTTCATGGGTTTGACCCAGCAAAAAGGAAGGGCTTGCTTATTCTCCTTCTGTGTTTCCCTGTGGGTGAGATGGGACAGTTTCTGCACTGACTTCCCTGAAATGATGACTGGTACCTTGGAACTATAAGTCACATAAATCCTCCCTTATACCACGTTTTTTCAGGGCATTGAAGGATGCCAATAAAAATGAAACTAGGGCAATGATCTAATCTACGATCTTTGGGACTATTTATTCAGCCCATTTGTAGTCTAAAACACCTTTAAAATTTGGAGTTTAGACAAGCATACAGCTGTGATTTCAAGAGATACCGGATTCTTAGAAGGAAGTTCAAATTTAATTGATGGTCAGAATCAAGAGAGAGAGCTCAGGAAATCAGGCTGAAGACCAGGGTTGTTAGTATAACAACTAGACAAGCAGGGCAGCATTGTCCCAAAAGGAAGTGGTTGAGGAGGGAGATACCTGTGGATAGGACAAAGGAGACCAAGATCCTATGATGTAGTTGAAGCAGCTATCTGTCACCCCGTGCGTATAGGTGGCACTCACATAGTCTAGACCAGAATGCCCTCTTCACCAGGCAAAACTACTTAGTTGTCTACTTGCTTATGTTCTACCAACACCACATACTGGCTTAGCTTAAGTAGTTAATAATATCTACTTATAAGATTGTTATGAGAATCACATGAAGTAACATACAATAGGTGGGACTCTAGTAAACACTATATAACAGTATTCCAGGAATACATGCTATAAACGTGAACACTATGACCTATGACACTTCCTTGAATCCCCTTGCTCACCGCATGTGAAAAATACAGGAAACCCACTTGTATGAAAGTGTGGAAGACCCATTTGTATAAATTAGCACGCCCACTGTCTTACCACGGCCTTAACTGAGTTGGTCTCTGCTACTCTTTTGTGACACGGCTCTGGTTCTCAGAATGAAGCACTCATGGGTGGCTGTTTTCTAGGGAGAGCCTTGCAGAATTGGACAACACATGAGATGTGCCACAGCAATCTGGAGCTCTGCATGCAGAGTCTCAGACGGGCCACTCCTAGATTCCCTTATGAAAATTCGTCACCTCGAACTCTACTTCCACAACAGTCTTTCGTCTTTCCTAACAATTCGTTTCTTCCTCAAGCATCTTCCAGTGTGCTATGCATTTACTAAACACCGATTTAATCCGTCTCATCTTAGCTTTTCTCATTAGAGCCTCTTGTCTCTAGCTGTGTTTAATGGCATATATGGTCTTCTAGATTAATTGGCAGAGACGTTCAACATTCCCAGGAGCGTTTGGTCTCTTCTGGGAAGGAATGTCTAAGAATACCTCACTTGATACCTCAGAAAGAGGGGAGGGTGAGGATTGGGGCCGAAAGCGCAGTATCCCCAAGGGGATAGGTGGTAGATACCCTGAGGCTGGAATCAATTCCCCAAGGGGATAGGTTGTAGATACCCTGCGGCTGGAATCAATAGCTGCTCTGACACCTAATCTTCAGCACCATTCTAACTGGAGCCCGAGGAACTTCTGCATCCTTTGCAGCCTAGTTGCCGGAGTGTCGTGCATAGTCCATAGTCCTCTCCTGTGAAAACTCCATTCTCTCTTTTCATAATGTGCAAACAGGTGGAAAGATCCGTGCTGAAGAAGGTGGCTTCTTTGGTATTTAAGATTTTTTTTTTTTGCCTCAGTTGTTATAAAGATCCATTTTTATCAAATTAAATTGCAAGAGAGATGGTTCAGATGATGATGGTGGTGATGGTGACCACTTGTTTAATTTTGCTACATTTGCATAATGGGAGCACTAGGAGTCAATTTCTTTCTATTGTTTCTATAACAATAGTCACTAATTATCTCTAGTTGGCCCCGTTCATCAGAACAGTATAATCATCTATGAACACAGCACTTCCCCCCCCCCAAACAGAATTTAGAAGGCCGAAAACTTTGATCAGAAGCTACCAGGACAGCAAAGCAATATAATTCACAGAACTATAGTCCCACTTCACTAGTAAGTAAAGAATTTTAAAAATAATTTATGCCACTAAAGGTTGCCTATCTGAAAATCTATAACCCTCCATGTTACAAATATTCACCAAGCACATGCTTTGTATCAGACACTGTGCTAGGATCCAAGCATGATTTGATAGGCAGAATCAGGTCAGCATTTCTTAGATGGCGTTCACGATAGACTTCCCATAAGCCACCAGCATATAGGAAGTTAATCACTATAAACTGTGGTGACTGCAGTCATTTATCACGACGGTTGTTCAAGAGTTCCAGAGAGTCAAATCCACGGGCTCTTTCTCCAGAGGTGTTTCTATTTTGAATTTTGGAATTCCCTTTAAATCACATACCTCTGGGGCAGGTGTGAACAAGGTCAGGGTGTTTGTGAGGCGTACCTGGACTAACAGGTGCATGGGAATTTTTGGCTTCCTGTGAAGGTTTCTGCAAACAGCGCATTCCTCTGCATCTGCGCTTTCACCCACACCCTGTTCCCATGGCGTTTTTGGTCAAATGTTTATACAGCTGCGAGAAAGAAAAACTTGGGGAAGGAATAAAATCAACATTTGAGACTCAAAACAAAAGCAAAACCAAAAAAATAGTCCAGGCTCTGACTTTGATTTTTCCATCGTCTACGGTTTGGAAAAAAAAAAAAAAAAAAGGTTTTGATTCACAAAGAGGCTAAGTGAAGAAAAACATGGAGTTAAATTGTGGCAGCAGGGATGCTGTTCTGTGTAGTTAACAGGAGCGTGGGCACTACCTGAAACACGTGTCTGGAAGAAACTGGTAAAGCCTCCCCAGCCAGCACACACTGAATGGCTTGACGCTGTCTCAGTGCAACTAGCAATTCCCAGAAGCCCTGAGAAGGTAGGCTTAGCCACTCATCCCAATCCCTTATTTCCAGAGAAAAGAAATGTCAAAAAGCCGAAGAGAGGATTCATTCAATATGGCCACGTTAGCAAGAGGAACAAACGAAGGAGTCTAGTGTCCTCAGGGGTGTCTTTGGGGTATGCTATGCGTCCAGGAATAAATTTAGGAAGAGCTGGGACAAGAGGTCTACATACTTAAGCAGTGTGCTCCAGGTGTGCTGTCTCTCACTGCCTTATTTCTGGTTCGGTAAGGCACCCCAAAGAAACCCTTACCCTGCCATTGCTCAAGGGGATCGATGTGGTCCTGAGGAGATGACTGCTTCTGCTCAAGTGTGCAATCTCACCATCGTGGACAGCTCCCCCTATCCTGCAGGCATATGTGAGACTATTTTGCAAGCTTCTGTGGTTCCTGGATCCCAGAACGGCTTATCTCAGGGCCTTCGGTCTTGGAGATAAATGAGGTACTTTATGAGTGATGAACATGTTGAGCCCAGAGTTCAGCAGGAGACTCAAAGTAAAGGATACAGGCAAAAACTAAAGATACTGACTATGTACTTCTGTTCTGTTTAGTTATCGTGTAGGCCCAAGTGAGAAGTTGATGCTTTTTTGTTTGTTTGTTTGTGTTTGTTTCTGTTTCTGTTCCCCCCCCCCCCAGGGTTTCTCTGCAGCTTTGGAGCCTGTCCTGGAAACTAGCTCTTGTAGACCAGTCTGGTCTTGAACTCAACAGAGATCTGCCTGCCTCTGTCTCCCGAGTGCTGGGATTAAAGGCGTGCGCCACCACCGCCCGGCTGGAGTCAACGCTTTTTAACAGTAGCAACTTCTAATCGCCTGTTTCAACGCTACTCTTCTTCCCTTTGTGTCACAGAACCCTGACGTCTCATACCTGATACTTTTATCACAGTATCCACATCCAATAAAACCCTTCCTATAGCTCTTGCCATCCTGTCCTCTCCAGAACTGGACAGAATGAATAAAGGCCAAGGGCTCTCTGACATACAGAGTTGTTATAGTAATAGATCAGAAAAGGAGGCAAACACGTAACAATAAAATGTGACAAACAGCCGAGCAGGTTGTGGGACAGAGAGTGACACACGTCAAATAAGCTTCTAAGGTTGTTAAGTCTGAAGGGATTGATCTTACGTGAGGCATTTATATCCTAACGTGAGGGTATTTATATCTTAACAAGGGGCAAACCCTCAGGACGAAGAAATGAATTGTTAGAGATGGGATTTTAACAACAACATGCCTCATGAGAAGTGTATTTGGGGTGGGGGCAGACATTTATTTACATGGACTTTTCTTAAAGCCATGAACCAACTTATCTATGAAACTATTGGAAGGATCTATTCTAAAGTTGGGCCTAAATCCGCAAATACAAAAAGTCTCTGTCTGAATGTGGGAATATATTGAGCTGCTGAGAGGTTCCTTGTTAGGATAACATCAGGCAGTAGAGCAAGGATGGACCTTCGTTGGTCCTTTGACCCAGTGCTGCATTGTTTGAGGTTTTATGATTAATATTTTACTGTGAACCACAAGGGGAGTCTTTTTCTGCTAAAGAGCTTTTGTCCTAGTGGCTGTCAAGTCATGATAAATGATTTGAAATTTACGAATTTTTTCCAGGCTTTGAATGTCCTATTCTAGCATGTTAGAGGGTTATGTCTGAATCTCATGGAAAGAAGTGAAGGCCGCAGGGACCAGGGATAACAAGAGTTGCTGTTTGGTGATATTGAGCTATGCAGGAAGTTGAACAGTTATTTTTTTTAATATATATATATTATGAATTACTATGAGCACTACATATGTATACATATGGGTGTTTTGCCTGCATGTTTGTCTGTTTACTGTATGGTACTATGCCCATGGAGGCCAGAAGAGGGCCTCCCTAGGACTAGAGTTACAGATTACTGTAAGCCACTATGAAGGTGCTGGAAATCGAATCTGGGTTAGGTCCCACTGCAAGCGCAGACGGTGCTCTCAACCATCTCGCTCGCCCAATAGTGCATCTAGAACCGACCAAAAGAACCCAGAATTATCTCATCAGTTCAATCTTAATCATTTGTGCAAAGATTCCCCTCCCCCCCATCCAAAAGGCAACATTCACAGGGCTATGACCCGAATATCCTTGCGTGGCATTATGCACGTGTTAAGTAAAAGCCAATCAGAAGAAGAGAAAGGATGAGGCCTGTATCTAACGCGTCCAGCAAATGAGCCCACTGTAAGGAAACCTCAAATCAAGGTTTATAGGACAAGAGTGAAAACAGGCCTCAAATCAAGATTTATTCCTGGGTGAGATCAACCTTCGATTCTTGATTCTTTATTGATTACCATTTCAAACCTTAAATGTTTCTAACGTACTATAGATGGCGTGTGATAAGAGGCAGCTGTGTAGCTCTGTCGCATCAGTATCTTGCTGCTACCTCTTGAAATAGCGAGACAGACAAAGCGACGCTGCATGCTCATTCATTCTTGTGTCTCTGAAGTGATTTGCTCCTTAATGGTTGTGCTCCAAACACCAGTTTTACATTTATGGCCTCATTCGAATCAAGCGTGAGAAATTGGCTATCCCTTTGACAGTGATACAAACTCTGGGAAGAATGAATACAATCATCCAGTTCGCCAGCGTTTGACTGGCCACTGTGGGGAAAACCACTTCTCTTCATTTGTTGGAGGTTTTTGGATAGCAGTCAGTTTAGTGCTGAAATCCGCAATGTAAGGAGTGGTTAAAGGTTTACAGTTACTTTGTGTGTCAGAGATGCATTTAGATGTCAAGAGAGGAGTCATATAGCTTGTTTTTTTTTTTAAAAAAAATGATAGCCATTTCTCTTTATATATGAATTTTTTTTCCTCTTTGTACAACGAATAGCTATTAACGAGGATCTCTTGGTACAGCTAATCTTCCGTTTATTGATCTGGCTCCCAGTAATGTGGCTATATAGAGCTTGTTAAAATTCATCAAGCTGTACTAATAGTATATCCATACATTATATTTTTAAAGCATAGCAATTTCTTATTGTTAGTAAAATCAGGAAATGCAGAGATGCAAGAAGAAACACATTAAAAAGCATCACCAATTTGTAGTGCCTTGAAGTTCTGTTGGAATGTTGCAATTTACTTATTCTTCCTGTTTGCCTGTTTGTTGTTGATAAGATGACTGTAAGTCCATCAAGAGGAAGAGCCCATCTTGGCTGGGCTTTCAATGGGTTTTGACTGATAGAATGCGGTGTTTAGGATGCTGTGGGCTTCAAGACCATATGCTGCTTAGGCTACTGGGAACTTAAAATTCCCTTAGCTGAGAGCCAACTGCTGAGATAAGGGATGCTCAGGCAGCACAAAGGGCACATGGTGAGCCAAGTGCTATCATTGCCAGCTCCCAGTTGAACTCCAGTACCCGACGATCATAGCCCCAGCTAGAGGCATGCGAAATAGAAGTCCCTGACAGTGAAATGGTAGCCTACAGAATCATCAGGGATAAAGGAGTGTTGTGATTGTTCTTAACCTATGGTCCTACTTTAAAAGCATATAATCAGAGTCAAAATCCTCTGGGTGTCTATTATTCGGTCAGTTTCCCATAAGTTAACCTGTATTTTGTCTTTGTTGGCATAGTATGGACACTCTACAGACTATGTGATTTTGTGGTCCAGCTTGAAGCTGGCCGTGAGGTAGAGTTAATGAGAGAATGAAGACAGACTGAGCTCAGTTGAAAGGGAGCAGAGTGAGGCATGATGCAGGACTGAGGGGCGACAAAAGCAGAGCGAGACCCCAGTCCAGCCACGCTTGCAGCCTGTCCCATCAGATCAAAGGGTATTTCTGAGTCTGAGGCCAGAAGGGCAACGCATGGCGCCACTGGCATATACTCAGAGCTCTGTGCCCGTGAGGTCCATGCAAACAGAAAGGTCATAGCAGCAAGGCAGGCTTTTCATGGGGCTGGGACAGAAGGTATCTGTTCACTCTGCAGGCACTAGGCATGGATTAGACATGTTGATAGACATCTTCTCTTTGAAGAATGACACCAAATCCCAGCAAAGAGATTCACAGATCCTGTTGCAATCATTAGATTGGTCTCTAGTGGGGGAAGGAATGTGGTCGATGTGTGGGCATTGGGCATGAGAGGGGCTCACTGCACAGCCAATGGTGGTGAAATGTGTTGTTGGAATTCAGCTCTCATTACTCTCACATGGTTGGAAATATCTGAGAGTCTGCAAAGATTCACCTGCGTGAGATTGAAATCATCTTTAAAGAGGGCTGAACTGGTGTTTTACCCAAAGCACTTCACCAACATCCCTCCCCTAATCTGAGCTTGATTCCCATCTCTAGCATGGCTGAGAGCTTCACCATACCTCTCATGCTAAAAAACGAAGGGCTTTCTTTTTAAAATCCTATACAAAACCAAATACACTGATGCAGGTCTGAGGGAGTAATCCTGGCTGTTGTCTTAACTGGATCTGGAAACAACTAAGAGACCGGTCTCTGCACAGCACAGCTGTGAGGCATTTTCTTGATTACTTCAACTAGACTGGGAGGGAAGACATGACCTGAAGGAATGTGGGCGGGGCATTCCAGAGGTGGCCTAGACGTGAGGTTCCAGGGAACAGTGCTTTTCCTTCTGGTCTTGTTCCCGGCTCCTGACACCGGTATCTTTTGTCAAGTTCACCTAACTCCTTTGCCATTCTTTATTGACTTCAGAATCCAGCTTCTTGGGCCTTCCAGTGTGGATCAAAGAGCAGTGCCTCCATAGGAAACCTCCTCTAGGGCTGTATTGGGGTTGGGAAGGCCCCCAGTCTTGTGGATTGAGAATCCCCTGGTTTCACATCAGCCCCAATATGAAGACAGCCATCGCTGGTGGACTGACAAGACTGTCATGAGCGGCCAGGAGTTAGATGGTCGCTCATGTTTGCTAGGCAGACAGACAGGCAGGAAAATGATGCTCTTGGTAAATTAATGTATTCTTCACTTAAGCATGTAAGATGATCAACTTCCTGACTTTTTCCCTCTCTGAGACAACCTTACTGTTTCTTTTCCCTCTCTAAAACAAAGAATTGATGGACTTTCCCCCAAAGTACGGAACTCTTGTTGTGACTCTGAAATCTGGGAGGTAGGGGAGTGGGTTCATCTGATGGGAACCAATCAGCCTTCCTTTCTTTCTCTGGATTACTCAGTCCCCAAATAATGCAAGTCAGGCAATGCAGGAGAAGGAAAGGAACTCACTGCATTTTTAAGCACACAAAAGCTTTGGCTTCACCAGACAGAGACACCATCTTTCTGTCCCCTCCTTTCCCTGTATGCTTTGGTGTGTGTGTGTGTGTGTGTGTGTGTGTGTGTGTTGTGTTTCTGCTTTCAATAAAATGCCCTGAGTGCTGAGATCTTGCTTTCCCCACTTACCTATTCTTTAAATCAAGGGAGAAAAAGTGTCTGTTCCTGCAATCCTAGGCAACCTCACCATGACATCATCAGTGTAGGAATATAAGGCCCAGGAGGCCAAGAGATGAGCCAATCTGGAGTCTGCCTGAGGGCCAGCAAATACTGTCAGAGGTCCTGATCCTGTCTAGCAAATGAGGGGTGACCATACAACGTATATAAGGCTCTCCCCGTTGCTGGATAAACGAGTCTGCTGTTTGCCTTTTATCTGACTCCCAATGTCTATGCCACTGACGCTGCATTCTTTCACTCCTCTCCTGAGGGAGTCGATAGGACCTAGTAATATATCAGTATAAAAAAATCCAACCTAATTTGTCTCCTTTTAATACTCTTCCTATTGGTTCTATTCTTCTAGAGAATGCTGACTAATAAAAGCGGTGGGGGGGGGAGGGGCAGCTTCATCCAGTGCTTAAGTTCCACTTTGAGTCTGACCACCATCCTGTACTTTGCCCTGTGTTGGAGGGAGTCAGACCTGGCAGACCCACACGTCACTATTAAGATATCACAGCTTTATTTCTTGAAAATGACACGCCAAAACAATCAGCTGGTATTCTGCTTGGGCTCATGTTAATGAAACAGGGAGTCTGGCTTAATCATCCTGACATGTCTGCAGGATGTGTCCGCCACTGTATGCATGCATCCACTCGGCTCTGTCATCCAGTCTTGTTATAATATGCTTAGCACATTAGCACAGTCCTGTTATAAAATGCTTAGCACATAATATGCATCAGCACATTGCTGTCTAGAATAACAAGGTGGAGTGCTGTGTCGAGCTCCTGATATGTTTTCCACAGAAGCGGAAAGAGGGCTTGGAGGTATTTCCACAGGGCGTTTGAGACGTAGGTCAGAAAAAAGAAAACGAAACCCCAAATAAACAAACAATAGGTTTCAGTTGAATCCCACTGTGTGAACTTTCGCCAAAATGACTCAAGCTGGGCTTCTGCGACTTTATTTTGGTTATTTGATCCAAGAATCACAGTAATGAAGACATTTGAAATCCCCATTTGCAGGCATGTATGGTGTGCATGTATGTGTGTGAGCAGACACCGGTTTTATAAAGTTGTACTTTTACTACATTTGATAGAAAAATCTCTTATTGTCAACTGAAGTCTCCAGAAAAAGAACCGCATCCACATTAAACATTCTACAGTCTGATTGACTGATTAACACATCAACAATTGTGGAGAACTGGAATGTTGCTGGGCCAGAAACAAGTGACCCTGGCTATTTTAATCCCCTAGGTTTCCTGCCTACCTAAAAACAAACATCCTTGTGACTATTAGGTAAGTCTTTTTGGGGAATGTATGAACAGACCATAGTTTCCAGCAACCCCAAAGCTAAGAGTATCATTCGTCAGCATGTATGAGCTACGGAAGAGGTTGCTCCACTTTGTTGTAACTGGCCAGTCTGATGTTTCCATCAATATATTTTTAAAATGTCTTGATTTATGATTTCCTTTTTGCTGTGACTATAAAATTTCACAAATTAGTCATATTGGAACACTATATTTGGGCTAATCTAAATATATGTTGCTGGATGTACATTTGGCTATAGGATAAACCATCTTCTGATTGAAGGGAGAGCTGCACTTTCTGTGTAGATCATGTCAACGCAGAGTTCCATGGTTTGGTCACACACCAGTCAAGGTCAAGGCATTGCTGTGACCGTTGTTTTAGATATGATTAGTATTTAAATAAGCAGACTTTGAGCAAAGATTACTCTCTAGCATGGGCATAGATCTACTCCAGTGGACTGAAGAACCCTCAGACTGAAAGGAATTCTGTCTTTAGACTCAAGACTTCAGCTTCAACTTTGGCTAGAATTTCCAGTCCCCCATAATCACATAAGCCAGCTCCTTAAACTATATTTCCTTCTCTCTCTCTTCCTCCACATCCTGTTGCTTTCATTTCCCTGGAGACTCCGGCACTCCATAAACCACATCTTACTCCGTATTATTTAGTGTCGCGAAAACTTCTGTTTCTGCCTGCCAATTTCAGGACCTACTAACAAGTGATGATTTTTTACAAAGCCTCACTGTTGCTGTGTTATTCATACACAGAGCTCTCCTGCAGGAGAAAAACAATTCAGTGGTTCTTGTTTAGATCTGCAGCCTTGTGGGCTTTCGTCGACATTAATTTGAAAGCATTTCCATTGCTTTTGAAATCAACCCTGGGCCAACCAGCAATCATTCTCCATCATCCTGTTTTCCTCTGAGAAGCACTGGTCAGAGGCTTCTCACCACATCATCCAGAGCTAGCATCATCAACATCTTCGGGGAAACTTCTTCAAAATGCAAAATCCTGCCCCAGAAAAAATGGGGCCCAGTAATGTGTTTTTAATAACTAGACTGTTCCGTTGACTTCAGTGCAGTCCAAGTTTGAGAATCCCTGACAAGGAGGGTATTTTCTGAAGTCCTATGCACTCCATGTGCTTTGAAAAAGAGGAGGGTCATCCACTGGGTCCCATGTCACTCACGGGCTCCATGAGATTTAAGCTTCATCCCCAAATCATTTCCAAAAGTTTACACCCCAATTTCAGTTTCACAATAAATTCACTAACTACTACGTGAGAGAATGGAAGAGCGAATGTGGGGTCCATTTCCCAGTGATGGTTTGTAGCCAGTGATGCAGACACCAAAGCAGCTCAGCTAAGGGCTAAGAGTCACAAAAGCACCCCATGCTCTTCTGGGCTTGGAGCCCAGGGTCTGTGAGTAGCAGGTCCCTGGTCTAGACGCTGTAGTGACAAGAGACAAAGTGGAGTATAAGGAAACAAATTAAGGGGACTGTGTGAGGTGAGGCCACAATGGTCTAACTGAACCCAAAGATCAGAGAGAAATGAAGCCGGGCCCACTGAGACTGGGAAAACCTTCCATAGTTGGAGGAGTCTCCTTTTGTCACTGTCTTCTCTGAATCTCCACCTCTGTGTGCAGCCTTCATCACTCTGTGGTGGTGTCCCCTCTGCTTTTCCGTACTCACACTGCTACTCCAGCACCAGGGTCTCCTTCAAAGGCCACTTAGAATGCTGCCCACCTTTGTGCTCTTCCCTGTTATCAATCTCCTTTTTATTTCTTCCCTTCTTTCCGATATCATCATCTCATCATCATTATTATTAAATTATTATTATTATTATTTTGGTTTTTCAAGGTAGAGTTTCATTATGTAGCTTTGGTTGTCCTGGAACTCAAATCTACAGACCAGACTGGCCTTGAACTCATAGAGATCCACCTGCCTTTGCCTCCTAATTGGTAGGAATAAAGGTGTGTGCCACCACTGCCCAGCTTATCTTTTTTGTGGTCATTTTGCAGGCCACTGATTAACCAAAAAATGGAAAACCTATGACTTTCAAATTTATACATCTAACTATTTTTTAAAGGAAGCACCAGAGCTGGGTGTGACAAGGCCTGTCATCCTAGCATTTGAAGAGACTAGTAGAGAGGATGAGGAGTTCTAGGCCAGCCTTAAGTAGATTGTGAGTTTGAGGCCATGCTGGGATGCCTGAGACTTTTTCTCAAAATTATTATTATTAGCAATAATAATAATAAAAATAATGCAATAATAAAAACTTCCCACAACGGAGTAAAATATCCCAACCAATCAGATAACAAAAGAACATTAAAACAATAGCAAACATTAAAACAATAGCAAACATTAAGCATGGGGGTCGGGGAGGCTGAACTTAGTTTAGAAGCAACTCTTGGAAAAAACATAACTCCAGGTCCTCATCCAGGCAATTATTTCTAGGAGGATGTGCTTTGATATTAAACCATGGATATTATAGAGACTGTGGGCATGTATATTCCACACATCACAAGTCATTGCACAGGGGCGGGATCTTAAATTCCTAAATAGAGCTTTATCCTGTATTTTTGTCTTCTGCCAACTAGTGTGTTGTTGGGAGCAGTGAGACCCCAGATCCTGAATTTCTTGTAATCCCCTGATCTGAGTGCCTACAGCTGCTCTGAGCACAAGACCTTCAGGAGTTCCTGATGGCAGGAGAGTGGTTTCTGGTGGGTTTGGCTGGGGCGTGGCTATCTCTATATAATCTGCCCCTGAACACAATAAAGGGGGCATTCTTGGGGAATTCAAGGATGACTCGTGTCACTGTCTCTCTGTCTGTGTGTGTTTGTGTATTTTAACCTCCAGCCCCTTCCCTGAAGATCGCAAACTGAGTTCTAGCCCACAGAGCCCAGACACGGGGGGTGGAGAGTGGGGGAAAACGGCAGTGTGTGGTCTTGGATTGGTTGCAGCATATTCTTGTGTCCAAATTCATTCCTGCACAAGGCGTGTAATGCAGGCGATGCATGGATTTTCTTTTACTTTTACAGTTATTTGGGTCAGCAGAATTGACCCAGCTATTCTTTGCTTTGAAGCTTGGAGGAGTAAGAAGAGGTTGATTCTTTCTTGTTGTGGAGGAGCATATGTGCCGTTCTGCTTTCCAGACTCAGTGTGCTTCTCCTAGTCACAATTTGACCTACAAGGATTTCTACTTCTTCTCCCTCCCAGGAATTCAAATTTCAGAGAGGTATAGGTTGCTAACTCCAGCAGATAACCCCAGGTGATAACCTTAAAGTTATCAATTGGAAACGTGCTTCCCAGCAGGCCTTACACCAGGTACCACTGAGGTTCTTTACAAGTCAATCTGTGAAATGTCCTTGGCTAGAGCCTAAATATTCATACTAAGCTATGCATTTAAGCCCTTTATGTCTAATGATTATTAGCAACTCCGGGTTGGTGGGTGCCCAGGAAACGTTTGTTGTTGACTGTCAGCAAAATGATAAGATTAAAAAAAAAAAGTGAAAAAAGCCAGGCGGTGGTGGTGCGCACCTTCAATCCCAGCACTTGGGAGGCAGAGGCAGAAGCCAGACTGGTCTACAGAGTGAGTTGGAGGACAGGCGCCAAAGCTACAAAGAGAAGCCTTGTCTCAACAAACAAACAAACAAACAAACAAAAACAAACAAACCCCCCAAAACAAAAAAAACAACAGCAACAAAAAGCAAAGGATGATAAGATATATGAGGCTGGAGAGATGGCATTGAATTATTGAATTCCCAGCACCTACATGGGAACCAACTGTCTGTAACTCTAGTTCCAGGGGATCAGAGGTTCTCTCTGGCATGTGCTGCACATGTGGCATACATGTAGGCAAAACACATAAAATAACAGATAAAGCAATTCTTCTTCTTCCTCTTCCTCTTCCTCTTCCTCTTCCTCTTCCTCCTCCTCCTCCTCCTCCTCCTCCTCCTCCTCCTCCTCCTCCTCCTCCTCCTCCTCCTCCTCCTCCTCTTCTTCTTCTTCTTCTTCTTCTTCTTCTCATCCTCAATGCTAGTGTTATAAAGTGAGA
Source organism: Alexandromys fortis (assembly GCF_014885135.2). Lineage (NCBI taxonomy): Eukaryota > Metazoa > Chordata > Mammalia > Rodentia > Cricetidae > Alexandromys > Alexandromys fortis. The sequence goes on along the minus strand of NW_026067930.1, from coordinate 17,916,111 downwards.
ACTTTCTGGGACGATTATTTCATGTTCATTAAAACAAAGTCCAGGCGAGGCCAAACTTCAGTATTATTGTTGAGTAAGTCTGCACTGTAAATCCCAAGAGCAGGGCATGGTTTTATGCTTCAGGTGAGTGAGATTAACCCACGGTTTATGATATTAGCATCTTCAGAATGTGAAGTGAATTGCTAAATGGAACCTCCTTCTGGGCGATTACAGCCATGTAGGTGAGACCTCTAGGATTAGACTTCCTTTGGGCTAAGGAAGGGAGCCCTTTCTTGGGAGGCCAGCTTTTGCCAAAGGAGAATCTCATTTGGATTTTATCCTTTCATATCCCCGGCATCTGAGAAGTATTGTGGAGTGCACAAGCAATACACCTTCACTCAGTGGCTATTAGAGGATGCCACGAACCGAGGAAACACAAGCAGATAAGAACGGGACTTTGCAGTGCTCTATACCAACAGCTCAAAACAGAGCAATTACCCTGACCCCTTAGTATAGATCAGCCTAAGACCTTATACTGCATTTTTGTTTTCCGTTTTCAACTGAGATGACCAGGTTTGGATTCTCAATTGTGACTGAACCGGATAAACTTTTCACCTTTAGGAATGACTAAAGGCTGATGGGGTAAAATCTCTAATAATTTCTTTAAAAGACAGTTGAGCAAAGTGGACACTTTCTGTTTCTCACAAAACAAGGTGATGGTGACATTCAACCCGATTATCTATGGTAAAGTGCTTTAAATCATAAAGACCGACAGAAATAACTTGTACTTGAATTTGCAAGTTGAGTGGCAAAAAGCTTGACAAGAATCCACCAGGATCATCCAGTTTAAGTTAGGAAAAACTCAAGGATGCTTTTTATTCCACCGTATATACTGATCAAGACAAATGAGATAAGACAAAAAAAAGATGAGTAAGATGTAATCATAATGGGGTTTGACATATTTTGTACTTAGAGAACTCAAGAGAGACCACTGAATACTGTCATGAATGGTAAAAGAAGCCAAGTTGCATAGGTACAAAACCAATTAACATATAAGAATCACAGATTTCATATATTAAGACCAGCAGCCTGTAGATATTAAGCTTTAAAATCTTTCAAGCATAATAGCTAAAATAAATTTTAAAAACTGTAGCTGTAAATTCATAGAAAGAAAAATTTAAACACCTAGTGGAGGTTTACAAAGAAAATATAAACAAAGACTCAGTTCTTGGAAGAGACATTCATGTCTCATCTTTAATACCAATGAATCTACCATTAAATTTTATATGCCAATAAAAATACACATCTGGAGGTGGCAGATGAAATCAAGCACATGTCTGGAAGCCACAATGTTAAAAAAAAAAAACCCAGAAAGAACTAATATGAAGCAAAGAGTCAATGCTATGGTCAACAGAAAGGCGTGGGAAAAATGAAGGAAAGATTATTGATGTCTTTAACAAAGAACAAGATTTAGTACTCCCTAGGAATAGCCAGAAGCTGTACCATCCCATGGGTATCCAAGCCTGTAGAATTGGATGCTCTAATAGATGTTTATGTATATTTTGGACCCTCAAGGGGCTACATGGTTAATTAAGGGGTAGATAGCCTTCCCCCTCAACCCTGTGATTTAGATAGAATAAAAGGTCTCTTTTGATAACTTGTAACCACAGGTTTCAGTCTCAAAAGGATGTGGAGTTGGCATTTATACTGCCTACGCATTCCAGAAAAATCCTAAGCTATGTGATTGGCATCGACACTGGCCTGAGCCATTGAACAGCTATTGGTCTATTGGTAACTTGATAGATCCTCCCAGGTTACATCCACTCTATAGACATGGCTTTGAGCAAAGCTTGTAGAATTCTCACAACTAAACAAGTGGAGATGAACTCACATTCCAGCATTTCAAAACACATGAAAATCCACCATGAGAACAGGTTAGGAAGACAAAGATTACAGGAAGGCTGGATTCTGTTCCCACCTTAAATTCATTTCTAGTTCAGCTACTGATTTTGTAAGCTTCAGTACTGAAGATATGAGGTTGTAAAGAGGTAATTCAGTTGAAATAAAGTCACAAGGTTGAGCTTTAGTTCAATATAGTACTTCTATATGAAGAGATTAGATATAGATAAATATGATGTATGTGAACAGCAAGAAGAAGAGAGAGCTATGTGTAATCCAAGAAGAAACCCAGCTGGTAGATACTTTAATCTCAGACTGTCAGCCTCTAGAACAGTAAGAAGACAAGTATGTTAAGCCTCACAATCTGTGGTGTTTTGTTATAGCAGCATAAACTGCCTAGTCCAACTTACAATAAATAATAAAAGTACAGAGATGATATTAGAATCCCTTTAAAGATATTTGTTTTAACACAAAAGTAAAGTTGAGTGAAGTAATACATACCTACAGCCAGCCTGGTCTGCACAGTGAGTTTCATGACAACCAGGGCTATTTAGAGAGACCCCATCTTAATACATATATCGATTAATTTAAAAAAGGAAGAATTAAGTAAAATAAGTCAAACTCAGAGAGACAAATTTCACATGTTTTCTCTCATATACAGAAATATAGACTTTAAAAAGTCCATAAAAAGGACATAAAAGTAGAAAGGGGCTATTTGGGGAAAAGAAGGGCATCATCAGGAGAAGGGAAGTGGAACATGAGAAAACAATGGAATGAGGATAAATGCAAAAAAAATACAAGATACAGTGTATGAAAATATCATAATGGAGCCAATTATTTTATAGAAGAAACAAACAGAGGAGTAATTCTGTTGTCTGGACTTTTCTTTACCATAGCATATATCATTTTATATCTGATTCTCCTGGGAACAGATTCCCAGGCTCCAGCCACTGAGTTATTCTGTCTCAGCAGATTTTGGTTAGAGCCTAATGTCCACAGTTCTGCCCCATGCACTGTCCAGGCACCATTGTTAGAGTCCTACATGACACCCTTGAGAACCCCACCACCTTACACCAACCAAGTACTGAGCAGTGGGTGTTCCCTCGGTGACAAAGTATGAGTAGGTGCAACACCTTAAGACATTTCTGAAGAATAACTAGATGCCATTTTTTTTTTAAAAACTGCTGTCTCCACGGTGGTAGAGATGGGGAGTTATAATGGTGAGAAGGACTCAGACATCACTATGCTAAACACATTGAAATGGGTTCGTTTTATCAGGATGTCTTAAAGCCTTAATTTTCCCCAAATGGCAAAATGTAGCATTATCTCCCATGGTTATTGATTCCCAACACAATCTTTTTCACATGTAGATTCCATTTTAAACTGAGGAAACAGTTGGGAAAGCAGAATCTTTGAAAATAAATGAATAACAATAGCTTTTGTGGGGCTCTGAAGTACCTCCAGTGCTTTTGCATGTATTATTATGGCCATTTGTTTGTAAGAGCTCAGAGAAACTGTTTTCTTTCCCCAAGACACAAAGGCTTGAAAGAACAGGATCGAAAATTGGTCTTTTACTCATGGTAGTACAACAGGTGCTCTTCCCCAGCCTCATACAGCCAGAGTGCACAAATACAAGTGCACAATCACTCATTACTCTTAGACTCTCAACCTCTCATATGAGGTGGCTGGAACAATTTTGTCCAAGGCAAACAGCCACCTGTCTTCGTAGCAGTATTGAGATGGCGGTGCTCCTCTTGGAAAGACGGGATCTCATGCATTCTAGTCTTGTTGTGGACCCTCTATGTTAACTTAGGGTGATCTTCATGGTGCTAAGCAAGCACTTATTAACTGAGCTACTCCCATAACTCAACAATCACTTGAACCAGCTTGCCTTGAACTAGGAGGCGGGAAGAGGCTCTCTGGATACATTCACAAATTGGATGCAATCGTTCTCTGGCATATTGTGTCGTCTCCAGGACGCACTGGAAAAAAAAAATATGCGTACAGCTTCCCACTGGGAAATGGTTGCAAAGGCCAGAGGAGCATGTCCTTTGGTGCCCTGGGTCTGGCTGGCATGGTGCCTTGAAATGTCACCAATGGATTTGTGGTCAGTGCCACGTGGCCTCGCCTGGAGGTCTTAAATCTACTCTGACTGAACAGCAGGGCCAGATATCAGTTTACTTTTGGGAATAAAGCCCTTTACCTGGCTCTTCAAACATTGCAGCTCTTCTCCTCATTTCATAGTTCATAAAGCACTCTCTGATGCGGAGCGAATACGTTTTAATTTAAGAGAAGATACATGGAAGCATCCTCCCATCTCTAGATTACTGATTATTCCCATAAACCATGGCACCTATTGCGCAACACAGCTTTTCTAATTGCTCGTGTCTATCAAGCTGCCTGTGTAGTCGTAGTGGCTCCTCCCCACCTCCACCTCATTGGGCATCGGGTATTAGCACCTGCTTGATGTGTACACTATGTAACTCATTAGCTGCACATTAGTATCTGGGCTAATGATGGATCTAGCAATTTGTGTGCGCTCTGGCCAGCATCTCAGCCGAGGGTGCTCAAATGCAAAGGTCAGCAGCTTGGCTTTGGCTCTTGGGTACACAGAGTACATCTTGCCTTAAGTAGTCACTGGAGAAAGTAGGGAAGACGGGATCGCCTCAAAATTCAGGGAGGAAAAGAATCTATTTGCAGGACACCCAGTTATCAACTTGCCTCTCTGTTCACATGAAGAATTATCTGAATTTATCCTCAAAATATGAGAAAAGGAGAAAACCGAATATCCACATGCCATGATCATGTTTCCAGGAATGAAATATGGCTCCGCTGGCATCCAGTGAGCAGCCACAAGGCCAGGCTGAAAGTTTAAAGTAGGTCTGCTTAACTCCAGGTGTTATTTTTATCATTCAAATAGCAGAAGCCAAATAACATTAAAGTGTGAATGCAGGCATACATAATGGTTACTGTGTGTGTTTCTTTTTCTTAATTCATTATTCCCTCTGCTTTTCACTTTTCTTCATTAATGGGATGCAATAACGAACTATCCTTTAAAACAGTTCTGTCCAGCCTGGAGTCTCAGATTCACCATTTTGAACACATTGTTTGCACAGTTCTTTTTCTTCCTCCCCCTCTCTCCCTCTCTCCCTCCCTTCTTCCCTCCTTCCCCCTTCCTTCCTTCCTTCCTTCCTTCCTTCCTTCCTTCCTTCCTTCCTTTCTTTCTTTCTTTCTTTCTTTCTTCCTTTCTTTCCCACAGACCCTAACAGGAGCAGAACATTCAGGGTAGAAGTTTTCACACATTCCAGGTGGGTCATGATTCAAAGCAGACACTCACTGGCACATTCAGGTTAGGACTGACCATATCTTCTTTTGAGTGACATGGCAAGTTGTATGCTCTCAGTAATTGGTGACTTTAGAGACAATGACTGACCTGAGCCAGCACTATATTTATAACATGCTTTTCTTTCTTTCCTTCCTTCTTTAAAAGCTTTTGTTAATCTCTCTTTAGAATCAGTTTGGGTTTGAATGAAAAATGAACAAAGAAAACACCACGTGTGGAGTCCCAGGATCTGGCATGGTTGTATTTTTGTAAGATCCCTTTAAAAATAAAAGGTCTAGATAATCAAATTTCTGGTTGACCCAATTCAAAGAGCAAATTTTGTTCCCAATGGTCACACCCATATGGATAGAATCCCAATAAGCCCTTTTTACTGTGACAGCCGGGAGAGACATCCATGGGTGGCAGAGTCTGTGTCTGTCCTGGAAAGGAGCAGGCTCCTGAAGAGCTGGGCAGCCAGTCACCTTAAACAGAGGTCTATGCTCACCCACTCAGTGAGCACTGCAGAAGCAGTGCAGAATTTTAGACATTTACAATATCTGATGAAGACTAAATCACTCCATTAGACATCAAGAAAATGTTTCTTGTGCTCCTAAGCTTCTGTAGTCCTTAAGAGTTACAACACTAAGAACAATTTTATGAGATGCAAGATTGGAGTGTTCGTGTCCAAATCTATTTTTAGCGCCATTGACAAAGTCTTAGACTGTATTTCATAAAAAGCAATGCAATGCATTTCTCTCACTTCTTAAAGTAAAAATAACCTTGATCTTAAAGTTTTATATATGCTGGGGAAATAGAGAATTACTGTCAAACACCTCATGAACACGTTGGCCCTTCAAAAATAGTATCGATATTATAGCATTCAGCTTTCTACACTTTTGGCTGACATAGCTTGTTGGTCATCCTTGGTTGATTCAGCAATATGCCAAGTCTCATTCTCTTTTTCACAATTGACCTCTAGGTTCCTAGCTCTGGGAGACCGGATCTATAAACTAAAGTGGAACAGGCAGAATGAAAGAAAGAAAATATACATTTGGACCAAGCGAATGCCATCTGACTCTAAAGCAGGTGTTTATACTCTGTAATAGATTGTCTTTGAAGCCAGCCAAAGAATTCTGAAAGTGCAATTCGGCAGCATAGGAATGAAGGTGCAACTGTCTAAAGAGGATGCTGATAAAAGCAGTCTGTCACCTGAACACACACACACACACACACACACACACACACACACACACACACACACTTTTTCCAGTGTCCAAGTCACGCAAGATTAATGGTTATTCTTTAAACGAGGCCATGCATTTCTGTGGCTTTAAGCTTCTGCCCATGCTAGACTTGCCACTGTGAGTCTTTCTATCTCTCTTTAACATTCAACTTACTGACCTTTCTTAATCTCCCGTATGAAGGAAGCTAGTTTCTTCCTTTGACCCCTATAGATTTAGCGTAGAGGTGCATTACCACATGAAGTATTCTGTATTTGAAATGCTTAATTTGAAATGTTTGTATCTCTTCTTTGTTTGTGGGTCCTCGGGGAACATTTTTGTATTTCCAACTCTTGACCTTGACCATTATAAACAATGGCTGAATAAAAGTTTCTGTTTCCTACATTCCCCATGTTCTTTATAACACTCCTCACTAAATTATTAGTTCTTTTACATATCATCCATCTCCTCTGCCATAGTGGATGCTCCAGAGTAGTAAAGATCTTGTCTATTCTAGTAGCTATTATGGTCTGTGTTGGTTTGAATGTGATTGGCTCCCTATACGCTCCACAGGGAGTGGCACTATTAGGAGGTGTGACCTTGTTGGAGGAAGTATGTCACTGTGGAGGTGGGCTTTGAGGACTCATGTATGCTCATACCACACCCAGTGAGACAGTTCACTTCCTGTCGCCTTGGAATCAAGTTGCAGCTTATTCTAAATCTCAGCTCCTTCTCCAGCATCATGTCTGCATATCTGCCATCATGTCTTGTCATGATGATAATGGACTAAACCTCCAAAACTGTTAGTTACCCCACCGAAATGTTTTCCTTTATAAAAGTTGCAGTTGTCATGATGTCTCTTCACAGCAATGGAAACCCTACGACATGGCCCCAGTACTTGCACTCATGTGGTATGTTGCATGTGCTAAATACTTATTTAACTAATGGATGAAGTAAAAGTGACACATGGCATTTAGCATATTAGTAAGTAAACTCCAACTGTATATTTTCATTTAAAAACACTGATATGGTTCTCAAGCAAAAGGATGTCCACCCTTAAATGATGAGAGATAAATTTAAAAAAAAATTTCTTATATGGTTCCAGTTTGGTTTTAGAGAATTTATACCCTGTGTAAAAGGTCAGGTGGAGAAAGCCTCTCTAGGTGGCAGGAATAGCAAGAAAATGACCTTTCAACCCGGTTATTATACACAATAAAGCGTCTGTGCTTATGACACGTCGAAAGCATCCTGTGAAGGATCAGATGGCAGGAGCTGGTTTCTGCATTCCTGACCTCGCTCTCTCCAAATAATAGCAAGGTCCACATGAAGCTTTCAGAAAACCGTCCTTGAATGTGAACACAAGGTTCCCCAAAGAAACTGCGCCCTTTCTCCAAACCTTCTGCAAGGCTGCTGAATGGACGAGAGAGGTTGGGGTGTGCAGACCCACACGTAATTATCCTTTATCTTGGGCTATCTTTAGCTCCCGGATCATCACTTTCCCTCCTCTGTGCCTGATCTCACATCTCTGTGACTATCAAGGGAAACCTGGAAATGTACTAACTTAGCAGACCGCTAGCTTCCACCAACCAAAAGGCTGACGAAGATGGTCAGATGGTCCCTGAGGCTGGGACAGAGGTCCCTCTTCGTGGTAACCAACTCTGATGTTCCTACTAATGTATCTGAAAAGAACCATGTTCTATGGCTTTCTTTGTTCTGTTACTATAAAAAAAAAAACTTCATGAAACTGCTTCCACGTTGGAACATGAAATTCGGGATGACCTAAATCTCTGGTTCCTGGACTATCATCACTCATTTGAGCTTCATTTTGACAGGTCTCTCACTGGACATATGCTTTGTTTCTTCTTAAATGGATTGGGAATGAAGATGACACACAGGAACTGGCGATTCTGCCCAATACTGGTTCTGAAAGTCTGGGTTATGACATCAGCTCTGGAGGAAGCCTTGCTGACGGACCAGCTTCAGTCCTCAGCATGGCTGTTCTGTGAGATCTCTCTAGGAAGTACAGCCACACACTCCACGTGTGGACACCAGGTTTCTTTTCTTAAAATAGGCACAAATCCAGTGGCAGTGCTGACGATGGGAGCTCTGTGGATGCCGAGCTCCTGGTCGAGGTTAGAACACTGGATGGGTAGGCCTGATTGACTGATTGATTGATTGATGCCATCTTCAAAAGAGAAGTTATGTACTTAACTGAAATACTTTTTTAATTATTTAAATTTATTTATTTATTTAAAGCAATCTTTTCTCATCTTACTTACCAATCCCAATTCCCACTCCCTCCCGTCCTCTGGCTTCTCCACCTTCCCCCCCCCCCCCCCCCCCCCCCCCCCCCCNCCCCCCCCCCCCCCATTCACTCTTCTGAGAGTAAAATACTCTTTATATATTGTATGGCACAGAGCTTCCACATAGCGTGCAATGTATTTAATGCAACAGATGAGGCCATCATGTTCTGGGCTGTGCATCTTAATAGAAAGGAGCACACACATACAAAGAAAATGTTCGGAGTGGGATTTGCACAGGGACCCCTGGAAATCCCTGCGTTTGTGCAGGCTACTCCACACCTGTAGATGCTTTCCTCCAGGAAGTGCAGAGGGAAGGGCTACTTTTGACTCTTCCCTCCTGGGAGGTAGGGATCCTCATCTTTGCCTACCTCTGTTCTCACCAAGGTTTCAGGTACCCCCTTAGATTTCCCTTACAGTCTTCAGTGGCAGAAGAGCAAGGACAGGATCATGCATTTGCATTATTCTGAATAGACATGATGGTGCTTTGCATGCGTGGTGAAATACAAACCAGGTAACCAATTACACCTGGCGAGGAGGTCAGAGAGAGTGAGTTTTGGGCTCATGATTATTGCTAACTAGTTTCAGGACTATGGTTAAGTTCTATAAATCACCACATCATATTCTGTTATTTTTGTGTCTGTTATATTTTTCTTTTAACTCTGCAGATCTAGAAGGAGTCATGGTACTAGAGACCATGGGATAAACAAGGTACACACTGAGTCATACTTTCTGGGGCAACAACAATCGGCAAGCAGAGTCTCGTTCCCGGATTCCTGATCTAAAGCTTTTATAATTTAAAAGAATGATGCGTTCATACAGAATGAAGATCAGGCATTCAAAGATCAGCACACCTATATCTCATTCAAAATAGAGAAACATGACATTTCAAGTAAGGCAGTCCTGAAGTGACAAAGTTCAGGAGCTGAGTACTTCTCCATGAAAGGGGGAATTACTTAGAATATAGAAATGAGAGATAAAGACAGAGGCATAATTTACAAAGTGTTTGCCTAGTGCGCAGGAAACCCTGGGTTCCATTCTTGGAACCGCATAAACTGAGGTTGGTATTGCTTGCCTATGATCCCAGCACTGGGCTGGTGGAAGCAGGAGGATCAGAAGTTCAAGGTTTTCCTATGCTACATCCCTAATTGGAGGTCAGCCAGAGCTATAGGAGAACCTAGGAAGATAAAAGAACGTAGAACTCCAACTCCAGCCACCAAATTTTGGAAGGCCACTTTGAAGACAGAATATGAACTATATTTTATTCCATACACTGCCTTGGTGCTGCAGCCACTGCTTATTGTCTTTGCAAGGTTACAGTCTGCACAGCAAAAATGCTTCGGCAGATAGTGCCTGTCCGTGAATTGCGATGATATTGAAGCGAGCGAAGTTATTTTGACAGGCTGGCTGCATCTCAGCTCCTCACCTGCATCTTAATTTGAGATGGATTCTAAAACTCTAGCTGTGCTTGTATTTCTATTCCTGATTCTAAGAAAAAGTCAGGGTAAAGAATGTCAAGTTTGCTTACCTGATAACCCAGGAGACTGATTCAGCCCCAGAACCTGGGTAGAGCAACTTGAGGGAGTTTCAAAACGGAAATGGAGGAAGAGTAAGTGCTGGGGTGAGCTGCTATGGTTTGAATACAGTTGGAAGCAAACCTAAGCTTCTAAGGGGGTGGCTGTAAGCTTCTGGCATGTCCCAGAATTGTCCACTGTCTTCACCTGTTCCTCATTTAAAGACCTCAGGGACAGCTGATAGATTTCTTTCCTTGTGGGAGCGATCTTAGTAGACATTGTTGCTCTCCCACAAAAATGCCTTTATTGGAAAGCCTCACCTGATGTAGGGTGCTCGACACATTCTTTCCTTCTCTGCAAAACCCACCTTAGGTGGCAGATAAGTCCTCGTTCCACCTCCAGGTTGTCATAGAGCCAATGCCTGGTTCACATAAGGAGTAAGCATCACTTGGCTTATGGTGGAAGACCTCTGGGTGTAGAAGTGGTACCTAGAGCTGGGAGGCTTAGGCTGGTTAGATTTTTAGCTGCTATCATGTCCTTGTTCAGCTTCCTCCCTCCTTTCCTGATTGACTCACTCCATCAGGGTTTACTTCTAAGACCTCCCCTCAGCAAATCCCTCCCTGAGACTCAATGGTTCAGACTCTGTGATGAAAGAATCTAAACAATCAGTGAACACAAAGCCCCATGACTACTGTAAGATAAAATGTCACGTGTTGCTTCAACACCTCCCATGATCCTTGGTGCATAGTGGTGAGTTCCGCTCTCTTTTGATACATCCTATATCCAGTGGGGGAAAGTTCCCCAATCTGTTCTGCTCAGGTTAGCTGGAACAGATTGAGGACCACTTGATTCTTTAAAGGATTTTGCCTGCATGACATTCGGGTTATAGCCTCCTATGGAATCACAGGGCACCATCTCTCTCGATCCTTCTGAGCCTGCTTTACACATCTCTGTTGATGATCTCAGCTCTCTACTGCATCCCACAGGTGACCCTGTATCCTGTGTGATGTTCTTCACGCCCAGGCCATGATGATATGTGGCGAACAGCTGCCCATCTTTTCAGGGAGGAATATTGCCTGTTCAGTCTTTTCACTCTGTTCTGAGCAGGGAATCCCTCCCTCACTAGGGTGGGATGGGGGAAAGGAAAAGCTCAGAAAAATCAAACACTGAAAAAAAACTCTTAGAAAATTGTCTTTTTTGTACTCAAGTTAGGTTTCTCTGGACTATATCTATCTCATAAATGATGGCCACTCTGTAATGTCTAATATCAGATGACCAAAGCTAGCAGAGTATCCATTATTTATGAGATAGATATTATCCAGAGAATAGTTACACAAACAGGACCAGAGAGTCTTCTATCTTGAGATCTACCACTTTCTCTGAAGGAATTTGGTCAGGCACACAGTAAGATTTATGAGTCATCCTACAAGGGGTGAAACGCCCACAAACCCGCCACCATCACATGGACATCTGGGATGTCTCTGCCTTGGTGATGGAGAATGACTCACCATTCTCAACCGTGCCCTGTGAAGTCATGAGGAAAAGCAACGTATGTTCATGTGTTCATTCTGGCTGCCTCTGGCACTCACCCACGCATCCCAATTTAAATCTCTGATGTTTTATGCGAGAGAATGGGAGTGTGTGTGTGTGTGTGTGTGTGTGTGTGTGTGGTGTGTTGGGGGTGGGGGCTGTGACTTAAATCCATACCGGCTCATTCAGCTTAAACTGCAAAGAAGGGAGATGCCCGAGCTGCTAACAGGCTTTCCCCAGTCTTGTTCCGTCTCAAACGTGACTCATTCAGGAACTTGAAGACTGCTTTTTAAAGCAACACAACAGGCCTATTAGTACTTAATTGCATTACCAGTCTGGTTCCCAGTGTAACCAGCCTTCTTGATTTAGGGATGAGGCAAGGGGGCGGTAGCCTGCACAGTGCTTCCACTTCCACCGCTTATTGGATGGGCGTTCCCTCAGGTCAGAAACTATTTTTTTTCCCCCTGTCCAGAAGTGGTGGGAAATTCTGACTCAGGTGATTTTTCAGGCAGATGGTAAGCTGATTTATTTAGAGACTCCAGAAATATCGCTCCATTAATTACACGGTTGAGAACTTGATTACCAAGGAGCTTGTCTGACGCCGGCCAGGGCTGGTTCACGTTTACACTCGAGATTCTTTTAATCTATCTGGGCAAGGCAGCTAGAAAACGTGATGGTGGAATGGTTGTCTGGAGCTATCTGGTGAGGATGCTGCGGATAAATCACTACTGCTGAAACAGAAAACTAATAAGGATGTAAATTAGGTGAGACAATAGAACAGAGACCAGCACACACATCCACCTCAGGACCTGTACATTTATTTACATAGGAAAAGACACAGAGGCAGATGGATGAACACAGGGAGAGGGAGGGAGGGAGATAGGTAGATAGTGGGGATAGTGAGATTGAGAGAGAGGGAGGTGGTTCTGCCATTACATATGAAGGCCGGGCAGTCAAACTGACTATGAAAAGCTAAAATTACAGCATGTGATGTAACGATTAGTTTGAAAACTAAGGGTGATTCCATGACCTTCAGCAATTTGCATCAATATCTTATATATTGTCTTCTTCGTATTCATAAACCCATAGGTAAATGTGAATATTAGTTTATTTCATCAGCATTCATTTAACATTGTATTATTTAAACGGTGGAAAGGTCAGGAATTAGATGTATCGTTACTTTGTACACACAGCATCTTCATCTGCAGCAATGTGAGCAAGACTTCCTGCCTTCTTTGCCTCCTGTTACTTTTGAGACAGAGAAACCTATTTTCTGCTGTCTTGGAAGACTGTCTTACCCTTTCTAAGCTTGCATCCGGCAACAACATCATATCCTTTTTAACCTCTTTTTAAAATATATTTAATGTAATACAGACAATTCTTTTGAATTGACATCCCACGGTGTTGGCTTGTCTGGCCACACTCTTTCTGCGTGTCTTTGAGTGTTAGGATTACGGTGGTGCCGAACAGTGCCCATTCCTTTATACTTTAAATGGTGTGAAATAGATCTATAGGCTCCTTCCATAGGAACCTTTCACCATCGTTACTTCCTGTGACTACTGCTACTGTCTTACCTGTGGCTCTAAGTTTATCTTAACCACTTTCTGGCTGCCCACTAAAGTGCCCTGAATGGCACCAATGTCAACATGCTCAGAGGTTGTTTTTTTATTTTTATAATTTCATCAATATTTGGTTCAAATTTCAGTTTCCCAGCTATCACTGTAATAATCTTTTGTGTTATCACTTTTCAGTCTTTGACCACACAGTCCATCTTTGCTGGACAGGCCACCTCTTTTATTGTCCATTTTTGGGAAATGTCATACAGATTTAATACTTGTAGAAAAAGAGGAAAGTCACCTATGTGTTTTCTTGTCCTTGTGGGAATGACTGAAATCTGTTGACATATCACACCCAGACCTTGGAGAGAGGAATGTGATGAGTCACTACTCAGGAGACACATCTGCCATCTACATGATGATCTGTGGACTGAGGAGCCTTACTTCATGGTAATTCCTGAAGCTGTTCATCCCTAAGGTGCCAAGGCAACTGTAACTCCCCAGTCATTCCAATATACGATCTGTGTGTCTAGAAACATTGTCTTCTCTCAGTGTGTCCCATCCAAGATGATCCCCGTCTCTCTAAGACTGTTCTTTACACTTCAGTAGCATAAAGTTAGAAAAGAAGCAGTATTATTGTGCGGGAAGCCTAAGGAAAGGCTTAAGCAGACGAGTCTAATTAGCTGGCGTTGTTGGGGGTGTATGAAGAGAAGAATCTCTCTTCGATTTTTTTCTTCTAGCGTCATAGACTGCCATCTGCGGTAATTGAACTGCGGGCCATGACACAATCACAGTGGATAACAGTAAACAGATGAGAACAAGATGATAATGGACGGAGGAGGCAAGGGGATAGATGGTTTTATAAGCATTGTTCTTCCCTTGCCTTTATGCTTGTAGAGAATCCAAGTTGTTATTACATGTCTCTTAGTTTTGAAGGTGTCTTGATGGGTGCTGCTGTGGTGATGGTAGGTTTAGGGAAGCCTTACTCCCAAGGACAGGTGCTTCTTGGGCCCCTTTACTAGCCCAGTCTAGTGGAAAGTTCTAGAAAGAGAAGCTTAGTGGTTGTTTTTTTTTTTTTTTTTTTGAAGGGTGATCTCAGAAAGGTTTCACAACTTTTCAAGGATTACCTCATGGGACTTACATTATTAAAACACATCGCCTGAAAGAGAACAGTCACATAGTATGAATAACAAATGTCCTCTGTGCCAGTAACAGCACGGGGAGGTCCAGCTCCAGTGAAGCTGCATTGGAAAGAATCTGAAAGGAGCCTAAGCAAAGCTGAGGACCTACTTGCATCTCGAAATCAAAAACGGGCGTTTTGCTTTGCTATGTTGCAGTTTTGCATTTTTAATCTAACATAGAATCACCCTCAATTAAGATTCCAAGGCAATTAAAATCCCCAAAGCAAAGGGTACACAACAGACTTCAAAGGTTCCACTAACTCCATTTATTATTGTTTCTCTATATACCCAGAGAGTGAAAACATAGCTTATCTTTCTAATGTAATACCTGAAAACACTTCCATGTACAAATAATTGAAAATATCATTTTGAAAGTTATTTTTTTTTTTTTTAGAAATTAAGGGTGAGGTGGGCTTCATATTATAAGTTAAGGGTAAGACTTGGTATTTATTGGTCTTCTGAGACCATATATAGGAGGCAAATGAAAAGGCTTTACTCTGACTTGGGTGACTTGTCCATGGGGTTTGGTGCTCATAGAAAAACATAGTACAGGGATGACACAGGACCCACACAGCAAAGAGCCAAAGAAGATGGTCAAGATTTGTAGTGGTCTTGACAATACAATGTCCAAGAAAGGGTACTAGGACCTAAGGATAGAAGAAAAATGACTGTCCTAGATGAATGGCAGGGACTTCTTTCAAAGGCCAATCCGAAAACGATTTCACCCCTGTGTTGACCAACTGTGTCATGATTTCTGTATCTTCATTTTGAGGGTGACTTTAGATAAAAATACCTCCTATCCCAGGGATTGCAATTTTTTTCTTCCTTAGGAAAATGAAGTTGGGTTAGGTCAGCCCCGAGTTCCTTTCTCTCTGTTTTTCCACATGAATGCTTCCTACTCTTCCCCAAATCAGATTTAAGTCATGATGTAGCTTTTAATATCTTCCACTAGGAACTGAGGAGATGGCTCAGTGGGTAAGAATGTTTGCTGTGCCAGTATGAGAACATGAGTGGGAACCCGGCACCCGCATAAAAGGCTGGATGCAGTTGAGTGCACCCCCAGTAACTCCTAGAACTGTGAGGGCCAAAACAAGGTGATCACCAGGGCTTAGTGGCTACTCCAGGTCAATAGGAGACCCTATGTCAAGGGTGAGAGAGACAGAGCAGGTTACCAGATGTCCTTCTCTGGCTTCTACTGGCATTTATAGGCACACGTACCCTTCTGCCACATGTACAGACACACACACACACACACACACACACACACACACGTTTCATTATACATATGCTATCTATCTGCCGAACAACCTCTGTCCTGTCCTCTGTTATTCTCACAATGAACTAGCTAAACTATTTCACGTCCCACTCTTCCTATTCTCTCCAGCAGTGCAGTGAATTCTCTCTCGTCGCTGGAGATCTCAGAGTTTCTCAAGAGCCATCCTTCAACTCTCTCGACTGTCTCAAGAGGAGACGAGTGTCAGCGTTCGGTTTTCTCCCCGTGTAGAGTCAAGGAGGTCTGAGGATTTGCACTGAGCAGGATTTTACAAAGGAAATTGATGTTGCTTCATATTAAGTTAGTTCACATAAGCCTCGCTTGTAAAACCTTGAAATTAAATGTGATTTGTATAACCTTGTCACGGAGCTGCTATTATTCATCCCTCAACCAAAGCTTAACAGTATAGAGAAAGACAAAGGACATCAATTTAAGGTAAATTGCAGCTGGATATATATAGGATCCCATTTTATATCTTTACAAATACCAAGCAAATTCTCTGATATTTGTGATAAGGAAGGCACAGTATTAAGGATTAGCCATTCATTGTATTTGGCTAAAAGCCATCCGTCTGAATCTACACTAGAATTTGGTATTAAACATCAATTCCAAAAAAAGAGAGAGCCTTGTTTGGATTTGTTCCCTTGGACTTGATGTATGGTAATTTTTTTTTGAGAAATTTGGAGTTAAAAGCAATAAAGGATATTTTTGTTTATAATAATTGTCCATGATAAGTCATTATTGCTCTTATAATACACTGAAGCACACACTCAAGTAGACATCTGCAATGATTATTTAAAATTATATTGTAAGAATAATGGCATTCCCCAAACAGAAAGAGCTTTTTATATGCTCTTATTATGGCTCCACGGGAACACCCAATAATGGCCTATTAATGATTTGGGGTAAGCCAAAGACATCACTCAGCTTTTAAGTGAAAATAGTGGAACCTCTGGAAACATAGCCAGTGTCACAAGGACAGATACAATGGCACTTTTCAATTAACTGAGCAGTAATGATTTTAAAAACAGATCATGCTTGAAGGGATGGTAGAGCTTCATCTCAGTGTTTGAAAGGTGCGTGTGCTGGCTGGAACCCACATACATGCCAGATCCAGCTTGTGTCTCTTTACATCCTTCCCTGAGCCCTGGGATGGCCCCTCACAGCAACAGACCACATCAGTGGTTATCCCTTGCTTCTTGTTTCCAGGCAGCCTCAACTACTGGGAAATAACAGCACAAGATCAGTAACCAGGAGTTGTCACGAACTGGCTTTCTCTACTAGAGACTATGCTTGGGAGTAGCCAGCCCTTTCCTACAGCTGTAATGCTTGATAGACTCAGTTCCCGCTCATACCCATGCTCTTTCAGGTCAAAGGATAGTGCAGCATCTCACTGCCTATTCCGGGGCACTTCTTTATGTGTTTCCCATGTCTTGGCTATACTGCATTAACTACCCCTGCTTTAAATCCTTCTAGGCACTAACTTGAATCCCTATCCCTCTCTGCCAGGACACTGAAGGTGTCTTCCATTTCCTCTCCTAGGACCACTCATGTTAATTCAGGACCTTAACCAAATGAAGACATGATCCTTCACAATAGGCTCCTTCTCTTGTCTTTTTATAAAGGGCATCTGCAAGTTCCATCACTTCTGTATCAACACATGCTTCATTATTCCAATTTCTTTCATTAAAAAGAATAAATGCTCCTTCGGTGGTTGGATCTTGGTCAGTAGAGTGCTTGCCTGCCACATATAAAACACTGGATTTGATACCCAGCACCACATCCCAGAGGATGAGACGTTTGGGCAATCCTTGGCTACATGACAAGCTCATCACCAGATTTGTCTGTATGAGACACAGCCTCAAAAAACCAGAGCAATCACAATGGCATGCTCCTCAAAGAAAAGTCTGTACCCTTCTGGGGGCACACATCTCTCATATCAGCACTTGGGAGACCGA
Organism: Alexandromys fortis; assembly: GCF_014885135.2. NCBI lineage: Eukaryota > Metazoa > Chordata > Mammalia > Rodentia > Cricetidae > Alexandromys > Alexandromys fortis. Next base: position 17,898,379 of record NW_026067930.1, on the reverse strand, counting down.
GACAGGATGATCGCAAGTTCTACACCAGTATGGCCTGATGTGGCATTCCCCTCTGTATGCTGTGAATATGTTCTATTACTATTGCTTAATAAAGAAGCTGCTTTGACCTATGGCAGGGCAGAATATAGGTAGATGGGAAAAATTAAACTGAATGCAGGGGGAAAGAAGGTGGAGTCAGGTGGATGCCATGTAGCTGCCAAAGAAGCAAGAGGTAACAAACCAGGAGCCTCATGATAAAATATAAAACAATAGAAATGGGTTAATATGTAAGAGTTAGTTAATAAGAATCTTGAGCTAATAGGACAATAAGTATGTAATTAATATTAAGCTTCAGAATGGTTATTTCACAAGCAGCTGCAGGAGCTCGTGAGCAGGACCTGGCGGGTGGAGTGAAACCCATCCAGGGGGACCAGTGGATTGGAAAATATTTGTAGCTACAATGGCTATACAGAAAGACTCTCAAATAGACCTTCCCACCATGGGAGAGGGTTGAAGGGGAGGGGATAGGCAGGGAGGGAAGCAGAAAAAATGTATAGCTCAATAAAATCAATTTAAAATAAAAAGAACAATGGCCAAGGCTCAATCCTTCAAGCCTTCCTCTTCCCAACACATCACATGGAGTGACAGTGTTAACGTTCTATGTAAAACCTTTTCCATGGTAGCTGCCCTTCATGACACACATTAATCATCATTATTATTACTACTATTATTATTTTATGCCAAAGGGCTATTGTTTTCTAAATCCATTATTTATATGAAGGCCGAACAGTGATGCAGTCCACATGGGTGCTTTCTTGCTTCAGAGTTCTTGTTCACTACACTATTTAATTGATTTGCTAAAATGTCTAATCTAGGACTCATAAAACACATTTACAACATAAATTAAAGCTTCTGCCATTGCAACCCTCGATTCGATTTTTATCTTGTACCAATTGTCAAACATATGTATAGATTCTTAAACATACACGTATGTAAAAGCTGAAATGCGGATTGTCAAGAAGATCAAGAAGATTGGTAAAATAGGAATGCAAATAGGATACATAAATTTGCATTGTGGAACCCCAGATCTTATATGAGAAATATATTCTAATAGCTAATCTTAAAACTGCTTACTGTTCCAATATTGTCATGCATTCATTTAAAATACAAACTTTGTCACTCCTGCCTAGACTGGCAGCCCATACAAAGTAGGTGCTCTTTAAGACTGACATTTAAAACCTGCTTGTTTAAAAGTACAAGTAAAAGATCCCATGGAAATGAATCAGCACATAGTAGTTTCTCAATAAACTCTCATTATTAATATCATTGCTGCCATTTGTAAGCATATGACTCCTAGAGGACCTATTAATTAATGAGCAAGTTCATTAAAATCCACACAAACCCCTTCTGAGCAATCACTTCTACTTTCCCCATAGATGCTGTATTATCAGCTTGAGTTACCACAGAAATCAAACTATTCATTAATTTGCTCATTGAGCAGTTAGGGACCACATGTAATTTGCCGCATATTTGAAAGTATGCTAGAGAATAAATGTTGATTAAGATGAATTTTGCACATACTGCCATGTTATGAGGTCTGCTGGGATGGACGGGAGAGTCAGTTCCCTGCCAAGGAGAACACCAGACTACAGAATGAAGTAGCTTCAATGCGAAAACCTAGGGACAATCGACCCAGGAGACGTTCCCCTCACCTTTTCTGCCAGCCAGCCAAGATGTCTGATCTCACGACTGCCAGCAATGCCCGTCTTCCCCAGCTGTTCTCTGACGTCGGCAATGACTCGCGTTAGCAAGTCACTAACGTTGGTATGGATGGCACTGAACCAGGCTTGGGCGGTGGCGGAGTCCTTTGTCCTCAGAATCACCGTGTGCTTAGCATCCGGAGAGTGGATTTCAAGCTGCCTGGAGAAGCAAAGGGAGATAGAAGGTGACCCGGGAGCTCCTTCTGCATCAAAAAGCTACTGTTCTAAGGCAAACACCATGTTTATTCTCATCATTTACCTCCATGGTCATGCCTTCATTCGGGCATTTATTTGTTCAGATCGTCGCCTGGTGCCCAGGTGCTGGTCTGTGCCTTCAGAGCATAGCATAACAGCACTATTGCAAACACCAAGTCCTCTAAATGAAGGATGTTTTGGTTTCCTGTGATGTGGCCAATTGTAAGATAATATTCATTCACTTGCAGAGGATTTTAGTATTGCCCATATGTCATTGCTGTTGTGGTAGCAAGTAGACTGTGGTCACCAACCACGTTCTTAACCCCATTGCCCAGTGTTCGCCAATTAAGATGTTTAAAAATAAAAATAACGCAGTTTCATGTAGCTCAAACTGGTCCCCAAATTTCCAAGTGACTGAGGATGATCTTGAACTAACTCTCTCGCTGCCTGCTCTGCCCTATCAAGGGCTAGGCTTATAGGCTTGCTCCACTACTCACCAGGTGTCAACGTTCGTATTCTTTAAGAGCCTTGTCTGTGGCACACTTAAGTATGACTGCACCACTGGGCTCCTTCAGTGAAGGAGAGGGTGGCGTGAAAAGCGGGAGCAATGGTGTGAACAGGGCTGGGCTAATCTTAGCACTTCTTGTAGTTAAACCAGAATGCCAATGCATATGCCAGAGTTCCAAGTGGACCCCTCGAGTTATAGTGTGAACGATCTATTTAGAGGAAGCATGATAATTGTGGGATGTTTCCGATAGGTTCTGGGGCGGTTTGAATAAGAACGCTCCCCATAGGCTCAGAGATTTAAAGGCTTAGTCACTAGAGAGTGGAGCTCTTTGGTAGGATTAGAAGGACGAGGAGGTATGGCCTTGTTGGAGGAAGAGTGTTCCTGGAGGAGCAGTGGTGGCAGCAGCTGTGAAGCCAGAGCATGGTGCTGCTGATAGGCCTGACCTTGCTGCTGATTGGCAGAATGTGGACTTTGGGACTTTGGATTAGAGTTGCAGCTGAACACTTTAAGCGGGGCTTAATGGGCCACCGTAGCAGGAGGCATGGAAGACAGTGGTGCTATGAGCAATGTAGATTATTACAGCCCTGATCAAGAGGTTTCAGAGGGGAGGAATATTAGTAGTGGACTTGAGACCATTCTCGTGATATTTTTGGCAAGGAATGTGGCTACTCTCTCCCCTTGTCCAAATAATCTACCAGAGGCTGAATTGAAGAAGAGATTTTTCAGACAGCTTAGTCTTGACTGTGCCATGTGGTTTTTAGTAAGGACTCTTAGGCAGGTCTGTAACGAAAGGGAGCAAACTGGACAAGAGAAATACACAATGTACAGTTTGAGGAGGAAAGGAGCACTGGAGAGGGCACTGGAGCTAAAGTCCAGTGCCCAAGGAGATAAAAAGTTTAAAGAAAAGCCTGATGCTAAATAGAATAAAGGGAGTGGTGACCTCGAGACAAGACCCCACCCACTAAGCTTTCCAACCTGTGACAAGGAATTAATGTAAAGGCCAGACAGTGAAGGAAACCATCGAAACCAGAAAGCTGATGAGGACGTAACTGATTGAGGGGGCCACGTTCCAGCTCCAGCAAGCAACAGAACACGGCAGCTTTGGCCACATGGTTCTGGCTTTAGTGCCAAGAGTATAAGGAAAGGGTTGTGGAATCTTCCCACAATGAAGAAAAGCTGCCGAGGCCAGGCGTGCGGCTGCTGGTGTATCCATGTACTCAGGCCCAGAGCGGCCACTGTGTGACGCTGTGGAGGTGCAGCCTGGGTTGCCTTGGGGACCCCAGGATGTAGGAGCTGAGAGAGTTGAGCATACCTACCAGGGAGAGCTGCAGACCAAGTATGGAACTGGCCCAGGAGAGAGAAGTGCGCTGCACTCAATGAAGCTGAAAGGAATTAGAGGCCTTTAACATGGAGACATGGAGATGCAGAATTTGGAGTTTGCTCTGTTAGGTTTTGGTCCTGCTTTGGTCCGGAATTTCATCACCATGCTTCCCTTTTTTTCCTTTAGAATGGTAATGTATATCCTGTGTCAGAGTGCGTTGGAAGTATGCGCTCGGTTTGCGATTTTGATTTTGCAGGGCACAACAGTTAAAAGAACACCATGAGTCTCAGAAGAGACTTTGAACTTTGGATGTTTAAACAGTGTTCAGACTGTGACAGACCATGGGGACTCTTGAAGTGGAACTGAAAGCATTTTTGAATTATGCTGTAGTGGCAAGCCTATAGGGGTCAGGAAGCGGAATGTGATGGTTTGAATAAAAATGGCCCCGATAGGCTCATATATATTTGAGTGCTTAGTCACCAGAAAGTGGAACCCTGATATGAGATTAGAAGGATTCAGAGATGTGGCATTGTTGGGAAAAGTGTCATTGGGAGTAGGGGTGGGGTGAACCTTTGAGGTTTCAAAGGCCCAGGTCAGGCCCTGGTTCTCTCTGCCACTCCGGGGCCTGCAGATCAGAATGTAGCTCTCAGCTACTGCTCCAGCACCCTGCTCCTTGCCATGATGATAACGGACTAATCCTCTGAAACCGCAAGCAAGCCCCCTGTTAAATCATTCTTTTATAAATGTTGCTTTGATCGTGGTGTCTCATCACAGCCGGAGAACAGCGACTAAGACAGTTGCATTTTGCTTTCAGTTTGTTATTGTGATGGGATTACAGGTTAATGTGAACGTGCACAAGTGAAGTACAGGAAAATCTGGCCTGCCTTCCACTCAGTTTCCCCTGGTGATTTTATTTTACACACTACACGTTGATATCAAAATGAGGACACTGGCATTAGTACAGTGTATATGTCTATGCAGTGTTATCCTGTGGATATGTGTACGAAGACCACTGCAATCCTGGTACAGGACAAATTCAATCACCGCAATGATTCCCCAGCGAGCTTCTTATCACTATCCCTTACCACCATGTGTTCTCCAGCTCTGTATATTTAATAGAGTTATTTTCTATTGCAATAAAAAATTATATTTATTTTTATTTACTGGTGTTGGTTTTGGGCACCTCAAAACAGAATTAAATTATCTATTTACTAGCTTCCTTCCAGTGCTTAATAATTACACAGCTGTCCACTACGAATCTACCACATTCCCGCAAAGTTTTTGATCCTTTAATAGGACAAGAGCAGGATGTTCCCAATAATCCTGTGACTTATATTGTTAACCTATTTAACATAGTTGAAAATTGAAGTTTGGAAGGGCAGGGAAATAATTTACTTAAGGCTACACAGTTGGAGATTCTCTTATCTAACATTATTCAAAAAATCTAAAATCATGCTTGTTTGTTTGTTTATTTATTGTGTTTTGGACAAATGCAAGCCACAGGGTATGTGTGGAGGTCAGAGGACGACTTGCAGGAGTCAGTTTTCTCTTTCTACCATGCAGGATCTGAGGATGGAACGTATCATCAGGCTGGATGGCAGGTGCCAATACCTGCAGGCCCTCTCATCAACCCACCTAACAAGACTACTGTAGAGGGAAGATATGCAAACTAGCCCCAAATGTCCTACCTAGCAAGTGTCTCAGATTGCAAACTGAAATTCAAAGCAATTATATATATTTTTTTTTTAAAGAAAATACAGGACTCTAGCACACCTACAGAGTATCTAAGGAGTGCCAGGTGGTATAAAACCGGGCGGGCTACTTGGTCCCTGTCTCCAAAAACCATATCACCTGCATTGCGTTGATTAGTGTGTGTTGCCACAATGCAAGTCCAAGTAGAACCTTAAACTGAATTGTTTGCAAAAAGGAATCCTTGTGGGTATAATTCAGGCAAGATGATGGGCATTCTTTGATCGCATTAACTACGTCCTGGACTGGGTGGGTGGGTGTAGTATCATAAGGCACAGAAGAAGAGCTGTTTTGTTGCCTCAATGGATCAAAGGTACTTACTACAAAGCCTGGCAAACTGAGTGAAACATGCACATGAGCACACAGAAACACACACACACACACACACACTAACAATAATTAAAACACAAGGAGGGACAGACAAGATGCAGAAACCAACAGCAAAGAAGGTGATGGAGAGATGCAGCAATGCGGCAAGGTTTCAGGCATGCAATAGGGAACCAGGAGTTAGAGATCGTGTCCATCTCCACCCTGTCCTCTAGAAAGGATGTGTCAACACATTGATGTCAGGTCTCCAGATTCTGAACCCCGAGGTGCATCCATTTCGATCACTTCCAACTCCAAGTGATGCATGCTTATATCACATGACCGTCTCCCTGTCCATGGTAGGATCAGGAAGGTTCTGAAGCTTAAAATCCATGGAAGCCCCAAATAGGTCAGTGAGAACTAAGTCTATCATCACACTTGGACTTGAAGTCTTTTCAACAAAAATGCCATTTTCACTAACTCCCTAACCTCTCACAGCAAGAGAAAAAAAAGGGAATCCATTGGAAACAACCACAAACACAGTTTTGGGAAAATGCTGGGCCATAGTAGGGCTCTACTTGGCCACTAAGCATGTCCTCTACTTCCTCCTACCAGGACGAAAAAAAAAAGAAATGAGTCCTTTGCTCACTGTGAGTCCTACATATCTGGAACTGGGGATGAGGAAGGAGGAGGGAGCCGAGGAGCAATAAAGTCAGGAGGGCTGATGGGAGCTATTTTGAGCAAGCCAGTCTTTTATAACTCCTATTTTGTTCCCCAGTTGAACTGACCACTGCTTGATGAATTGTGTTTATCTGTAGTTCAGCGATAAAGTTCTCTTTTAATTCCCCGTTGAATAGAAATATTTAGGGCAATGCCACAGCTGTGTTTATTCACACACTCTGCCACAGTTATGTAAATACCGCCTATGGAACTATTTCTGATAAAGGCCCCATACCAACCCGAGGAATTAGATGCTCATTCTAGATGTCTGCCAAGATGAGCAGTTTCCATCTAGCTTGGCACGGCCGTGAATGGTATCGCAGCTTCTCAGAGATCATTTGGCAAACCTCAGGATAGAAGAAGCCCTTTCTTTCCTCACCCATGCAAAGCTTCCCCTGAGCCAAACACTTCCCAGAATTCTCTACTTCTCTTGCTCAGAGACTGACGTGTACAACTTGAAGTCTCCTCATATTAAATTAATTTAGTAAAAACAGAAGTTGCAACCTGAAAACTGCTCTGATGCGAAACTGGAGAAAACAAAGATGAAGCTATTTACTTTGGACAACCATGAATCTCTAAGATGTAAACCACATGATCAACATGGCTGCTCCCAGGTCTCAGATCCATAGTTCCCCTAGCATGGAAGAACCACTTTCTAAAAGACAAAATATGTGGGTTACTGTCTCTGGATGCCAGAGTTTTGATTTATTTTTTGAAGGGACACTAGCCCATTTAAGCCTGTGGCTCTGGCACGCCTTGTCTTTCACCCCCAATCCCTCTGTCTTGCTAAATACTCTTAGATTATATTTGTAAACCTAGCCACCAAGGTCTGTTTCCTTCTTTGGCCACGCCCTCCTCCTGGGGTTGACCACCAAAGTCCAGCAATCAAAGTCCCCTGTAGCTCACCTAATTAACACAATGAATTCAAATTAAACACTTCATCTTAATACAGGGTTTCCCCCTTTGCCTTTATAAACTACCATTTTCCTATGTGTCAAGTCTGTCTCCTTTCTATCCAGAGGCAGCCCTTTGTCCCTCCCGGACGAGTACTCTGCTCCCTTTTCCCTTCTCCTTCACGCCCTATCTCCTTTTAGATCTCCCCTTCTTCTCCTCTTAAAAATGACCCCTGCAAGGTCATTTGCTGCTGTTTTTCTGCCTGAGTCAGAGAGCAGCTGCTTTAACTTTTCTTCCCTGCTTAATAAAGGATCTCTGGGGAAACAGGTGCTTGGGTGTGGTTTGTGCCTACTCAAGGGTTGGGAGGAAGTCCCCACTGTGTGAGGGGGTGTGCTTCTCTTGCTTAGAAACACGAGACTGGGAGGTAAAACTTGAGGTCTCCTTTGGAAGCCATTTTTATTTCTACCTTCACACTTTTCTTCATTTCCCAAAACAGTCTTTAATGTAACCAGACACAAAAAGAAAGTTTTCTATTTACTTTTTATTTTGTTAAAGAAAGGCATGTTTAGCAAGCTTTAACAAAGCCACCTGTGCAATGATTTCTGAAGTAAACATTAGAATTATGCTAAGAAATAAATGTATTTTATTCTTAGATAACACTAAAGAGAAATAAGTGAGAATAATAAACATATAACTAAAAGACTTAAAAGATAATTTTTTTAAAAGGAAGCAACAACATTGAAAATGAGGGCTAGTACTTGTTCTGTGGGGCTGCAAACCTCACCAAAAAAAAAAAAAAAACCACAAAAATAAGTTTTGACTTTTTTTAGTCCATTCACCCAGCCACCCTAGGAACTGGATCATATGGTATCCACTCCATGGGTAAGCCATCTTATCATATGGTACTCACTCCAGGGGTAATAAATGGCCTTTTTTTTGGGGGGGGGGTCATCTAGGCTCATCCAGTCAGTAACAAAGCACATTGTACCGGCAGTCAAGTTCATCTGACTCTAAAACCAAGCTTTAGCCATTATACTGGTATCATTTAAATATGACAAAGTACCACAAAGGCTCATGGGTATACTAGGCATTTTCTTATTGCTGTGAACACACACGTGAGAAAGGCAAGTTACAGGAAGAAGTGTGTGCTTTACAGTTTGAGTGGTAAAGAAATGGAAGGGCGAGGTGTCTGGTCATATCACATTCGAAGTCAGCAACCAGAGAGGGGTGGATGCTTAAACTTACTTAGTGTTATTCGGATGGTCCTCAAGCCTTCACCAGGAAATGACGCTACCCATACACATTTGAGACAGATCTTCCCACCTAGTCTAGCAACTCCCTCCTAGACACGCAGAGTCTGTCTCCTTGGTGATTCTCGTCCTTGTCAGGTTGACAATCGGTATTAACTTTCACAATGGGTGGAAGGTTTAGTCTCTATGTCACTTCAAGGTGCTCAGGATCTTAAAGAGAAGGAACTATATCAGATGTTTTTAAGTTACTGGGAGTTTAGCTTCAAAGGGGATTGTGGGAGCTGGGTTTCTAAGTCTCTTTCTGCTTCATGGTTCATGTTTGCAGTTGCTCCAATTCCTGCCCCCACCACGAGGTGCCACCCTTGCCAGAGGCCCAAGCAAACTGAGCTATCTATTCTTGGATTTGAACCTCCAAGCTGTGAGCTAAATAATCTTTTTCTCTCAATGAAGTTATTGCTTCAAGCATTTTCATAGTTGGCGTTTTCTTTGGGCCACCAACTAGCTCCCAAGTAAAGACAGAGAGACTTATTATTAATTATGAAGCTGGTCTTGGCTTAGACTTATCCCACCAGCTCTTTTAACTTTATCTAACCAGTTTCTATTCATCTTTGTCTTTTTAACTTTTTTTTTCATTCTGTAGGCCCTACTTTCCTGCTTTCTTTGTATCTGGCTGGCCCCTGGCATCTCCAGAGCGTCTCTTTTTCTTCCTCTGCGCCAAAATTCCTCCTCCTCCTTACTCCCCCTGTGCAGAAATCCTGCCTATACCTCTTCCCTGGCTATTGGCCATTCAACTTTTTATTAAACTAATCAGGTGCCTTAGGCAAGGTAAAATGGCAGCACATTTTTACATAGTTAAACAAAGGCAACCCATCTTTACACAGTTAAATATTCTGCAACACAAACAGATGTAACACATCTTTACATGATTAAACAAATATTCTGTTCCACAACACATTTTCTTGTTAAGCTGACTAGTACATGTCTCATTCTTTGAAGGTTTATGAACACGCCTCATTTGAAAGAGTGAGGACCATGTTGCATCCTATTTGCTGCTCTGCATCTTTGGACCACCACTCTGGCAAACTGGGAAAATATTCCAAATTACAAGTAGAGTTTCACCATGTCATACGGTGGAATCCAAGTTCTATCTTTCATTGCTTCCCTGGGAACTGGGCCATTCCTATAAACTAGCAATGCCCATGGAGATGACTATGTGAGAAGGGAGTGCACGGGATCCATCTCTGGGAAGACGTGGTGTGGAGACAGCCAGCTCTCAGTGACAGGGATTGGTGTTACTTGTCCGTGGGGCAAGCAGAGATGGCTGTGTGAATTGTAAGAGGATTATAAGGTGGGGTGGCAACAGGGACATTTGCACTAGCTCAGCTGTAGTCATGGGATTGCCTGTTGCGCTTCTAAACCTGGTTCTTGGAAATCTTCAGGAAATACAGGAGAATTCCAATCCCCTCAAGTAGACTTTATCCTGTGGTGGAAGTCTCTACTTCCCAGCCAAGAATGTAGATTTAGGAAACAGGTTGCTATGATGAAAGCTAATGAGATCATTTAAAGAATGTGTTAAGTGTGAGCAGTTAATATGGGGGGAAAAAAGCTAGAGTTTGTGCTGTTTTTCACAAAATCCTATTTGGAAAACAGGTCATGCATGATAATAGCCTTCCAAGCTCTGAAGGAACCTGACAGTGTCTCTTATACTGGCTAGATTCCTGCTTTAGAATGACATACAAATTTATAAACTATCTGAAGAATTTCAACGTGTTGACCTTTCCTAGAAAAATTGTGTCCTTATCAAAGTTTAAGGAAAGGAGGCAGCTAAAGTCAGAGCTAGAGAAAACATTCCACTTTCCCACTACCCATTTCATCAGTACAATACAAAATAATCTGTGATTTGTTATTGTTCAACTGGTTGGAAATCTTAATATACAGGTACAATGTCCCTGAAATACTTTCGCCTCTTGGTAACTTACGCTGATAAGTAGTTTTCCCTACAGTGCAATCCAGAGTATAAACATCTGGCATCTGAGAGACCATTTTCCCATCTTTTGAATTAGATCTGTATTGAGCTAGGAGCGCTGAATTCAGGAAATATAAATGTAAGATGCCTGGCTAAATGTGAGCGTCAGATAAACAAGGGATAATTCTTACTATATGTCCTAAGACGTATAGAGTGATGGAGATGCAAAAAGTACACAGATGAAAACATGAATAGAGAATAAAGCTTAATCTTTTGATAGATACAGTATAGGGTCATAGAAGGGTTAAATGCCAAGACACTGCCTGAGTTACTAGATTAGGTAATAAATGAAAGACAATGACATTGATGACAAAAACTGAAAATGACCTAGATTTTGAGAGAATCAGCAATTCTTAACTAAAATGGTTACCCAACATTATGCTATTTATCCACCAATTTACCCCACATGATTTCGTTGGCTTAAAATAACCAATGTATGACCTTGTGGGCCTTCTCCTGATTAGACGTGGGAGCAAACAGCCTTGCAGGTGTGGAAGGCAGGACAAACAAATCACACAAAGATAAGGGAACCAGGACAACTATTCCCAAGGGCAGATATTAGAGATAATATCGGTGAATATCATCTAGCACATTAGTGGAGGATTTTCTTTTTAAAGAATGAGATTGGCTGTCTGGATCAATTATCAAGTTGTAACAAAAGCATCCTTTCATTCCTAAACAAACCAGTTATTTTTCAAGGATCTGGTACGTGGAGAGACCTGGCATTAGGTACATGGAGAGAGAACTCAGCATAGATATTATTTCTAAAACCAGCGAGATGACTTTCTATCCATCTGGCGCCAGAAAACCCTTTCTTATGTTTCCAAATAATGAGAGAGTATAAAAACACAGAATCTTGTGGCTCTCAACAAATTGCCGAAGCAATAATCCACCATGTGAAGTTGGCAGCTACTACATGCAGTAAGAAAGAGAAACTCTTTCCAGCCATCCAGTTTGGTTTTTCTCAGGTCTTTTGTCACGGTAACTGAACACTGGCTGACACATTGCAGAAGTCAGCATTTGCTATCCTCAGGGTTCATGTGTTCTTCAACAGGGATTTCTAGTGGCTTCTACACCCAAGAAGAAGATGGCTCCAAGACGACATCAAAGAGAAGGATATGGAAGAGAAGCAGGTGAAGATAGTTTGCCCTATGAAGGGACCTGGGGAACTTGGAGTTTGGAAGTGGAAAACACCACAGGAAAGCTGTGTTAGCAGTCGGGAGGTTAATACACAGGGAGAGGGAGAAGGAGAAACCAAAGCCACCCTGATTTCATGCATGAACAAATGAAAAGAACAAAAGTCAGAAGGAACATTCTGGAAGGTAGCAGTTAAAGGTACAAAGTCTAAATTTTGGAGGAGAGAAGCAGTTTATGTGTCACACGTGCAGGCTGTAGTATGATGAAGCCCAGGTCTGGGGAACGAAAGAGTGGAAACCCACAATGCACTGAATGTAAATTCAAGCTCATGATTTTCCAGGGGAGAGGCCCTTAGCTGGGGACCAGGGCTACTTCCTGTGTTTGAAAGACTCACTGAAGTACTCTGATGTTTCACTGTCAACATCTTGATGACAATGACAGCTTCATAATTATCTCCTCTCCGGACGCCTTTGCTCAAAGGCACTTTGACCTCTCTTGTAGACAGCTGTAATCATTTTCATTACCTGGCAGATTTAAACAAGTGCAAACAAATAAATCAACTACCCATACAAATTGCTGTTTTTCAAACCTGCATCTGAACTATCCAGACAAATTTTATATTGTTATGCGATTTTGGGGCTGGTTGTAAGAAAAGGCGAAAATCAGAATCGTGCAAATGTTCATCTCACGGATTCTAAAAGGTCACATGACACCGAAGTCAATCTTCTTTATTCTCCCAGTGAATGCCAAGACATCAGACAAGTTGGGAAGAAAGGCAGTCCTTGTGGGAATCAGCATAATGCATAATGGTGGGGTTAGGTCTGTTTTATTTTATTTTGACTATATCAGATTTTTGTTTTGTTTTGTTCTAATGCACGAAGGTTGTAAGTTAGAAAAATTTTAATGGGTGAAGGAAACAAACTCAAAGCTTTCTAATTCTTGATACGAGGGACATACAGGGAAGAGACTAAGGATGTGGTTTCTGCGCTTGTTGCCAGGGAGATCCTAGGATGTTCCTGTGCCCACCTCTGCCTTGCAGAATCTCAAAGCATTTGTTCACTCTACATTTATGCCATGTGATTTTACTTCATATCCAACGCCATGCCTCAGGCAGCCTGCAAAGGGAGTGCTCACCAGTTAGCATGAACTGCTTTTGACCATCACTTACATATGCCCCATCCCGGCAAACACACTGAAGGAGGCCAGCCTTAGGAGTAAGGCGAATATCCATCACCTTCCTTACAATCAACTCACTCACTAACACGTGGTCATCAAATGCCTACCCTCTGCTTGGCAGCCTGCCAGGTGCAAGGACACGAAGACAAACAACAGGGTTTGGCTTCTAGGTGTTTGCTGTCCACAGAGCCTGGAGAGGGTTGAGCCCATGAAAGGAAAAGAACGCAATGGGTCCTATGTGATGCGGTGGTTAATGTCCTTCAGGGAGACACTGACTTGGTCCCTGTGCTGGCTACACGCTAAGGAATTCACCCTCTCTGCAGTTTCTCATTGAGAGAAAAAAGGAATTACAGCCTAAGGGAGAGAGTGATAGCAACAGTAGTGACCTCACAGTTCACTGTAGATAGAAGTGCAGACACTGGTTAATCCAAAAAAAAAAAAAAAAAAAAGGACCAGAGGCAGAGGACTAAGTGTCACAAGGAACGCAGTGTTCTGAGCCACAGACATTGTATATGTGTACAACTGAATTGTGTATATGTGTGCAACTGAATTGTGCATATGTGTGCAACTGAATTGTGCATATGTGTGCAACTGAATTGTGTATATGTATGCAGCTGAACTGTGCATATGTGTGCAACTAAGTTGTATATGCTAGAATCTTTGGGAAGTTCTTAGAAGTAAGCAGAAAAGATGGCAAGGAAATTGAGGGACCAATGTCAGAGTCGGAAAGCACCTATGGGCAGAGTGCCATGACTGAGCTTGGGCTGCATGAGATCGTGCCCAGGAAGAGTGACCTGGTAGAGAAAGAACAGAGGCATAGAGATCATCTGGGATATGGATGAGACCGCCAGGGCCACAGCAGCAGAAAACACACATTGCCTGGAAAAAGAGACAACGTTCTGCTATGGCCATTTGATTTCTGAATCAATTAGTGGGTATATTAAATATCCACAAAACACCCACCCATTGGTCACAAGGTTTACATAGTAGATATGGGGAGGCAAGGAATGTAAATAAAGGACTAGGGTTAGCCTGAGTCACATAGCAATGTTAAAGCAGATGGTGCCAACTTGATCACAATACGCAGCAGTACTGGCGTGCCCCTAAGTGTGGGCATCAGTGGAAAGAAAGGCAGGCTGAGTTTCAGAGACATCTGAGACAGGGCTGGCACAAGGAGGTGATTGCCACAAGTTGAGAAGGGAGAGAGGGCTGGACAGTGGGGACACTGTGGCCAGGAACAGAAATGCAGGGATGCAGAGTATGTTCAGGAAGAGGACAATCATCCCATTCATCTAGAAAATGATTTCTATAACTTCAGTTCATTTTGAACAGCTTCGCTAAGTGAAATTGAAATAAAGTCAGTTGTACACATTTTAAATGTGTATATATAATATGAATGTATATATATACTATGCATGAATTATATATATATATATAGTGCTTCACAACCTGCCTTTACCCACACTTTATCTTGCTGTAGATTACTTCACATTTTATTTAATTTCAATAAATCAAATCACAGAGTATAAGTTTGTTCACATGGCTTGATTTTTCTGGGTTTTATTTATGTCGAGGCATGGCTGATATGTCCTTCCCTTTTTGTCCCCAAGCAATAACCCTCCGTGTGAAGGCACTGTGACTTTCCTTTTGCCTTTGGCAGACCTTGCGAGTCTTTTCAAGTTTGGAGGATTCAAAACTAATATTGCTAGTGCTATTTTATTTTTAAGTAGTTTCTAAGATGTATTTATTTTATTTTACATGCATGAGTTTTCGCCTGCATGTATATGTGCGCCATGTGAGGCCTGGTGCCCACGGTATTCAGAAGAGGCTTCAAAGCCCTTGGAAGTGGGCTTATGGATGGTTAGAAAGTGCTTTGGTGGTGCCAGCAACCAAACTCTGGGCTCTATAAGAGCAGCACACTGGAAATCTCTCTAGCCCCACCCATAAGTTTTTGTTTGGACACAGACTTTCATTTTTCTTGGGCAAACAGTTAGATCTGGTTACTGTTACTATCAGTTGATAGATTTACTTAGCGTTTGAAAGAATTGCCAACAATGTTGAAGTAATTGTACCATCACCCATTCTCAAACAGAAGCATGAGTTTCGAGTTCCTCCACATCATTGCTACTTGTCTTGTTAGTTTTAAATTAGTGTGTGTGGGATGACATACTGTTATTGCTCCAACCTTTGTGTCTGCAGTGATGAGCAATGCGAAGCATCTTTACCTACTTGCCATGCACCTGTCATCTGTGATGAAGTGTCTGGATGAGTATTTCCTCTTTTTTAAAAAATTATGTGAGCATATCCTTGGGTGTAAATATGTGTGTGTATATATATGTATACACACACACATACATATATATGGGCAA
The DNA here is from genome assembly GCF_014885135.2 of Alexandromys fortis. NCBI lineage: Eukaryota > Metazoa > Chordata > Mammalia > Rodentia > Cricetidae > Alexandromys > Alexandromys fortis. The sequence continues at coordinate 17,882,989 of NW_026067930.1, read as the reverse complement.
TGTGCATGCAATGCCTGCCGAGGCCAGATCCCCTGGAATTTGAGTTATATGCAGTTGTTGACTGTGTAGGTGCTGGAAAATAAACCTGGATCCTTTGCAATATTCAAAGCCCCCTTAACTGCTCAGATATGTTTCCAGACCCTATTGCTTCTTTTTAAAAGTTACACTCACTTTTTAATATTGGGTTTAGAAATGTATATGTATACAGATATATATGTCTACAAGAAATATACACACATATACGTATATATGTGTACATAATAAATAACATGTATATTTATGCATATACATACACATGTATATATTCTTATACAATTTACTTAGATGCAATGAATAGTGTTCACAAATATCTTCTCTAAAATCTGTTTTAACACTTTTAAGGATAAAATGGATTTTAAAAATGTGATAATGAAGTATAATTTATCTACTTTTTTCTTTAGGTACATGATTTGGTGCCTCACCTAGAGCCTTTGTTAAACTGAAAATCAAAACATATCCTACAGTTTTCCAAGAGATCACATGGTTATTGGTTTTATGTTTAGGTTGACGAAACATTGGAAGTAACTCATATGCAATGCAAGATGCCGACTTAAGTCCACTTTTGCATGTAGAGGTTCAGTTTTCACAGTAGTGTCTATTAGCAAGGTCACCCTGTCTCCACTAGAGTGTCTTTTCAGATCTTAGAGGTCAGTTGTCCATTTATGCCTCTGTCTGTTTCTAGACTCCCAATTGGGATTCGTCAACCAGTTTGTCTGTTTTAATGTCTAGACTCTACCATATTAGTTACTTCAACTTTATAACACATCTAGAATGATGTGTTTGACTCACAGCAAGAAGGAAAGAGTAGCCATCTTAATAGCTAGCCCATCCATTCTGTGTAGCACCATTTCTACTTGACACCATTGTCTTCCTGCTGGAAGTCTTTCTTGAATAGATCTGTCTGTTCTTTAAGCATCTGTAAGTCTGAATGTCTTTGTCTTACATTAGACTTTGGAAGGTTTGTTTGGGTACATCATCATTTTCATCCCCAGAAGCCTAATTTGGATCTCATTTTAAAAAATAACTTCAGATTTTTATGTAACGAGGGAACACTGTTGCATCAATTGTTTTAATGTCCATTTTGGGTAATTCTAACATCCATGCTGGTAATTCTAAACATACCAGTCCTGGGTCAAAGTTAATTGATTGTTTTCCCCCTACATTGTCACTGTTCTTGCTCCTTTGCATGGCGAGTTATTTTTTAGTAGATACCACCCTTTGTGAATTTTAAATTATCCAAGGATAAATATTTCTGTATTTCTAAAAATATTCCACAGTGCTCTTTCCCAGGACGCAATTACTTGGGGGAGCATTTGATCTTCTCAGGAGTGCTTTTCAGATTGCCAGGCAGGGCCAGCATGGGGCTATCCTGGGGTGGCATGGTCTCTTCTGCGGGGAGCCTTCTGTGAACTCTACTTAACACCCCGAGAGTTGTAACATTTGGGGAGAAAGGCAGTGGTCCAGCCCTACAGTGCACCCCACTGGCACATCTCAGTCATGTGTGTAGGAGTGTTTTCTTTCACCTTATATTTTTATATATTTTATATTTTCTTTCACCTTATATTTCAGCTTTCCTCACACATGAGCTACAGACAACAGCTTTAAACTTCTAAAATCTTTGCATAATTCTGTCTCCTTTCTAGTATCTACCTTGTCAATATGAGCTGTTTGGTTTTCCTACATGCTGAGCTCTGTCTTGCCATCTCATGGGATCTGTCTGGCTTGACTGTACATTCTCCTCTTGGGACCATGGTCTGACAACTCATTCAAGGGACATGCTAGGTCAATCTTAGGAGCTCTTTCTCTCAGTCACCAGGACAAGGTTTGACATTGCTTATTGCATATTCTTATTTCTGATTTTTTTTCAGGTAGGAAGGCAACTCTCTCTCTGTCTCAATCAGAGTGGAAGTCTAATTCTCACCTTTAAAGATAAGGCTTTAAGATACAAGCATGGCAGCCTTTGTGACTGTGAAGGTATGACGATATTGGTTACCTAATTAGATTCCATTCACTTCAGGGCAGCTTGGAGGTATTACTGGTGAGCTACTGTATACCTGGCACTATGTCTATAAAGATGAATCAGCTCCAAAAGTCTCTGCATTCCTAGCATCCACTTACAAATACAGATATCTAAAAGATACCAATTATAGGGTTGGCAGATCATCCATGCTTCTTTAATATTATCTCACTTCTGTTGCCTGCCAACAGTGACCTCTAATTTTGCCTCAAGGACAACTGGAGGAAATAAGAAACTCAAACCATGCCCTCTTACTAATTGTAAATAATCTTCCTAAAGACTTGGGGGCAGAAGTTGAAATCTAGGGGCAAACACTTTAGGCTGATGAGTCGTTGATCTCACAACGGTAACACAAACGTCAGACAGGAGCAAACAAAGCTCCCAACAGTTCCACCCTGGATCTGAGGGATCAGCAGCAGGCTGGGGTGAGGATAAGACACTGACGGCAATGTGGGGATAGATTTTCCGTCATGGTCCCAACCTTGCGATGGGCATCCCATAAAAGGTTTGAAGCAGTTTGTTGACTTTTCATGAAGCCTGGCATTCTGCCTGGCTCTAGGCAAAGTGGATGCTTTCTGGGGGAGAGATCAGTTTTCCCATCTGCACCGAAGGAATGCTTTCTGAGCGTTTGTTAAAGGTTTATTTCCCAGGCACTGAGTGAATTTAATTAATTCCCCCGTCACCATCTCCTTCTTAGTAAATTTCTCACACACGTGAGTTCACTGGGAAATTGGATTTCATCTCTACAAAACAACAACCAAAAAAGACATCTAACTAAAGGAGGGGAGATTAGTTTGGTGAAAGCCCCATGACCTAGTCAAAATGAAAATGCCTGTCAAACTGGAATGGGATGAATCATATTAAAATCTGATGCCACAGGCCGGGAGACTCAGCATTTCCTCCAGACCTCCAGGGAGTGTGGAGCTGATTCTCCCACAGCACACCTTTGGGGAGCAAAGCGCTGTAAAAGGCAAGATGCCCTTCTCTGTATTATTTTGGTCTGAGTCACTGTTGGAAATGGGGACTCCTTCTCCACTGGACCTCAGTTTAACCTGTTATAAAATGCTCTCTGGCGAGCTCCTAAAACCGTAGCGTGTTCTATAATGTATGGGTGGACCATCCCCGTTGCTGTTCATCAATTTCCTCATCCTATTGGCAGACATTTATTAAGGAGGCGTTAAAGTACTGGGTAATTGAATACATACTCTCTCCAACCCATGAGAAATCAACTTAGAGAGAATCACACACTAATAATGCGATGTCGTGTGTACTATTAGAACTGTTTAAGTAATAGGAAATTTAAGGGAATATGGAGTTCTGAAAAGTGAGATTTTTTTTTCTAAAAAAAAAAACCAGGCTTGACTTTTTTTTTTTTTTTTCTTTCCTCGTATGAAACCATGATGTAGTAGCCACAGCTGGAGCTGTAGCGTAGAGACTTTGGTGTGGCTTTTCACAAGTTGGCCTGTGAGTTGCTATAGGGTGAGTCAGTAAGCATGATCTCTTCCCAGAGTTCAGCTTACAAACAGCAGGGAGGCTGGCCAGTGTCAATATTCTGGATCTCCGCCTAGAGTTTGCAACAGAATCACCAGAGGGCTTATTAGATACAGGTTACTGGGTCCCACTCCCAGACCTCCTGCCATGAATTTCCATTCTTTAATGAATTTCCATCATTGTTAGCATTGCTGGCTGCTGGCCTGCATGCATGATTTCAGAATCACTTTAAGGCATTGTGTTCTGCTTCCAGGCACGACAATGAAAACATATGGCGTTGCACTTTGCAATGGATGATTAGAAGGTCATTCACAATTTGGTAGAGGAAGCGGCCTTTCCTTCCTTTACCTACACAGCGAGGTTAGGGGAACTCTGAAAGGATTTGAAGGCAGGGTACAGTGTGACGGTTCTGTGCCTGTGTTAGAGATAGGCAGGGCTGGACTCAAACCCTGCCTGTCACTTACTGGTTTTGGTAAGTGTAGCAAGCAATAGGAACATGATATGCGTTCTGGAGATAGAGCCAGTGGCTGGCTGTTTTGGATCTTCAGGTTGAACCCCAATTTCTGACCCTGAGTTTTTATTAATCGTGCTTCATTTGGTGTCCAACTTTTTGGAGTATGAATTCACAAAACATGTCGTTTGCCTGAGGCTTTTTAGCCAGTAGCCCAGGTCAGAGCTGGGATTGGAATTCCAGCTCTAGGAGCCAGACCCAAACTTAGCCACCTGGGTTCGGGAGAAAAACCTAGCGCTCCCAGCTCCCATCTGCCTCAGCTTAGCTTCCATGCAAAGCTGGAAAATACACAGAGAATCCAAATACGGTGTGTTATCGTGTTGTATTTGAATTGTTTGACTGCTGAAGAAGGAACAACAGCTGCTAAAAGATATTTGCTTATAAATGCTGCTGGATTAATCCAACCTATATATTTTGAAAATGCCTTGACTACAAAATATAAGACAAAATGCATGTTACTTTGGAGAATAGGTTTACACACACACACACACACACACAGGAAAAAAGAGACTGTGGATTCATTCTAGATTAAGAAAAAGTTTGATTAAAATGCCTTCACTTCAAAATTTAAGTCAAAATATATGTTATTTGGAGAAGAGGTTTTGCTTTTCTTTCCACAGGAAGTAAGAGGCTGTGGATTCATTCTTGGTTAAGAAAAATAAAGTTTGATCAAGAAGGACCCTCTGAACAGAGTACATTCGTTGCAGTTTCCTCTGAGTTCTACATCCAGAACAGCCTCAAGACTGCTGGCTGAGGTGATTCAGCTTCACAGAATACTCCAGTAAAGACTGGAACCATAATTTTAAATTTTCCTTGGATCCTCATAAGATAATCAGCACCTCCAATCATCATGAAGTAGCCTAGAAAACTACACCCACATTCCTCCAAAATGGATTATGGATGTTTAATATGTTGGTTACAAGTTGTTATGGATAATAGGAAAAAAGCTAAACAAAGGAGATTAGCTGGATTCAAGATTCTATTTTGAAAAAAAAAAAAAAAGGCCAGTCGATGGTAGCACACGCCTTTAATCCCATAAACTGAGATTTGGCCTCCGGGAAGTGGATGAGGTTTTGTACTTTGGGGATATTGATTCTGCAGAATAATTTTAGAGGAGTATTTCTCATGTTTTTTCAATGACTAGAAGACCCCATGGAGAATTTGCTACAGAGTCCCAGGTCTCTCTCTCTCTCTCTCTCTCTCTCTCTCTCTCTCTCTCTCTCTCTCTCTCAAGTATTTCAAGTTTATTTATTTATTTATCTCTTCTTTTTTGAGATACTAGTACAATAACAATGACATCATTTCTCCCTTTCCTTTCCCCCTTCCAAATCCTTCCATAAACCTTTTCTTCTTGTCTTTCAAACTCATGGCCTCTTTACAAGTCTGTGGGTCTGGAGTGGGGTGAAGAATCTGTAATTTTAACCATTGACTATTTCCCATTAACCAGATAAGTCTTGTTTGGGGGAAAATTTGGAATCACAATTTGGCTCAAACTGTGCTTCCCACAAACTCATATCAACCCAGAAACTCAGAGTGAGATCTGGTTTAGAAATAGAATCTCTCCAGATAGAAGCAGTTAAAATGAGGTAATTCTGAATTAGATGGGCCTGATCCAGTGCTAGAATCCTCAGGAGAAAAGAATGGGGCTTACAAAGACACAGATGGGGCAAGTGTGGAGGCACATGCTTGTAAACTCAGGGCTGGCTAAGTAGAGGAAAAAAGGCTAATCTGGGCTATAAATTGAATACTGTTTCAAACAACAATAAAAACAAATAACAGTAGAGAGAGAGAGAGAGAGAGAGAGAGAGAGAGAATAACAAAGGGGAGTGATGTGGAATGCAGCGTTGCAAGGAGGTTTGAGAAGCTGGAAAAGGCAAGGAAGATTCTTCCCCAGAGCCTTTCCAGGAAGCACAGCTCTGCCAACACTTTGATGTGAACGTCTAGCTTCCAGAGTTATGAGAGAATGCACTCAGTTATTTTACAGTTCCCACTTGGTGATTGTTTATTATAGAATCCCAGGAAAATAAATATACCTGCCACCTGGAAATTTTAGGGAAGCAATCATTAACTTAAATTGATATTTAAACACCCACAACCACATATATACATATATGCATATGTTTATATATACATACATACACCCACACATATATATAAACATATATATACACACACACATATATATACTAGCAACAGTTGCTTCTGAGGAGTTGGACTAGGCTTTTAAATGCTGTAAAGATACATTTTTTTTTTTTACCCATTGAAACATTTAAATCTTGAGCTATGTGCAACTACTACTTTTACGTTTTAAGTCTGTGTTATATCCTACAGTTGGTACCTAGCTTATAGAACTGTTTGGAAGGCTGTGGTGACTTTAAGAGGTGGGGCCTGGTTGCTGGAACTAGGACAGCTTTCTTTGCTTTCTGGTAGGCTACCGTATGAGAAGTCTCCATCACACAGGACCAGCGCCATGTACTCTGTCTGCCATGCTTCCCTGCTGTGAAGGACTGGACTGAGCTCTCTCTAACACTGAGCCAACACAAACGTTTTCTCCTCTAAGATATTTCTCTCAGGGATCCTGTCATAATGATTAGAAAGTAACACTTTTTTTTTATTGAAGAAAGTAAATAAATTATTAAATATTTTCAAATGATCTTCTAAGGCAATATAGAGTTTACTTGGGACAAGGACCATCAGCTTATCACTTCAGCAACGCAACCAGCAAATCATATGAAAGGCAGTATCTTGAGGTCTCCTGCAAAAGGGTGATTCCAAGCATGGTCAGGGTAGCTTGAGACATGGACTGTAAAGTTTCTATGGTGAGAATAGAGCTCTCACAAGACAGCAAAAGTAAGAATCTTTTACTTGTTAGGATAAGAATGGGGACTCACACGTCTTGAACTTGTGTCCAGAGCTATATTGAAGTAGGTAAAAAGACTAGTTTCTTTTGTTGTTTGTTTGTTTGTGTTTTGTTTTTCAACTGGATCGAAGCTACAGTCATCTGAGAGGAGATAACTTCAATTGAAAAAATGCCTCTATAAGATCAGGCTGTAGGCAAACCTATAAGACATTTCTTAATTAGTGATCGACGGTGTGTGATAGGGGGGTGGGAGTCCAGTCCATTGTGGGAGGTGTCATCCTGGGCTGGTGGTCCTGAGTTCTCTAAGAAAGCAGGCTGAGAAAACTACGAGGAGCGAGTCAGTAAGCCGCACACCTCCATGGCCTCTGCCTTAGTTCCTACCTCCAGGTTCCTCCACTTGCGTTTGATCATGGTGTTTCGTCATAGCAGTTAATAACCCTACGACATTTCTTATGAGAACAATGGGAGTCATTTATTCCATTTAATGCAATATTTATTGAACATTTTTTGGGTAGTGGGCACTAGAGATAGAGGAAAACCAAATGAGTCCACGACTTAACCTCAAGCTATCTACCTGCAAGCCCGTTCCTTGCACTTTTGCCTACTCTGCTCAGTATTATGGTGTCTGTGCCATATGGCATTTGCCAATAGGATGCAGCCAGAAGAGGCGAGGGGCAGGAGGAAGGGGTGGTGGCTCCACTCTTCACCTCATCACCCCAGATGATGACTCTGGCAGCCGCTGCGTGTTGTTCACAGCTGGAGTAGAAGGACAGCTAAGCCACAGAGCACCGACTAGTGGACGCTCAGAAGCGTTTCCACCAGAGTCCTCTAGCTTGACTACAGCTGTGGGCTCCATGGCCTCCTCACAGAGAAAGAGCACTGTCTCCCGCAAGGTCAACACCATGGGAACCTCTCCTCCCATCAGCCTTTCTTGGCTGGAGTTGAAGGAGCTTCAGGAGAAGCGATTCCAAGCTGAAGACTGCAAAGCATCACTGACCATCAGAAGCTGCAACTCTACCCACATGTAAAGGTGGAGGCTATTTACACCCTTGCTCACAATGAGCTCAGTAAAGTCAGTTTCCATTCTCTTGGGAAATAGAATTGAACACGTAACCCTGTGGCCATAGCACGGGGGATTTTTTTCCCCCTCCACATAATGGTGCCTTGTGATTTTTTTTTTTTTTGCCAACTACTAACGCATTCACTTGGGCAATTACTGTAAATAATTGTTCACCCAGGGACAGATCTGGGCTATTTCGGGGAGTTCCTAAGGCGCCACAAAGCTCACAGGTGCAGAAACGGATGGCATCTGTTTGGCACTGCACATGTTGACTTGTAGCTGAGAGGAATGCTGAGCAAAGCCCGAGACACCCATTGGGGTCGTATGGGTCTTCCTCGTGTGCTTTTGCAACTCAACCATCCACTCATTCATCGAGAGGATTCAGTGTCTACTCTGCACCAGGTCCTGGGATGGGTGCTGGAGGGACGGCATGACGCGGAGAAGCAAGGCTGCTACCCTCACCGAGTTCTGAGAAATGCTGCTGTCAATCAAATGAAATCACAGGCAACCATCACCCACAGCATGGGAACAGCTGCGCTCAGATGACACATTGACACTCCAGTCGGAGAAACCTTCACCACCTTTTTGCTGAACGGCATTAGGCTGTGGATTTTTCTCTTTTTTAGTCAGTATTTTAAAATAGTTCTGGCAGTTCCATAGATGTATACAGTGAATGTGGATCGTGTCCCTCATTACCCCCTCTTGTCGGCCCCCCACTCTACATCCCAAGTCGTCCTCCTCCTACCTGTGCAGCCCTTCCTCTTCAATGTTCTGGCCCATTTGTGTTGGAGTAGGGTGCTCGGACAAGGTCATTCCCTAGACTATGGGCAACTTGATCACTATCTACACCTCTGATGAAATGTTTCCCCTTCCCCCAGGCCCTATTAATTTCCAAAAGCTCCCCAAGAAAGAGTGGCGCCCCATAGTTATCTCCATCCATGATGGGATGTTGGTGGGCCCAAGAGTCTGCGGTTTTGGACTGGTAATCAAAGCTATTTTGAATTCGTGGGTGCAATAGCTGCGTGTTGTCCAGAAGAAAACATTATGCTGTGGGGTTTGTACGGCTCCCAGAGATAAAGTGACCATTCACAGGCTACTGAAAAAAAGTTGTTTTTTTTTTTTACTTACAATCTTATAAGTTATTGAATACTTTAGCATCCATTATCTCATTTTACTTTCACATCAATACCGCAACGATGATATTTTTTTTTAAAAGAAAAGCCTGAGAATTATTATAATGGAAGTCAACTCAGGTAAAAATATGAGAGAAATGGCAGAAAGAAACAAGAAAGCAAAACGTTTCAATATTCTGTTCTTATTAAAGATTGATGGCCCTTAATGGAATTCATGGAACATGAGACACAAGAGAAGCTTATTGGAGGGGAGGACAGAGACCAGCAAAGGGGAGCTGGGCAGTGGAGGAGGGCACACACTCTAATGACATAGATGTATGATAGTGCCGGAATAAAGTTCACCGCTTCATATGCTCGCTTAAAACAGTAAAAGAGTAAAACCATCAGTGCTCTTGCCTTCCAATACAGGTATACAGGTTAGGGAGGCAGAAGAGATGCTGCAAACACGCAGACACGTTTCAGTGTCTTAGCTGTGGCAGGAGGTGGCTATACTGTTGTTACACCTACATTTGCTGGGGCGGAAGAGGCATTGGTTCTTTGTAAACAAAGACGTTCTCTCTGGACCCAGAGGGAAAGGCTTTCAGCTACAAACAGTAGCAGCCTCTAAAAGCAACTACTATAGTTGCAGTAGCAAAACACACCTTTCACATGTTCTAAATGTGAAAAGACCCAGTGTCCCAACCTCCGGCATCTTTGGGCCACACTGCTTCACTTGAATGCCTCTAGCAGTTTAAGGCTTACATTTAAAAACCATACAGAGTGAAAAAGAGAGAGAAAAAAACTGCCATCTGTCATATTGTTAGCTGTATGGCATTTCTTAGTGAAAATCAAATAACTTGATTGAACTCTTAGTATAAACATAAGATGCCAGTGCCGATGGTGTGGTCATGATGCCTGTGTTTACGGTGGGCTACTACTACTGAATGATCATGAGATCTTGATCAGTTAGTATAACCCAAGTCCATGAAATACCATGTTATGTGTTCCGAACGTGCTTTGAGATGGCTGGGACAGGGATCTGCTTCACTAGGTTAGCTGAAGATTCAGGCTGAGGGAGGATTTTTGACATTGTGACATTATAGTCTCCAGAACATATGTGCTCATGTTTGTGACAGCCCAGAAAGGGCAAAGCCCATCTTATCAGCCAGAATTAGAGAAAGACCCGATGTCAAGGTTTGAGTAGTTTTACTGGCAAACCGTGATTGGCTTCACAGGTGCTACTGATTATTATGGTTCAAATGGCTCCCATGGGCTCCCATGTGTTGATACTTTGTCCCTAGCTGGTGGAACTGTTTGAGAAGGATTAGGGGGTATGGTCTTGTTGGAGGAGGTTTGTCACTCACGGAGGGCTTTGAATTTTAAAAAGCCCACACCACTCCCAGTTACTCTTTCTGTTTGCTAACTAAGACAGTAGTCTAAAGTCTTCCCCATTCCTTCTGAGTTTTTGAGGGTGACCAGTTCCTTGTATGACATCCCTTATCACTTAGGTCACATGACTACTTTCCCTTCCCTCACTGTATCCTGGCTGAAGAGATTCACGGACTACTATTCCATAGATTAGTTCCAACAAATTTTTATCTGGAACTCTCAGTTGTTGAAGTGAGTAAACTTGTATCATCTCTGGGAACCTAAGATGAATCTGAAATAATTGCAAATATGTTTTCTTGAAGTTTCAGGTTTCAGGGTTTAAAACTCACATCAAATGCATGCTGCAATGATTTCTGTTCTGCCAACACTCAGAGTGAAGTGTTTGCACCTCGAAAGCACCCCTTATTCGGTTCATTCACCTGCTTTCTGTATTTCCTGGTAAAATCCATTGTATTCACTCAGGGACTTTGAGAGACAAGTAGACAATTCTGAAAAACCAGACTTCATAACACACACCTGACTGATGGGTGAATTCGGGCTCAGGGATGTAAAATAAACTGTTCACGATCACAAAGAGTTGCAACCCAAACCTCTGTCCTTCGGTTTTCAAAACTAAATCTGCTTTCTTTACAACACAGCAGGGTCAGGCAGCTAAGTAAGCAGTGGTTCTCAGCTGTTAAGAACGCAAGTTTTAATGGCATTTTGTGACTTCATTTAGTTCAATCCTTATTGGTTCCAGTTAGCTCTTCCATGGATTCAAAAATTATAAGCACCTGTCTCAAAATAGAATAGTTGATCCTCCCCATGAGAATACAGACGAGGAGGTTGGAGTGATAACATCTGTAGAACAGGATAGAAATAATCAAAGCACACGTTCTGTGTTGCTGGCTGTGCACGAACATCACCCTGACAGCTCAGCACTCACGTATGGCAAGAGCAGTTCTGAAAACCTTGGAAGCAGGTAGGACTGGTGGACTCCTCTGATATCAGCAGGACTATCTGCATTCAAATGTCCACACTGGCTCAGGCCCCCTGCTTGTTATGACCCACTTGTTTTCCCATCTGACAGCAGACGTATTGGGGTATTTCTCTATGATCGTATGTGGCCTTGGTAGGACTCTACACCTCCGTGTGGTGTAGTGTCGTGCTTCAAAGCCTACATCTGTGCCTCCTGGAGAAAAGAAAGATGCTGTTTGCAAACTGACCCCATTCTTCAGAGTGTCAGCTTCACAGATGCAAGATCAGACAGAAACTGATAAAAATCATGCTGGGGTTTTCAAGGACTGAAACCGCATTTTATAATTGTTAATTCATTAAAAAAAAAACAGGCTTCTCTTATCCAACACTTGTCACAACCTAAAAAATTCTTAACATTTCTTCACACTAGAAGGATCTTTTGATATTCTGAGCAGTGAAAGATAATTTATTTTCTACGGAAAGGGAAGCAAGACGAGACGACACTTGCTAAGTGTTTACGGTATGCCGTGCATGAGACAAAGGCCGTCTTATTTAATTTCGCTATTGTACATACACAGCGGCATTGTCAATCCTTACTCCACATTAAAAATAAAATCCCAAGAAGCGAATGGCTAAAAGTCACTCGATGATCATAAATGAAGCAGCAAGTCCTCAAGCCTGGGGTGACCTGGCCTGCAAGGGAATCATCTTTTCATGACTGTACAATGCAAAAGATTTAAAAAAAATATTGTTTGACCTCTTGAGAAAATAGCTCCATGAGTTTTCACTTCTGGATCTAGTGTTTCGTTTCCAGGTAACACGAGAAAACATTTTCCAGTGGGCTGAATGTTTAATCATACAGTGATAAAAAGTAATGGCAGCACTTGGCGTTTACTGTGTGTTCCGTAACAGAGATGGGGAGAGCGTTTTATTCCAGATGGACAAAGAAAGCACACCACACTGGGGGAAGGGGTGCAGAATTTGTCACTTTACAGGATTAGTACCAAGTTTTGTGGCCGAGAGGTTTGGCTTGAATTGATGCATCATGGCTGGGCTCATACACCCTTATCCTTCCATGTCTCTCTTGCCAGATTTTCCCTTTTGGTGGATAGTTCACTATCAAAGCCAGCTTGGTGTGGTGACAACAGCCTTCTTAGCTGTGTCTTCAGCTGTGCGTGGCTTTGTGATGATGGATAAGTCCCTTTTATGAGCTCTCTTTCCTAGAGTACAGTAGACCACTGCAAGCCCATTTAGAGTCCGGGGACCCTGAGCACTCCCTGCTATATGACCACTCCTATCACTTCCAGTTTAGCCCAAATTAACTGTCTTATCTTCCAAGCCTTTTGATGTCCGATTCCCATCATTGTGGTTAAAATAAATCTTTTTGCTGTTCTTAAGAAGGGTTCTAGCCAGACATGGTAGTGCACACCTTTAATCATAGCACTCAGGAGGTCAAGGCAGATGGCTCTCTGAATTTGAGGCCAGGATAGCCAGAGTTACACAGAGGAACTCTGGATAGACAGATGATAGGTAGATAGATAGATAGATGGATGATAGATAGATAGATAGATAGATAGATCTCATTTAGCCCAGGCTAGCCTGAACTATGTAACTTGAAGCTGGAATTGAACTCCTGATCTTACGGCCCTTATTGGGCAAGTGCTAAAATTACATTCTTCACCACACCCAGCTTTAAAAGAAATCCTACCGAAACTCTACTGGGGGTGTGACTTCCCATTATGAAACGGGAAACTACACATAGTGAGTTGAAGCTGTCCATGGTGATGTTGCCAGTGAAGTTAGTACTTAGACAGATCCCATGTTCTTATAACTAACTAGTCAACACGTGGATTGCCTATATCAGACCTATCATCAAAGAGGCAGAATTCAATAACTTTCTTTGTTTTTTGAGACATGGTCTCACTCTAAATGCACTATATTCTTATGTTTTTTTTTTAAAACTGTTTTGCTTCCAGCTTCTTCCTTTATCCTTCTTTGCCTTGCTCTGGGTTCCAAGGGCCCAGATTCTATGGATTAAATGATGGTATGTCGGCTTCCTGGGCTCTAGCTTCCATCTGTGTGTAAGCACTAACAGGTAATGATAAACAGGAGAGGGGATGTTAGAGCAGCAGTTTGTCCTTGACCCCAGATGGGGCTCTCCTGGTCCAGAGCAGTAGCCTCCCAAGCCTGGGAGTGAGACCAGCTTCTTCCTGCTGCTAAGATCTGGATATGCGTTGTTGCTTGCAGTACAGCTGCCTCCTGTCTTACTCTATTCAAGTAGGTATCACTTGTCCCGGTGAGGCAACAGAGGATTGGGGTTCACATACAGAGACCTCATTCAGGTAACAAGAACGTCCCCACCTTGAGTGCTGTTTAGTGAACCTTTCAAGGATGACTCCTGCATCCTAGGATTGGGGCTAATATTCTCTTGATTGCCCTTCTGAATTTAATGAGTAGTGTCTAATGCTACTGTTAGATCCGTCTGAAACAAATGTGAAGCAGAACCTGACATATAGCATAGAACTTAAAAAAGAAGCTATTTAGGAGTTGAAACTGAAAGAGACAGAGAAAGTCGGGTATGGAGACACACACACACACACGTCATCTCAGCACGCAAGGTGAGAACATTGCAAATTCAAGGCCAGCTTGGCCACAGAATGAAAGTCTGTTCCCGAAATCAAATGCAAACAAAACAACAAAGCTCAATGGGCCAGCAGTGTCAAACTCCCAATTAGCGTTATTTAGGAACGAAGGTGGCACCAACCTTATGTGTTAGCAGGATACTCTAAATGCATCCATGACGATCTGTGCCCCACCGCTTTTCCCATTAAGGAAAACAAATTTCTGCACATGTGGAAAGAGGGAACAAGGTCTTGATGCATGAACCCCCCTCCCGCTGTTGACTCACCGGCACAGGTGGTACCTGCGTGAACAGAGGATGTCTGCAGAAGGCTGTGGGTTATTTCCAGAGCCCCCACTATCTCAGCTGGAAAACCCTAGCACAGCTATTTGCAAACCAAATGGAGGTCAATGAATGGATCAAGAGCAAAGGGACAAGACCTGTATTTGAGAGTCAACATTAGCAGAAATCCTTGAGCGCCCAGATGGTCAAGTTCAACCTCTCCGAGAGCTCTTACAACAGGAGAAACTGAAAATTTCCTGGAAGGGGGGTACTTACTATACAGGAATGAACTCAAACGAACTCATGTGGACCCATGGACCCGTGGGCCTGCATATTGATGAAATCCTGGAATCTTGCTTGGTGAGGCCTCTGAACTCTTTCTCAAGGCAGACCAGAGATCATTTTCAGCTAGTGCTCGCTTGTTAGAGAAACCTTACTAATTCATATCTTGCTGATTAAAAATGTATGCTAATAGTGTGGGTGCTAAAGTTCATTTATGAAGGAAATAGATTTTTCTTAAAAAAATAACGGGGATCGGAAATGTTTTTAAGCTCATTAAATTGAACCTTTTGTGCGCTTGTTGTATATACAAATATGCAAATTCTGCTAAGATTTTTGTTGAACAAAACCCAGTGTGGCATGGTCATTCATGTTAACCCCTCCTTCCTAAGAGCCCAGTGGGTCTAAATGCTCACAGGAGGAGATAGGCAATATTTCAATAGGTGTTGGAAAGGTGGGCAGTCGGGAATGAGGCACTGACTCTTCAGAGAGGAGGAAGACTAGAGGGAGCTAAAAGCTAAAGCACACACAGAAAGGATGCCAGCTAGGAGTATTGGAGCTGCATGACCCAGAACCTCCCGAGAGGATTAGGGCTGAAAATAAGAGTCCTCAGTGCGTTCTATATGCTAAACGTTGGGACTTTCAGAATGATGGCAGCCAGGTGGTTTCTCACTCTCCATCCACACCCAAAGAAAGAGCAGGCGATTCATTCTGGAGTGAATGAGTAGATGCAGAAAAAAAATCTTCTAAACACATACACGTCAGAGGTATCAGAAGTAACCTCTTCTACATCTCTACGGATGCCCACGGGCTTTAATAGGCTTCTTAGTCTCCCTCCATCTAAATAATGAACCGATAACAAGGGACCAGCAGACGTTTGAGGAAAGCCTCCAATAGGAAAAATGAAAATGCTTCCAAAGCAATCAACGAACAGAAAAAGGGACCAAAGAGGACAGCAAAAACTCAGCTAATTAACAGTCTCCGAGAGCTAACAGAAAACGTGCTGGGGACAGATCAAGTTCTATGCAAAGGGAATGCCAGACAGCGGAAAGAGCCACACACCGATGCTAAAATGTAAACAAAGTGTACTTAAATGTAAAATCCCAGTTCAAATAATGTGGCAGAGCAATAAGAATTGCCCAGAAAACCTAAGGAGGAGTTCCAGCACCCTGAGATGTGAAGAATGACTGTCAGAACATGGTGGGGCGGGGCGGGGGGGGGGAAGGCAGGTAGCACCAGGAGCTCCCAGTTGCTAGGGACACTAACAACTGAGTAACGCCAGCAGATTCCTAGGATTTCAGATGGGGACTGCTAGACAGGCCATAAAACAAATGATGAATAACTGCTACTTAGAAACCAATCTTTTAACTCCAATCTATTTTAAACTGCCTGGTTTTTATTAGCCCCATCATTTTTGTACGTATGTGGTGTTAGTGGGTATAGGTGTTTGTGTGCCTAGTGTGCACCTGTATATACATATGTGTGCATTCGTATGTGTAGAGTTCAGAGGTCAATGCCAGATGTCTTCATCGGCTACTCCCTACATTTCCCCCTCTCGTTTTATTTTTATATAAATACAGCCACACTTATACTTGATACATTCCCCCTTTCTTTTCTCCAGTGACAAAATATTTTGCTTGGCTATATCTAGGTGATGAGCAATTTGGTAGACGGGCGATATGCAGATGATAAGAGAGATAAATATGCAGAGCCAAAATGGTAGTTTCGGAGGTAGAGAAAAGTGCACTATTTTAGATCAAATACATTACTTTTCAACAATAAAATAGTGGTGGTTTTGAAGTAAAGATCTTGATATTTTACCCACACTGGTCTCCAATTCCTGAGCTCAAATAATCCCTCTGCCTCAACTTCTTTTGTAGCTGGGACTGAAGACATGAATGAATTAATTTTAGCTTTAAATGTTAAATATTTAACTTATTCTTTAGGCTGCAATTGAAAAATTATAACATTGATTCTTTTTTCTGTTATTAAAAATGTATTTTTTCATACAGTATATTCTGATTGTGAAGTCTCTTCCCCCTGTTCCTCCTAGTTCTTCCTTACTCCCCCTCCCATCTGGCTGGATACCCTTTCTGTCTTTGGTTAGAAAGCAAACAAGCATCTGAGGAATAGTAATGAAATACAATAGAATACAGTAAGATAAAATGAAAACAATGAATTGGAATCTAGCAAAACAACCACACAAGAGAAAGAGTCAAAGACTAAGAACATTGACTCATATGATTGAATACACACACACACACACACACACACACACACACACACACACACACACACACACACACTGTGTAGCCAAGTACAAGGAACTCCACTAGCATGCTTCAGGAAGATTATCGATCTAGAGCTTGAAAAATCATCTTCTCCACAGATACAGAAACCACTTTGCCATTAACACCTGGACCTATAACTGAAGAATATTAAGAACTATTTGTTTTGGGTTTGAAGACAATTGCAATTTTGCAGAAAGTGGAAAATCCACACAAGAGTCACAAAGGAGCCAGGGGTTTGAACGCCAAAGTGCTGAATATTTAAAGTAGCCATAGGCATTTCTTAGGAAGGGGGGTGGGGATTGTAGTGGGTAGCAGAAGGAGGGAGGAAGTCTTAGGTTGAGGACTTGGGATTTAATTTTATTCTTTGTACTGGGGATCAGACTGGGGTCCTCATACATGTGAGGGTAAGCAATCTTTTACTGAGCCATGTCCCTAGGTCTTTTTAAAAGTTTTCTATTCGGAGTCAGGGTCTCCTTTAAGCTGATAAGGTTAGCCTTCGAAATGGCTGTGTAGCTCAGGCAGGCCTTGCAATTGTGATCCTCTCCCTTCAGCCTTCCGAGCAGCTGTGCTAGCGAGCCTGGCTGAGGTCTTGGGACTTGACACATAGATAATGCTTAAGTTCTTTGGAGACTACAAGTTGAGAAATTAGAATGTAGGTCCTTGCTAAAAGTCAGCAATTTCAGCAGCCTTAAAAATCTCTGTGAAAGAATGTTTTCTTATGAAATAAATCTTTGCTCAACAGCTTGGGGACATGACCTGGAAAGTTCTCTGATCTCTGAGTAAAGAGGAAGAAATAAAAAAAAAAAAAACAGCAACAACATTATAATAGAACGCTTCGGCTTTCCATGTACCCAGTAATGAAGACACTTTGACTGAAAATCTACATTATGATATTGTTGTCCTAGTAGGAATCAGAGGTTGTCACCATTAAGCCACCGGTCATCACAAACCATTAGACGTGGCTAGAATGTCAAGCCATGTTTTCCAGAAAACATCTCTGTCTTATATAGGCAGATAAGAAAGAATATCTTGGACTGGGAAGTTCAAAACACCAGAGCTTTAATACTGACAGTTCTGGATCCAGGGGAGTCTGAGATCAAGGATCTAGGTGATTTGGTGTGTAGTTTATATCTGCTCTTCATAGATAATGGCTAGTACGTGTTGTCATGTGGCAACAGGCTTGAATAGGCTTCTTGGAAACTCTTTTTATGGGCATGAAACTTAATCATTAGTCTTCTATTCACTCCACAAAAATTTCATGTCTTAATAATATTACACAGAAGATTAGGCTTCATCATATAAATTTGGGGGAGATAAGAATTTAAGAGCTAAGCCTGATTCCTCAAAATCCATGCCTTTCAGAAGTATAAGGTATGCTTACACCAGCCCAGTAGTCTCCCAAATTGTAATTCGTTCTAGCATCAATTTAAAAATCTAAAGTCAGAGCTGAGCTCATGCCTTTAATCCAAGCACTCAGGAGTCAGGGGCAGGCAGATCTCTGTGAGTTTGAGGCCGGCCTGGCCTAAAGAGCTAGTTCCACAACAGGCTCCAAAGCTACAGAGAACACTGTCTCAAAAACAAAACAAAAAAAAACTAAAGTCAGAATAAAGTCAGAAGTCTCATCTAGATATCTAACTCAGACGCAAGTGAGATGGAGACTCTTGTTCCATTCTAAGACAAGTTCCCCTCCAACTGTGAAACACTGAAACCAAGCAAGACCCATGTTTGGAGATAGTGGCAGAGCAGGCTTAGGACAAATGGCTCTATTCTGAATGGGAGCCCTGGAAAAGAAAAGAGTGATAGCTGGTTCTACTCAAATACAAAGGTAACAAGGTTAACTGTAAATGGAAGTTTCTGCCCTTCCTGGTCCTGCAGCCATTCAGTCCCAAAGAAACACACAGAGACTTATATTAATTGGAAACTGGCCTGGTAGCTCAGGCTTATTATTAACCACCTCTTACAACTTAAATTCACCCATAATTCTTATCTATGTTTACCCCTACTCTTACCTTTTAGTCCTCCCACATCCATTCTGCCCCTCCCTACCCATTTCCAACTTTGTATCTTTTTTTGTTTTAGAGCGCACTGAGACCTAAGTGTACTGCCCATATACTCATGGGTATGAGCCCATCCACTGGAGTGTGGAGCACTTTTAACCAAAACCAGTTCTTCCAACCCTGCCAATTGTCAATGATCCCCCAGTTAAGGGGTTGGGGCTCATGATCTCCTTTTTTCCTCCATACTAGAATGCTAACTGACCGGATTTTGTACGAGGCTTATGCAGGAAACCATAGATGCTCATGATTACAATGGTCGTGAAATGTCCAGAAGACACCCTTTCACCCTGGACTCCCCCAGCCTGTGACTCTTATTCTCTCTGTCCCCATTTCCTCATGGTCCCTGAGCCTTGGATAGTGGTGGTGACACAGCTGTTTCATGTGTGGCTGAGCAGTCTACATCCCGCCTCCTAATACTACTGAAAGGACGATTAGGTTTCAACATAAGACTTTGGAAGGCACAGAAGTATTCACTTATGCATTTAAAGAACCTGGGAGCAGGGAAAGTAGTAATAGACAACAAGTGATGAGATTAAGATTGGAATCCATCCTTTCTAATTTCAGTTGTGTTTTGTTCTCTCCCCCTCCCCGTGATATAGCATATAGTTCATTTGGACCTCCAACTTAGATATTGGAAAATGTGTCCATTTCATATAGCATAGCTCTACATTGATTTGACATTTTCCTCCTGTTTTCAAATGTAATGTAAACCAGGATCTCCGAGCAACAGATTCCCTTACGAAGCAGTTATTACGTGCCCAATCAAGAACAGTAAAATAGAAACAAAGTAAGAAACTATGTATTTGGCAAGCCTCTTTATAGAGAAGCCGTCCTGAGGAGAAAAGGTAGACATAAGTGCCTCATGAATCTTTGTTCTGAATGCAATTAAGGCGGGAAATTGTCGACAGTACTCAAAAAGTTTAATGAGTATTGTGGGGAGTTCTACATAAGGCATGGGGTCAGGAGGAAATAAATTTAGGCTAATAAAATGCTCATGCTTCTGTTGGTAGTCACTAAATTGTGATTTCTCTATGATATAGGGCTAAAGTATTGGGGGGATCATCCAAAACTCTAGCTGAACAAAGTGATATGAAGCCACCTCAGAGAGCCAGGACTAAAAGGTGATTCAGTTTGATAAACAAAGCCAAACTCTTCTCTGTTCTGACTCCTCACCAGAAAAAAAAAAGAAGCATGGAAAATAAAGAGGTTTAATTAGCCATGAAAGGATGGGGGAACCACGCCGGGAAACCGCAAGTTATTAATGCACAGCTCAGAGGAGAGGGGGTTGGCAAGGGAAAATATGACAAAATGGCCACCTTGAAAAGGCTCTTCCCACGCAGGGAAGACCAGCTTTGTCCCTTTTGCTTGAAGCACTTCAGATGTATTAGCCCATCTTACTGTTGCTTTTAAACTCATCAGATAACTACAGTGGTACCTGAATTTCTCATGTAGATAGTCCACATAGGAAAAATGCCTGCTTTAGTTGCCTTGGATGTTAGCAATGTTGGTGTGACTTGGCGTTCCGATAGTCCTGCTTATGTTTACATGTGTCTTCCTACTCAGCCTGTCCACAGCCAGAGTACATCAAGATCCTCTCCTGCAATCAAGCCTGTTCGCTTGACAGCTGCATTGATCCCTTAAGTGGACTCTGGCTATTCGGTTAATGTGAGCCGACCTTTCACTGATGAATCCATTCTTGCAGGCCTCTAAGTCAACTTTCTGACTCTCTGTGGCTGGAGTTCAGCCTCTGATGGATGGTGACATCACGGATGGCGCTTGGTGGAAATAATTCCAAGCGTGCCCTACAGGACTCTCCAGATCCCACCTCTCTGAGTCACTGTGCCAAG
The DNA here is from genome assembly GCF_014885135.2 of Alexandromys fortis. NCBI lineage: Eukaryota > Metazoa > Chordata > Mammalia > Rodentia > Cricetidae > Alexandromys > Alexandromys fortis. Next base: position 17,862,177 of record NW_026067930.1, on the reverse strand, counting down.
CCGGCATTGCCCCTTGAATCCTGAACAGCACCTCAGCGCATTTCACACCTGAGCGCCTTGCACAGAAATACACAGTGTTTCCCGGAGCAGGCTGAGTGTATTTCTTTGTACTTTACCTGTGAAATGTACAGTGGGTTATGCGGTGTACTTCACAAAGTGGTGACTGGTACCTCATAACACGGCCTGTGCCGACGCAGCTGCGCATGCCCACTAGCAGGCTCGTTAAGGCATTGCCCTAATTTCACCAAATTTTCTACGTGTGGGGATCGAATGTTGCTTTAATCTATTCTCTCGGATTTAAGACTGTCTGGGGGAAAAGATGTCTTCAAAAGAGAAATCTGAAGATGTAAGACTGCCCCAAATGGACCGATAAGGATGCTGTTTATCGTCTATTAGCGAGAACACTCCGGGATAGCTACTTTGGTACTGATCGAAGTCCCTGAAAGCTAGGACAGTGACATGAAACGTTGAATGCCTCCCATTTCAAGAACCGTGGGGTTCAGGAACGACAGGTGGGTATGTAAGAAAAAGTTGTCAGTCAGGAGGTGGCAATAAGTAGACAGAGCTGCATGGAAGGTGAAGCCAGAGTGATGCCCAGGAGGGGCGGGTCACTTCTGCTGGGGCTTAAACAAAGGCCACTGAGAAGATGACAGGGAAGTGATTGCCAGCCTTCCACAGATTGCACAAGGATTGCCTGCCGGAGCTTAAAAGCTGGAGGTGTAGGGGCCGGTGCTGGGCAATTAGGGAGGATACAAAGCTTATTGGGGTTTATATGCAATAAAGAAGAATAAAGATATTGTTATGCAGGGGAGACAGAACCTGTTTGAACAAATGGATAAATGCAGGGTGTCTTATTCCATTGACTAGGAGGATGGGGGCTGGAAAACAAAGCATCAGAAAGGATGTGGCCCCAAATACTCTGGGGGGACTGAAGATGTGGCCGGATGAGGATGCTGGGTGTGAAGGCCAAGAGTTAAATATGGAAAGCAGGGGCCTAATGAAAAGGTAGCCTTTGAAAAGACTGTGTTGTTCACTGATAGCCACCAGCAGTGAAATTCTTGTGGATTTGGTGCCTGCTGGGTGACCTTTTTCATAGTAAGAGCAGCAATCTTGCCTGCTGTTCTTCGACTGTTTCTGTTTGAGAAATTGAGCATTAAAGGTTTTAATGCAAACTGTTAGCAACTGTGTGTCACCCACTGAGGGCATCAGCCCCTGAGATGTCGGTGGCATTTGTCAATCCGCTCTCATGTTCGGGCACCCAGGAGGCCATTAACTCCTGGCTGACAGTTCAGGTGGCCTGTTCTGTCAGGTGTCGACGTCGGGGACAATGGAGGTAATGATCCAGAAACTGGTTTGGGGTCAGCCAAGGCTGGGCGAAAAAGCCAGCTCTTCTGCTGGTTTTAACTCCGAACCCTCAGCAAAGCTCATAACGTGGTGATGGAGTACGCAGAGGATGGTGAGTTCAGTGCTGAGTTCTTTCCTAACTTGATGTAGGTGTGCCAGAACCAAGACGGCTCCATGCCTGTGGCTAAACACAGGGTCACACTCTTCACTCCTCTTCCCTCTTTTATGTTAACCCTATGTACTGGATTCCATTATTATCTTTTAATGATTGGCTAGATTTTTCAGTGTGAATTTCTTCCATAGTTCAAGGGTTACTCATGGAGAGTGTGAAAAAAAAAAGGAAAAAAAAAAAGAAAAAAGAAAAAGAAAAAAAAGAAGGTATTTTAGGTTTGATTTTATTATTAATGTTCTTGCTTCAGCCCCCTACAGACAGAGGACATTGTTTATATCATTTCAACCTTATGGGACTATATTCTCTTTGTGGTGTACTCTATGCCCAATTGCGTGCATGTTCTGTGTGCATTTAAGATCATATGGGATTGCAAGTGTCATGGTGTCATGACTGTGGATTTCATGAGCATCTAAAATGAGAGTCTATTCTCTAACATCAAGGTACAAATTTTAGGATACATCTAGGAGCGTATTATTGTGCTAGCCAAGTCTTCCATGTCCTTATTCATCTTTTGCCTTCCACGTGACTCATCTTGGACTGAGAGTGACATAGAATAAGTTACCTTACCCTGTCACACTTCTGTTTTGTAGTGTTCTTTCTGTAGAGTCTGCTAGCCACGCTGCTGCTGTACTGTCATTTGGTTGTGTTTAAATCTCTCAAACGTTTCTCATAAATTTTGGTCTTCAGCATAAACCAGCCCTTCTTTGTTCTGCTTTCTGCTCTTCAGCCTGCTTTTTACCTTGTCGTAGGTCAAGACTGAAATCGGTGCTTTCTGTCGTTCTTCCTTTGTATTAGGTTTGTGGGCCCCTGCCAGGCAGTGCATCTTGCCCCTCCGAAATCACTTCGTATTAGGAGTTTCTTGTACTCAGCAGAGTTGTGGTTTGCCAGAATTACCTCTCTGACTGACAATGTTATATTCTTCCCAGCATGTAAACGCAGTTCTATCAAACATCATTTTCCTCTTCCTTTCTTTCCTTTACTCGGAGCAAGTCTCATCCTTATCTCTTGGGTTTTAGCAGTTCAGGACCTATCTGGACACAATGCCCCTGCCTGCCCCTGCCATCTCTCTCAGCTGGACCCTCGTTTTTAATTCCGCCCTGTTGTTTCTCACCTCCCAGCAGGACAGGCTCTGCCTCTCCCACCCAGGATGTCGTGCAGATAACTCATCAGTGGTTGACTTAAACAGCAGTGGTATTAAGCTTTAAAAATCCATTCTCCTCTCTGGATAGACACACATAATGGAATTTCCAGTATTATTAAAGCCTGAGGTTTCTCAAAATAGTCTTGATAATTGATTGACCTTGTGTTGTTCATAGGTCATACGTGTTATAGCCTATAAGCCTACTGCTAAAAAGAACAATAGAAAACAAAGTTGATGAATTCTTTCTTCAAGGTATCAATAACTTCTATGATATTTCTGGAAATTTCTATATCTTCCTCTATTTTTTTTTCTCATAGAATACGGACAACAGTAACATTACAGATAGCCGTTAGGAGAAATATCATGGATTAAAATATTACACATTAAGCGGGTAATATGAAGGGCATGGCAAGAAATTCTGTGAAGCCTCTAGGTATGAACAGTAGGAATGAGAAAGAGCATCCTTCCCCTTGTCAAAGGATAAACTGCTTCTGGGTCCTGCTACTTAGAACTCAGCATGCAGTAAGTAGCATGTGCCCAACGGTAGCCACTAGGTTGGTTTGAGCAATGTAAAAACCCATCTTTAAAATGTAAAATTTCACAATATTTAATATGACATTGAATGTATTTAAAATGATGGTTAGACTATTAAAAGAAACATGTATGAGTAGAGTATACCTGCAAGTTGTGACTTTGCAATCGCTGGACTACATAAACACTTAGTACAAGATGAACACACCACAAATTGTGAATTCATTGAATCTGAAACCTTGATGTTAGGTTTTGGGAGAATGGACTTATTTGATGAGGTAGGTAGGTAGGACCCAAGGGAGGAGGAAATTCTGAGCAGCCAGGAAATCAACTTCCAGGGAACCAGTGGGGATGGAGGGAGAACAAGAGAGAACAGGGAGGAGAAGAGTCATCAGGAAAGGACCACCTCCTCGTTCCACCGGTCCTGACTTCTTTCTCAATGCTGCTTGCTGCTTCTCTCTTATGAGCAGCCCGTCCCTGTGCTGTTATGAGGTCACTGGGAAGAGTGCTGGGGAGGAGGGCCGTGGGGTATGTCAGGTGGCTGGAGCCAGAAGGCCCCCAGCAGTTTCCTTAGAGTGAACTTCTTGGGTTGAGAACTAAAACCCACATGGAGTAAGGAGGCAAGGAGTCAGTTTCCTCCCTGCCCCAATCACTTTGGCTTTTCCCCATCAGGAACGGTGAACCTAGCCAAGTACCTCCCAGTCGTTAGGAGAAATAACGTGAGAGTCACAGCTGTCCCACACATGGTGTAAAGAATGACGAGTAGAGCTGCTTCTATTTTTAGCACTTTGATGTGGATGCAAAGGTCACCAAGAGTCCCTATTTGCTGGCTCACTGCACAGTCTCTTTCTCTTTCCCTCCTCCCTCCTTCTTCCTAATTTTCTTCTTTGATATCTTTTCCTACAGCTTGCGTATTGCGTGGTCGTGTACCTTCGCAGTGAAAAGAGACCGTAAGCTTTTACTCCACCTTTGCTGTCTTCCAGAGTGCCCTGGATTAGGTGGAAGGTCTGTCCTGTGGCGTTCAGAGTCTCTTATGGATTTTGGAAAAGTGCCCAACAGTCTCAGAGTGATGCCATTTCTTATTCATTTACGGGAGAGAAGAGTTTTGAGCCTTCTGCCATCTAACCCTCCTAGGACACCATTGAGGGTGCTGGGGCTCAGGTATATGTTTGCCTTTTACTAACATGACTAACACATGTCATTTCAGAGCACACTCATTCCGGTGCTAAGCACTTCATAGGCTTTCCTCACTGAGCCCTCACAGGCTTATATCTATTTCAATTTTCCTCATCTTATAGATGACAAAACCAAACTATGGCGGTTTGAGGAGGTTACCTAAAATCTCATAGACTCACAGTGAACAAACCAGGGAAGATACTGGGATGCTGATGCTGATTCCAGTTCTCCCACTCTACCTAGAAACTGGGTCATGTGCATTTACCTCCTGATGACAGAGAATGCAAGAATGGGAGGAGCCCTGGGTGGAGTACAATCTCCTTCTTACAATATGCACCTTCCCCATGCTTGGAGGGTGGGAGGACCTTCCAGTCTACTCATGAGAACCACGGAGTCTTTCCAGACACGAGCACAACATGGCAAATTCTCTCATCACCTCAGGAGGTCACGGAAGTTTGCCCCATTACCTGTTTTCAGGGTCAGCCAAGGTCATGCTTCGGGTGACATAACACATCTTGAGGGGGATGCTTTTCCGGTCCCTATGGAAGGAGAAGGACTGAGATGACAGAGGGTCTGCGGAGCTGCCCCCTAATCTAGGGGACTCAGGTGGCGGCGTTTCCCATCCAATCTCAGAGACAGGGGATCCTTTCTTCACATAAGGCGTGGCTTCTCTCATGTACTTCACTGTAAACGAAAGCACAAGAGGCACTTTTAGGAATAGTGGGGTTGGCACAGCACACGTACAACATATAAGTAACATATGTGTTGTGGGATAATCATCAACTGTCTAATTGGACTTTAGGCCCACTCACCAGGAAGGAACACATGACTGGTACTGTAAACCCGGCAGGAAGAAGGTAACATGCTTATCTTTGTACCTATTAAGCAGTGCGGTTTTCATCTTTCATCAAGGATGCTTCCCTCTTCTTACTATGAAAGGCCACTACAGAGATCTACAACTTGTCAAAATGCAGAGACTAAGTGGGTGCCCATTCCCGGTCGGGCCATCTGCAACAGAACCCCTAACCTGAGGCTCATGCGACAGCAAAGAAGGAATGAAGTTACTGTAAAAGCCACAGGACCAGGGCAACTGCCAGCTAGTGTTAACTGTGCGTGGGAAACAGCACCCATGAACTCTCCACAATGCCAATGTCTTCTCAAGACTACACCAACTGAAACACCAACACGGATGGGCAAAATTCCACAAGGTCTTACTGCTAGGATCAAGGGACAATAATGACTTCTGAAGGAGAGAGAATCAGCTCTCTCTAGGGATAGCCCCCAATAGGTTTCCCAATCTTAGGGGCCAGCTCTGAACACATGTACATAAAGCAACACTAATAGGACTCAGTACGTTTTGAATGTGTGTGTTTGTGTGTGTGTGGGGGGGTGTATGTGTGTATATGAGACAATAATAAGTCTAGAATTTGGGAGGAGGTAGTTAAAAGAACACAGGCAAGTTGGACATGGGAGAGGGAGGGTGTGAATGAAGTCAATACACTGCGTTCATATATGGAATTTTCAAGATAAAAAGAATAGCAAGTTACATTTCTGAAGAATTTCTGTCTCTGAAAGAAACTCAAATTAAACATGCTGTTAGCACCAAGTCTCTTAAATTCTGAACAAGATTTAGGTTTTCTGTTCCTTTCAACATAATTATCCTATTATTTAAATTATGTATCAACGTCAATCTTAGAACTTGCTATTACAGTGTTCTTCAGCTGGAAATTGCATGTGGCTTTTTAAAAGTTGTAACGAAGTCTGTCTTTTCAGATTATAAGTCATATCCTGGATGAAAGACTGATGATGTGGGGTGTGGCCTTGGCTGAAAGACATACAATTCAATGCAGGTGTCAGGAATCCAGTAGCCACACCCCTGCCTGGGATACTCTTGCTATGCTCAGAAGCAAGGTTCACTTTTCAACATAATGGTACTAAAATCACGTACACAAAGACATGAGTATAAATGTCTATATTCTAGTGGCAAAATCTGAAGTAGCAGAGTCATTATTTTTCAAGCTCTCAGTCTTGAAAAATAACAGGTTAAATACATTGTAATTTCTATAGGTTATAAATATGGTAGATATAAGCATGTTGATGGAAAAAGATTTACAAGATCTATGATTAGTGGAAACACAAAGTAGACAGGACTCTATATACTACAACATCTTTGTGTATAAAATCACATAAATATATCAATTTGTGATTTTAAATATATTTATATATAGTATATACTAAAACATATGCATGTTTATATATAACTGCAATTATATTTTGATATGAACTCCAGAAACTATTGATAGAGGTTTGTTTCAGGGGATGGAATGAAAAGCCAACATGATGAAAATAGACTTTTGCTATCTATTTGTGCATTCTTTTTGGTTTAACCATATTTATATATTGCTTTTGTAAGATTAAAAAAGAGTAATAAGACTGAATAGAGCACACAGCAGTTCCTCTCTTTCTCTTGTTTGCCTTGACATTTCACAGTAATTTGTCTGTCCTAAATTTAAGCATTGTTTCTTAGACATCTTTTGGGTTAGCAGGGCAACCAAGTTTTCAGGAACATGCAATATGGAGTTCTCCATCTCCTTCTCTGTTAGCCCCATACTCTGGTTCTCTATTACATAGTGAAGAGAGATTATAGCTAAGGCCAATACAAGTATCTGTTACTACTACCGACAATGGATTCAAACGAATGAAGATTTGGGGATTGCTTCATCGGAACTTGAACAAGTCAGTCCACGAGCTATTGCTTCTGTGCTAAGGGAGGTTTAAGGAGACTACATAAGAGAAAAGCATGTCATTTCCATGCTCAAGGGCTATACCATGAAGATGACTCTAGGAGATTCTTATCGTACCCTATCTGGATCCTCGCCTGTGAATTGGCTGCAGCATATCACTGTTCCCCTGCTCCACAGACCAGCTCTGGGCATAAGAGAGGCTGCAGAGCCTGGGAAGCAGCAGATTTGCTGACCTCACACGGGATATCTGCTTCTAGGAAATCTTACTGAGGAAGTACAGAGGCCACGACATGGAGTAGAGTTACCTAAGGTTTATAATAGGAAAGAAGAACTTAGAAAGAACCTGTAGGCAAGAAGCCACGACTTAGTAGGAATCCAGAGACCCATGATCCTCTCTTCCACCCCACCAGCAAAGATCCCAGTTCCAGGAGGAGTGAGATCACTCACAAACATGCATTTTAAGGAATGCTTTATTACTGAGCATTCTACTTAAGGAGGAGCACAGACGTGGCTCAGAACAAATTTAAAAACCTCATGGAGACTGACTTTAGCTACACAAAGTTGAAAGGAATGAGACTCTTTAAAAATATTGTATTTTGCCGGGCGATGGTGGCGCACGCCTTTAATCCCAGCACTCGGGAGGCAGAGGCAGGCGGATCTCTGTGAGTTCGAGGCCAGCCTGGTCTACAAGAGCTAATTCCAGGACAGGAACCTAAAAGCTACGGAGAAACCCTGTCTCGAAAAATAAAAAAAATATATTGTATTTTTAATCTTCTATAATTGTGTGCGTGTATAAATGTGGATAAAGTCAAAAAACCAGAAAAGTGATGAAGAAAAGGAAAAAAATGTGCTGATGGAGGGTGGGAGTGACTAGGGAAATAAAATATTAAAGAGGAAAGGAGATGGAAGCCTTACATGGGAGGACCAGGGATCATAAAAAGATGGGGAGATGAGGGAGAAGAAGAAGCTACCGAAACAGTCTTGATGCAAAAATGTCACAATGATATCTAATACCCTGAATGCTAATTTAGGAAATAAAATATGGCAGCCTTCCTGTTCCTGCAGACAGTAAAAAGTGTTTGGCTTGTGTATATAAAAAAATACTCATTGTTGTATAGAAATTCAGGCACTAACTGAGATGAGAGGAAGATTTTTCTCAGAACGCATTCTCATCTGTCTGGCTGGAGCTGAGAAGGAGTGTTTCAGCCTGAGACTTAAGGATGCTGAGTGAGGAAGTGGTGTTTGAACTTAGCCTTAAAATGTAGTGAGCACTTCAAGAAACAGAAGGATAATGAGAGTCCTTTTACACGATGCGCTGTGATTTGCAACCCTGACTCTAGTTCCATAGGAAAGAAAAATTTGGTCTCAGCTTGCAAGAGGGATGAGAAACACAGTTGTAATTCTCTTAATCATGGGCCAAGTATTGAACCAGGTTGTTTATGTTTGTCCCATAGTTCAGCTTTACAACTACTATTTAAGGACTCACTTTATAATTTGGTAGAAAAACCAGGGTCTATAGAAGAAACATCTGAGTTACTATCCTTCATTCACTGAGTCCATGTACCCACGGGCAATAAATATAAAAGTATATTGTTATTCTTTTCAAAAAAAAAAAAAGCTTTGTAGCGCTGTTCTAATTCTGTCAAACACATAGGTTATCCTTGCAGTCAGTGTCTTTATATCCATCTTGTCGTCGATGATCAGCAGTTTGTCACGTAAGGCCTCACACGGCTGGTAAGTGACAGAGCCTTAGTGACCTTGTTCAGAGATGCCCGTCCATGAAACCTGGCTATGCCACATAGGTGGAAGATGCATACAAGTTGATAAGTTTGGATTTTAGTTTAGATAGTGGCAATGATGGTTTCCAGTGAGCAATATAAAAGCACAATCACTGGCCAGTTGTAGAGTGAAATCCTGGAAAGTGGACTGGGATACCCTAAGGGAAAAGATGTTAGACATAGGAGTTCCAGGGCCACAAAGCATTATTGCCAGTGGTAACCCAAGCAATATTCTAAATGTCCCGCTTAAACATGAAGACTTCTAGAAATATGTGGTTTGGTCCACTTGTGAACAGAACCGAGAAGCATACAAAAGTCTTAGCTGAGAACCAATTATTTGCCAAGTACCCACTTCCTTTGTGACGTGGGATTTGAGTAATTTACACAGATGAAATGGCATAGCAATGCCTTAAAAGTTGACCCTGTGAGGGATACTATCTAATGTAGAACGATGCTCTTAACAAGCCAACAGAATGAAGATAGAGAGAGGATACAGTAATGCGACCAACTAAAATTTTGTTCATTCACCTACATGTATCAGTTTATTTTTATGGACAAAGGATTGTGCAGCCTGTGAGTGTTGAGAAGTCACCCCTGATTAAAAGATAGTCAAGTCTAGCAGAGAGGAAGCAGGTGACTTGGGAGACCTAGGAGACGTGAAAGCTTGTGTTAAACTTCAAGCCTGGTTTAAGGAGGTGCCATAGTATACTGATATCTAGCAGTCCCAGAGAACCAAATTATTATTCTTTACAGAAGAAAACAATTTCATCCTAGGCTGCAAGACTGCTGAGAACCATTTCCAAAGGCAATGAGCTGGCATAAAAAATTAAAGAAAACATTGCCTACTAAAAAACAAGGTACCATGAAGAAAAGCAACTGGTGTAGCAGCAGCCATATGTATTCAAACACCGTAAAAGGGCAGTTGAAAGAAACAAAAATTTGAGAGAATCTTCCAGAGACTATTTAAAAGAAGTGACCTAACCAACCAGTTAAAAAAACAAACCACATATCTAGTAATATAATAAGAACCACAGTAGCAAAATTAGCAAGTAATCCTCAAATTAAAGCTTCATTAGAAAGATATGTCAGAAGGAAGGATTAGTGAATAATGAATTAGGAGAAACTGCCCAGAGGAACGGGCTCAGAGACTGGGAGTGTCACACTGTTCTTACAGGGGACCTAAGTTCCACTCCTAATCCCCGTGCTTGGTTTCTCACAACCGTCCAGAGCTCCAGCTCCAGGGTGGCTGGATGCCCCAGTCCTCCATAGCTATGTGGACTCATGTACCCTTACACCTACACAAAGACATGTGCATAATCATAATTTAAAAAAAATATTTAAAAAATAAATTACAAACAACATAGAACCAACTTCCAAAAATGACAGCAAATATGGTTTAAATATTAAGATTAAATATGGTTTAAATAGTAAGCCTGTGGACAGGCTCAAGCGAGCGCGTGCACACACACACACAGTCTTTGTTTAGAAGTCCTGATTTTAAAAGAATGACATTTCATTATTTTCCTTTGTGCTAGGATTTGCTAGGATTCTAACCCAGGGTCTCTTACATCACAGGCAGGCAAATGGTCTCTACCAAGCTACGTGCCCAGTCCTTGGATTTGGCTTCTGTTTGATAGGCAGGAAAACCAAAGAAAGTTGTTCTTTTGTAAAACAAAGGAAAAGGAATGGTCCCTGGATTTCTCCAGCAGGCCCTCCCTGATTTCTCACCAGAGGAAGTAAGAGTCATCACAAGGCCCCGTTAGCTTAGCTTAAAGACTCGACAGAATTTCTACAAGGTGGCTAAGCATTTGAGTCCTCTTCAATCCCTGATTGAGACCTGAGGCTCAGGACCCCCTGCAGAGAGTAAGAATAATACAGATTCTTTTGTGGGGAGATAAAGTAGTGTCCCTGAGGAGGACCAAGAGTATGGGCGAGCTTTCCCTGGTTCCTCGTGGCTAGTATTCTAGACCGTGATACACAACCAAGTGAAGGCAGTGTCATATAGGGAAAGGAAAGTGTTACCTACGTCTGAGGTTGTCTGGGGCAGGTGCCCCAAATGAGTGCATTGAATAAAGACATGTGATATTAATTTAGCAAGTTCAGAAGGAAATAAGAGCCCTAGTAGGGCTACTCTGCTTCCCGAAGGTCCAGAAACTCTGGCTTCTGCTATCTTCCCCAGCACATTCTTACTTGAGCACCTGATAACCCCAAATGGCTGAGTTCTGCCTATCATGACCCAAACCCCACGAAGACAAAGGTAAAACTTAGAAGAGTACCACACGTCTCCGTTTTGTTTTCTGTTCGTGTGAAGGCCTGGCCTGGCAACTCTACTTACAAAAATTCTTCAGCTCAGGGTTGCAGGTGAGTTAAGGCAGTGGGGCCATGAACCAGCTGGTCACATGATACCCACAGGAAGAGAAGAGAATATAAGCCAAAGTGCAACTGGGTCTCTCCTTTTCTTCAGCGTCGGGCCTAACCCATGACACCCATCTTTCCTGGAGGCTCTTCTCACCTTGGTGTGCAGAACTAGGAAAGCCCCTTCGCGGCAGGCCTCCAGGCCACCTATTCCAGACAGTGCTCATTCCTTTCTCAGGTGATTCCAACTGTGTTAACAGAAACAACCGACACACCAGCCCTCCTTCCTTTAATTCCACTTTCCCGACACTGACGAGCCATTTTCGTTTACAACTCACTGGCCAAAGCTTGGTCACATGACTACGTTGAGATGGGAAAGAAATTCCTTATTCTGAGTAGCTCTAAGAATCGCTGTGGAGGGAGGCCATTACTGTGGAAGCAGAAGAAAAGGAAGGCCAGGTTCTAGCTCCCTCCTAACTCTTGGGATTTACCACATGGATACATTGTGATTCTTTCTGAGTTTACATTGTATACGTAGAAGGCTTAGCCTGAGCTACAAAGACTGTGATGTCTCTGCTAGGTATTTCATGGTCACTAACTTCTACGGACAGGGATGCTACAATCCCAGTGGTACAAGCATATAGTCAACCCTGTTTTACCAATGACACAGCACTAGAGGGAGGAGTTAAGTCACATTCTGTAGCTTCCAGTGGTAGAAGTTGGCACAAGGACTTGGTAAATTTAATAGTGTGTCTCAAGCCCTTACTGTTAAGCATAAACTATACTATTTCTCACATTTCTTTAGAAACTGACGTGTGTGTGTGTGTGTGTGTGTGTGTGTGTGTGTGTGTGTGTGTGTAAGTCAATGTTTTCCTGTCCCGGGAGAAAACATCCAATTAACAGGCTGTTTCCTGTAACATAAGAGAGTTTGATTTTGTAAGCCTGACCTATTAAACTGTTGCATTTCAATAAGCACCTTTGAAGACACCAAAATATATATTCATAATAGAGGGTTTAACACAGAAGAACTGAACAGCTAGTGTCTTGCGTAATTATACCTCCATGTGCTTACAGCCACTAATTTCAGGCAAAGAGCTGTTGAAACCAATCAAGGAGCAGTCAGGCCCAGTTCGGGGCACCTAATAATCAGAACTAATTAATAAACCACGGCCTTTCTGGGCATCATGAATTAAAATCTGTGGTTGAGCAATTAAGATTCCAATCTCGAGTTGCAAGAAAAAGAAAGAAGCGGGAGGCGGGCTGTGAGAAGCCGTCTTCCGTGCCGCACCAAGTTTCTCTCAATATGGTGGTAGTTTTTCATCTGAAGGACAAGCAGTAGGGAGATTCTCAAAAGCACATTCGGGAAAGCCCGAGTTTGTTAGGGCCCTAAGTTGTCACAATGAAATCTTTGTTGGAGGGCCAGATGACATTGCAAAGCAAAGGCAGACCCAGCCAGGCAGGAGGAAATGCTTCAGGCACTGTCTAATCAACCCTCCTACCAGGCTTGTTTCTAAGGAGCCAGGAAAGTGTGTTTGATATGTTCAAGTTTTCTTTTTCAGAACAACACCAACAAACGAGATACAGGTTACTGGGAGGCAAAGAAATATTCCACGGCCCCAGGGAGTGTGAGCTCAAAAACGGGAACTTTCTAACGTGATTGATGGGAGAAGGAGATCAGCTGATACTGAGAAACTCAAGGATTCAGACCCTCTGTGAATCAGTCAAGCTGAACCCAGGCTGTTGGGTGTGGATTATGCTGATAAGGTGCCATTTCAGACATTCCCTTCACGGCGCCTTTGTAGGTCACCTTACATAAGACGCAAGAGGAAGTCATTTATATTTCCAAGAAGACCTAGGAGTGATGAAAGAGGCGATCTGACTTTCTCTCCGACTGCAGCTAATTTCTCAGTAGGCTGAGAGCATAGAGGAAAGAGAATTGGCCCTGGGAGTCAGGGACCTGGATTATAGTTCCAGATCTGGCACTAACTAGCTTCCCAGCCCCGAGCAAGTCACTTCACCTCCCCGATCTCATTTTCCTCACCTGCCAAGGGAGAAAATGAGGTCTCTACCTTTTAAACATTGTGTGATGCCTTGAGACGCTGTCTCCTCTGAAAATACACACACACACACAAAATACGTCGGGGAGCTGGGGAGATGGCATGGTCTGGAAAGAGCATGCTGCATAAACATGGACCTGAGTTTTGGTCCACAGCATTCAAGCCTTATACCAGGAGTGGTAATGCATGCTTAGACACTCAGGGCTTGCGATGTGGAGACAGAAGCATCCTTAGGACTTACTGTCCAGCCAGTCTAGCGAAATCAGTGAGTTCTAGGTCCCAATAAGAACCTCTGATTTCAAAACCAAGAGGGTTGGTTCCTGCAGAATGATGGCAGAGGCTGACATGTGATCTCCACACATATACGCATCCTCATGTTTGCAAAACCACACACACACACATACACACGCACACATGAGTGGGAAGACAGAAAGAATACATTAGTATAACTTCACCTCATTATTTATATCATCCACAAATATTCCTGCTCCATTATGTACCAACTTCTAGTTTCAGGGCTAAGTCCCATGCAATGCATCTTCTGACTCTGGGAGCCCCCACAGGCCCCTGACACATCACAAGCTGAGCTTATGCTGAGGTCATTGGCTCAAGTCACTGCTCCCCTGGTTTGACTGCCTTGCCACTGAGATATATTCCTAGCCCAGACATCATTTTTTTTAAAAAAACAACCTGCCTTTATTCTTCAATAAAACAAGATTGTTGCCCAGAGTAAACCAGGGGCACAAAGAAAGTATCCTATTCCAGGGTAGCTCTGCGGTCACCCAGAACATATTGGTGACTTAGTCATCACTGGGCTCTCGCTTTAGGGTAGATTGAGTATTTGAGTTATCACAGTGAATGAGGTAGGCTGGCTGCTGGCCCTGGTGGAACCCGTGTGTCAGGTGGAGAAGGGTATCAAACAACAAAGAACCATAGGGGTCACTCTGAAAGTATAAGACATGACTAGAGGGTTTTGCCGGTCTTTCTAGATTATACAGAGTTGCTCACCTTCTGGCTCTTACTTGTTTCCCATCCTTGTCCTGCCCCATGTGGTCTCCATAGTTCACATGCACACGGTAAAGACCTGCCCAATACTCTGAATGTGTCAAACACTTGTCGGTCTCTGCTCTTTGCATAGGCCATTTCCTATTTGGGGAAAATTCTCTGTTTCTACTAAGCCTTAGTTTAGGTTAGACTTCCTTTGGTGAAGTGGTCGGACTCCTCCAGACAAATCTTCTTTCCAATCCCACCATGCAGAGGGGCACCCTCCAGACTCACAGCTTCTGGATGGTGAGTCTCAGAGTGATGGCTCATTGCAACTGATGGCCCAACTGTGTTACAGATGTCCTAAACGTTGTGTGGCTATAGTCTAAACACATCATTAGACTCTGGATCCAGACTATATAGTTTCGCATCCCAGCTCTGCTGTCTCCCAACTACAGGAGCTTGGGGAACTTTCCCTAATATTGCCATGCTTCTATCCTTCTGCAACGCTAAGAGTAAAAATAATGCTTACCCCCCAGAGAGCTATTATATGGTTTTCTAGCACATCCAAGGACTTAGAATTATGTATAGGACATGGTAAGTAATCACCAGAGTTTAACTCAGTGAGCTGTCTCTTTACGTCTATGCCATAGCAATGGTCACAAAAGTCTGGGTACACAGCATGGAATTACTCAGTAAATGGATAGCAAGTTGTATCTCCAAGACACATTTTTTTTTCTCACAGATTTATTCTGTAGAAGGAAGAATACACCTGATCTTTTCTGCAGGCAAAGTAGCAGAGGACAGAGATTATCAATCACTCCTTGAAGGGTGCAAGACCCAAGAGTAAAAGCAAAGGTCAGAGACTGAAGAATTGTGTCACACAGAAGAGCAGCAGCAGGACTTTTCTGCAAAGAGCCAGAAAGGAATTTTTTTTTGACTGTATGGCCACAGAGCCTCTGACACAACAGTGTTGTGCCACAGTACCACCGAGAGGTTATGGGCATTGGTGTAGCCACAAACAATAGTCTGGATTTGACCCACAGGCTGTCATTTACCGACTCTTACTACAACACAGTAACCAGCAGTAATTCACTGCTTATCATGTTTTGGGTCCTGGTCTAAACATGGGAAGTGTATCAGCCATTAAGGGCAGTTCTGTGAAACAAAGCCCACCATTCTGTCAGACAAGCAAGGAAAAGTATGGAGGTTCCTTGCATATTGTTGGCAGGATTGACTGGGGTCCAGGAGGATGAACTGGGGCAGTCTCCCTCCAAGATTCCCACTCCTAAAGACTCACTTCCTCAAACACATACATTGGATGCTACTTCCCACACAACTCTGTTTTTCTAGTCACAAAAGGTTTTAGAAATCATGCTTGATACAATGATCTCTTCTGTCAACAATGTCCCAGGCTCAGTAACTTATCAATAAATATACCAATGTGGCTTCCCAAGGCCAGGCAAAGAAGGTTGAGCCAATGCAGCTTTGGTCCCTCAGCATCCTGTATCCCATACATGAAGCCATAAGACTAAACAAGGGATACATGAGGACAAAAGGATAGCCAGGCTGTTGAATAGCCACAAACAAGGATGCTGTGTATTAAATAATAGGGGTAAAGGCACAATAGTGAAGACCATGAGTGTTGGGGGTATGACGCTGGAGTTCAATTGCTAACTCTTCTTTTTGAACCCTACGTGGTCCCGAGAAACTCACTTGAGCGCTCCCTTCTGTTACTTATTATCTGTCTCACTGGGCTATTAGGAAATGAAATAAACTAAGAAGGCATGTGTCATTCACCACTATAAGGAGTTATCTCAGTTAAACAGAAAAGGTTTAGGAGACAGAGATATCTGTGGGCTGGGTTAAAATTACTTTATTTTTTGTTTTGTAGAGGAAATAGAGTCTTGATGAGGGAACAGAGATGACAGAGGTCAGATCTGGGCTTAATAGAGAAGGGATACGCCGAGGTGGTGACAGCCCCATTGCTAGTGACATTTAAGCTGAAACTGGTTGTCATATCTCCCGGCCATGTTGCAAAGACTCCTGCTTTGTAGAAGAGTTGATTATTTCTCAAATCCTTTAGGCTGTCACATGCTATGCTGTGATTCCTTGTGGAATGTAGTTAATCAAGCTACTAACCCAAAGCCTCCGATAGAGAGGTCAGTTTGCAGTGCATCGAACATAGAGTCAGGCTGTGCGTTTCTTCACTTTCATGGAATTAGCTGTGTAACAGCTGGGCGCCTTGGTAAATCCAGTCTTAGAATCCCCATCTATAAAATGAGGGAAACAATGTATCGAGTCTTAGAATCCTCATTCATAAAATGAGGGAAACAATGTGTTCCTTAAGGTAGGCATTACAATGTAGTCATTCCGTATATAAGTCTTGGGTCAAAAGATTTGGGCTTAAATCTCAAATCTTCCTCCAAAGTGAGGGGCCTCTTTGATGATGGGCTGACACTCTCTGTACCTCAGTTTCCCCACAGGGCCACAGCAGCACCTGGATTATCTCACAGGATTACTCTCAGGGTTGAATATGAAACAGCACCTAAAACATACTTGACGCTCAAATTTAAATATTAGTATTATGGTATTAGCATAATTGTTGTTGTGAGCTTTCAGTAAAAAAGTACATGGCAGGAATGCACCAGTAAGCACAGAAAGCATCATAACAAAGAGAAATACAGGTCATGTCAAAAAGGGTTCTATTCATCCTCGTCTAGGCATGCTGTGCACTCAAGGGGGTCCTAGGGACCGCTGACAGCCAAGTGCCCGGAGAGGGTAGCACACATGAGGGCTCATGAAACCAGACATTATTGTGAAAGATGCTATTCTTCAATGCCCACGATTTCATCTCATGGACATGATCACCCCCATCCGACATGAGCACAAGACCTTTCAGGATCTGACCAGACCATTTGAGACTTCCATGTCCCAGGAAGTGAGACTCTAACAACTCCCCAAACGAGTTTGCACTTCCTCCTCAAACTACCTCAACACATCAGCACAGTCACAGAGCCGAGGCCTCGTGGGATTCTCCAGAGCTGACCTCACTGGCCATTGGCACTGGGTTTTGTTTTTTTCTAAAGGTCAAACTCAGCCTGGTCTTGCCTAATTCTCTCCCAGGAGACTCATTTCTACGAATTAGATTGGGATGGCACAGGAAAGACCTAAGTAGCTTTCTGGGACTTGGTGATGAAAGAGAGAGAGAGAGAGAGAGAAAGAGAGAGAGAGAGAGAGAGAGAGAGAGAGAGAGAGAGAGAGAGAGAGAGAAGGAGGGAGAGAGAGGGAGAGAGACCATGAAACTCTAAATCTCCAGAAGGTTTATGGCACTGATCAGACACGGTAAGATAGACTTCTTTTGCTCAAAGAACACAAACGACAGTGAGCACTAATAAACAGATATAACCCGTAACAACCAATCGGTGCATATTCCACTTAACAGGATAAAGACAAACTGGGCTTCTGAAGTTTCAATGCCTCGTGAGTATCAGACCTGGAATTTGATGCCACATCTCATAATCTACTTTGTAAGTCCCTTTTATTAAGGTCACTGCACAAATAGTTCAAGTACCATGGGGGCATGGGTTCAATGAGTAACGGGCTACTGTTTTGCATATAAAAATATGGATAAATGTGTCATAATAAGGTAATAAACATATGCTATACCATTTGCATTAGAATGTGAATTATCCACGTTGTCGACATATCACACAGGAAGGCCCTAAAGGTTACAAAAGGAGGGCAGAAATCTCTCTGTGATACGAAATAGACTAAAACGTGGAGAAAAAAAAATTTGTATTATAAGGCAGAAAACAGACATCACAGAGATCAAACACATTACTATCTAAGAAAACAATACTGCTGACAACATCATGATGGAAACTTCTGCTTGGGCATGCAAATTCCTAGAGAAGGAACAGGCACGGTGGGGCACACCTTTAATCCTCAGGTGCATCTGTGAGTTTGAGGTCAGTCGGTCTACAAAGCAAGTTCCAGGACAGCCAGCCGGGGCTGTGACACAGAGGAGCCCTGTCTCAAAAAACAAAAAAAATAAAGAAACCAAAAACAGATTCCAAGTGAAAAAAAAAAATCATCAAAATTGACCTAAATATAGAAATAGAGGGGACAGTTTTAACTTTATAATGTATGTATGTATATACACACAAATATATACTTACTATACACACATTTATATAATATATATATTACATATAATATTCAAATGTATGTATGTGTGTGTGTCTTGCTACATATCTCAGGCTGGCCTTGAACTCATGAACCTCCTGACTCAATCCCTATTGTGCTAGGGTTGCAGGCATGTACCACGACTCTTGATAAGCTCACAGTTCTTAAAGGGATAGTGTCTTAGTTACTCTTCCTGTTGTTGCGAAAAAATACATCGAGAAAAGCAACTGAAGGAAGGGAAGGTTTATTTTGGTCATAGGTCAGGAGTACAGTCCACTGTGGCAGAGAATGAAGACATCAGGAGCTCCGGGCAGTTTATGGCTCTGAGTTGCCAGGCCAGAAGAAGGAAGAGCTGTGATGAGTGCAGGCTTATGCTCAGGGAGTGGTCTCTCAGTCTTTTGCAGTCCAAGACTGGAGCCCAGGGAATGGTTCCACTCCCTCTTACGATGGGTCCTCCCTACTCACTCTAGATAATTCTCATCAATATGCTCAAGTTGGCCTCCTAGGTGATCTAGAGTCTGTCAGACTGACAGTCATCACTATCAGAAAATACCAGAACTACATACATTAGTAAGTTTCACCCAGTTCCTAAACAGTGAACTGAAATCTTAAATAATTTCACAAGGTAGGCAAAGAAAGAACATTTCCAGTTTCTTTATAAATGCGGTATGGAATATTTTTTTTTTTTTTATTTTCGAGACAGGGTTTCTCCGTAGCTTTTTGGTTCCTGTCCTGGAACTAGCTCTTGTAGACCAGGCTGGCCTCGAACTCACAGAGATCCGCCTGCCTCTACCTCCTGAGTGCTGGGATTAAAGGTGTGCGCCACCACCGCCCGGCATGCGGTATGGATTTTATATTAAAACCAAGATGGGAAAAATTTCAAAATAAACAATGGCCAGCCAACTTCACTTAAAAATATGAGCTCAAAAAAAGCTGAAAGTTATCAGCACACTGAGTCTAACAATTATATAGGTGCTAGTCCAGCAAAACCAAGTTTGGAAAATAGTCAAAATGCAAGATTGCTGAACACTAGAAGGTGTATAGTTACAACTTAGCATGTTAACAAACTAAAATCCCCTAGAAAACTAGAAGCAGACGGTAACTACGTTAGTCTGCTAGTGAGGAATTATTGGGGAAAAAATTGAAAGATTCTGAAAACCAACAATAACAAAATGAAGGCTATTGAAGATGCATCTATGAATCTTTACTCTGCAGTAAAGCCACTCTTTACTATGCTCTTTGCTATGACTCCGTGCACTAAATTCCTAGGTGATGGAGATCAGAAAGAGCACTCGTGGCCTAAGGATTGAAATGTCAAAAAAAAAATAAAATAAATCACTGAATATATGAAAAGGTAAATGAGAAGGAAGGAAGGAAACAAGGAGCAAGGAATAAGAGGAAGAACGGCCAGGAGTTAGGGAGGGAATCTGGGACTGAGCATCCGTAGAACTCATTGAGCTAGGCTGGGGAAATGGTTCAGTTAGTGGGAGCATGGGTCGTGTGAGCATAAAGACCTGGGTTCAGATCCCTGGAGCGCAGGTAAAGTGGAGCAAAGTGAGAAAGTGAGCATGGCTGTAATCCCAATACTCCTATGGTGAGATGGGAGGTGGAGCCTCAGTAACCAAAAGATGATGGACAAAGTGGTGAGCAACAATAAAAGACCCCGCCTCAAAGATGATAGATGGAAGAGCTGACACCTGAGGTTGCCCTCTGACCTGTCCTGTATGAACTCACTGACCTCTTTCAAATAGTGGATGCTAATGGATCCTATGGAAAAGAACAACATAAATTTAATTTTCTCACTTCTCACAAACGTAAGGTTACTATTTCCCTCGTGCCCTCCCTCTCTTACACACACATACATGCACAAACGCATGCACGCACACACACACACACACACACACACACACACACACACACACACACCAAGACAAGAAAACTCAATATGTTTTTCATCGTGGTTGACATCCTAATTTTCAACCTTGTTATTAGAAAATCATTTACATCCTCTAAAATTCTTATTACCTTACCTATAAAACTGGGCCTTTCTATATCTTGTTTAATTAAGTAGATAACGATATCATTGAAACAAACTGAAACTAAGAGGACAATCATGAACTTGTGGAAGACATGAAACCATTTGAGTGCTGGACATGCAGAGTTTGAGATGTGGATAGCGTACCCTCAGAGAGGCTATGTAAACAGGTCTAGAGTCCTTACAGTAGCTCTGGGCAGTGGTCAGAGCTTTCCTGTGGTCCCAGCAGAAAGATAATGCAAGGTAATGGTCATGCTGGTTGGCATTGCTGAGTGTGACATCAATGTCCAGGGATTAGCATGGGCAGGACCTTTAAATTCTCATGCGACCTATGAGATAGTCTGTCCATCACATTTTACATCTGAGTACTAATTGTTCCCCAAGACCCAATAGCGTCAAAGTTGTAGTGTTTGAGGCAAGCCTTGGTGTGCCTCCAAAGCCCTTCTTGTCCCTTCTCTGCTGGGCCAATCTGCAAACTTTTACCACCAAATGAATTAGTTCTGTTTTTTAGTATATTAGGAAAGACTCTTCTGTGTGTGTATGTGTGTATGTGTGTGTGCGTGTGTATGTGTGTGTGCACACGCATGCATGTGTTTGAATGTAAACACTTTGTCCACTGGTATATCTACTTAGCCCTTCTCTTTTTTTTAAAATCTTGGGTAATATCCAAATACTCTTTAAATGGAACCTCGGCTTTATATAAGATTATATAAGATGATATTCTAATTACTTCCTAGAAACGGTTTCTCCTAGCTCTGCTATCATTTCCAAACATTAAAACATACTTCAGTGAATCATATATGGAGTTCATCGAATTGTAACACGGTGAGTGAATCATACATAAAATGAATTTTATCTCAGAGCTTAGAAATGTGTGACATTATTCATACAGTGAATGAGATGCGTGCAATCCTGAAACTTTCAACTATTTCTATTGCCAAGCAAAAGTCAGAAGAGCACTAGGGGGTCTCAACCTTAGTTTAATGTCTGTTTCTCTTTCCTTCCTCCCTCCCTGCCTATTTTCTTCCTGCCTTCTTTCCTTTCCTTCTCTCTTGCTGGCCCTGTTTTCCCCTCTGTTGTAATCTGCTGGCCTAGTCTGTCAGCTGGGTACCCTGTCCCTTTAAGAGACAAGGCCCGCCCACTCCCAACTACTCTCCTGCTTGACGTGCTTTCTCTCTCTCTCTCTCTCTCTCTCTCTCTCTCTCTCTCTCTCTCTCTCTCTTTCTCTCTCTCTTTCTCTTCCATTCTTTCTTTCTCTCTTCCCTTCTTCTGAAGTGGTAACTTCTTCTTCTCTTTTTTTTCTCCTTCTCCCCTTTCCTTCCCCCTCCATAACCCACTAAATAAACTCTACACTCAAACTCTCTCTGCAGGCTCTTCCATCAAGGCCCCAGGCCACCCGCCAGGAGACTTGCTGAGGCCTCAGGTGACCACCACTGCTTATCATGGGACCGTTCTCCCCCCCCATCTTTATAAATGATAACACCCTCCCTCTTTCTTTTTGGAGGCAGTGTCTTAACTATGTAGCCCTGAGTGACTTGGAAGTCACTACGCCACCCCGGCTTGCCTCAAACTAGCTATCCTTCTGCCTCAACATTCCATCTGCCATGCAAAACTTGCACACATTTCTTTAATACGACAACACAAAACTATGTATCCACTTGGCAAACAACAGTAGAAAAGAAATATCCCACATTGTGAGGCATAAGATACACACATAACCACAGCCATTCATTGTCCTTTAACAGAGTCAGTGAAGACTAGTTAAAGCAGACATCCGTGGATGGTTCAGGTCTCCGGTGAACACATAGATACCCCACCACACTTTATTGTAGAAGAAGGAGGTTGAATCTCAGGCAAGGTTACCTGCAAGACTTCCTATGCATATTAAGCTGTGGAATGAGGATTTGAACCTCTAACTCTCTGACCCAGCATTAGCCATTACTTGTCACACAGACTGGCTTTACCGCATGGCTGCTCCTTCTTCCTCCGAGTACCCACTCGTGCTGTTTCAGAAACCTAGCTCTATTCCCAGGAAGAAAAACATCTGTAAAGGCCAATGGAGTAAGATACACACTGCCATTTCTAGGAACTGCTTGGGAATAGAGAATCCTAGACTCCATAGTTCCAATAAGCTGAGTGATTTTTCATCCACAGGAAAATTAAGAGCACAGTCTTCCTGAATATTCAGTGTTGCCTCATGTGTGTGGATCCCCATAGGAACCTTATTTTTAAAGCCAGTGAAGTACCTTAGGTCTTTATTACCTATAAACTACTCCATAAAAGAAGGGCTATTATTATAAAAAGGTGACCCTGGGACAGAACAGTGCTAGGGCCTCTAAGGAGGAAGAATATCAAAATGGGTCTCGAGCTGCAGTGTGTTTGGATGAAGAGGCTCGTTCGTATCTATCTCTCACATTATAATCTTTATACCGAAGGGCATCCAACAGCTGAATCATGAAAACCTGTTGCTTTGTCAAATTCAGTTGAATTTAGCCTACCATAGCCCAAACCACTTTTCTTGCTTTCCGGAGACACCATTTTGCCCACGATGGAGACAAGAGAGAGAGCCTCAGCAATGTCAGAGTACAACTGGGAGGATGCGCGCGCGCACACACATCCACCCCCAATAAAATTGTCCCTTTTAATGTGGTGGTTGATAAACAAAGACCGTATGGAGAAGGTGGTAAGACTCAAGTTCCCACGCAAGATGTCACGTGTAGTTCAATTTTTCCAAGAGAACGGCAGCCTGGCCCGCACAGTGCACAGCTAGGATTCTAACATTGCATCCCACGGAGGGCGAGTTGGCCTCCGTACACAAATGCATATTTCAGAAGAAAACAGAATCATCAGGATTCATTATTCGAGTTCTTTCTTTGTGACAGAGGCATTTTGCATTCAAAACCCAGTCCTCGAATCCAGACATCATTCCCGAAGATTATTCCCTAGCACTACCATGAAAGGATGACGCATCAATATAAATTTCATGCCCTCAAGCAAAGAGTTCAGAAGCATCTAACAGAAACGATTTCTCTTGCAGGTAGCTTTCTCAGCCAAGACTGACACCCTTCAAGGAAATACCGAGAGGTGCAGTTTATTAAACCATCCCAGTGACTTTCAAGGCACATTTAGAGCAAGGTGTACAAGGAAATCTTCCCAAAGTGCCTGGGAGCCTCTGGGCATCAGTTTCCACCCTGCTTCCTGCAGAAGCAGCACCTGCTCTTTCGTGCAGTGCAAGCCACCTCTGATAGTGGCTGCATTTGCAGAATGCAGAAAGGCTGGGGCATGTTAAAGCTCCTGATCGGTCAGTGAACCTGGGTTTCTACAGAAAGATGAGCCATGTAATAGTGCAAATTGGAGAAAATTCATGTTTCTGAAACATAAATCACCACCACTGTTGAATTCATTTTCAATGCGTGATCTTAGACGTTGTAAAAATATATTTCTCAGCCTTAACTTACTCTCCTCTCCCTTCTTCATTTTCCTCTACTTCGGTTATTCTATTTCTGTTCCTAAGCTGCATGCAAGGTCATGAAGCCTCCACTTTAAGTCCTTCACTCCTCTAAAACCAAGTCAGCAAGAATGCAAGAAAGTCCAAGCATGTGTTTGGTATCATTAAGCTCACCAATCCTTGGGGGAGAAATGGGGAACTTGGTTCATCTTCCTAACCGCTAATGAAGGATACACTGCATATAACTAAGGGTGGTTTGCAGTTTATTTTTTTTTATCAGCTGATTAATTCTCTGAGTTCTTATTAAAAAAAGTGAAGCTGAAGCTGCTCATGGTGGTGGAAGGAAGCAGAGGCAAGTGGATATCTGTGAGGCCAGCCTTGTCTACGTAGGGTTCTCTTCCAGCCTTGTCTACATAGGGTTCTAGGCCAGCCTTCTCAAACAACAGTAATAACAACAATACAAACAAAGAAACCAAAAATTCCAAACCAAAACTGAAAACCCAAATCAAAACCTCAGAAGTTGTTATTCCAAATCAGTTTTCCTCACAAGGGGCATGCATGCCTGAAGTATTTGAGGGAGATAAGAAGATCTTACAGTTTAGGGCATCCCCTTTAAAGCTGGGCACGAGGGTGATTTGCACTAACAATTCCAGTGCTGGGAAAGTCAGACACAGTGGGAGCTCTGGGACTTGCTGGCTAGCCAGACTAATCTATCCAGTGAGCTCTAGGTTCAGTGAGAGATTCTGTCTCAAAAAAAAAAAAAAAAAAAAAAAAAAAAAAAAAAAAAAAAAAAAAAAAAAAAAAAAAAAAAAAAAAAAAAGAGAGAGAGAGAGAGAGAAAGATACACATTTGTATGTGTACTAAAAGATACATCATGTGCACTCCAGTGTGTGTGTGCGCATGTGTGCTAAAAATGTCATTTTAATGGACTGATAAACAAAGAACTATGTGTAGGTGTACCAAACAAGGACTCAAATTTCCATGCAAGATGTCCCATGATGCCAAGCATCGAGTTCCAGATTCCTGGCACATAGACCACAAAATCCAATTGTCCCAGACTGAGGTAACAGATCAGGGAGGCAGCCATCTCCTTTCTGTCCCTCTTCT
The DNA here is from genome assembly GCF_014885135.2 of Alexandromys fortis. Lineage (NCBI taxonomy): Eukaryota > Metazoa > Chordata > Mammalia > Rodentia > Cricetidae > Alexandromys > Alexandromys fortis. Next base: position 17,837,117 of record NW_026067930.1, on the reverse strand, counting down.
GATCTCTTAATTATTACTTGTCTTTATTTGTCTTAATTTACTGTTTGCAAAGCCGTGGAAGATATGCCTTTCGATAGTTATCAGAATCTAGGTTAATTTAAAAAAAAAATCTCTGACTCACCCAGGAACTAAGGACCTTAGTCCGAAACAAAGAGAAAGCAGCTGCTATTGATCTGTGATGAGCTCCTTGACTTTGGGGATCCCTACCTTATCCCAGCAGTACCCAGGCACCCTCTCCCAATGAGTCATCGTGGTGGTTTGCATCACCCCCTCACCCCCTGGGCTGTGAGATTCTTCTTCAGGGAAGGAAACTGCCCTTTCATCCCTGTTCTTTTCTAGGGCTGAGTTCACAGTTGTTACTCAATGAATATTTGATGAATGTACAGATAAATAAATGAATGAATACAGGAATCTATTTTCGACCATAAGCTCATCTTCCACAGACGGACTGCCGCAGGTGAGCAGCACACCCTGTGCAGAATCTCTTATTACTATGATGAGCATGAAACATTCTCGACTGAAATTTACCTCAAAATGTTTTCATGCGTAAGCGTCCTTCAATTTTTATTGCCATTAAAAATATTCCTATGATAAAATGTTGCTTTGTTTTCATGTTTGCATAAGAGATAACTTATTGCATACGGAATAAGAAATAGGCAGATACCCTATTTTGGCAAAGGTTGCAGGTTTTTTTTTTTTTTTTTATCTCTTCCAGGAGCCCCCTCTCCAGATGCAGACCCTTTCAAATGTGCGGAGGGGACTGTAGGCTGGGCATATAGGTCTCTGGTTTGGGATAATTAATATTCAGGGTTTGAAGGATCCTGTGAGATTGTAACAATCAGAACTGTCCAGAGCTGGCAGCATGGGCTCTGGCTCATCAGAGGAGCCCTGCAGAGCCTGCAAGTCGGCTGGGCCACACCTGCTGGAGGAGCTGAGCTTGAGTCTGACGCTCAGTTTAGGTGCCCTTGACCTTTGTCTTCAACCTAAATATTGAAGAAACATTTCCCACCCCCCCCATGATAGACAGAAGAGTTTTTTCGAATTATTAAGTGGTCTGGGGACTACAAAATCATTCACACAAGGACAAAGGGCAGCAGGACCCGAGTCTGGGCTTCGCTCAATAGTAATTTCCTACTGACTACATCACTGAAGCTTGCAAGGGTTGAATCTGCCATCTCTTAGTCAACTTTCCGTTGCTCTGACAAAGCTCTGGAGAGGATTAGCTTAGAAGGAGAAAATGGCTCTTTTTGTTTACAGCTTTTAACTTTCTAATCCACAGCTAATAGTGTGTGGCGCAAGCAAAGTGCCCTTTCCCATGGCCAAGAAGGAAAGATAGAGAAAGAACATGGGCTACCACAATCTCCTTCAGTAGCACGCTCCCAATGACAGGATCTAAGCCTGCCTCCTCTGGGTTCCACCAGTTTCCAATAGAGCCACCCTGGGGATCAAGTGTTTGACACACAGAGTTCATGATACACTCTCCTAAACCACAGCAGCAGTCAAGAAAGGGATCCTTAGGTCTCCCGAATGACCACAGGTGCAAGTCTTTCTCTGGCTCATCAGCCTTCTGGCATTACTGGAGAGACACCTGTTTCCCCTAAGAAGGGTGCATCGGATTTCCAATGCAAGACAGTCAACGGCCTGCAGGAGGCTACCCTGGAAAAAAATGAGGCAGGTTGATTAGAATGCTAGGATTCTTATCCTCGGGCCACTGAGGACTTCACTGGTAATGGAAATGCGGCTTAATGTTCCTTTCAGTTCGACCTAGATGATATGAAATATTACCTGCTTACACCAAGCCTAGGATGCAGCCCATTGAACTCCAGTCAAATGGCCTACTATCTACTAGGACAGTTCCACCACACCAGTTGAGAGGTAAAACCCAGAGCCCTTGCAGAGAAGTGACCTGAGCCAAGGAGTGCTCGGATAACACCAAGGGCCTGGGGAATTGACAGAAACTTCTGGCTATCAGTTGCTTCTTTGTTCCCACTTTGCCACGGCACATCTATGATTTCAGTTTTGCTGAAAGACATCCTCGGCTTATAAACAGTGCTGAGGCTGCAGAGCACCGACGCTGCTCTTCTTCACATGAGGACGTTTCCAGCCTTAAAGGTCTAGGTAACTGACTCACGTGTCAGACAGCCTTCTCTTGACACAGATGGCAAACAGTCAAGAAGAGTGGGTGGAGCAGAAGGGAGCCAGGTGGACATAGACTTTAAGTTACACAGCTCCTGACACAGATACAGAGCCAGGGATTGCTTTTTCAATTCACATATCTTTCTGAGAGATTTCTTCTTCTTCTTCTTCTTCTTCTTCTTCTTCTTCTTCTTCTTCTTCTTCTTCTTCTTCTTCTTCTTCTTCTTCTTCTTCTTCTTCTTCTTCTTCTTCTTCTTCTTCCTCCTCCTCCTCCTCCTCCACTTCCTCCTCCTCCTCCTCCTCCTCCTCCTCCTCCTCCTCCTCCTCCTGCTCTGTGTGGTCCATAATCCTTCTCAGGGGAAGAGCTGTCATCCATGCCAAGTGAATATGCACAATTAGAGTCTTACTTCCCCTGTAGCACTCTGGACTTGTCTTTTTAATTGTGCTCAAAGCCAGGAGCAGCGCCTGTCAGCATTTTTCATCCCTGTCTATCCTCACAAGGGTCACTGTGTCAAAATCTAGACTCCAAAACGGAAAGAGATGTATGTTTGTTCACTTGGGCAGGTAATGATAAGAGCTTGTGTCCGCTGGAATATCCTCATATGTGAGCAAGAAATCGGGCACTGTGTTGATGGTGCAGGTTTGGGAAAAGAGGAGGGGATAGGCTTCAGTTGAAGGTCACTTTGCCCCTTGGTACGTCCATCTTCTTTTTCTCCATTCCATCTCCAGAGCCAGAATGTCAAGGCACCTCAGGATTATTGGTGTGACCCATCAAGAGTCAGCCAAACATATGTTGGGCTATTATCGGTATGTGTGTTGGTATTATCAGCTTGATTAAGCCTTATGAGCCTCCATTGGTTCTGATGTCTTGAGTCTCCATTGGTTCTGATGTCTTGAGTCTCCATTGGTTCTGATGTCTTGAGTCTCCATTGGTTCTGATGTCTTGAGTCTGCATTGGTTCTGATGACTTGAGTCTCCATTGGTTCTGATGTCTTGAGTGAACCATGAAAATATTGAAAGCCTATTTGTGTTCACACTACTGCTCACTAACTCTTTTTGGGAGTAGAAGAGAGGAAAAACACTTAGCCATTACTTATCCAGATTTGGACAGTGGCAAGTGAGGTAGGTGTTGGGGGTCTAGGCAGGGTTCCTCTGAGGTAGTAGGCTGAAACTTCTAGAGCCAATCAAGATGATAAGAAAAACTGAAGGCATGAGAAAGACAAACATTTTGCCCCTGTTGTTCAACATAAACTCCAGACTATAGTTATATTTTATTCATGAGCTAGCAAATAAAGCTTGCCTGAAGATCAGAGTGCAAAGCTAGCCACTTAGTCAGCACTGTCAGGCCAGGCAGTGGTGGCACACACATTTAGTCCTAGTAGCTATGCTGGTCAGTCATAGAGACCGCGTGGTGATGATGCATGCCTTTAATACCAGCACCAGAGAAGACTATACGGGCATATAACAGGAACTCACTCTTTTCTTTCAGTCTGAAGATTTCATAGAGATAAGAACTCTCTAGTGGTTGACTGCTTTGCTTCTCTGATCTTTCAGCTTGTATCCCATGATCTGTCTCTTGGTTTTTATTATTCGTGCAACACCAGCCGTTACAAGACAAGACGTTCTCTTCTACCTGGTGCTTGTGGTTTCAGAAGAACTTGCTATAGTGACAAGGAAAGTGAGCTCCGGTCGGATGAAGGTCTGCTTTAGACCACAACCACCCCCGCTCCCGTGACCACAGAAACAAACAGCACACTTACAGAGTGGCTTATCTAACAGGAGGACTGAAGAGAGAAGTAACTTGTTAGCCGGGTGTCAAAGTCTTCCAAGGCCAGGCATCTGTCCACTCTTCTAAGTCGCCCCTGCCTTCGTGCTGTCCAAGGCTATGTTCTAGCTCCTCTCCTAGCTTCTAGGCTGCATAGACAACAGCCCCTTACTATTTTCCGTGTTGAGATGACTGCTCTGACTAATGTTCCTGCCGTCATTCATTGTTTCGTGTAATCCCTTCTAAAGCTGTGAAGTTTTCAACAGACTGTGCATCTATGTGTGTGTGCAGGGGCGGTCTCCTTCATAAGTGCAGTTTTATGACAACCCCAGGGTTCTGCCGTCTACTAGATTCTTACAGTGCTCACTCATGCACCCAGTTTCGTTTTGACTCCCATCAACCCTTTCTTGCTTGCTCACATAGAAACCAAATTACACAGGTAGTTTCCAAGGCTCTAAAAGCCAAAAGCTATTTCCTCCCCCTCTTCAAACAAATGCATACTTTGTATCTTAGAAACAAAGCATCTTATTTACTCTTAGAATAAAGCATCGCTTCTAAATTCTCATAGATGCCTGGACTACCATCAAGTCCTCCGGAGCTGAGTAGTGTAGCAAGGTGGAAGAATTCAAAGGCAAGGAGCAACACAAGGAGGTCACCATGGAAATAAGATCACCCCAGGACTGTTTACACAGGGACAGATCCAGATGGGTTAGGACTGTGGGACAAACTCCCATATGAATGTAGAACAGTCCTATGCTGCGTGGTTTTGACTGTTCCCAACATCCAAACTTTGAGCTTTCCTCTCCCTAACACAGCTCTCTACTTGGTCCCCTTCTGAGGGTGCATAGTATTCCAGATTCTTACACGGAACCAGAAGACAGATTTAAGCAACCTTAGAGTAACAGCCATTATCAAGTTCCCCAACCCTTTGACCTTGTGACCTATTCCTATTCTAATAACCTGGTCTGGTCTGTGTTTTATTCCTTAGAGCTACTGCCACTCTGGTTCTATTTGCTGCCGATGAATCCAGCTCTTCAAACCACCACCAAACAGTTCATTACGGGCTCAAGCGGGCAGGTCAAATTACTGTTTTGTTTTTGTTTATTCCACCTGACCCATCACAATGACTTCTATTCCAATACGGGCTATAACAAGCATTGGAAACCCACATAAGTACTATGAAGGGAATCATGCGGTTTCTATTATAAACTCATACTCTCAAAATACTTTGTGCCAAACGTCTACTATGCAGGGGAGATTTGTGAAAGTCATTTCTGCTTCAGTCGGACACTTGGCTAATCAAAAGATGTCGCTGAGTAGTCACGGTAATCACAATGGCCAGTGAGATGTGGATGGGAGACGATAGCTTATTTATTTGGTGACAAGGAGGGTGACTGATTGTCATTCCTTCCAGAGGAGTCTCAGTCTACCAATCATCAAGTATTTTACAAGAGCCTTCTACAGACTGTGTTCAGCTTAAGTAGCAGATTAAGGGACTCGTGGACAGCAGGAGGAAGAATTTTCCAACCATAATTAGGGGATTTAAATACTTAGGTGTATTCCCGAGGCAGTCTTAGTAACCCTTCTGCTTCAAAGCTCTTAGGAATGTGTTTGGCAGTTTAGATGCTCTGGCTTGCTGGTTTCCTAGTAAATTCCAGAAAACACCAGAAAGTTGTGGAACTCTACATTCCTCTAAGTGTGCTTTAAAGGATTATACAAATACCTGGTTAAGATTCTACCAGTTCATGACCCCATCCCCAGACTCCGTGGTCAGTGCTAACTGGACTCAATCACTTGTATAAGGAAAAATAAAGACGTGAAGTTGAGAGGGAGACATGTTGTAGGTGCAGGGAGGGTTGAAGTGAAGGAGTCTGGGATAAGTATGATGAAAATACAGTGTAAGTATATATGGATTTTTAAGGAATAAATAAAATTTATTTAAAAGATTACATTGAATTAAAATTTACTTTTGAACATTTTTAAAAGGCAATAAAATACATTATTACAGTTCTCACATTAAACCAGAAATACTGGAGAACAAGGTCTAGGCTCTTGCTCCAAGGTTAATTCTTTTTTTTTTTAATTATAAATTGATTGGCCTAGTATCTCAGGTTTCTTATTAACTTGTATAAATTGTATTAGCCCGTAATTCTTGTCTGTGTTAGCCACGTGGCTTGGTACCTATTTTGGCGAGGCAGTCACATCTTGCTTGCTCTGTGTCTGGGTGATGACTGCAGACTGAAACTTCCCTTTTCCCAGAATTCTCGTTGCCCTGCCCATATTTACTGCCTGACTACTGGCCAATCAGCATTTATTTAAAATACAAGTGACAGGGTACTGAACATTGTCCCACAGCACTCCCCTCCCCCATTTTTTAAAACAAGAACTCTGAATCTTTTTTTGCTTAGCTTTTCTACTGACCATTATCCATAACAACTTGCAACCAACATTCTAAACAAAGGCAAACATCTATAATCATTTTTTTGGAATGTGGGTATAGTTTTCATTTTTATAGAAACCTAGAAATTAAACTTCTCCTACAACCTATATTTAGCTAATCGCAGTGGCATCGGTTAAATCATATTGACCACCTGCAAATACTTACTAGCATTTGGGCTATGATTTTTCTGCTTCTAGACAATCCAAACAAGATGTGGAGACTCACATAAGTTTCCAACCATCATCTGTAAGTTTCAATTAAAATTCTTGCCTTGCGGAAAAAACCCTTATACTCTGAATGGCTGGCTACTTTTTAATGTGTGTGACACAGCCACACTTAGAAAGAAATTATTTGAATATAACTTCAGTGCAATTTTTGTATATGGCTTTTGTTGATGTCTAATATAGACCTCTCTTAGAGTGTGTCATGCTAAATAAGCTTTAAGACGACCTGTTAACATAAAGGTGGGCAGTGACTTCCAAGTTGATGATTTTATTGCACCTGCTCCAACTGCTCATAAAAATAATATTTTCATATGAAAGAATATGCATGGTGTTATATTGCTACTAAATGAACAAAGTAAGTTCATCTGACTTCCACATAGCACGGTATCTTAAATGTTATTATGTTATTGCACACAGTTAGTTGTCTTTGGTATCTATGAAGATTTGATTCCAAGATCAATATCTGTGGGTTACTTTCCTTCTAGAAAATGTAGCATTTGTATGCAACTTCTATGAGTCCTCCATTGGGTATTTCAATTTATTTTATATGACTCATAATACCTAATATGATGTAATTATTTCTTACTGTTTTATTTAGGGAATAATGACAAGAAATTATCAATTATCTGCTATCTTCCTCAGTTGCTTTCCACTTTATTTTTATTTATTATTAGTGCTTGAACCATTTTATACACAGCAAATTTTGGTCATTTTACCAGTTACTTTCTTACCCTCCTTCTTCCCATTGAAACTCTTCTGCTCAATAAGTCCCCTCCGACTTTGAGGCCTCCCTCATCCCCACTTTATTTTCTGAGACAGCATCTCAAAGAAACCTGGAGCTTTCTGATTCAGTTAGACTAGCTGACAAGAAAGCTCCAGGGATCCTCCTGTTTCTTTCTCTCCAATTCTGGAATTACAGACCAGCACTGCCACATCCAGTTTCTACAGGAGTGCTAGGCATCCAAACTTGAATATTCATGTTTGTATATTTATTGTCTGAGTCATTTCTTAAGTACCCAGAAACAATCTTTAAAACTGTGGTTTGATTTAATGAATTGTAAATGCTTGGACATAGAAAGCCAAATGTAGTATGTGTCAAATATTATTTATATCTTAAAATGACAGAAAATATGTACACCAAAGCTATAATCTAATCTATACAAAAGTGTCAAATGAAAGTATTTTTAGAAAGCAAAAATCAAATGACATTTCCTCAGTTATTGGAATTTCTCCTGTTTTACTTTCCTATTGTTGTGACAGAACACATGACCAAGGCAATTTACAAAAAAAAAAAAAGTGTTTAATTTGGGACTCCAGGTTCTAAAGCGTTAAGGTCCATGACCATCTTGGAGGGAAGCGTGGCAGTGAGAAGGTAGGCATACAGTATCTGGGAGCTTACATTTTATCCAGAAGCATGAGGGAGAAAGAGAGAGAGAGAGAGAGAGAGAGAGAGAGAGAGAGAGAGAGAGAGAGAGAGAGGAAGAAGGAAAAGGAGGAGGAGGAGGAGGAGGGAGGGAGGGAAAGAGAGGGGGGGGAGAGAGAGAAAGTGAGAGAGTTCAGTAATAGACCTCCCCCAAAAAGGCCACACCTTCACACCTTGTAACCCTTCCCAAACAGCTCCACCAATCAGGGACCAAGTGTTCAAATACATGAACTATGGTGGCCATTCTTATTCAAACCAAAACAACTTTCAAATACAAGAAAGTACATGAACGTGTTTGATGAATCTGGAATTTGCTAAGACCATTCTATTTCTCTGCTCACTCTCAGTTGGCTGCTTGCAAGAGGTGTGCATACATAAGCAATGAGGTGACACACACCTCAATTGTTATATGCACTGATTCAGATATAGGCAACTGGATTCTATTTTCAATTCTGTCCCTCAGAGTTGCATGTCACTGAGCATAATTGACTTCTCAGTTTCAAATTTTCTCATCCACCAAACACTACAGAATATATCTAGTAAAATCATCACAAAAACAAAAACAAACAAACAAAAAAACAAAACAAAACAAAACAAAAAAAACCAAAATTTGAGCACTAGGATCTCTGAGTTAGAGGCCAGCTTAGTCTACAGAGCAAGTTCCAGGACAGCCATAGAGATCCTGTCTCAAAGAACCAACCAACCAACCAAACAAACAACCAGACAACCAGCAAACCAACATATACAATGTGCCATTGTTTGGCTCACAAATGTCCCCTAAAGGCTCAGTTGTTAAAGGTTTAGTCCCCAGTATTGCAATATTAGGAGATGAGAGAACCTTTGAGAGATGGGGACAATGATAAGGTAGCTAGGTTGTTTCTGGAGGTGCAACTGAAGGGAACTGGGAACCCAAACTTTCTGAATCCTGGCCTGGAGGGGAGTAATGCCCTTTTCCACTTGTTCCTATCAATCTGGTATGCTTTATTAAAGACTCCAGATAGTAGAATTAATTTATTGTGAACTAGAGCTTCCAAAACTGAGCCATTCATATATTCATTAACTCAAGTCCAGTGTTATAGTAATAGAAGCCTTACTAACACAGAACCCTAGAGCCATGTCTAGCACATATTAAAGATCTTCTAAGTGACAATTTTCCCTTCTAGGAACGAGTTTTTGCTACAGCATGTTGTCAGCAAGTTGGGAAGGTGGCAGAAATACCACCAGATAAGTGCATATCGTAACCCTGCTACAGAAGGATAGAGAAACTCACAAGAGACAAGCTTCCTAGAACTAGGGCTTGGTCGGGAATCTGAAATTGTAACTCACATGCATTCACCATGAAGGAAAGAGATAACTTCATGCTCCAACAAAATCTGGGTTCCTAAAACTGGAAAAGAAACCCACGACAAGGAGCAGGGAGCAAATGGCTTTGGAACTCTGTGACCCTCGCGACTCTAAGCTCAGCCTGGGAATTCTTCAAGGGACCTTGAACAACATTCGGAACACAAAGCCACTTAAAGCTCTGGCGTGTTCTGACAAGGTTCAGAAGACTACGAGAAAAGTGACAGCGCAGGCCCAGGCCGGCATGCAATAGCGAACTTTCTTCCATGTGCCTACTGGGGCAGCATACGGGTCACCTGCCAGGAAAGAGTATCTGTTTCTTGCCGTTCTCACGCCATCTCTTTCTCTCTCCCATTGCAAGGAGCTGAGCTCTTTAGCCCTGGCCAATTTGCAGATGTGGAACTCAGAGAGCTACTTTTAGCTGAGGTTCCCTTCTAGGGAAGGTGGAGTAGGGAAAATGGCTTGAGTGATGTGAAGGAAGGGAGGTGCTGGATTTTAAAGAGTCAGCTGCAGGACAGGTAACCTGCTCCTAACACTCCAGGAGCCTTTTGAGCTTTGGAAATGCCATTCTGGTTTTTTTGTTGTTGTTGTTTTTTATGAAACGGAAAGCAAATAAAGGATGGAAGATGGTATTAAGGGTAAAAAGGATGGTATTAGGTAAAGATGGAGAGATGCGGAATGACAGAGCTGCATAGCTATGTTAGGAAAGGATCTAGGGGACAGGGATGGGGATACGCATAAGGAGAAAAGCAGAGAATCAGTGGGGGACCACTGACGCCTTTGAACACAGGACACAGAGGGAGCTGTAGTAAAGTCATTAGAAGGAGAGGAAGAGCAAGGAGTAAAGGGAAGTTAGGCTACATGGCCATGCTAATGGGCTGCATGGGTAGCCCTGGCAATGCATGAACCCCTTCTGACTTCAGCTGCATTTGGAGTACACAGTTGCTTCAGGTGTCAAGAACTCTCCTATTTTGGGTTTCTCAGCTCCACTCACTAGGTCAATCATGGAGGAGACCATGGGAGGTTGAAAAGGTAGAAGGGAGCTGGGTGATGTGAGGTATCACTGGCTAGATCCTCGCCTTCAGACCTGTTAGAGGCTGTAATTAGTTACATTCCAAACACTTGTACTCCTCAGTCCCAGTTGTCCATGACTACAGTTCAAGAACCAGCCAGGAAGCCTTGCGTCAATTCTCTGCCCTTGAGCTGAAGTCTTACTAAACCACCTGCATCTTTATCTTCTTCTCCAGACAAACTCTGCTTTTTGAGAAGCCCTCAGGGGGGGAAAATCAAAGGAAGTCAGTTGATGGCAGCAGTAGCCACAGCAGAAGAGAAGACATCGGTGGGAAGGTTCTACAAGACTTAGGACTTAAGAGTACCATAGGGCAGAACAGTACTCCAAAGCATTGTCCCCTTGTCCTAAGGCAGTTACTTCATCATCTCAAACAGCAAGGCCTTTCTTAAATGTTTCCATAAGATAATTGCTCAGTATCAGTAAGCCAATGTCCACCAACACAGCTAATAAATTAGACCATTGGTCCCAATAATATAAAAGCGTTATTACTGTTTACATTATAGGTTAAGAGCCTGCATGCAAATGAGGACATAGCGGTCTTTTTCCTTTCTGGAATGGGGAGAACCCACACAATATTGTGCATTATAAGTCTGTTTATTTTCATGTATATTTTGTGATTTTGGTTTTCTTTAAAGTTTAATAATGTTCCATTTTTATATACGTCAGATTTTCATTATTTATTTATCTATTCATGGCCATAGAGGATGTTTCAATTCCCATGCTACTATAGCTAATTTATTACTATGCTAAAGTAGCAATAACCAAATATCTCGATGATAACTGCCTTAGTTTATGCACAGGAGTGTCATACACACACATACACATATGTACTTACACTAGAATAATACTTAGAAGGGAAAACAAGGAAGGTGATAGGAGGTGATGAGGAGGGATGGGACTCAGGCAAAGGACACATGATTCATGAAAGGGGATGTAATTATTTTTGTAGTTTTAATTCTGTATTTTTTTCTTTTTTATAGTGAATAACTGCATAATAAATGTAATTGATAGTGAAATTGTTAAGCCTTAAGTGAAGCCCCAACCTTCAGGATGTTATGCCAACATCCTGAAAAAGTTCATGGAGATATACAGAATCTGGGGCCAGGAGAGTGTTTGAGTGGCCGCCTTAGCCTCAGAATGTTTTATTTGGGAGTGAGTTCATTCCAATAAAGTGAGTTTTATATTTTAAAAAGGAAAAAAAAAGTACCAAGAGCTAGGACTGTGGATTGGAACAACTTCATCTGTTCCATCTGAGACGATGAGAAGTGAGAAGATATTTGAGAGGTCAGTGCTCATCATAGTGAATGCTCCACTCTCTTCCTTCTTCCTCAGAAAAGCTCCCCATGCCTTTAACAGGAACACATACCCTCTCTGTTCATCGGTGCTGTAGGAGTAAGCGCTCTCATGCATACCATTGTATAGGAACTGCGTGTTTCACATAGCCTCAAAAAGTCTGTTCTGGACACATTCCTAAGACATCATTACCTGCCACTTAAACACATGATGCTATTTCAATGCTGTGTGGTTATCACCTCTAGTTTCCTCGCTACTGTACTGATGACCATGGAATGGATATTTTTCTGGGTCGGGAATCTATTTGCTGTCACAAAAGTTCAAGAAATTTCTACTTCTGGTACAGTATGCTCAAAATACGCTGCGTGAATTAAATTTCTTTCAATTTCACATCACTTTTAGGTATATAATTCCTGCACTTCTTCAAATAGCTAAATGAAATTATGAATGGATCTCAAGAATACATGAGGACGAAGTATTTTGAAGTAGACCCTCTTCAAACAATTGTTGCAAGGAAAATCGGCAGAAGGAAAGCAATTGTGTCAGAGTTTGTTTTTCCGCCGCACATAAGCAAAAGCATGAGTTTTCAAAGGAATTAGAGCCATTATCCGGGGAGTTGCTGTCAGTGCGGCGGGATGAAAGCTATTAAAGAGCCACAAAGTAGGAGCGCATGGAGCTGATTGGAATCGATAGTGCACTTCCAGTAGGGGTTTGGAGAGGCACATTCTGGCGATGTGGAATACGGCTGGTAATTAAACAGTCATAACAATCTGAAGCTGGAGGGCTGACAGGCTCACGGCCTGGCGTTACCAGCGCTGATGGTCTAATAGTCAATCTGTAGTGGTCCTCTTCAGCTTAAATAACATTTGCCAGAATGCTCAGTCAACACTTTTCACTCTTTATTAGGCATTCTACGGAAGGAGCGGTGCGGAGCCTGCTGTGACCCGGAGATTTTGAGGCGTGGAGGTTCTTCTGGAGAGCGGCTTGGGCGGGTGGAGCAGGAGAGAACAGAAATCCTACCCAGTAAGAACTCCCACTTGCTGGCCAGCTCAGTGATGAGTAATATATAGTCTGTGGGTCCAAGTCAGACTCCTCTCGTCATTTTAATTACCATAAATTTAAAACCTGACCAAAAAATATGGGACCAGCACCAGAACCAGGCTGACGCTCTTGAGTTCATTTCTTTTCTATGGCATCCATGGGCTGTGCTGACAGAGACTAAATACTTCTGATGCACACAGGAGGCTGGCTGGGAATGTGAGGAACAGGCAAGCAGATTCCGCACACATTGGTGCCTGCCCTTTACCTGAAAGATGACTGAGAGCAACTTAGTTTACTGCCCAGATTATTCTTCTGTCCAGTTTCTAACCTTAAAATAACGACCCTCATGGCAACTCCATGCAGAGCTGGTGTGAATGCTGAGCTATAATCACGTTCAGGGCTCAGGGCAGCAACAGTGTGCAGTCAATGCTGACCAGGGCGTTCAGAGAGCAGAATGCTTGTTGGGTACATGTCCCCACAGTATCCAAAGTACTGCAACAAGACCCTAATGACTGCAGTCTAGATTCAGGAGATAGCCAATGAATATTTTGACCTTCCCGAGTCAAACTTGCTGCGTTCTCAACACTGCGCTGAGCAATTCCCCATCACTGTTCTCGGTTCGTCGATCACCAGGCCATTGAGGAGCCGGCCTACTTCATGTGAGTTTGATTCCAGACCCTACGTTCTCTCTGCCGTATCATCTGATCACAGAGGCGCTATGGTAAAGTAGAGTCTTAATGCCTGGGGCAAATCATTCTGAACATTGCATTGGGATGGTATTACCAGGAACATAGGCATTCTTCTGTCCGTCTCACCTGTCAGTTGCCTTTGTGAATTAATTTGTTAAGTAAAATTAAGTTTACTAATTGATCCCAGTGTGTTGAATAGTACTTTTTTAATTGTACTTTTTAAAGTTCAAGGTGTAGACTAACATAAAACACATTACTCAGCATGGAAAATGAGTGCATACATATGTAAGTACTTGCAGTTGTTTAGAAAGGCCTGGAAGAAACTGGTAATTGAGGCTGGTTCTAGATGGGAAATGGGGTGAATAAGAGATAATTAAGGCCAGGGCTGAGACTTGGAACCTTTGAATAATGTATCCTGTGCACACAACAATTACTTAAGCCTAATTTTAGATCATTTTCATGTAGCTGTAAACATAGTTAATATCACCCAAAGAGCCTGAAATGGAAGTCTTGCTGCTTTCTGAGTAAAGCTGAAGGAGCAGGACAGAGACCATGGCCAGTTCATCATCAGTTCACAGGATAGGTGGAGTACGGAAGGCGTGTCTAAGCCAAACCTGCTTTGTTACATCTATTCTTCCCACCAATATATTTTTGACAGGACTCTAAATACCATAGCTTCTGCTCCTGGAACACCTTGACATCAGGTAAAAGCGCAAATACAGAGACTATAAAAGCTGCCATCTTAACACACAGCAAACACACTGTCAAGTCCATCAACTGTGCCAGAGGATGTTTCCTATGTAAACTATCGTCTTCATACACTCAGAAATCTATTCACCCCAACTGAGTACCTACTGCACCATGGAACGCATTCTAATGGATCCTAATCATTTGAATGGTGGTCTCAAAAGGGGTCTCACAGTGCCTTTAGCTTTGCAAATGGAAAACTTAGCTTTTGAATTTCTTCACTATACTGGCCTGTTATGTTTTTTGTCACTAGGACGAGTCAAGGTAACCCTAACAACAGGGCCCTTGATATCTTCATACTTAAATTTTATCTTGGGAAGTGGGAATAAGTCCCCAACTTTCATGGGGACTTAGAGATTTAAATAATAACCAAGAAAAGGAGGGAAAGTGAGAAAGCCAGAGAGTCTGAGAGACTAGGTATGCATGAGAGAGCACGTAGCGCCGTGCCTACCTTGGGTTCGATTGATAAAGAATAGCTCAGAAGAAAAAGTATCAATATTTCCAACTAAATGAGTAAACTTTGGTCCCTTAATCCATCTTAAATTACACCCTGCCTATTTTCGGTTTCTCAAGGGGAAAAGATGAAAATGAAGGCTCAATTCTTCATTTGTTATTCTCTTTAACAAGTTAACAACAACAACAAACCCAACACAGCTCTTGTACACAGTAGCTATAAAAACTTAGAAATAACAAAATACAGTTAAGGGCAAGGAAGTAGAAGTAGAAAGTGTGGGACCAATCCCCTCACTCTGAGGCAGATTAGGAAAATGGGCGGGCTGAGTTTTGAAGAGAAAAGTTCTAGGATGGTATGTCTTCTTTAGGAAAGATTAGGTCTCTTTTCAGGCAGAGTCAGAGAAAGTTGGTATACAGAAGGACCTAGGCCAGGGGTTTTCAATCTTCTTAACGCTGCTATGCTTTAATACAGTTCCTCACATTGTGGTGATCCCAGCCATAAAATTACTTTGGTTGCTACTTCATAACTGTAATTTTACTACTGTTATGAATCATAATATAAATATATGATATGCAGGATATCTGATATGTGCCCTCTGTGAGAGGATCATTTGATCTCCAAAGGGATTGTGACCACAGGCTGAAAACCGTTGACCTAGGTGGTCGTGTAGACGGGAGACACAGGGATGAAGCAAAGGCAGGAAATTGGGGCCCATTGAAAGTAACCTGGTCTTTAACCACTCAGTCAGTGTGGACCAGGCCCAGAAGAAGAATCCAGACTTGCAGATGTTCAAGGCACAGTTCTTTTCACTGACATCCAGCAACCCCAGCCGCTATTGGATACCATCGGCTAAATTCTGGGCTATGATTATGACTCACTGAAATGTTTAAATTGCTCTAAAATGAACTTTCTCTGAGAATACCCAGCATTCCCTAGTGCTGGATAATTTCTGTAAAGGGGAATATGTTATTTTAGTTCATAGAAATGGGGACTTTAGAAGCAGAGAACAGTGTTTCAAAACAAGAGCGTCCTTTGACAGCCCCGGAAGCTGTTTGGCTGCAGTCAGGATGCTTATCGCTCCACGAGGGTAGGAAAATTAAAAGTTGGAAAGCTTGCAACCTTTCAGGAGTTTTACTGCTGACACTTAATAGGCCGCCGAGGCTGTCTTCTTTCTTCACAGTGATGACATGGCTTGTGGGAAAATCAGCTCCTTTTCTCAGCTCTCCTTTGCTTATCAAATGCCTTCCTGTGGCTTGCACGCTAACTCATTCGTTTCTGTGACCTTGGGCCATCCAGAGGAAGACTGGAACTATCATAGTCTTGATATTTAACAACAACAACAGCAAAATAAATAAATAAATATTAAAATAAAAAAAAGCAAAGTGAAGTTAGCTGTCTCTGGCTGAGCTCACGGTGGAAAGGAGTTTTCTGGATATTCCTTGTATTTGAGGAAAAAAAGGTAAGATCCTCATTTTGAGGATAAGGCATGAATGGTTTTCCTTTCCAGTTCTTCAGGTCAGTATACCATTGATTTCATCTCCTTGTTGATTTTTTTTTTTTAATTTTGAACAAAGGAAGACCCTGGCAGTAGGTAGCACACAAAATATTTTGTAGAGACACTTACTGGCTACCTGGTAAGGTATGGTATCCGACTTGACAGACATAAAACCACTGTCTGCTTGTATCTTCAGGGAGGTGCCTTGTGAGTAGAACCCGCTGTTCTGTACTGTAGCCATTAGACAGTATCCAAAATGCCAGGGATGGCAGAAGGGAATAACTTTATCTAACAGGCCCCGACTGGGAATAAAATTACATGTATCCAAAGTATTAGAAACACACACAATAGCTGGATAAATAAATAAGTGATCCTAAAATTGATTTCCGGATCATCATGTGGCCTGCTGTTTTCCTCTTGCTAGAGTGAGTCAGCGCACTCCGGGGATCACTTTGCATGAATAAGACTGTCTAATCAGTGTTGGAAATCTGGCTGAGCCTTCCCATTGAGGGCTGGGAGCAGATGCTTGGCTGGTAGAAGATGCCATATGCACAGGTGTCAGCTTCATTTGCCTCCATAAAACCTCAGCCTTCTGTTCAACATAGCCCCATAGAGCTGCAGGGTTCACACTCCCAAGTCATGCACTCCAGCAACAGGTCCTTCCTAGGCTCCCACCAAGCCAACCTCGTCCTGTTCCTCTTTCTTCCACTGCCTTCCTAAGATTGTTGCTGTTCTTTCCAAACATTTGGTCCCTTGTGAAGAAGGACAGGAGCATGGACAGTGCTTACAAAGTAGCTCTAACCTAACAATAGAAATAACCATATAGTGCCCATTTTCTCCATCTCTCTTCTAGGATTCTTTTTTTTAATTAATTAATTTATTTATTTATTAAAGATTTCTGTCTCTTCCCCACCACCGCCTCCCCTTTCCCTCCCCCTCCCCCAATCAAATCCCCCTCCCTCGTCATAAGACCCCTCGGGGCCATGAGAAGCTGGTGACATAGTATCACAGCCCACAGTACTTAGCAATGGCAGGCTTTGCTTAAGCTCTAGGATTTGGTAGTCACTGTGGCGAAACAGGCACTGCCTCAGGGAGGAGTAGGGTGGTATAATTACTTTATTGAGATTGCTAGTTTAACATCTGAATTTCTTATTGCACTGTAAGATCTGGCAGGAAGGTACCATACCTGTCTTCCTTAAGGCTACAACTCCATGACAGTAAAGTTCTGAGAATAATAACAACCTTGAGGTTTGTTGCAAAGGATTAAGCAGGATCTATGGATGTAAAGAACTTAGCCCATTGTTGAGAACATAACAGATACTCAATAAAGATTTTGTTGAATGCAAATAGCAGAGGAAGAGAAGGAAGAAGAAAGTTGGTAACCCAAATTCAAGCCTGTCTTCAAGTTTAATTTGCTCAGGGATACTGACAGGTACCTAGTTCTTGCTGGGTACCAAGTTTTATATAACTTTATCTAATGCCTATGACAGTGACACTGGTTACTCTCATCATTACACCCTTACAGATGAAGAAGCTAAGACCCTTGGGGATTCAAATCCCTGATCATCAGAGAAGAAAATGGCAGTTCTGGGTTTAAACCAGATTAATCCTTGAGTGAGAGGAATGATTTCTATGGCGCATTAGTTTAGTGGAACTTGCAATGGTAGAACCTGGTTGGATAATTCAGGCCATATGAACCAGCAATATAGTAAGCAATACAGTTTTATTTTTTAATTGCTTGGGAAGTCTTGTAGAGTAAAATAAACAAACAAGCAACAATAAAAAAAAAACCCTAGTGTGGAGATTTCCAGGTTACTGAAGGATGATGGACTACATAGTAATATAGGAGCTTGGGATCTGAGCACATCTCAACTGTTTTCCCATCCAGCCTGGGGAAGAATTTGTGATGTTCGAAGGAGAGGACACACAACGGAGTCAGTTAGGCAAGTGATCAAAATAGTTAGGGGCATTAAGTTGGAAAGAGTACAGAATCTTTCTAATCTGTGCCTTAAGGAAATAGTCTTTACCCTGGTGGAGGAGAGCTGTGATTTCACTCGGCAATTTGGACAATATGATAATGTATCTTCATTTCCACAAATGTGCCTCAAACCCCAGAGTCAGCTAGGAAATGAGCGCTTGGAGCACAAATCAAGGAACCTCTAGAGACAATCCCTAGATCCAGGAGGGAAGCCAGAAGATTGGAAGCAACAGCACAACAGAAGCTGATAACCAAGGCAACAAATCCTGGAGATTTGTTGGGACAGAACTGTGTCCTTTTCAAAAATTCGTTTGTTTAAGCTCCTGCTCCATTATCTCAAAACAAGACATTTTGAAGATAATATCATTAAGGCAAAACACAAATAAAATATCACTATATTTCATCTTTTCATCTAAAATAAAATTTCACCCTTTTCATCTAAAATAAAAAGAAAGCTATAACTGATATAAAAAACTATATAATAAGTACAATAACTATATCTGATATATATAGGCAATAAGTACATCAAAAATGGCTAGTCCATCTGCATTTGACAAATTCAGAGATAATACTCCATTATCTATCCTATCTTGGTGATTCCAAAGTCTTGTACCTAACTTACTTTCCATCATAACTTGCATTACCATCTTAAACCACATTGAGACACGGCCATTAGGGTAGACTCTGGTTCGTAACCGTCGTTAGTGTCCTTATCAGCAGACGACATCAGGACACACACAAGAGGCCTCGGAGATACACTCCTACAGGAAGACTGTGGAGACACACAGAGAGAAGCTGTTCATCTGCAAAGTATGGAGAATGGTCTTAGGAGAGCCCATTCTGGACAACGCCTTTATCTTGGATTTCCAGCCTATGCAACCACCAGGATTCGGGCTGATTAAGGCACTCAGTCTGGGGAGTGTTGGTATGGCAGCCTCAGCAGAGCAACCCAGGCACAAGGGAACACGTGGATCATTCTGAGGCTCTTCCGGGAGAGAGGGAGGAGTGGAAGGGGTCAAGGAGAGGCAACATGATCACTTCACATTAACAGTTCCAAGGTCCTTCTCAGCATATTCTAATAGTGTTCTTGTGGAGGATGCTCCTTTGATAGTAGCCCCTTGAAGGGTGAGTCATAATGGTTTGGAGATAATGATAAAAGCCCAAGACAAAAGTTGATAAATATTTAGAAGGCTTTCCATAATCATAAGACTTTGCAACAAGCAAGTATCAGAGAAGGCAACCCCAAATCTATCCTGGATCTATCAAGAAAAGTCAAGAGCCAGCAACTCTAAGTTCACCTCTAAATGCTATAAAGACCTGGCTTTTCTTAAGATGGCAATTTTCTCTGGTAAAAACATTTCCATGATATTACATTGGGAGGTGAGAATGCATAGGGCATATAACAGTCCCCACAAGTTACTTAACTCCATCAGCATACATTTTTATTATGCAGGACCTTTCTGTCTCATGCTGGATACTCCAAGGCTGGCTAATTCCTTACGAATATGCTAAAGCAATATGGAAACGAGGAAGACTTAGAAGCTCGAGCAAAATTAAAAACATTTGATTCCCATAAGCCATGGTGATTACACAGCCATACCTAGGCCATAGGCATATATAACTTTTACATATCTTAAGGACACCTGCGTGAGGGATTCATTATCTCTCACCTGTGTCTTAATGCATTGACATTTTTAAACCTTAAAACTTTCTCAGTAATCTGTGACCTGAAACTTAAGTATTACGTGGTTTGACTGTTCATGCACATGTCAGTTAGCATGGTGGAATGATGCCAGCTAGCTAGTCCTGTGCTCGCTCTAAAACTGACTTGTTCTGGGACGTTCCACATGTCGCATACCATCTGATCTCTGATTTTCTTACTTCGGACACAAAGTATGAGCCTTCGAAGTGAGTCTCTGAAGGGCAGATGGAATACAAAGTTCTTCACTCATGCTACTCCATTTTGCCGTCTCAGTCTTGGTAAGCAATAGGTATTATTACCTTCATCCAACCCCACAGTGCTGTGGAGACCTATTTAGTGCTCTAAAGAAATGCCTAATATCTGAAAAAACATCAAATAACTGGTAGTTGGCTGTACATCGTTTTCAATTTTTTTTTTAAAAAAAAGTCCATGACTTGTGTAGTATATGTACACATTCTACTGGGTTTTTCTAAGAAAGAAGGGAACAGAATTTGTATTCCAATCTGACCCTATAAAATGATCAGTTTTTAAGAGAAGACTCTAAATGGAAGCAATCTCAAGCAGACTTAATTGGAGGCAATATTAAAATTCAGAAGCCACTTAAGGGGTCAGCGGCTTAAAGCGTTGACTTCCAAAGACTAAGGGAAGATTTAGGGCCAGTGTGTGTCAGGAGGACCTCATGAAGCCTGGCTTTCAACCTTCTCTCCATTTCCTCCCTGATTTAGAATTTTTCTCAACCTCTTTCTCATTGATCACAAATGCCTTTTCCTATTTGTAATCCAATTAGTTCTTAATTCAGACTTAATTCCAAGTCTCCCACGAAAGCATAGTGCACGTGACCAAACCAATCCAGTTGATGTAGATGCCAGGGAGTTACCGTGTTACCGTCAATAAGTGGGAACTACATAGTACACAGTAGGCTGGCGAATGAAACAACTGGGCAAACCAATGCCAGGGTATGAACGCGTATGTTTACCTCTCTATCCATGTGTTGTAATCCTAACACCCAAGGTGATGGTGTCAGGAATCAGGAGGGAAGAACTTCCGAGAAGCTCTTAGACTATATGGATGGACCCCCTCATGACAAAAATAAACCTCTACAAGAGCCCCGAAACCCTGACTTGTGTGAAGGTCCAGACAAAGGCACCGTCTGCACACCAGAAAAAGAGCCCATCACATCATGAGCATGGACTTCTCAGTCTCCCAAACTGAGACAACAACTTGCTGCATAAGAGCTAGAAGCAATGCAAATGGACTAGCACCCCAATTTCTCAAGACCCGGGAAAGTATAAACAAGAATGCCCACTAGAAAAGCCACCCTTCAAAAGACGTTTTGAATGAAATGGAAGTAGACAAATAGCATAGGATTTACATTGTTAGGGAGGCAGAGACGGCACTCAGGAGGCAGAGGCAGGCAGATCTCTGAGCTTGAGGCCAGCCTGGCCTACTTAGTTTCAGGCCAGCCTAGGCTACACAGAGAAACTTTGTTTCAAAAAAATTTAAAAGGATATGTATATTGTCTTCATTATTTAAAAAGGGTTTGTTACAGAAAACAAACCCTTGAGGCTAAGTAACTGTCCTCCCCTTTCATCTAGCTTTTTTCTTTTCTTTCCTATTCTTTTTCTTTTCTCTCTTTTTCTTTTTTTGTTGTTGTTTTGTTTTTTGGAGACAGGGTTTTCCTGTGTAGCTCTGTAGACCAGGCTGCCCTCAAGCTCACAGAGATCCAGCTGCCTCTGCCTCCTAAGTGCTGGGATTAAAGGCGTGTGCCTCCTCTGCATCACTGCTCAACTCTTTGTTCTGAATGTAACACAGCTATTCCTCCATGATGACCAATCTTTCACCCTTCCTCTGCTCTTTAACATCCTCACCAGACATCCAACGGAAGCTTCAGAGCAGCGTGAGAGGAGGATGCGCACGGGAGTCCCTTATAATTTGCAAAGCTCAAGACAAACACATGCCGGTCTCAGAGAGCTGCGCCTGTCACCCATAAGCTCTCTATTAAATTACGGAAAGGCACAGTACATATTTATATTTATTTTCTCCCAACACATGGCGTCTCAAGAATTCCAGAATCTAGTCTCTGTTCTGTTCCAGCAAGAACAGCTTAGCAGCGAACTAAAGCTGTGAGGCCAATCTTGCTTCATAAGAAAGCTTCTTCTGTTAGGCTGCCGAACTGGGTGGGGCAATGGTTCGTGTAGTCCCTCTGCCCGCCAGGTCTCCCTTGTGAGATCATAGCCAGGCAATTGTTAGTGCAAAGCTCTTGCAATGCCAAGAGAAAGAGTAGAGCTTAAAACTTTGATACAATATTTTGAGAATTACATATATTATATCAAAGTGCTTTTGAAATAATCTCCTTTTTGCCTATTTCTACACTCAGTTTCTCCTTCCCCTTCCTTTCCATCTCAAACCTTACTCCCGGTAGCAGCCGGAGAAGGCAATTGATTACAAGCACCCACAGGGGTGTGAAGTGGGAAGGGAATTACATAAGCCCACCTGTTGCTCATGATTCCCCTTAATAAAAAAGAAAGGGCGTCCTGCAAGCTAGAGTCATGGGGGAAGGAGACAGAAGGGTGGTTTCCTTAGAGCAAAATCATACAGACTAACTTAAACACACAGATGTCCTTTTATCTAAAAAGGGTTTTCCCCAAGAAGCTTGAGTTTCCCTGTACAGGCACAGGCACATGTGGATTGTTTAGCGGCACACCGGGGACCCTAAAGAGTGGAAGCTACTATTCGTGGAGGAGGTAGAGTGGACTTTGATGTTGGATGGGAACTCTTTGGACCCAGTGAAAACCAGAAAAACAAGAGGACAATGCACCAGGCAAGTTCTGGGTCCCCAGTGTTTGGATTGGGGAACGGAACACATCTAAAAAGTTGTCATAACAAAACGACTAATGTTGGGTTCCACACCCTCCTGACATTTACCTCAGCTACTAAGTATTAAATATTTACAAAGCACTTGGGCTTGCAGAGTGCTTCCTAATTCTTTTTTTAAAAAAACTTTTTGCCTTCTGCCCAGATGGAGAAGTGTTGCTATCACTCCTGTTTAATGGGGAGGGGAGGGGGAGATCATAAACGCCATGTGACTTATTCAAACTGCAGCATCAACAGGGAGTCAGAGCGGGCTCGAGTAAGCACGACACAGTGTGCCCAACCCCAGACGCCAACCGTAACCAGTCTTTTCCCAGGGGAAGTCAGCCAATGGCCCTAAGAGAAATCCAACAGGAAGGCAGCTGCCGGTTTCCTTTCTCTAATCTGTTTTGCTACAGGCAGGGTGCTTAAGCTTTTTAATTTAAGTAGCATGGGGAAAGCTAGAGGGGAGGAAGTGTGCCCTGCTTAACACACGCTCTCTGTCCTCTCTCTCTCTCTCTCTCTCTCTCTCTCTCTCTCTCTCTCTCTCTCTCTCTCTCACACACACACACACACACACACACTCACTCACACGAAGCCCTGAGCACCTTCGCTCTTTACTTCCAATGTATGGCCCCTGGCTGTAGGCTCCATCAGTCTGTGGTAGAAAACAGCCCCTGTTGGGAGTACTTTCCTGTATCTCTGGGGCTTTGTGTTCCATTGGCTTGAAAAGCAATCAAACCAGATTTTCATGAAACAGCATGGCGTGTGTATCAATCCAGGCTTGTAAAATACAGAGCAAGTTACTGTGGGAGGTCCTTAGATCACTCATACTAGAATCTAGAGACAGTCAGTTAAATGTATGTATCACACTGATCTGAGGTCATTTATTTTTCTTGCAGAATGCAGGGTGATTGAGTGAGAAACTGTACCCCTAAGATTTCCTACTTCAGCTACACAACTCCTATATTGAACACCGTTCTACAACAAAGAACAGACATTCTCCCACTTTAAGCTACTGATTAGTTATTTCAAGCCCTATAGGTATCATTTCATCAATCTTTTCCATGCAGGAGCTTCATATGGTATCCTTACAGTCTAGAATAATAGATTGGTGGCGGTTCCTAGCACAGCTCCAATTTCTGAACACTAAGCTATGGCCCTCTGCGGACCTTGCAGAGGGGAAGGTGAAAGAGAGCGACACAACCTTTGGAGGTGCCAGGAAGGAGGTGCAGGGCTCAGCCAAATGCAAATCCCAATTTCTATCTTCAGAAAAAAACGCCCAGGAAGAGAACATGCACAGAAATTCCCCAGTGTGCAGAAGGCAGTCAAAGCAGTGTGAGGAGGGATGGGATGGGGGTAGACGACAGGAAGCTCTGCTGAGGCCCTGCGGAAGTCATCAAAGAGGCCTCCACTTCCCTGAGAACAAGGGCAGAGCCATGCAGAGCAGGGACATTGCATCTACCTCAGCCACAGAAGAGCAGGGTGGAGGAACAGTGCTGTGGCCTCACACTCCACCCAAGCTGGGAGAAAGCTGAGTCCAGCAAATAGCGTGTTCCAGTTTTAGTCTACTCTCTCTTACTTGTCTGTTACATGACACATACACGTGTGTGCACGCGCGCACGCGCACACACACACACACACACTCTAAAGTGGTTCAAAATGAAATGACTAATAGGCTTCTCAGGATTACTCTTGTTTCATAGTCAGTGATCACTGATCAGGGTTTTGGAGACCTACAAGAGTCTGTGAAATAAGCCACAGAATTACTTTACTGTTAAGGACAAAGACCCGTCTTATGCATCTGGTGGGAGTTGGCTTTTTGCTCTAAAGTATGAGACTACTCTATGAAGGGCTGTCACTGCTACTGAGAGACTGCTGAAAGCATCTTGTATAGTTTTGTGTATTTAAATCTCTAAATCCTTATGTACATCCCAGTCCTGAGAACAATAGAATTAAACAAAAGAAAAGAGAAGATGCTACAATCAGCTGTCTGCACAGTCTTCCTTAGGTAACTATCATTGCCCTAGCTGTACTTGCAAGACAGGCGAAGTCCACAATGTTCCTAATATCTCTGCTTGTCAGTTGGATATCTTTGGCTCTTGCATTACTAAAAGCCATAATACAAATTAAGAGGTGCATTTTCCTCATTGAATGGCAAGCTTCCCTTGACATTCTTGAGGTATAAACTGTTGACTATACCAAGGAAGCAGAAGTTCTTTATGAATATTTCTACTCAGCTGTTCCACCAGGAAACCTGTGATGCGTAGAGAAAAAGCATGTTAGGTAGTCCCCATGAAGCTAGGTTGTAGGACAAACCTCTTAAAGACAGACTGGCTGTGCTTCGTCATCGTCTGGAGCCTCGTAATTGCATAGAACATTGAGTTAATTACAAAAACAAGATCAACACCCATCTCTTGGCTTCTTGACAAGTGCACCTGATACTTGACCAGCATCATCTCTCTTAAGGGATGTCAATATTCTAGACAGGAATAAACAGCAATGTGAATGGAAGGCTGATGAGGGTGGGGCCAATGAGAATACCTGGGGTTAATGGATTGGATGTCAGCAAAGCAGGCTGGAAACCTAGCAAGTGGAATTTGATTGGTAGCAACTGCTAACGTATGACTAGCATATCTCCCTTGACAAGGCATGACCCCCTTAAATTTATGGATGAAGCATTAAACAAACAACATCTAGTCTGACGTCTGAGGTTCTTTGAGAGGAGGAGGTCATCCTTGTGCATTCCATTTCTGGCTACTATATTGACAGATGATATGAAGCTCCCTAAAACTCTTCGTTGCTAAGCAATGACTCCGACAATCTAGAGGGCATTTATTTTGCATCTAAGAATCTAATATGAAAAATTCATGTCTCTGTGAATACGGTGTCACATACATAAGAACATGTATGTTGACAGGCAGGCAGGTATGTACACTGTGTATGTGTAGATGTTAGAGATTAATGGTGGGTGTCTTCTTCAACTGTCTTTTACCTCACTTTTCAAGCCAGGGTCCCTTGCTGAACTTAGGGTACACCAACTTGGCTAGACTAGACAGCCTGGAACTCGTTCTGTAGACCAAGCTGACCTCAAACTCTGAGGTCTGCCTGCCTCTGTTTCTCAAGTGCTGAAACAAAAAGCCAACACACTTGACTCTAAGTAGAATTTTTTAAAAGAAAAATATATTATTTTTCTGATCAGAGAATCCCTCAAACAGGAAGCCAAAATAATGGAAAAGTTTATGTATTTGTTTCTATTTCTCTCCTCTTAATTTTATTAGGATATAAATCTGATTAACTTAATTTTTGAGGATGGTACAGGTGGACTCATTCTACCAAAAATTAAATTAGAGGAGAAGCATCTGCATGTGCCTCAAGAAGCCAACGACTTTATTTCAGCAAATGAAAATCACTGGTGGCCTTACAATTCTTCAAGACAGAAAACATGTCGTCACAGGGAGACACATGTAAGTTATCTCTCTTAGCTCTTGTTCCAGCCCTGGAAGCTGAGTCACCTGCAGAGGACAGATCTTTCCCTGCTCCCCCAGAACACACACACTCAGAACCAAACCTTTGCAATTACTCTTAGTGTGTTTGATGTGGTATGAGCTCAATGCCATTTTACCAGGCTGGACAGCATACTGCCATAAATGTTGAGGAACACAGAAGGTGGGCACATGTTTTCTTTCCATTTCAATACTTTCGTTTATATAGTGTTGGTAGGTTTTTTTTTTCCACCCTGGGGAGAAATTATGCAGAGATGCCCATAGAGATTAATTTAGTGGATTTAGCAGTGGACTCTTAAAAACCAAACAAAAGCAAGCAGCGAGGGCAAGCTCCGAGTAGTGATGACCAAAGCTCCCAGTGTCGTTGCCATGTTTAAAGCAAACAACTAAAGTAACACAATACCACTTTTCGTGAACTGATTTGGCAGAGTTCTACAATACCGGTATCTCAAGCTCACCAGATTTCTGGTAATATCCTTTTCTTTGGCTACCCAAATAAAGCGGCTGGCTGGTCTCCATCACTGCACCACAATTCCCAGGTTCATTCTGTCCTTGGTATTTTAGCTGGCTGACATTTATGAACTCCGTTACCCAGGCTCCCTTGCTCTCTGAGTTCCATGCTGTCTGGGTACTTTGAGCCCACAGACAGGTAGAAACAAAGAGCATAGCCACTATTTCAATAATCTCACCTACCTAGACACCATTTCTGACAGAACTATAGGAGCTAGCAGTGGCCCCTCCTTCTATGGCTCCAGTGACTTTTGGTGACAGAGCTTTCCTCCTCTGAATTGGTCTCCAGGCCTCTGACTTCCACAGCTTCCCATTATGGTTGGGCTCCTCACCATCTTGATTACTGCCCCTTGTCCAGCCTGGGTTTTGCTGCGGCATACGTAGGTACATCTGTTTCCTGTCAGAACATCGCCTTGTACAGCCACAAGCCAGAAAAGGCCAGCATTTTCCTGGGCCTTCAAAAGATTTCAGCGACAGAACTATATTTTCTTATCAGGATTTGTCTCTCCCCAATTTCTCAGTCACCACAGGACCCTCTGTGTTTGTACCTTACCTGTCTTCAACGTGTCAGGTAGCTAAAAATGGCCCTGAAGTTGTGGTCCTTCTGCCTTCATGTCCCCAGCACTGGGATTACAGGACTGTCATCAGCATTCACAGTTTTAGGGAGCGATAGGGACAGAACTCAGGACTTCATGCACTTAAGTCAAGCACTTTGCCTGCTGAGCTACATGGAGCTACACTGCACAGCCAGGGGACTGGGTCTTGTTCGTACTTCCTCCGTCTATGGGGACTGTACCCCTTCCCTTCCCTCTTGCAGAGCAGGCTACCAAGTGAGCTCTGCTTAAGGAATGAGTGACTGATGCAGAAGAGTTTCTGTTTAGAGCACAACAGGAAACAAGTTAAACAAGTTAAAGGTAATTTTAGATGTGATGCAATTCCTTAGTCACCCACACGCCAGGGAATTTCAGGTTTTCCTTGAGTCCCACACAAGGTCACCGCACTATGCCTCTCCAAAGGCTTGTCCACACTTCCTCCCCGCTCCTTCATTTTAGTTCCTCAAAGTACTGTTCTAAGTTCTGACGTCGGGCACCATTGCTTCGTGTTTCCTCGATCTTAACTCTAAAGGCCTGCCCAACGGTCTATCTCAGAGGTTGCCCATTGCTCATCCGTCAAATCCACTGGGTTTCAAGACATTTTTATTGCAACACAGACGTGTCTTCTTATCTACAGCTGTTTCTTGCTGCTTCAAAGTATAGCAGTTATAACATAGATCTTAGAGCCCACAAAATCAAAAGTACTTGCTAGCAGGCTCTTGGCAGAAAGACATTACCATCCCCCATTTTAATCTTTCACAACTACAAAACAAACCAACAACAACAACAACAACAACAACAAAAAACGGGTGCTTTTCTAAAGAAAAGATACGTTCTTTCTGTAAGACTAATAGTGTCAGTTATCACCATAGAAAGATGGATCACAGGCCAGCTCTTAAAATAATGGTTTGTTTTTATTATTGAGTGCAATAAGCTCTCCATATTAGTAAATATTAGAGAAATGGTGGTTTCTATATTTAAACTGCCTACCCAAGTCACTTTCTCTGTAGGTTGTATCTCTTGGGAGATGTACAGGGCCTGTAGTCCATTAAAACCTGTTTTATCCACGTATTCTATGGCAATGAGTGCTTTTGAACAAAACTCGAGTTACTTAGACGTCGTTAGGAGAAAACAATCCAGACAGCCAATAGCTCAGAGTTAGGTGTTTTGTTGAAGCAGTGGGCTTGCTTTTATTTATTTATTTATTTCTCCCACAGAAAGCTGTTTCTGGTATATTTTCAAGTGAAATGTAGTCAGGTGAGCATGTAGGGTTTATAGGTAAGGCCTTAGTTTTCATTCAAAAACCAGAAGTTGTATATAGGCATACATATGTACAGATACCGTTGCAAATATATATCCATATACCTAGACATGTATGTACACAGAATATACTTATGCACAGATATGTACACATCCAAATGGAATAATCCAGAAGAGTGTGCTGTTTGTCTTTGAGTAGAGAGAAATAAAAAATATAATTATTTTCCTCTTTCTTCCTCTGTTCTTTTCCCACAGGAAACCAGTTAACACATTACTGACGATTTTGTGTTCGGTGAACTCTAGAACAGACCCTCTTATCGGCATTGGAAATACGTGGTGCCGGTTGGAGCATATCTGTGGGATTCTCTAAGCAACCCGAGCCATTCACACCCTTTTCCTCATGCAGCCAGACATCCCCTCAGAAAAACTACAGCCTACTCCTGAAACAAAGTCTGTGGTAGCAACTGCCAAACATCCTGTCCAGTCTGCTGATGTGGCGGCTCCTGCGTCCTCTGTATTAGATCAGGAAGCCATTGGGGGTGGGCTTTCCCCCACTTCTTTTAAAACCTATTCTAAAAATACATCTAGCCCCATAAATAGAAATGACGGACTATAACAACAACAAGAAGATGTGCCCCTCTTCCTTCTGTGGTCTGCAAACTGAGCCTGAAGCTTCTATCTGCTGAAGTATCCGGCATGGGCGGTAATGGTGGAGAATGGGTGGTAAAGTGATTAGCTGTCTGGGAAAGCCAGCCTCAGGCTTCAGGAGTTCTCTTTCTGGATCATGTTTGCCGTGGCTTGTGGAAAGCAAAACACATTAGATCTTCAATTCACCCTTCATCTCAGGACAGGGAGTTTCTGCAAAAAGTAAAAACCTAGGAATTCCTTCCAGGAGCAAGTGGTAAATATTTCGGTACCCAGCAATGACGATAATGAGACAGATGCACCTGATGCCATCCACTTTTGTCACTGTGATCTACAGCGATCTGGTTTCATTAAACATGGGAGGATGGGAATGCAAGAGGCAGACAGACGCAGGCATCTGTATTCCTGGCCATGTACCTTCACAGCTGTTGGATCTGGGTAGCAAAAGCCTATCGGAGCTTACATTTTCTTTTCAGCATGCAAAAGAACACTAGCAACATTAATGTGACTTTTGCTCTTGTTAGGAATAATGTCTCTCTCTATCAAGCAGTGCGGTACCTGGTGCTCCGTATGGAATAATACAGTCCAGCTGCTAATATAAATGCACAATGCCCTGCAAATACAAGTCACAAGATATAAACAAAAATCAGTGTATTTAACACCGGTTATCATCATCATCTTTTAATTTGTCCGGCATTCCAAACACTGAATCAGTGGCAGGTCTTGAAAAAAATTAGCCTGGAGTCTTCCAGGGATTAAGTAGGAAGTCTGAGCTAAAGCCTATTTCTGACTAGTTCTTTTAACAACCTGTTTTCCCCCCAACTTTTAAAATGAGCTCTTGGGCAAACATAAGCAGTAAGTAGCAAGAACAGTCTTTATACTGTTTGTTTCAGGTCTAGTTTGACTGAGACTGAGTTTTAAACTTCCTCTTTCATTGGATGCTAGCAGTCAACTTACTTAAGTTTTCTCATTCTGAAGACGTCTACTTAAATATTTTCTCATGTCTCAGTGCTCAATCAGTATACTTAACACGTACGACAGCAGCTCCTCTATATACCCACTATATACAGAGCTGAAGTGTATTCTAAGTTGCTGGTCATGTCCTGTGGTTGCCTATGTACAGGGAAGAGGTTTTTTTTTCTTGTAGTTGACTGTTGCATTGTTGGGTTGTTATGAAAGTCTGTGTATAAATGTTGATCAAGATTTTCAAAGAAGGAAACTGAAACAGGCCAAGAGGCAGTTAGGATCAACGATCTGCTTTGGGTTTAGAGTTGCACATTATGTCTGGGTGTGGCTCAGTAACCGCTCCGCTCTATGCTGCTACGTGGTTGCTGTGACCTGACCAAGGTCCTCATGAATTTTGATTCTGGTTTTCTTTTGGGGGAACAGATCGCCTGAGTATTTGAGTCAAAGAAATCACATGGTTCTTCCTAAGTTTTTACTTTGTGAGCCTCTAGACATCAGGGTTTATGAAGCAAGTGTTCACCTTGAAGCTTTCTGTCCCTGGTCATTCTAAGTGCTAAGTACTAAGAAAGCACCAGTGTGGTAGCAAGGCCAGCTATCCATACCAAATACCAGAATACTTCATTTCTAAGTCTAATAACCCTTCCTTCTCTCTCTCCTCTCTTCCTCCCTCTACCTTCCTTTCTTCCTCCTTCCATTCCTTCTTTCTTTCCTCTTTACTGACCATCCTTTCTAGACTCTGTAATTTATTCATTCATCAACATGTTTCATAAAAACAGAAACTAGCTCCTAAAACAATCCTTTACCTACCACGGAGCTCATTTAAGTAAATGAATACATAACATCTCATTGTTTTTTCTTACTTTTCACTAATAATATGGCAGAATTATTACTCTATATTACTAACATGAAAAGTATTACTGTTTGGAAGTAAATTATTTTTTATAAGTCCCATTCCATGGGTACAATATTATAATGTATTACTGTTTTTTTTTGAGATAGAATCTTACTAAGAAGCCATGGCCAGCTCTTAACTCTCTATGAAGATCAGGCTGCCCTTGAACTCAAGGCAACCCTCCTGCCTTTGATTCCTGGGCAGGTTGCCTAATGCAATGGTAAGAGCATCTCAGCTTTGTTGGAGTCTGTTGTGGGATGATTGGGAGAGTGACTGTTAGGGCTACCCGAGAATTCAACTTGTTAACATTTTCTATGGAGGAGAAGGTAAGAATGATGTGGGTATCATCTGAGGGAGCTCAGTGTTGTCTCAGAAGAAATGGGCAGTAGGGCTAGGTCAAGGCTACAGACCCTGGCTTGGAGACTGGAAGCCTAAGCAAGAACTTACCTTAGGGGAATGAAGACAAAGGTAGAAAGAGAGCTTGCAGGAAGAAACACACCTAGGAAACTGTGACAAAGGCTTAGATGGATGGAGCAGAAGGGTTGGAGGGGACCTGTCAATCAAGGAATATTTAGAAGATGAATGGGAATCACTTGATGTAGACAGATGGTCAAGGATGGACCAGCAATCTAGCTCTAGTAACTGAGCGACTTTATTTTCTATTATATCAGTCTTTTAGTTCACTGGGTTAATGCCTTTGGGGAAAGAGAATTGCAAAGAGGCTGTAAATGCTATAAGCCCCGTTCTTGCTTTCCCCATCTCTCCCACTCCTTCTTCAAAGCTGTGCTTCCATAAAAGAACTCTGAGCTCTCCTGCCATGCACCTGCTTACCTTCCTTTCCAACCTCTCTGCATAGCGTGTCCACCCCTGCCCCCTGCCCCCAACGTTATATCCCACCTCATTTACACTTCAATCTTTAACAGCACCCAGGGGTCACTTCCCTTCCAACACCTCTCATGATGGCACTGCTCCTCCTTCCTCCCTGCTCCTCCCTCCTCCCTTAGCCCTTCCTCGCTGTACTCCTCCTTAGCTTTTTCAACCTCAGATACCGAGAGCCAGGGGAGCAATTACAAAATAACTCCTAAGCCAGAAAAGTTGTTTTCAAAGCATGAGGGGAGGTGTGACTAGCTGCAGGCTGAAAGCACCCTCTAAATGACTCCTGGGCCTCAAGTCTGTGTTCCAATGGGAACTAGAGAACCAACAGGTCTGAGCTTTTCTAAGAGATTTCAAACTCTAAGGGGTGTGCGCACATGTGTGCATGCATGTATATGTGCGTATAATCTCCCAAAATATTCCCTCAAGATAAAAAAAGATGTATTTGTATTCGGGGGTGGGACGGTGGGAGTGGGGGATGTGTGTATGCTGGTGCAGGGAGGGGGGGGGGTCAGAAGTGAACACTGGATGGGTTGACCTGGAGACCTGGAGTGACTTTATAGGTGGCTTGTCAGTTGAGTCATCCCTCTCCAGCCCCTCAAAAAACATCAAAAACAAAAACAAACCCAAAAATATCTCTGAGAAAGCCACCACAAATATGCTAGGTAATAACCTCTGCTCTGTAGATTGCTTCTTCCTGTTTATACTTGTCCCACAGTGACCTAATCATTTACGATGTCTATTTTCCGGTGTCTTTTTGGCAGCTGCTTGAAGGCAAGCCCTAGGGTCTGTTCAGCACTCCTTTGTATTGTAGAGCAACTCCCTAAAACCTTCCCCATCCACAGGACTGAGTCCCAGCACTGTCACGTAGCAAGAACACAACAAATGGTCCAAACCCATGCATTTTTCCAAGTAATCATTCAGTGGAGCCAGATTGTGCCTATAAGGTGAAATCATTCGGTGGGCTCCTCAGTGCCGCACAACTCCTGGCTTGCTTTGGAATTCCTTCCTCGGTGATTTATTTGTCAGGCTGGTTTTTCTAGGTGTTGCAAAACTCAGATAACAGGCAAAAAATGCTTATCAGCCATTCATCAAAATGGAATCTCGTATTCACCCCTTCTAGATTTCTGTCCTCAGAGGCAGGCCACTTTGCTCCAACTTGTAAAAATGCTGCCAGTACAATTTGTAAAATGGTGTCTGACTCTCTGAAGGAAGCTGCCGTAGAAAGGGGGATTGATTAAAAAATAATTGGATACACTAGGGGTGTGTCTGGCTTTCGGTTTAAACGAAATTGATTAAGTAAAAGTCACGAATGCTCCTTTGTTCAGGCAAAGATACTGAAACATAAGGGGGAGAAGAAGAAAGAATGTTTCCCTCTGTCACGAAATGTCAGGTGGAAAATGAAAGGCAGGCTTCCATCTTCTGAGCAGAACCAGGTTTATGCACGAACAAAGGGAATTGTGATTTAAGTATGGGAAGGGCTCTGGGCGAATCTAAATGAACCCTTCATCCTGGAGCCTCCGCTCTAATATATTGAAAACTCATAGAATCAGCACGCAGCTTAAATATGACAGCAGGTTCCCAAGGAGAGGAACCCATGACTCTGGATTTCGTCCGGATACCTGCCTACTAGTGCCAAGAGAACAGGTTGGCTTGGACAGAGTGACGGCACGGATGGAAAAGTTTCAGTGAGGCAAGATAATGCAGGAGGCTTCATACACCAGCAAAAGGCCAAGTGAAGGGCTTCAGTTACACCAAGGAGAAAATATGTATGTGTATGAGTGTGTGTGTGTGTGTGTGTGGTGGGGTATAATTTGGGAACAACAATAGCAACAACAACAACAAAAAAACCCTTTGCAGTTTGACGTATTCATCCAGGCCAAGAATGTGTTGCCCACATTGAGGTGGCATCCAGGAGACTAGGTGAAGCTGTGAAGTAGTAGTGAATGAGTCTATGACGTGACAGCTGGGGACAGGAGGCATTTGACACAGGAGGGCTTCTGTAAAGCCTCTGGAGTCGTATTTTTTTTTCTGTGCCAATTTCCACTGCTTTTTCTTGCAGCATATTCTGATATCCTTATGACTTAAAATTTCCAAGATACAGCGTGTGTTCAAGAAGCCCGTCTCTGTGATTGTGGCTGCACCTGTCGCGGTGACAGCACTGGCCTTGGCACTGGGAGAAAACGTCTGGTCTCACAGCTGGCCCCAAGTTTATCTTTATCCCTGCGCATCTGTCTCCTGATCCAGGGCTTCTTTCCAATGAACAATTATATAAAAAGAGGAAACAAGACCAATTCCCCAGCTAGCAGCTCCATCAACTGCCAGTTACAGCACCCAGAGTCACCTTTTAACCTCTAGAGCTTCCGCTTCTTTTTTTCATAACATGGAAATAATAACAATAGGAGGACTAAGAGGAAGAAAAAAAGCTCACAGAACAGCCAGATGCCGTGCCTGCACTCAGTGATCCGACATTAAGGCTGGGTAGCTTCTCCAAGCCGTTGTCTTTCACTCACCTTATTATATCTCAAAGCATTCGTAGTGGCGCAACTTTGCACGTACCCCCATGAATTAAACATGACATCGGCAATTTTGGTCTTGCAGCCTGGCACCAGTTGTTGGTGCCCATAAAGCTCCCTTACAAACTGATTTATCTCCTTAAAAGTAACATACACAGTAAGAAGGGGAGACAATCAAATTGGAACAGATAATTAACAGACGGCAAGACTAAAAGAAGGGGACAGGTTTAAATGGTTCATTAGACCTAATGATAATGAGAAAGCCAATTTGCTCTTGGGTCGAGCACCTTGGCTAGGTTAAAGCTTCCAGAATCACTGGAGTTAGTTCATTCACACACACACACACACACACAAAGTATATGTACGTACATGTGTGGTGTGCTTATATGTGCTTGCATGTATAAAATTTATATGTTTTCTGCACATGATTATAAACATAAATTTTACAGTGACATCCCTTTATACATATTATTATTGATTTCCTCTCTGGTAAGTTGAAAGTACCCTAGCCATTTTTATAAGAGTTGCTCTCAACATAGGAAAAGGAATAAAGTAATATGTTCCCTTCCAAGAGTCGTTTTTAGGGTTACAAAGTCTGACCACACATGGCTGTTTCAGAGCCCTTCGCTCACACCACATTTGGGTCATTGGTGGCTATGAGAATTGAAGGCTGCTGTAGATCCTAGAAGACCCACATATACTTCCCTTCTGCACTCTACCTCCTATTTATCAAAAAAGAATCAGTCCATGCTGCAGACCAGCTCCACCATATACCCGGCTCCTTGATGCCCTCAGCACAGCTTGGCACCCCAGCTTGGTTCTTAGGGTAAGATTGTGCAGCTTGACACCCCTTTGGATCACAGCCATTCCCATCCTTTCTCTTCCTGACTGCCTCCGCTTCCCTTTCAGTCCCACCCGTCTGTTAGGAAGAACGGCCATTAGTTGCTGTCTAACAATTCATTGTGCCTGACTTACATGGGGAGAAAGTGAACCTCTGTCCGTGGGAGGGACCGCGTCCCTGTAAACAGTTGCACATGTCCATTGCGTTGTGGAGAGTAAGTGGGGCAGAGTAGCATCAGATAAAGGTAGGGTGTCAGGTTGGGTTGAGGGGGAATAGGCGGGTGAATATCCACACAAATACCAGACTAATTGGAAAAGCAAGAGAAGGTATATGAGAGGAATTTCAGCCATGGAAAGAGTCAACACCCAACATCTTAACCATGACAACCCATGAATCTTACTTTCCACAAAAACAATCTACCTAAGAATTCAAGGCATACTATTAATTTTTATAAATAAAACTGAACTATCAAAACCTAGGGGAAACATGCTGGACTAAGGGAACACTGCAACTTATCTTGTAAGAGGAAATATATTCATACCAGTTTGCCCCAGGAGTCTCTACTTGAGAGCATAATGCTTACTTGTAGCAGATACGTGTAAAATTCAAATTTGTAAATTGACACAACTAAAAGAATTTCCCTAATGTCTTTTTTTTTGTCTAATTTGCTTACAGTGATTAACTCCATATTTGAAATTTTAAGTGAATAAATGACAAAAGAATACGGGTCCTATGGACTTACTCAAAAAACAGTTAAAGACTTAGTCTGAGGTTGAGGATATCAATCTAGTTAAGTGTTCCTTCTCTCTCTCTCTCTCTCTCTCTCTCTCTCTCTCTCTCTCTCTCTCTCCCTCCCTCCCTCTGTCAGGATTTCTCTGTGTAATAGCCATGGCTGTCCTGGAACCTGCTTTGTAGACCATGTTGGCCTCCAACTCAGAAATCCACCTATCTCTGCCTCCTGAAATCCACCTATCCCTGCTTAAAGGTGTATGTCACCACCACCTGGCTAAGTGTCCGTTTTCTTATCCCTAAAGTACGAATAAAGATTGTTCCAAAAATTATAAAGTGTCTAGGAGATTAAATGACCTAATGCATACAAAGCACAGATGTAGAAGTGTGGATGAAGACAAAGGAATGACAGGGAAGTGAAACTCACTGGGGGGCTTTGGAGAACAGTTGAGTAACCAAACTCTTACGTTATTCACTATATCCTCTCTGGCCAGGCAGGGACAACACCAGAAGAATAGAGTACGGATGGCCTGAGGGGACATTAACCATTCCTTTCCTTTCCCAATATTAGGTCAGATGATTGCATTATTTAATATATTTTGGACTGTGGGATTGCAAATGAAAGGAAACACATGAGAAGAAAGACTATGAGTCAGCGGTAATTAAAGGGGGAAAAACAAGGGCACAATTTTGACTTGCACGTGGAGGAAGCTGGCCTAAAAACAGATGCTCTAGAAAAACACAAGTCGTGATTAGGTCTGAGCATCAAGTCTGGTTTCCAGCTGCCTAGTCTGGTCAAAGACCTTGAGTAGACTCTATAATGTTCTGTGGAAACATGTTTATCCTACTCTGTGATGGGTGGGGAGATACAGAGAAAGAGATGGACAGGGACACCCAGAGAGAGATGAAGAGAGACAGACAGACAGAGACATAGGACAGGCAAACATAAACACACGAGAGAGAGAGAGAGAGAGAGAGAGAGAGAGAGAGAGAGAGAGAGAGCACACACTTGCATGAGTGCACACAACACACACACACACACACACACACACACACACACACGATAAGGGGAGGGGAGATCCTCTCAAAGGGTGATTTAGAAAGAAAGATAAGATGATGTCGGAGTATCCCTACCAAGAGCACTGTGTCCTGGGTGTGGCTTCAATTCCCTAGTAACCTCAGAAGACATTTGCTAACTGAACAGGAAGTGGCGAGCGGTCCGTGTAAGTTTAACAGAACCGACTTGAAGGGTGCAGAGGAAGAGAGTGTGAGCCAGAGTGTGCTAGGCAGAGAGTTCACACTGTACCTTCTGAGCTCTGCATGCTAGCGTCTGAAGGTTATGGCCATAAAAAGGATGAGGCAGAGGAAGAGGAGGACTTGATCTAAAAGTTCATATAAAAGGTGTGTGGATTCATCAGGAAAGGGGTATGTTCCGTGAACAGGCAATCCAAAACGGGAACTTACTTAGAAGAGAGTGAACTTTCTGTGCCAGAAGTCTTCAGTCCTTTGATAATGATGAAATAAAAATAATAACAGCATAGCTGTGATGAGGAGAGCAGCAAGCATGCCAGGCTCATTGTCCCATTTACCGTCCTTGATAACCCAGGGTGGCAGTAAACATGGGTAGCACATGTTGAACAATTACTCTACCCCAAGTTCTGCTGGGAGACCTTTATAGCTATAATTTCACTTAACCCTCACAACGACCCTGGGAAGAGGCTTAATTTCAACAGCCACATTACAGACGAGGAATATGAGGTTGCTGAAATGGTAAATATTCTAGAAAGGTCACATAGGTAGTAAATGATGGCACCGAGACCCAAAGCCAAGATAAGCTGGCTGCTTGGATCTTAAGAACAATGCTGTGTCACAACTGAGGATTGTTATCTTGTGAAAGGTAACAACTTGAAAGAATTGGCTACATGAGGGGTATTCTTTCCTTTCCTAGCCCTCCTAATTAGGAAGTTTCTGTCGATAGCAATGAATGTGCTTCACATAGCCAAGTCCTTTTTCTCTGCAGCCGGTCTACTTTCTCCTATTCCCTCACTTTGCTTTAATTCTCAGTCTGGTGCCTAACACACCTGGCAGTTGAGCATTATAACGGGTACTTAGACACTGTTTTTTTTTTGCTAAAAGCATTAACTCTTCAGCTGGAAAACTAAAAGCAGGATTGAAGCCTGGAATCTCTGCCTTTACTTTGTAAGCCCCCTCACTTTTGAATCAGCCACGTGCCTAACTCTGCACATGGGTATATGATTCATTCAAGGGGTGGGGGGGGGTCTGTCCCCAAACCAGGATACATCACCTGTCTCAACCCCCTTCAAGGTCCAAGGTTAAAATGCCTCACAATCAGCTATTCCAATGGTCCTGCTCAAGTACCCAAAGGTCTCCAGTAGACTTAATGATCCTACTGGATTCCAGGAACAGCAGAGCCTCCCAGACCTATCATCCCGTGATAAGATCACCAGACAATCATGGACAATCAGCTTAAGGGGACCAGATTGTTCCCCTCAAGCACTAAAGACTTCTACCCACCTATTATTACACCAGAACTGCAGCCACATTTTGACCAAGACTTCTTAATTGTACATAGCCCTTGTTTCAATTTTTCTCTGTTTAAGTCCACGGTTCATGTCAGTGTCTTGAAAATAGATCTGGGCGTACATGGACCTCCGTCTTCTTCCCAGCGTGCCACACTGATGTCCTCCTGTCCACCATTCCGATTCTCTGTAGGCAGCTGAGCCTTGCCTGTAGCCACTACTAGATCCCCTGCCTTTTGCTTTAAAACTTCATTACCATGTTGACTTATATGTTTGCTTCCTGTTTCTTAAACTTGTGTGTGAACTCCATAAGGCCAGATCATTGGCCTTCTTTATCTCTATATCCTCAGCACCTACACCAATACCTTTGTGTGATGACTAGAGAGGTGTGAAAGAGTGGGTGATGGCTAAGACAGTAGAAGAGGGTGGGTAGAAGCTCTCATTGGGGTGAGATGTTCTGAAGAGCCCATTTCCCCCAGCAGCCCTGGGGAACTGTCAACAGAGCAGACAGGGTACTTAGAGAGTAAGGGGAGAGAGGGGAGTTAGGACCGAAAAAGCAGGCTATAACCAATCCGTTCAGAGTTCCAAAAGCCAAGACATTTAGCCTGAGAAATAACATAAAAACCACCTGTCTTTAGGCAATTGAAAGGGTTGAAGTTAGCCCTCCCGATAATGCCCCAGGGTAGAATCACTTTCACCTTTAGGGCCTTTAATAGTTGATCTGGATGGAATTCACATTCCGCCCAATTCCCTGGCTTGGGATAATGGGGCTTTTATTTGCCTCAAGACAATTGGCTTAAACTCTGAGGTGGAAAACAAGTAAAAGCAAGTGCTACGTTTATAGCATCCTAAGTGATCAGAATGAGTGGAACAGAAGCCTAATGGCCCAGGTTCTTTTGCCTCAGTGGTCAAGCTACCTCTCATGCTGGCTTTCTTGGCCTAGGAGGAGCCTGTTCTATACTTTGTGTGGGCAACAGGATGTGCCAAGGTGTCAGTAGCCACAGAGCCCTTTCCTGTGTGATGTCACTGAGAGAAAAGATAACAGCACCGTAGTGAGTGTTTATTATACGTCTACCATGTGCAGGCCTTGGGCTAGGCACGCTGCTTAACTCATTCCTAATCCTTTGGACAACAGGGCAAAGGCTCAGTCAACTTCTTAAGGCGATACTTTGGCCAGTGACACAGAGAAAGACACAGGAATCAAAACACTTCTCTCAGCGTCCCCAACCTGTTCTGTTGTGAAAGGACTCTATTCCTACATGTGGCTAGAGGGGGCTGGGCTTTAGCTTCCAGGAGAGCTGAACCATGGTTAAGGGCATCTCTTTAAGGTGGAAGCAGACTTGAGACGGGATACCCTGGGTCGAGGAGAGCAGAGACAAGAATTCAGAATGACATTTGAGAGGGTCCTACTAGAAGCAAAACATAGAATGAAAGGTATCCTGGAGCCTGGCCTGGCCGCCAGGGGTAGGGGATTGTGGAAACAAGCTACAATCTCAGACATACAGCTGCGTTTAAATATCTGAAAGGTGCCCAGAAGAGAATGGATTTACTTTGTGCTTCCAGACAGCAAATCCAGAGGCAAAACGACTTGATGTGAATTCGTGACCTCAACCTTGACCCCCTGCAGTGTGCCTAACTGTATCACTAATTCCCTCGGCCATGTATTCTCCCAAAATTGGTCCCCCTACTTTAAGGACAGCATTCTGGTGGGGTTATTTTTTTTCTTTCTAGCCATGGTGACTGTGACCAAACAGATGAAAACGAAACTAATCTGATCTTTTCTCCCCAGGGGACGATGGAAACAGAAAGGCCAAATTCCAAACCGTTTCTGTTTCTGACTGGGAAGCAGGGAGAGGTGAACCTGCGAAGCCACTGGCAGCTGTGTTTGCCAGTAAGTGGAGCGGTCATTCTGAAAGAATGATGAAAAGGATAAGCAGGCAAAAATACGGAGACAAGCAGAGATGGGAAGGGGAAGGGGAAAACAGGCGAGGGAGGAAGCGAAATGAAAAGATGGATGTACAACGTTCAATGTCATTTATGTGGGACCCTGGAGCTAAACCTTCTCAGGAGAACTAATAAATATTGTTGTTTCGCTTACACAAGTTTGAGTTGGATTCTGTCCCTTGCAGCTGCAGGATCCTAGCGGGACACAGTAGCATTAGCAAATTCTAATGTGTATCAAGGAGAAGAAAGAAATTTTTCACCGTTAAGAGATATATTTCGGAAGGGTATGGATGATGCCAATATGATTAGCTTTATTGAAATGGTTGGGGGTTCTGATCACACGCAAATTCTAGAAGAGCCCACTAGACAAAAGAGAAGATGCTTTTCACTTGTGCCCCAGTTACCTCTCCATGGGCCATTTGCTTCCGTATTTCCCAACTCTATTAACTTACGATGTGATCTGTTGATGGCTCACTTACAAGACCTCCTGGGTGGATTTCACAACCACTCTTACTAAGAAAATAGGAAGGCAGCAAGAGGGCATACCTTCTCCCAAGCCAAACCACTGTATAATTAGTATACAATGAAAGTCGCAGTTTGGGAACATTGCCAAAAAAGACTCAATGCCGCTTCTCCATTATGAACCAAGCTAACCTTCATACTGTGTCCCCAAAGAAGCAACAGAGTGATTGCTTGGCTTCATAATGGCGCTGTATGTGTAAGAACTCCTTCTCAGGCTGGGCAGTGGTGGGGCACGCCTTTAATTCCAGCACTCAGGAGGCAGAGAGAAAGATTTCCATGAGTTCAGGCCAGTCTGGTCTACAAGAGCTAGTTCCAAAACAGCCAGAGTTGTTACACGGAAAACCCTGTCTTGAAAAGCCAAAAAAAGAAAGAAAAAAAAAAAGAAATCCTCATTTTTCCCTCTTTGTTACTCACGACTGATCCCGTGGTCTTGGTTTTACACATGCCAGAGCTAGCCTCAGTTTAGGAAAGTTCTTTAAGGGATAAGAAAACCACATCCTATGTCTTCTTGCTGATTCCTATCCTACCATAAAATCCCAGCATGGAGCCTCCTCCTCATCAGCTCTAGATGAGGGAGAATTTCTGACATCTTCCAGTTGTGTCCACAATGGGGATCAAAAGAACTTATGCAGAGGTCACAGCCAATATTTTGCAAAGCTTTGATTTTTCTCGGAGTTCACACTATACACGTTTATAAGACTCACTCACATGCACTAAGTAGTTTTTGGTTTAGCTTCTTTTTTATAGTATATTCAAAGCAGGCGTCAGAGCTCTGAGAGCAGCGGAACAGCAGCATCAGAGGAAACAACCAACTCAGAAACGTGCGAGCATTTCTGCCAAGTTACAAATGTTTCAGGTGTGCTTTTAATTCCCAGCCATTAATTCCCAACTGCGTTAGGCTGATGGTTGCTTCGGAAACTTTTCAAACAAATGAACGTCCCTCCTACCCTGAAAAGAATACTTCTTGGTTAACGGAAGCGTTGAACATTACAGTGAATTCAGCCTGCATCTTTGGGCCGGCATTAGCATCCTGAGGCTTCCACGGTGATCTCTTGATGCCCATAAGGGTTAGAAAGACAACAGCTTAGGCAGAAAGTGCAGCACTCCACTGCCTCTCCCCAGGGCCTCTCCGCAGAAGATCCAGCACTTGGCCCACCCCCAAGTGCTTACTGTTCTACAAATAGGCTGAACTGAAATGACTATGGTCCAACTGTAACTCTGTAAATCCTCGTTTGGTTGACCCTTCCATGTGCCTCACACACCCTGAAGGTACTGGAGGGCACACTGTGCCTTCACTCATCTCTGAAAGTCAAGATTCAGAGTGCTCAATAACCTTGATATTTAGCATTGTGTCAAGGGTTTTAAATTCAACCTGTGTCTAGAGTGTACTGAACCAGAGGTGGGCAAACTTTCTGTGTATAGTCAGAGCATTAATATTTTAAGGTTTACTAGCC
Source organism: Alexandromys fortis (assembly GCF_014885135.2). Taxonomy (NCBI): domain Eukaryota; kingdom Metazoa; phylum Chordata; class Mammalia; order Rodentia; family Cricetidae; genus Alexandromys; species Alexandromys fortis. The sequence continues at coordinate 17,794,676 of NW_026067930.1, read as the reverse complement.
ATTTGATAGGAGCAATTTGCACACAGGCTCTAGCACTGAGGGAGAATTTTACATGTGGATACTGAAGTTCGAGTGTGGTGTAATTCTTTATGTCACAAAATTATCATTTGCCATCAGTTTAATAAGGTAAAAGCCATTCGTTGCTCGCAAGCCGTACAAAGTGGGTGGTGGAGTCTAGTGTTCCGTTTCCTTTGTAAAGACCTTACACATTATCACTCTTCCCCTTTGACGACAGAAACCGAGAACTGAAATCCAACGACTGTTGGATTCCTCAGAGAAGTAAAGTCATAGCAAACAAACCAGGGTCCAGAGCACTCAAATCTCACGGTTGTGGGTGGAGTTCAGAAACTCCTGTGGTACCCACAAAACTGTCTTCTGGGGCCCCCACATATCTGCCTGCGTTCAAGAAGACTCCTCTAAAGCTTACAGCAGTCAAGAAGGAAAGTCAGCATTGCTAATGGCACCCAGAGTTTTCTGTTCTTAACATAGCTCGTCTTCAACGGAAACAATTTTATCATTGCTTAGCCTCCCAAGGTTTATAAGAACCAAATGGCTTAGAGGAAGGAAACTCCCAGCTTAGCCTCACTATCCTTCCTGTATCAACTAGGTGAAGACTATCTTGGAACACACAGGAAGTTTTTAGAAGGCAAGTGTATTAATATTTACATTTTGCATATAAAACTTTCATGGCAAACTAAAAAGGCACATGGGAAACACACTGGTTATTCTTGATTGCCATCTTGATGGGATTTAGAACGAGTGAGTCACCGTGGAAACAGACCTCGGAGCTTGTACAGGAGGGGGTTTCTAGGTGGGACCAACTGAGTTGAGAAGACACACCTTAAATCTGAGGGTCCTAGCCCAGATTAAAAGGAGGAGTAGGACTGGGCGTTTGCGCATTCATCTCTCTTGGTTTCTTGACGGAGGCTGCAATGGCCTCCTGCCATCATGCCTTCCTGGCTATGATGGACTGTAACTTCAAGCTGTGAGCCAAGCAAACCCTTCCCTTCTTAAGTTCCTCTGTCAGATGTTCTGTCGTGGCAGCAGGAGAAACAGGTGATCCAAGAGATCCATTTGAGCAGATAGGAAGGTGATTTCCTTAAACCACGAAGAATCGCCCGAAAAGTTAGTTCAGCAAACAGACAAATGACCTGAAGAGTGCAAGCTAGACATCAAAAGGCTCTTGACTCTGTCCTGAAGCAGACTCTCCATGAAGGGACTTACACATAGGACTTTGGGGGTGCTTCTGATCTACCCCTCTTCCTTCACATACCCCCACTATGGCAGAATTCTAGTGAGCAGCAGAGTATAGCTGAAAAGAACTCCAAGACTCAGGTTTTTTTTTTTTTTTTTTTTTTTTTTCTTGTGTGTGTGTGTGTTTTTTTTTTCTCGAGACAGGGTTTCTTTGTAGCTTTGCAGCCTATCCTGGAATCAACTCTTGTAGACAAGGCTGGCCTCGAACTCACAGAGATCTGCCTGCCTCTGCCTCCTGAGTACTGGGATTAAAGGCGTGTGCTACCACCGCCAAGCTCAGGTTTTATTTCTAAGACAGACTCTTGGGGAACCCAAGACAGTGGAGAAGACAAGAAAAAAAGCAAGGACAAATAAATGGAGAAATGTTAGCTTCTCACTCCTATAGTTATAACAAGCAATAAGCACGGCCCAACCACAGGTAGAGAGCCGGGCACAGGTGGTGGCTTAGAAGTGCTGCTCAACCAACAGTTAACTGAGTTGTCCTTAAACTCTGAGTTGTCCCAGCACACAGCTGTCCTAACTGGATCCCGGTAGCACCAGCATTCCATTCCTGGCCCCATAGGAGCAGAAAGGAAACTATATTTCATACGAGATGATGGATACAAGGCCTGGTCTACAGAGGGAAGATAGGGTCTGGAGATAGGTATAATCACAGTCCTCTAAATGATTTTCAATCATTTAGGACAACACACAAAATTTACACAGGAAAAAGAAAAATAGAACACTTCATTTATGTGTATGTGTGTGTGTGTGTGTGTGAGGAGCTTGTGTGAGGTAGGGGTATGTGTGTAGGGGTACACACACACACACACACACACACACACACACACCTACATGTATGTGTGGAGGTCAGAGACTAACCTTCGATTTCATTCCTCAGGTGCTGTCTACTTTTTTTTTTTTTTTTTTTTTTTTTTTTTTTTTTTTTTTAGGATAGACGCTCTCACCAGTCTGGAACTTGCAAAATTAGGTTAGACTAGTTGGCCGGTAAGCCTCAGGGCTCAGCCTGTCTCTGCCTCCCTAACACTGGGATTAACATCATGCACCACCAAGGTTGATATTTTCTGTGGGCTCTGAAACAAGAATTCATGTCCTCACATTTGATCAGCAAGCATCTCTGACTGAGCTATCCCTCCAACCTGTGAACATTTTCTCTAACAGCCAAGCTTATCAGTATTTTTAATTGGAGAGGCCTCCTCTAGATCCATCCATATTCATAGTGTGACAATCATACAGTAGACACAAGGCTGGCTTTTCCAAGTCATTGCTTCCCAGACACCTTTCCCCACTGCTCTGAGCTGTTATGACTGCAGTTTTGAATAGGTGCAGGATGCACGATGGAGCAGCCAGAGACCTGCAATAGGAGGCTTTCATTTTTATCAAAACAGTAACTCAGATCACGAATCACATCAAGACTGGCTTCCAGCAATCCCTGTGCTTTTAGCTCATGGGTTGCTGCTTCTCAATAAAAGTAAAGCCACTGGAAATGATTTGACATGATTCTTTACCAAAAATATCTCGGGTACATTAAAAAAAAAACAAAAACGTGTTTCCCTCAACTTCCCTGAAGCTTCCTACTGCCAGGGAAACAACACCCATGTTTCAAAGCCACCGTGACTATGGATCCCAAAGAATAGAATTTGAGTACTTTTCAAGCCCTGGCCTTCTTTTATAGGTTAAGAACTGGATTCCAAGAGGTACATAAAGGAGCACTCAGAGCCGAAGTTGGCCTAGGACATGAGAACAGGAGCTGGCATGGTACACAATGTTTCTGTGAATGTCCTTCCTGTCGCCACCGCTCTATTCGCTGACAAAAGCCCTGCTGTTTCCAACCAATTGCAGGTCCGGCACAGTGTACTTCGCTAGGCTGGCAGTCCTGCAAAGCCGGCAAAACAATTGCTGGGATGGAACCAGGCAGGAAACCCGCTTCCTTTATCCTCACATCAAGAAGAAAAGAGGGATGGCACACGGTGAAAGGCTGTGCGTTCGGGCTGATCCTGTGCGGTCACCTCTTGTTACCTGCGTGAAAGAAGGGGATTGTTTGGGTTTGAGGACTGCACAAGCTTCTTGATTTTCCAGTCCAGCTGCTGTTCACCCACAGGCTGGAGCCACCTACCATATGTTTCATCTATCCCCTGGTTCAGATTACAATGTATACTGCTTTTAGCTTTATTATCTCGGACGACTGCATTAATACTTCTCTCCGTGCTTTGGTACAGATCAAGCTACGGCCTTTGGGAACAGATACCTTGATGATTTTCTGGGTTTCTGCAACACATTTATGGTCCATGTGTTTGGTACATGGTGACCACTTGTGCTTCTTGATGGAAACAAAACAAAGCACTGAGCAATAGAATTTTATCTTAACAGGATAATAATAATAAAGACCGATAACTTTTATTGAACAATTCTTTATAAAATAACTACATAAACTATTTGAACTTTGAAGAATGCCTACCAACAATCTCGATGCGTAGAATTGATATTAATAACAGTATTAGTAGACGAGAAAACTAGATGATCAATCCACAGGCAAGTTCATAGGTGGGTCTGAACCAGCCTCCAAAGCTCTGTCTCTCCCCAAGACACTGACCAATCTCAGCAGCTTTGGTTTGTTAGCACACACAATGCAATGGCCCCGATGCTTCCTCTGATATTTAGACATTGTGAAATCGGCACAACTCATCACTACATGTGCCAACGATAGCTCTTTGTAAAGCGCATAAAGAAGATTGCAAAATAAGGATACAACCCTCCTGGAGTACTCTGGGAAAAGGTTAGCTCACTAAGCCTCCAAGAAAATGGCAGCTAAGTGGCTAGTTCCATCCTGGGATTCAAACTGTTCTTCCTGGAGGAGATGAATTTGGCTTCCTTGTATTCCTAGTTAGTTGGTCTCTGTCCTGCCCTCAGGGCCAGGGGGCAGAAGACAGAAATAACTCTCTTTTCATAATCACGTAGTTGATCTCTGGGAGTTGTGTGGGTATCTGTTTATATACCAGAAGCATGGAAACCAAGAGCATTTATTTTTAGCACATGGTATTTGTAGGTCACTTAAAAATGCAACTATAACAAGATTAGGCAGAAAAAAAAAAGAAGTTTCAGAGGGATCACAGTACAAACAAAGACCAAAAGGAAGATGCCTTGTTTAAACGATCTGAAGGTGAGTGGGCCTTTCTACACAAGACACTGAACTTGATTGTCTTTTTTTTTTTTTTTTTTCGAGACAGGGTTTCTCTGTAGCTTTTGGTTCCTGTCCTGGAACTAGCTCTTGTTGACCAGGCTGGCCTCGAACTCACAAGGATTCGCCTGCCTCTGCCTCCCGAGTGCTGGGATTAAAGGCGTGTTGATTGTCGTTTTAAAACCAATAAATCTGACTTTATAAAATTTTATATTTTTCTGCATGGACCAAAGACTGTAAACAAGGCCAAAAGACAAATGGAAAGTGAAATTGCACTGATGCCAGGCTGGTTTCCTTAAACTGTGGAGGATGTATCTGCAAGAGCCAACCCAAGGGAAAACAAACACAGAGTATAACTAAGGAAAAGAAGTCAGGAGTGGGGCTGTGCTCCAGCAGTAAGCCATGAGTTCGATCCCTAGTACTGTATTAGGCAAGGAGATGATACAGGTATGCAGTCTGAGCATTTAGGAGGTAGATGAGGCGGTAAGGAAGATGGGTTGTAGGCAAAGGAATATACGAGTCACGTGAGAAGATACCAAGCCATCTTCCCTAGTTTTAACTCTGCTGAAGAGGTTTTTTTTTTTTTTTTTTTTTTTTTTTTTCTCTTTTCTTTCATGGGGGTATGTGAATTCGGATTTCTGTGTTTTGGCAAATCGGGCAATATTTTTGCATTCCAGAAGAAGCCAGCATGTCTTACTGCTTTGAGGCAATAACTGTGAAAGTTTGTCATGCTTTCAACCCTACTGACCAGGGGTGAGTGCAATAAGATTTAGACACGACTAAATACAGCTGTCGCCTTCACCCACTCAGAAAAAGTGACTTTGAAAACTTGCTTGGAGGCAGAGTTCTTAACCACAAATATTTCCTTTTGGTTAAAACTATATCAGGTAGTTCTCTTTAGAATGTAAATTATACTGGTACACATAAAATAAATTAGTTTATTTTTTAATTAAAAAAAAACAAAGAAACGAGGGAAATAAATTTGTAGTCATTGCTAGCGGGGCATATCCTAGTGCAATGTTCACAGTGAGCATGTGACTGGTGATGTTCTCAAAGTCCTAACAATATATACGCTCTGATGCAAAACAAATTTTATTTCCAGGGGCACTTGCACACAGACAAAAATGATCCCTCTTCAAGCATCCTCATTATCTAGTTTAAAATAGCAACATATTGGATTCTATCAACTGTCCATCAAAACAAGTCTAGTCAATTAAATTAGGATATACACAGACTCATCAAGATAATTAAAACAGGACATCCAAGCAGTGATAACCAGGCAGCTGTTAAATTCTAACCATGCTGTGGAAAGATACCCAAGAAATACTGTCAGGGATAACAAATGCTCAGGAAATGTGTCTGCTAGGTCTCATTTACTTAAATAAACTAGAAGCTGGGTGTGGTGTACACACTAAAAAGTAGATGGGCTAAGGTGGGAACAGCATGAGCTTGGGGGTAAACCTGGGCTTCTTAATAAGTTCCAGAAGACCTGGATTATAGAGTGTGACCTTAGGTTAAAAAAATCCATAAATAAATAAATCGATAAAGGAATAAATGAATAAAATTCACAGCCACCACAACTTTCCTGTCCTCTAAATGCCATGGCTTAGAGGTTGAATATCGGATAGAACAGCTCAAGGAAATGCCATGTCTCAAGACAGCATCCTGCTTCTGCTCCCATGGTGGTCATTGGGAGCCCCACTTTTATTTTTTAAAAGTGTTTCCTATTTTATCTGTCTTAATATTTATGATAAAGCTGCTTCACAAGCACAGAGATCTTATTTCTCTAATCAAAACGAATGGACAAGCAAAATATGTCTGACTGCTCTGTGGACGGCAAGAAACATTGCGTTTGGCGTACTCTCTCCACTTTTCCTGCCTGGTTCCCCAAGAACTTGGTGATTTATTTAGGTTCTCAAGCCTGCTCATTGCCTTATGGGCTGAGTGTCTTCTTTTTAAGCATTCTCTTTTATGAACACTCTTTTTTTTTATTTTTTATTTTTTGGTCCTTTGTGTTGTACTTTGTTGCCATGGTGACGGCAATTATCAGCATCAGCTGTTCTGCTGACCCTTTAGTATTTTTATTCACCTGACCTTAAAGTTCAAGCAAAGCTGGACTGCAAATTCTCTGGAGAGAACGCCACTGTTTCTAAAACTGTCTCTACAATCCCTTCCCACCGGAATGTCCTGTACAGCTGCAGGCAGTATAGTATAGGTAGCGTTCATGTGTACGCCCCGTGGATGTGTTACCAGCAATCCAAAGAGCCTGAGAGGTGTGTTTCTTAATGTGTGCAAACACTCCCGGAACCCTAAAAATACTAACAATACAACTTAGTGGGTTTCAGAGGTGCAGTTATACAGAACTTAGATCTTACAGTCAGTCTGCTTTGGTTCAAAGGTGCCGTCTGATGTTGTGTGATCTCTGATGACTTCCTTAGCTTATCTGCGGCCCAGTATCCTCCTCTCTGAAACAAGGCTAGTAGGTATTTAGAAGATTGTTTTCTGCCTAAATATATGAAATGTGTAGAGCCTCTGCAGGAAAAGGTCAAAAGCCTTAACAAAGTTTCTGCTATCTGGAATCTTCTCTAAGAAGCATTTTAATAATAGACCGGTCACTGACGTTTGTGTTTTTCTGAACGTAACAGTGTAACACTTTATGAATTCCCAAAGGTGATTCTGGTGTGTGTGTGTGTGTGTGTATGAAGATACCACACTCTGTTCTGTCCAAGAGGAAGGCGGACAAGACTTGGGAAAACAAAAAAGGTGAAGAGACCCAGTCAATAATTAGAATATGAAAATCCAGGCATGAGATATGGATTCATTGAATTTGAAGTGGGGCATGTCTCTCTCTTACTTTGTGACAGTTTCTGTTATCTGAAGAGTAGAGTAACCATTGTTCTTTTGGAAAAATCTAGTTTTGTACAAAAACAAGAATAGACTAACAAGAGAGAGCATAAAGTATTTTTCTTCCTCGTCTTACAAAGGTTTGCATTCCTTGGCTCTGCAAACAAATGCAGCTCAGGTTGCATAGATTTCAGTGGAATTTCTTGGTCTTCCAGGCCAGCTGCCAGTCAGTTTGTTTAAGATAAAGCAAAGGGGTTTTAAGAACCCTTTTTGGGTTCTAAGTTGTTTCCTAGGCAAGAATAATTTTTTTCAGTTCTGGGCCCTGACTTGAAAGCAAAAA
>NW_026067930.1:17695835-17787015 GCF_014885135.2 Alexandromys fortis | reverse complement strand
TTTCAGTAGAACAAAATGATGTCTCATCTCCATTGTGACTGAACCTCAAACATAAGTATTAAATTTACGTTAAGCCCTCTGAGCATCTTTTATACCAGGGTGTGGTCCTACTAAGTGAAACCTTCTAAAACATTGCTGCTTTCAGTTCTGCTGAGCAACATCTTATCACATGTTTTCTCTCTCTCCTCTATCTGTCCTGTCATCTGGATAGACTCTTGGATAGGAGCTAGGGGCATGCTTTAAAAAGTGTGTGTGTGTGTGTGTGTGTGTGTTTTCATTCTTAACAATGCTGAAGTAAGCATCTCTTGGCATCTCATATCTCTGGGGTCAATGAAGGTGACACAAAGATGAAGAATGTCCTATAAATGGAGAGGCGACATGAAGGTTGAAAAGAGCTCAGATTCTGTGTGTCACTTGCAGAAAGGAAGCGGGAGAAAAGCTCTTCAATGGACAAGTTGTTCTCGGGAATAGGCTAGGACGCTCTCATTGAAGAGCACTGAGCATCCGACGCTGGAGAAGTCCTTTGAAGAGAACAGGAAGTAGAGAAGGGAAGTGAATGGGCGACAAGAGCACCGGGGGAGGCCTCATAACCAGGCGATATCATTCGCTCGAAGATCCTTCACCAAGCGTCAGATGTTGGCGGTGTCAGGATCTTTCAGGAACTGCGAGAAGAAGACAGCCCTGCCGTTCAGACATCTAACAAGCCACCAAGGACCCTTGTGTGAAATAAGGACTTTAAAAAAAGCAACTGAGCAGCGTTCACTGAGATCTAAGATCTAAATGGACATGGGGAGTTTTAGGGAAAGCTTCCTTGGGAAGTGTAGAATGGGTCTTGGAATAGCCGATACATACATGAGAAAGGGAACCATGCTGGAAGAAACTTATAATGTGTTGGAAGCCACAGTTCAGAACCGAAACTTCTGATGGACTACCTAGGTTTAAAGCATTTGAAGAAACTATTTCGAAACCTTGCAGAATGTCTTTTGGTAGGAGTTAAGGATACAATCTTGTCTGGCCCCTTTAAGAACCCTTAAGTTCATAAAGGAAAAGCTTGTGGAAAAACAATTATGACGGAGGAAGACAAGAGCAGTAAAAAAATGATTGCAGCCAGTAACCCCTGTATGGTTCCTGCACTGAACAGGCACTTTATCTCTCCTAACATGATATTCACAAGCACTCTGAGAAGCATGTTTCTCTGTAAAAAGATAAAGGCACAGCAAGGATAGTAATTTACTCATTCAGAAGTAATTGCTCAGGCCCCTCAACAAGAGTGTGGAGGGGGCTGAGCTCCCGTCAAGGTCCCATCCTCAGGACTTGAGGTCATATTCTTTAACCACGGAACGGTTGGTTGCATATGATTTTCTGCAGGAGAAGCATTAATATTTGCTGAAAACTCGGTGCTAGATTAATTTCCCCCGAGGTTGATATGTGCTTGCCTGTATCTCCATTGCGTCTTCAGATCTGTCTGTCTTGCGCTGAATCCCATCTTCCTTCCAGTTAGTCAGAGGGACGGGAAAGACGAAGCAACCAATTGCCCGAGAGGTCTCAGACAACCCAAGAAACGCAGAGAAAGATGAACTGAATGGAAACGAAGGAGAAACAGTGCAGCTGCTCTAAAGGAGGAGAGACTATTCTAGGTGTATAAGGAGTCGGGGGAAAGATGTAGAGCAGCTCGCAAACTGCTGGTCATAGATGCTGTGCGGCTACCCCATGGGTAGTCACAGGGCTGTCTTGGGATGCTGTTACGGGTCTGATGGACCACCAGGATCTTCCATGCTGAAGGATGTGAACGTGAGCCCCTGAGTCTAGGGGACACTAGAAGCTGTTTATGACGGGAGAATGGTTCAGTCTTATTTGCATTTAGACAGATCTCCCTGACAGCCCTATGACATACGGAGGGAAGGGGAGGCAATAATTGGATTCCTTGAGGCAGGAGAATTGACAGAACCCTGGTGAATGAGAGAAAGGAGTGCAGGATGAATCCAAGGTTTCTGGTTTGGGAACCTGCTTGGAGATTAAAAAAAAAAAAAAACGGAAGAGAAATAGCAATTTTCTGGGAAGAAATATTAAGTCCAACCTTGGCATGTTGAGTTTGAAAAGGCTTTGGTATCAAAAGAAGCTATATATGGGACTGTTCACAGATAATTCTGGAAATCTGGGAGAAATATGATGTGGGATATTTGTCACTCTACACCTGTTCAATACTCCAAGAAACAATATAAAAGGGAAGGCAGGCACATGACTATTCGGCCCGCTTTTCTTCCTTGTTGATTTTGTTTAGTCGTGGATAAGGTAGTTACATGCCTTTTTGTGTCTACCGCCTCCTCTCCTTCCTTGTGTATTTGAAATGTACAACCCCCCTCCCACAATCTTCATCTAAGTGATCCTAATTCTGTAACAACTAACCACATCCCATGACCCTGGCTCTGGACAAAGTGTGAGCTTTGGAGCTCTCTGTTGTGGTGAGTCCTGCTCTGGCCCGAGGCACGTGAAGGCAGGATCAAAGCTCACAATGCAAATATGGTTCTGATTAAAAACAAACTTTCTGCTTTTGATGTGGGGCGACACAACTTCTCCTGTTGTTAGGAATAATGAATAATGGAGGCACTTAGTATAAAGGCAAGGACAATGAAGGCAAAACCAGGAAGACAGAAGGGAAAAAGAGTAGATAGAACTGGGGTGGAGAGAGAGAGAGAGAGAGGAGAAGCTAGATGGAAGCATGGTAGACAGAGAGAATAAATGAACAGAATGTCTGATAAAAGAATGGAGAGAATGGGGAAAGAAAGAAAGAAAGGAAGGAAGGAAGGAAGGAAGGAGGGAAGACAGAGAGAAAGGGAGAGAGGAATGAAAGAAGGAAGGCAAGCCGAATGACCCAGAACAACACAAGGATTCACAGAGCAAGAAGCACAGTGATGGTGTCTTTCATGCATTGAGGGCCTGTGCTACAGAGGAAGGAGCAAGACATCTCCATTCTGGTCCCTACTTCATCAACAGCTTGTAGGGCCTGAGAATACCCCTGTCTCTTCATCCCTATTCCCTAAAACTGACATGTACCACTAGACATTCCCTGAGCAATAGTCACAGCTGTCTAACCTAAGCGACGCCATGGCTGTTCCCAAGAGATGCTTTCTTGCCCTGTCAGGCCACTTCCTTTATTTCTGGAGGAGAAGGACATCTCAGTTATTACAGAGCGATGAGATGCAGGGAGGGCATTGGACCCATTCGTACAAATCTTAGGGCTCAGGCCGTGTCCACCATGTCCACTGCAGAAGCAGCTTGTATATTGTGAAATTAAAAATGCAGATGCAGAATTACTCAACTTTCATAAATACATAAATGCTAATATTTCACAGATTACCTTCTTTATAGCCAAGATAAAAACACATTTAAGAACAACGATCAGCCTCAGTTAGTGCCCGTTTATAAAATGAAGCTTCGCGCTGACCAGCCCACCCGCTTCTCCTCATAAGCCCCGTCATTTCAGCATCCCCAGGAGGGTAGCACATCGTTCGACACATGGCAGATAATGAGAAAGTATTTGCTAAATGAATAAATGCAGACATGGATGGATAAACAGCCTCCATGTCCTTGGGCTCTGCAGAGTTCATTATGAAAATAATAAGGCGGCAATATGTTCTCTGAGAAACATGCGGATTCAAATCAGGCCGGCTGGCTGGAGAGATCCCTAGAAACCATCTCCCACTAACAGATCTAAGGGAAAGACATAGAACTTAACAAGAACAGGATTAATCTTCTGGTTCCAACCCTAAGTAGCTGGTGCTGGGTTTCAACAAGGACACGTTTCTACTCCCTGGATATAGAATGAGGAAACTCCCGACTTGCCAGAGGCCAGAGCTCAGGGGTTTTGAAAGAGTGTCTTCTGTTGATTATGTCTTCCGTTGCGTGCTTTGTAGATGTTTCTGAGGAGATGAGGAGCTTTAATAAATCTATTTGCCTGATGGATAATAAGGAGTCTCAAACATTGTTAGATGTGGGGTTTTGAGTAATACCAGAGGATGTATTTTGGTGCTGATCATTAAAGTAGCCATTCTTCATTCAACTGAAAAGTGGATCATTGCCCTCTGGTTACATTTTTTAACTACGTTACTTTGTATGTGTGTGCACTTGCATATGTATATGTATGGTCCAGCTCCCATATAGAGGTCAAAGGACAACTTGTGGGAATCAGTTGTATTTCTCTTTCCACCATGCAGGTCCCGGGAGTTGACGTCAGAGTGGCAGGTTTGGTGGCAAGTACCTTTACCCCCTGAGCCCCTTCACCAGCTCAAGTTTTCTCTTTCAGCCATGGCCTTCTGCTAGGTGCCCTCTCTTTGGTGTTAAGGCAAAAGCCAAGTGGAGAAAGAAGAAAAGGATGAGTTGCTAAATATGACCTCAGACCCCTCAGAATGAGAGTCGTTTCTTGAGATTTCCCAGGGATGTGCCCCACGCAGTCTGTGCTGCCGACCTCCAGTCTTTGGAGAGAAGACAATACAGCTCGATACCTACCTTCCTCGCACCATTCGTGAAGAGGATTAATGAGTTAATAAGCATTAGCTACTTTGCAAGCCACGGGTGACTACAAACATTATTAAGAACACATTTTCCCTACCAAAGTGGTTCCAGCTTTGAACAGAAGGATAAGTCCCAGGAGAACGGCCCTGCTCCTAGTCCAGGAAAAAGGATACCCGTTCTCAGGTAATAGGGTGCTTGTTAAAATGGTCTGTGTCACTTGTCCAGTCACTGGTGATTGGGGCAGGCTTAGAGAATGTGAGAGTAACCGCATCCCCCATGCGCTATTGAAGGAAGGGCATGCGATCAGCCCGTAGCCTTAACAGCAGGAGCAGAAATGCTTGGCTTAGACTTTGGTTTCTCTCAGCTAACTTCCTCTAAAGTCTAAACTTACTTAGTTGTTTTGCAAAACACAGTTCTGTGAATGGTCTCCTGAATCTGGCCACATCCGGACTTCATGTAGCATGAATATAACCCAGTGAAATAGAAATAATGATATTTATTTGGCACAGTTTGGGCAGAGCGTGAGACTTCCACCAGCAGGGGAAATAGAATTATTAAGTTCTCTTTAGGTTTAGACACGACTCCTTCCTGTTCTCCGGCACATTTCATCTTGACTATATATTATTTACTCTTAAAAAAAAAACGAGTAATTTGAAATAGCCAGGTAGCTGAAAGTGTATGAAATGAGTTCTCCTACCCAACAAAATAATATTCTATTTTGCAACCTAGGGTGTCAGGAACTGGCGGGGAGGATTCAGGAGACGTTATTATTGTAATTCTGTTAAGTTACTGCCATGGATCCTAGGTTGGCTGTGGACTTGCAATCCTACGCCTTAGTTTCCAAAATGTTGGGACTATAGGTGTGTGCTAACATGCCAGCCACTTCTTAAGGTTAGTGACCCTCGCACGAGGAGTCCAGCCTGCTAATGTCATCAGTATTCTTGCATGTTGGCAAATCTCCCCAATTCTTAGAATTAAAAGGATTCATCTGAAAGGGCTATGAAGATCAGGTATTTAGATGGACAAAGGGAGGCGGTGCATGTCCTTGCAAACTATTGTAGATACCCAGGAACGGTATGATGCACCTCAGAATAAAATTAGTAGTGGTGGGAATTGGAATAAGACATGGTTTCTTATGTGCGCCAGACATGAAGTGAGGCACCAAGTCCTCCTTGCTGTCAAATGTCTCCATCTCTGCTGATACCCAGCACACTCGTGAGTAACCACACCCGGTGTGAACGGCTACAGTCGCAGATGAATAATGCTCTAGAATTACAAATTGAGGAGAAATTGATTGAGCCTGAGAGCCACGTGAGAACTTTAACAAAAATGACATATAGAATAGGGTTTTATTCCTTAAGAAGGAAGAAAATAGCTTTTTTTTTTTTTTTTTTTTTTTTTTGGCGGGATGCGACATGCACACGTCTGGCAGGTTCAGAACCTGGTAAGACATGGGTTCATCCATCCCTTCTGCAGCTCATTTATTCCTCAAGATTCTGGGCGTGTCATTCTCCATGAGGACTCTGGATATACTGTGAACTGAGGGAACCCTTGGAACCATTGAAAAAAATGGCAGAAGGGAGGATTTTAGGCTTGGGTTGAGTCCAGGTCATCGTGAGGATTTCTATTCAAGAAATTTGAGGGCAAATAAATGACATGATCACAAGCTCTAGGAAATAAAATAAGTCTTGGCCAAACAGAAACAATCAAAATAAGAGGGTTAAAACAAGGGTTGGGAGGGAGCTCACTAAATTCTTGCCAAATAATCATGAAGACTTGGGTAGATCCCCAGAATCAATGTATGAAGTCAGTTGTAGGGGCACACACACTCTTGAAACTGCAGGAGGGGAGTGGCGTGGAGACTTTGGGATTCTCTGGTCAGCCAGTCTGGCCTAAATAGCAAGCTCCAAGTCACAGCAAATAAGAGACCCTGTCTAAAAAACAAGGCGGAAGGTTCCAGAGGAATGACATTCAAGATTGACCTCTGATCTCCACAACACACCCCCACCCCCAAAGCTGATGACAGATAAAATCTGGATATGACAGGGGCTTGGGTGTGGAGAAACAGCTGCAGATTTGAGAACCACGGTCAGGTGAAAGAATCTTTGAGAGATGGCCAGAGGCAGATTAGAGTGCCTCACTGGTTTAGGAGAGGGAGGAGATGTCAGTTGTTGAGGCTGGGAGAGGAGAAAGTGTGTCAGGAGAGTGAAGGATGGTTTGGGTTTGGAGAATGAAAGCATAAGAAGTGTCTGGCTCACACCTTCAGGAGGGTTCAGTACTATACCCGAAGTGCAGGGCAAAGGAAAGAAAGACCAAAAGCCCTTTGTACATGTGGAGAATCGAACTTGTAAAGGTAGAAAGATTGCAGATCAAATCTCCTCAAACACCTACTGGAGACACAAGGGAGATGATGTAGATGTCATCACAGGGACAGAGAGTGTGGCAGAGTGCCACCAACGCAGTGAGCAAGCATCCAGAAAGGGCTCTTGAGCAGGCAAGCATGCTCCCAACAGAACCCCCTCTGCCTCTGCTTTCACCCCATCAAAAAATCCGCTTGTCTTATACGCAGACTCAGCTTTTCCTATCTCATTTGAGGAGACCTTTAAGTGTTACCGTGCCTGCTTCTTACAGAAGAGTCAAATGTGATACTCCGCTAGCCTCGGCACTGGGAAGCAGATGTGTGTCAGGTTGTGAGAGGCCTCAAAGGAAGCTGGGGTGGGCAGCGCATCAACTCTGGTAGAACGCATTCGATTGACATTGTAGAATGCAAAGGAGTTCTTCTAAGCGATCCGTCAAAGTCGCTTATGTAATTGCATTTCCAGAATTATCAGAACCACAGAGGGCAGGGTTTTCAAGAAACAAATGTTTTCTTGTTTTCCCTCACACATATTACTCCTGGGTACCCAATAGGAGGATTCTGGAAGAAGACAAGCATCCAATGAACATTGATCGCTTGACCTCCTCACTGCATTTGGTTAATAACCAAGACTAAAGAATAAAGAATCTTTCTGTTAATCAATGTTCAATATATGGATTTTTGAAAGCTATCAGACCAATGTATTTTTTTTATAAATGTAAACATAAAACATACCATGTTTTATGTTCTGACTTTTTTTAACATTCATTAAAATAAATATAACCAGACACAACACAAACACGCACACNGGGTGGCAGAGGCAGGTGGATCTTTGTGAGTTCGAGGCCAGCCCTGGTCTACAAGAGCTAGTTCCAGGCCAGGCTATATAGAGAGAGAGAGAGAGAGAGAAAAGCAAAGGCAAAGACATAACTATGCAGGTCCAATTTGAGCCCGACTAATTAAAGCAAATTTCTTCCTGCCCAGTGTTGTGCCTTGTGGAAATATTTAATCCCCGGCTTTCCTTTGAAGCCAAAGCTCTTCCTTTAAACCAGATCCACAGTGCAGGAGGCCTGTTGACCCGCGGGCTATCAGCAATGTCTGCTGAATCAGTGGTTCTTCCCTTTCAAAGTAGCAAGTGGTGGAGAGCGACGAGATAATGTCTAGGGTTGATCAAGGAAATGTAGCATGAGCACATTATTAAAGTGAGGATGGTAACCACAGGAAGAGCTAAATATGGAAACTGCTCCAAGTGGTTTCCTTTGGGATGTGAACTAGAGATGGGGGAGGGAAGATGAGATATGACGGCCGGGGCTGCTGGTCACACTCGGGTTATAAATGTCCTGGCAGACCATACCATGTAACATAAAGAAAAAGCAAGGACTAAACGTTCTTTATATGTATATGGTTACCTTGATATCTGTTGCTGTATTTTGAATTGAGAATCACAGTATCACGAATGATAGGATCTCTTCAATTTTTCCATATCAAAAGGCTGAGGGATCAGTTAAGGGAGCGGCCCAAAGACATGGGGGCAGGGAACTAAAGCCAGAATGCAGCAGCTCTACTAGGTTTGTGGTTGTTCCTGTCCAAGTCTGCTTTTCTGAATCTCACCCATCAAAGTCTGCACGTGTGTGCATCCAGGGATGTTCAATCAGTTCTAAAGGCCCTCCTGGAAAATTGCTATGTTACAGCCAGGACTCCCTAGACCGTATGAAAGTCCAATACGAAGAATGAACAAGGGAAGAACCAGCAGTAGCTGGGTGTGGGCTTGACGCTTCCAAAGAGAAAGTCGGTTTCAAGCAGGTAGAGGTTGGAGGATCCTATCCTAGGCATAGCTGCTCCATTCTTTGGTGTGGTGACTTGGCCAGGGGCATCTGTTTTCTAGGATTTTGATGTTAAAGTATCACAAACCACTGTCTGGCTCAACAGAAATGCAGAAGTTCATGGTTCTGCTGGGTAGAAGCACAAAGCAGGTTGCCAACTGGGCTGGTTCCGTGGTGGAGGAATAGGGCACGATCCTGAATTCTTCTTCACACAGCTAGCTTGGGACGTACCCTCTCCCCTTAGTCACATCGTTTGGTGTCCTTCCATGAAGGTCTACATATCCAAATAGCTACTTTATGTAAGGATAGCAGCGATATTGGAATAAGGGCTTACTCTATCTTAACTAGTGACATTTACAGCAACCCTTCGTCCAATTAAGGTAACTTCTGAGGGACTAGGAGTCAGAGTTCAGTGCATTAGTTGGGGGATGGCCTGACTCAGCACATAATACTGAGAGATAACCAAATCCTTGAAATGCTGCACCTAAATATTTACAGGGATGACAGAAAATATCGTTTTGCTGGGACTATATCCCAGTGAAAGTTAAAATTAAGTGGATACTAAGGTTTAATTCTTAGAAACTCATTTCTTATTTTTAAATCATCTGTTAAATTAACTGGATAATGCTAATTATAGCTTTATCTTATTTAAATGAATGTGCTCTCTAGAACGTTCTAGGATAAAAGGATGCAATAATAATTTAAGTTGTAAACAAATATGAAAGCATCTATACTTATGCCTCTGTGATACCGAAATATATCACGCATATAAAGTCATATCATAAACAGAAAAAAATGTTATTTAGCAGAGTCCTCACGCAACAATATGAAAATATTCACTCAATGGCTTCAAAAAGTTGAAGCCTCAAGTAGACATTTTAGGCATCTCCTCTGTTTTACCTGTAGAGCTGAACAAGTCTGAGCTCCTCACTTGGGAAAACGAACATGAAAATTTAAAATGCCGTTTCCCCTTTCATTCTACTATGGTATTTACCTTTCGCTTTTCACTCATAAAGAAAATCAAGGGCAACAGGTGCCCTTTGCCTTTGGCTCAGATCTCAGCATGCAGGTCTCTTGAATATGGGCACACTTTCACAGGTTGTTTAAGAGGGACAGAATTTCCTCTTCCTGGGGCTAATTAATGGGTCTGTAATAGACAACTGAGCATTTATCTCATCAAGTTTAGAATTTCTCATTAAATTATCGAAAGCTAAGTTTCCCAGGTGCATCTGATTCTCAGTCTTCATTGGCCCATTTTCAGTGGCTGGCTTTATTCACTCACGGTTCACTGAGGCCTTTGACAACTAAAAGCAAATTCCAACCTAAATGTGAGTCTCTTTCCTTAAAATGCTGTTTAGAAATAGGGATGTATTGTTTAAAATAAAAGCAACGTTCCTGAGTGGTCTCACTCAGTTCATAGTCAGTTCATACTAAGTCATAATGATATAAATGCATAACCAAAATACATAATAAAACAATCATCTTCTTTTGAAAAAAAAAAAAAAACCCAAAACACTCCTTCTTGCTTATCTGTTTTCAAATATTTCTTCTTCCTTCTACTTGCCCTGACAGAGGTCTGGATTTCCCCTAAAAAGAGCATTTCATAACTTTTGGAAACGGGCTCTCAATTTATTACCAGTTTCAAGGGCAAAGGCAAACAATTAGCCAACACTTTGATACCACGTGGGTAGGCCAGAGACTTGATTCTCCCGCAGCCTCACTGTTAATTCTGCCCCATAAGCTACTCCAAGAACTAGCAAGCCATATCTGTGAGCATTTCTAAGAGAGAATGCTGGGAGTTCTGGCTGAATGGCCATGTGACCATGGGGCCTGACTTCCCCGAAATAGCAATAAGGGGTAAAGGCAAGACCCCCAACCATAGGCGGACAATCAAATCTCTCAGAAGAATTTGGAATTGGGGTACTCTGGGTATAGAATGGAATGGAGGGGAGTGTTTAACATGTCTCTCGAATAAGAATACACACATTTGCCGGGTGGTGGTGGCGCATGCCTTTAATCCCAGCACTCGGGAGGCAGAGGCAGGAGGATCTCTGGGAGTTCGAGGCTAGCTAGTTCCAGGACAGGCACCAAAGCTACAGAGAAACCCTGTCTCGAAAAACCAAAAAAAAAAAAAAAAAAAAAAAAAAAAAAAAAAAAAGAATACACACATTGGTGCATTCTTTCACCTTTCCCTAAATGTAACTTATTGCCTGCTGCTGCCTGAGCACTCTGGCAGGTCTTACAGGGTAGTATTTCAGAAGGTAAGCAGAATAATTGAGCTGAAGGGAGATGTACACATGGGGAGATGGGAAAGTAGATGGAGGATATAACTACAGCATGAACCTGATGGCAAGCCGACGGTTTTGGCTTTACCTTAAAGCTAAGGTGAAAAGGCTCTCCGCATCAATGAAGAAGCTAACATGGACAAGAAAAGTTCATGGGGTCTCAAGCCTAGACAAAGACTTGTAGGCAACTGGTGAAAGCTGGAGGAGGGGTGGGGTCTTCTCCAGAGAAGTGCTCCCCTGCCCAGTTGGTTATCCAATACCAAGAAGTCAGTCCTGAGACCATATACATACAAGTAACGTTATATAGCCTGACCAGGGAGTTATTTATGTATTTAAGAAAACACACCCACACCCACATACACATACATATGCACACACCCCCACACACATGCACACATACACACACACACAGAAAGAGAGAGAGAGAGAATTAGTTGAAGGAAAAGAAGGCATGAATTTGAGAGGCAGCAAGAAGGTACACAGGAGAGGTTGGGAAGAGAAAAATAATGCAATTATATTATAACTTCAAAGAAATTAGTATTAGAAGGCTTTCCGGAATGTATCCTAACAAAACACCTCTGCTTTTCTATCATTATTCTTTCAAGATTAGCACGCTGACTGAGAGCAGCACAGACTGACAGCAGCCTGTTTTCTACTCCTTTTGTTACTCGACTGAACTGACTGTTACACCATAGTTCTCCCTCACTCTAAAAGGGGAAAAACTTCAAGGGAAGAGAAGAGAGCCTCCCTGTAGTTTTATTTCTCCAGCTAGATATGTGATTTTTACTAATATGCTTATATTTCTGCACCCACCCTCTCATTCTAGAATGTTCTCAGCCAGCCTTATGTATTCCAGAGATATCCAGAAAGCATGTATACAGCAGAAACATGCACCATAAGTTTAGCAAAGTAATCAGGGCATGATGTGTTAAAAAAAAAATAAAAAGAAAGGCACTCAGGATATCTGAAAGAATTACCTTACTGGCTATGGAGGGGAAGTCTGGGAAATGTTACTTCTTTGGCTTAAGGAGAAGGTGGGAGGAAGGAAAGGTGCAGAGAGAGCCAATTTTTTGTTTTCAAAGAACAATATTATGTCCTCAGGAAAGAGATTCAGTGATGTGCAACACACCTGTGCTTGCCCAATGGCACCCTGATTAAGAAATACTGTTAGTTATCATCTTCCAAGGCCAGGTTTCTGAAACATTAAATATGATAAACTCCCAGTGGGGTTTTCCACAGCAACCGCTGTAACTGCTTGTACTCTCGCTATTCCAATAACAGATGAGCTGCAGAGATCTAAGAGGCAGGACAAGAGCTGCCCAGTGAAGAAACCCTGCTTCCTAACAGAATCTCGTAGGATTCCAGCTAGTAAGTGTTCCACTCAGGGGACCAACTCCAGCTCAAAAGCATTCCCTTCCAGTGTCTTCAGCCTCTTGGAACTGCAATTATAAATATTTGGGTAATTGGGGTCCAAGGAGCCAGCCAACTTAACTTCAAACCCTACATTTTTAACTAGCCCGAAACCAATGGTGTAAAAAAAAAAAAATCCTACTTCCAAGATTCTAGAACACATTAACAGCCCAAGAATTAATCTGAATTTTAATGCTGCTAGCAACAACAACAACAAAATCATTACTGTAAAAAAACTTCATATTTTTCTTGAACCACATGAAAGAAATTTTCATAAGTATGACTAACTCACAGTGTTTTTCTTATTGTTAAATATATGCTTCAACATTCTAATCTAGGTCAAGCATGATAATATTTTATGCTCTAAAAGGGAAAAGGCCCTTGGAATTTGTTTCGTTACAGCAGCAATAGGGCGAGGTCCAGGGAGTGAAGCTATCTTTCCACATGGCTTTCTTTCCCCGTGGGAATCAAACTGGAAGAAGGAAAGATGTACCGGTGAATTTGGTGTTAGGAAGCTGAATTTTATGGCTGCTCAGCAGAACACTGTAAAGACATCAAGACATCCTTTAGACCATATAATGTCTGAAAGTGTCACACAAGTCAAGAATTTATGAGAAAATGCTGAAGGGTTTGGAAAAAATGACCATTTTCTTTAACCCCCCTACCCCCCACCATTCCCAGACACCACTAGTTGACTAATTTACAACAGTTGGCTTTTCTCAGATTTTCAAACAAACAATTCATAGGATAGAAAAATTAGTAGACATGAAATCCAGAGTGTAAACTCTTTCTTTCAATGGTAGCACTTTCTATAAAGCCTTAAGCTACTTAAAGAGTCCATTTATCCTTTTACTTAACACATATTGAATGCACACTGAAATCTAGGCAAAAGTCTCAAGGAAAATAGCTGTGACCAGGCAAGACTTAAAGTAGATACTTGTATATCTTCACACACATTCTATATAATAAAAGTATGTGCTATAATATGCTAGAAAGAAATTACGGTAGAGATATACAGAAGGATTCATGTTACTGGCAATCTCGCTAGTTTTAGAACTACAGCATCAATATACTAATTTATGGTTCTTCAGTGTAATTGGTACACTAGGCTTTGTGGGTAACACTATCTTTTTATTAGTGATTTAGTTAGGGCAAATTGTAGATATATTATCATCATTCTTAGCTGTGACCCCTGTTTTTGTTCTGTTCCTCTCTGGTCTGGTCTCTTTAAGATTCTGAGTAGCTAAGACTCTAGAGAAAGCGGCACTCTTTCCTGAGGATTCACATGTCTATCCCCAAAGGGCCATTTAAAAACTACTGGTGTCTTGAGTGGCTCCATACTTATCGCGTTGACCGTCTCCAGACGTAGTAAATGAAGATGCAGTTCCGTTTTACTTACAGGGAAACAACAAATACATCAGCATGAGTATGTCTCTTGTGAAATTTCAGCTGAAGTAATACTGTTCATTTCTTTATAGCAAATGACTCTATCAGGTAACCATACACCTGACGATTTAGGGAAACCTACTAATGAGTTCAGTTGAATGAATTCCTGGGGCTGATTACAAATTCTCATTGACAAAGTGGACAAGTTCCCTAGGCATTAGCATTCACAAAGATTGGTGTTCTGCTTGCTTGCTGTCGATGCAATAAACGCCACGACTTAAAGCAACTTGTGGGAGGAAGGATTTTATTTGGTTTATAGGTTAGAGTCTGTCATCAAGGTAACTCAGAGAAGGAACTCGGGGCAGGAACCTGGAGGCAGGAACTGAAGCAGAGACCAGAGAGGAATAAACAATTTCTCTCTAAGGCTCGCTCAGCTTCATTATACAAAACGGTACTGGGGGGCGCCAGAAATGGCACCACCGACAGTGTATCAGGCCCTCCAATCAAGAAAATGTGCTGCCGAATGCCCACAGGTCAGCCTGCTGGCTGCAGTTCCTCAACCCCTTGCCCCAGCTGATAGTTAGTGTTGAATTGCCAAGAATTAACCAATACAGGTGGCAGGCATCAAGGTTGCGTGCTAGTATTATAAGTAGGCAATGCGAGCTGGTCCCCACCTATCTCCTGAATACAACCAACTTGAATAAGCTTTATGCCCAGATCACTCTATACTGACCACCCAGCTAGAGGTAGTGAGGGAATTTATATGTGAGTATTTAGCAATGACAAGTGTCACCACTAGACAGCCACCAACAGAAATACTGCAAGAAGTCACATGTCACGCATTTCATTTCTTCTGTATCAGATTCTAAATTCCAGTAACTAAATACACGTGTTTCTTACTTATGCCCAAATCTTCTTCCACCCAGTCTCCAACAAGCAACAGGCAATAACCAATTGGGGAGCTTTTAAACTTCCTGGTGAGCTTCAGACTAACTGCAAATTGGATTTCTTTGAGAACGACCTGGTCAGGAGGGATTTTAAAGCTACCCAAAGCTTGTCAAGATGTTGTTGGTTGGTTCTGCAAGCCAGGGCTAGTGATCAAGTCTAGGTTCTCCCAAGGTGGGGTTTCTTTTGCCCTCCAGAGGAAATGTGGCAACACTGGAGGTGTTTCAGTTTATTATAACTAGTAGAAAAGGATGATACTTGCAGCTGAAAATTAGGATGCTAGTAAATATCTAATAATCCCTAAACGACACCTGTCAATCAAAACCTATTTGCCCAAAACATCACTAGTGCTGCTGTGGCTGGGCTCAGTACCTCACTTTTCAGTCCAGGTCAACCAGCTTCTTTATCATCAACTCCCAGGAATGGTACAATCAACTACTAACTACATCTGAAAGATTCCCTGATGCCCACGTGTTCAAATAAATTAGAAAGCTGGTATAGAATATTGCCTTGCAAGTCTTCCCAATGATTGTATAATCAGTCCTGGTCTACATCTGCCTTTTATAAAATACTTTACATGAGAATTCAAATGTGCTTAGGGATGTGCACAATTGCTCCTTCATCATGATTTCGTCTGAACACGTTTAGATTAGGAAATGAGAAAGATGAAGTCCCTCCCTCCCCCGAGTTCATGTGCTGCCATCTCTGCATTCAGCAAAAGGCACCTGGCTGGGAATACCTGCAGTGTTATGCCTGGGGGCATCCTTTTGTTGAGAATACACACAGCCTTCACAGTGACACTAACTAGGAATATCAGAAAGTTAATATTGTCTAAGACGTATATGCCTTGCCAAAAAGGTGGGTGGAGATTTGGTTGTTTTTACCCAGATTCTCCAGTCCCCAGTCTGGCTATGCTGAGCTTCAGGGGCCTGAGTGCGTTTCTGTGGCTGTCATGTGTTCATTCCCTCCATGGTCTTAGGTCCTCCTATACTTTTATTACTCTCGATGATTTTATCAAAGAAAACGCTCTTAGACTTACATTCTGATCTCAGAGTCTAACTCTTGGGGTTCACAAAGATGGAACCTTTTTCAGATATTGGAATCATCAGGAAGACACAGCACACTCAAGGTTGCAAAGATAGAAAAGAATTTCAAGATAACTAAGTGAATATTAGTTCAAAAAATATCTTAGAAAACGTATTAACGTTCTCTGAGAGTCAAGCAAAGTTATTGCACTCACAGAACAAGAGATGCTATATAGGAAGTAGTCAGAGAACAGGAAAATTGCTTTGAAATGTAGAACTATAGATTACAGTTGAAAAATCTAGGCAGTTTGGATGCTCACCTTACTAGACCTGGATGGAGGTGGGTGGTCCTTGGACTTCCCACAGGGCAGGGAACCCTGATTGCTCTTTGGGATGACGAGGGAGGGGGACTTGATTGGGGGAGTGGGAGAGAAAGGGGAGGCAGCGGTGGGGAAGAGACAGAAATCTTAAATAAATAAATAAATAAATAAAAAAGAAAGGAAAAAAGAAAAAAATCAATATTAGAGTGGTAGATAAGATTATAGCAATACTCCTAGGGGAGGTGGTAAATGAAAATAGGAACGGGGGTATCAGAGGGAAAAAAGAGTAAGATGATGACAAAAATCAGGTTTTTGTGTGTGTGTGTGTGTGTGTGTGAGAGAGAGAGAAAGAGAGTCAATGCAGAGGGCCCAACATTCAACTAAACAGATTTCCACACTTAGAGAGCAAAGCAAATGGCGATTATAGGAAATCACAGGATCCTGCTTTGGAGCTGAGGTGTAGCTTGGCAGCAGTGATGTTTTTATAAATGGTATCCTGATGTCTGGGCTTCCTTCTTGTTTTTTTTTTTTCAACAAAAATACTTAATTCTCCCTGCACCTCCCTAAAATATTACCAATTTTGTTTACTACTTGGTATCTAACCCTGTTCCCCAAAGTGTAAGCATGCAGGTCCTGAAATCTTAGCATCTTCTCTACACTACTCACTTTTTCAGACCTTGGAACTGTGTTGGGTGCTGGCTTCCTCACGTTCAGCAGTGGTTTCTATGCCTTCCACCCAACACGTGTAGCTGTCACTCACAGCTGCTGCAGAGAAAGCCGTCTTTGCTGAGATCACACATCACAGAAAAAATGTGAAAAACTAATGTTGGAAAGCCAGACTGGGAATTTGGGTGGTATCTAATGAGATGTTACTGTATTTCCCTTAAAATTCTAAAGTTGACTATACGACTTTGCCCAGGTATATATTTATAAAAAAAAAAAACACAAGTATAAGAGTCAAACATTTACTAATAAAAAGTATAAGGAAATTTACTTTTGACGCAAAATGTGGCTTATTAGTTTAGAGCAATGGCTGCTCTTTCAGAAGACCTGAGTTTAGTTCTCAGACTCCATATTGGACACCTTCTAGCCACCTGTCACTCCAACTTCAGGGGATCTGACACTCTCTTCTGACCTCTGCAGGGACTACACACATGTCATACATGTGAACGTGTACACACACACACACAAATAAAAGTGAAATTAAGTCTTGAAAATAAGACAACTATTTGGAATACTGCAATTTTACCACTTACTGAGGATGAAATCAAATTCACATACTATCGAGACATATGTGTTTATTTCTTCTTAAAGAATGAAACTGTTCCTGCATATTTGATACTGCAGGACATAGGGCATTTGATACTGCAGGACATAGGGCATTTGATACTGCAGGACATAGAGCATCTTCCCCGTCTTTCACACATTTTCATTTTATAATCTTCAATGCTGAAAATGCTGATTTGCATAAATACATAGCACAAAATTGCAGGAGCACTTTTAGAATCATTTCAGAAACTGTTAAAATTCTGTCCCAGTCTCAAGGCAAAATTCATTTAAGAATTACTATGAAACTCAGGTCAGCAGCTCAGTTTTAAAAATCAAATAATTTTACCCGACAAGATGCAAGGATGCACTAATTTGAAACGCTCATGCTGAGGAATAGGCGGCGGGAAAATGCTCAAATCTTTATTTCCTGTAATTCAACCATGACATTTCTGTAAGAGCAGAAAACCGCGTCTGGTGAAAATGCTCCAGTTTATAACATACAATAGTCTCCAATAGGAGCGGACACGTTCCATGCCGCATCACCTGGCTTTGCAAGGGGTGACGGCACATGCAGTGCAAATCGCGCATGCTATGTGGGTCAGACAGACGGCGCGATAAAATTCCGCGGTGAAAGATGGTGAGCCTTGAAGAAACACCCCAGATTCTTCACGTGTTGGGTTTCATTCATTTTTGACTGTTGTGCGTTCAGAAACCGTTCACAGACGGCAGATTTTCACAATGCCCACATTCAAAGGAAGGACTGCCAGAGAAAGTTGTGAGCCGCAGCTTAAGAAGTTGGACCTAGCCAGACAGGGGCAGTGCACACTTTTAATCCCAGCCCTCAGGAGGCAGAGGCAGGAGGATCTCTGTGAATCTGAGGTCACCCTGTTCTACAGGGTGAGTTCCAGGATAGCCAGAGCTAAACTGAGAAACCCTGTCATAACAAACGAAAAGGAAGTAGCAGCAACAGCAGCAGCAGCAGCAGCAGCAGCAGCAGCAGCAGCAGCAGCAGCAGCAGCAACAACAGCAGCAGCAACAGCAGCTAGACCTTAGGGCACCTGCCTATGAATGAATTTAGCTCTTTAGCACCCATATATGGCTTGGAAAATTGATGATCAGAATCTCCAGAGCAAAGTAAACATTGCATAAAGTTTAGAGTATCAGTGACATAAGCTATTAAACATTTTAGGAAAAAAGCAAATATCATAATTGGAAACATTAAAATAAAAATGGCATCTAAACTACTTAAGGCCAGGCGGTGGTGGCGCATACCTTTAATCCCAAATCCCAGCACTTGGGAGGCAGAAGTAGGCAGATTTCTATGAGTTCGAGGCCAGCCTGGTCTATAAGAGCTAGTTCCAGGACAGGCTCTAAAGCTACAGAGAAACTCTGTCTTGAAAAACCAAAAAATAGAGAGAGAGAGAGAGAGAGAGAGAGAGAGAGAGAGAGAGAGAGAGAGAGAGAGAGAAACTACTTAAGAAAACATTGCTAGCTTCTTATCCTATTCATATTACTTCAAAAACATTTTTGGACATTGTCTCTAACATCTTCTCCAAAAAGAACTGCAGAAATACACTGCAGCAAAGCGAAGAAGTTAACCAAGTGTTTGTGTGACTGTGCAGTGTGTCCAGGGACAGACGCAAGGCAAAGACAAGGGCAGCCTGGCAGGATGGATGTGCAGCCAAGAAGGGACAAGCCAGAAAGGCAGGGCCCCAGGGGAAAAGTAGAACAATATTGGCATGATCAAAATCTTGTAAACGTTGCTTGATTTGGTCTTTAGTTCTTAAGATGAGTCCATCAGGAAATGACAGTCTATCCTAGCAATAGTGGAGAGGGTGTCTGAACTGACCTTCCCCTGTAATTGTCATCAGGGAACCTTCATCCTTCATCTGAAGGAGGTGGATGCAGAGATCCACAGCTAACCACTGGACCAAATTCTCAGAGTCCAGTCAAAGAGAGGGAGGAGGTTTTGTATGAGCAGAGGGTTCAAGATCATGATGGGGAAACCCACAGAGACAACTGACCTGACCTAGTTGGAGCTAATTGACTCCGGACTAATAGCTGGGGAACATACATAGGACCGAACCAGGCCCTTTGAATGTGGGTGACAGTTCTGTGGCTTGAGCAGTCTGTGGGGTCACTGGGAGTTGGACCAGGATTTATCCCCAGTGCATGAACTGGCTTTTTGGAGCCCATTCCCTATGGAGGGATACCTTGCTCAGCCTTGATACAGAGGAGAGAGTCTTGGTCCTGCCTCAACTGGATATGCCAGACTTTATAGACTCCTCATGGGAGGCTTTACCCTTTCTGAAGAGTGGATGGGGGTGGGGAGTGTTGGGTAGAGGGAAGATGGGGGCGGGGAGCAGGAGGAGGGGAGGAAGGGGAAACTATAGTTGGAATGTAAAATGAAAAGAACTTTTAAATAAAAATTAATAAAAGAGTGAAAATTAAAAAAAAGAAAAGGAAGGAAGGAGAGGAGAGAGGGAGGAAAGATGAACCATGGCCTCAACAACAGCTCCTGTTTCTAGTTCCTGCCCTGACTTCACTGTAAGGTGGAAAAAAAAAAGGAAGAAAGAAATGGTAATCTACTTGTCTACTTGGGATATGAAAGCAAATGTGCTTATACCAAACCTCAACTGGTACTGCATTCTAACCTTCTGGGTTTTGTGTTCTGGAAGCATGGGGTGGATACGAACATTCCACTGCATTCTAGGTAAGAAGGGGTGTGGGGAAGCACAGACGAAGGGATGCTAGGAGCATGAATTGTTTTAATTTGGAAGTTTTTAAAAAAAAATGAAGCAGAGAACAGAAAGGAGGTATAAGAATCTTGTGAACAAAAGAGAAAAATCGTTAACCTGGATTTCCATCACAGATGAAAGAGCGTTTGAGACGGCAGTGTTTGAGATGCAAGGCAGCAGCGCGCCAGGCAATGACTGCTGTTGTATCTCCCTTTGCTGCTGTGGCCCTGCTCTTGTAGCGTTCCTATCGCTTCTGATATCCTTAATACTTTGTTTGGTCCTTATGTAAATGGTGTGGTGACGGTCTCCTCTAGTTTTAGGTTATTATTTTATAAGACACATATGTGATTTCTCTTAAAAAAAAAAAAGAAACTCTCTATGCTGATCCCCCTTCTGAAATGTTCTGCTTTAGAAAAACAGTATACAACTTCAATCATTCTACCAGAAAGGTGGCATCTTAAAAAAAAAAAAAAAACAGCCTAGAAGCTTGTGAGCAAATGAAGGGATGAGGAAAATATAGTATATATGCACAATGAGATTTTATTAGTCCATAAAGGTGAGTGAAATGCCATCTGCATATAACTCGAGCGCATCACTCTAAGTAAAATAAGTGGGACTCAGAAAAATGTCACACATTGCTTCTCACATGTGCAGTCTGTGGCCGCACCCACCCATGTGTGCATGAATGCACCCATGCGTTCACCCTTGCACACATACATATGACATGAAAGCAGAGAGGGTGTATTGGGGGGAGGGCAGAAACTGGCAGGAGGGGGAGGAGGACCGGGAAAGAAGGGTGTGGTAATATGAGCAAAAGACAGCAATAAATATGTATGAAGATGACAGAGTGGAAAGCTACTTTGAATGCTTAAAAATGCAAAATTAATTTTAAACAACACAAACACCTCCAGCCCAGTAAAAGACTGAATAGCATGTCATTTATTTTCTTGCTGTTGAATATTGACTACAACTCCCATATCTCACAGCTTCCAATGGCTCTTTTCATGTTGTCGCTGGCTTTGAGAATGTACCTTACCATCCATCTCTGGGGTCTTCGAGTCACTGGATGCTTGTGTGAAAACTCAGCTCTCCCAGAAACTAGTTACAACTACTTCTGTCACCCAGCTATGGCCATTTTACATTATCTGTCTGAATATTTTCTAAGCACACAGCAGCACTGATGCTGTAAATTCAAATCTAAATATGCATTAGAGCTGATCTGTCATTCAAAGCCTCAAAGGCAATAGTGTTTTACAAGTACAAAATTTGAATTTGACAAGTTTCCTTGTCATCCCTCTCTATGGCATGGGTTGCTCTTCCTTCTTACCCAACAGAAAAAGGAACTTCCTTTGGTGCCCAGATTTTAAGCTGGCAGTTATCCTATGGAACTCATTTTAGGCAATTCTTTCTTTCTTATAGAAACACAAATGTGACATTTGTTCTATTGGGTGACCTCTTGGATTCCATAAAATACAATACTAGCTAGCAGAGTAAAAAACAGAAATATAAACATTGGTTTAATAGCAGTTATAGAAATACATTTATATAAAATTTGCTTGAAACAGCTACTTGTGTCGTAAGTATCAGTAAAATAACCTTTGGGTTTCTTTTTGGTAATAAAATATTCCTGTTTCTATAATTTTTTGAAGTCTAAATTTTGCTCTGGAAGGTAAATCCTGTTGGCTTTCTCTCTGCAAAACTCTCTACGTGTTTCCAAACCATGCTGTAAACCAGCATTCTACCGCAGATCCCATAGTTTCTTGCTCAAGACCCCAGCAGCCTGCACTGTGGACTGGTTGGTTGGTCAAGAACTGTGGTTACTAAAACTCATCAACCACACGAGCTTATGTGAGATCACCACCCGGGTCCCTTCAAAGTGTGCAACTCACTGGGCATCTGTTACACCAGCCATTTGTACTTTGTGCTTGCAACAGAATTTACCCAGCACATAACTAAACTCTTCAGCTTAGATGATTGAACTCTATCTGAACCTAAGACTAGGATAAACCTGGGACCTGACTTTCTGTTGGCAATCATCTGCTCTTTATTAAGCTCCAGGCAATGGATTAACTGGTGTCTATACAGACTCACTTTACCCTTCAAGACAAACCAAAGAGTAAAATTTTACTGCCTGGGAAACTGAGACTCCTTGTTAAGTAACTTGAGCGGGCTCACACAGCTAAAAAGCGATAGGATACAAAGTTAAGCCTAGGCGGAATAAATTCAAGGCCCACTGCAGAGGGGAAAAAGACAGTGAGGGAGAAAAAGAGACCCTTGAACATTGACTCAAGTAAACTGGATTTCAAGACAGCAGCACTCAGCAACCAGCCAAGTTTTCGAGAAACCTTCCCACACTTATCAGAATGCTAGAATGACTCTTAAAGCCCCAGGATGAGAAGTATTTTTTTTTTTAAATACTGAAATTAAGCATGGGCCATCACTTTATTTTCCATTACAAATTCTCTGAATCTGGAACTTTTCCATCCATCTAGGCCGTTTTGAGAGACTCATTTGCATGGGTCTGTTAGGACTTGGATGTCGCAGTGAGTCATATATATTTCCGCTTAGGTCTCACTCTGCGGGCCAGAGCTAAAGGCAAGTGCTATTATAGATCAAGGCCAGTGAAGTGGGTAATGAGGTTTGGTATATAAAACGCTTGGTATAAATGCAAGGGAACTTCTGGCTTTTCTCTAACATTAACGGCTTTGAGATGCATCGTTTAAAATAGAATGCTTAGTAGGCCAGTAGCTATCGGAGCGTAAGTCTCCTCCACTGAGCAGACCCCTGGAAGCTTCAGCAAGGTACTGTCCACAGACATAGTGCTGTGTGCAGGAGTTATTCTTATCACGAACTCCATGGGCTACTGCTAAAACACAGCTGAACAGGAAGAACATTGCCCACGGTTGCAGGGGTCAGGGATGGAAGGGCTGCTCCAGTCAGCTTCATAAAGGAGTAGGGTCTGCATCCTCAGGCTGACACAGAAGCTTAAGAAAAGAAGCAGCTAAAATACCTAGGCAGACGCTTCATCTCCCCAGGTCAGAAGCATTCTTACATAGTCAGACTTGTGGGCCCCACACAGAGGGGAAGTGGAGAAAAGCGGTGATAACTAAGACATTAAGAGGTGAATTACATTTCCCTGCAACGCTGAAGATCTTATCTGGCTTGACGGTCTTCAGCTGTCTGTAGAGACTGGTCCATGTTGAGTAAGTTTCCGGCCTATAAAGGCCCTTCTTCATGGGGGATGGAGCCAGGTAGAGTGTTATTCACGGTAAGGTAGTAGTGGGAGTTGCTGGCTGAAGGGATTCATAGTAAAACCCAACAGTTCGCCCACCCCCATCTCCCTTTCTCCTCTTCTTCCATTTCCCACCACTTTCCCTCTTCTTCCATTTCTCCTTCCTCTTACTTTCTACCCGTCCCCACTGCTGTTATTTTCTCTCAAACCTATTCTAATAGCCTAATGTGTGCTGGGCATGATTCTGGAGTCATGTTGGTTTTTATACGAATTCAGGCCAGTTTGCTGTTGCTAGGTTCAATCACACCACAGTCAACCTTTGAAACCTTGATTGCTTTAGATCCCTGGCATCAGGGTTCAGGCTGACGTCTCCCTAGCTTCCTTCTGCCAGAGAATAATTTCTTGAGCTTGTTTGGCGAGCACCAGGGTGCGCTCAGAAACTACCAGAAAATCAAATGGGAAATGCCATCACTTCACAAGATAAGCTGAGCTAAACCACCGCTCTCCGGCGTTTCTACTTCTCCCCAAGGAACCAAAGGGACTTTTAATATCAGCCCAAGTATTCTTTGGAGGTTAACCTGATCATAAAGTCATAGTGGGAGCAAAGCTACTTTTCTGACCTAGGCCCAGCTTGGGAGAATGCTTCTAGGTGAGTTTAAGGTGGGAAGCTGAGCTAAGGTGCTTCCGAGTCGGTTCAGTCCTCTAAAAGCTTGACAAACGCATTCTTGAGCATGTGTCTGGGTCCTCCTCTTGAGGTGCAAAACTGAGTGTGACATTTAACTCCAGTGTGAGGTCTCTTCAGTTCTCTAAAATTCCCTAACTCCGTCTCTAAGGTCTGCCGGTCATACTCTGAATTTAGCCTTGGTGAGCTACAGCTGCTACACACGCTCTTTGGGGGAGTTTCTCGAAGTATTTGCCTTGGGCAGCCCTCCTGAGGGATAGCCTAGGTGATCAGAAGAGGGACCATAGCATATCACGATGGCTCATAGATAGCGCTTCTCCTCCCTGGAAGAATCTCTGTTGTCTGTACCTGGTACTAGTCAACTAGTTGACAGGGGATAAATATGCAAATGAATGCAAATCTCTGTGGTAGCGGTGGAGAGAAGGATGATTTACAGAAGTGGAGGACACTCTTAAAGGGTTATTTGGATATTCTCCCACAGTGCAACTTCAGCAAATTGGTTTGACCAGAAAAATAATGCCCCTCCTCAAATATGCCTCCTCCCTCATCTCCAGGGCCAGTGAAACTGTTCCCAGACATGGCAAATGGGAATGAAGGTTAAAGATGGAATTACGGTTGCTAACCGTTGACCTTAAAACAGAGAGCTCTTTATGAATCATCTCGGTGTAACCAGATAAACACAAGTGTCCTTGAAGTGGAAGAAGGCAGAACAAGGGACGGGAATGATGTGAGCAGCTCAACCTGCCCTCGGAGGCTTTGAGGAAAAGGGGAGATCAGAAGCCAAGGTTTAGAGGCAGTCTCTCAGACGGCAAGGAAACAGATTTGCTCTGAGAGTCTTCAGAAAGGGGGAAAGCAAGCAAGCCTACCTGGTTTTAGCTACTACAGACCTATGCCAGATTTCTGACTTAAAAAGATGATAAAATTGGGGACTGGAGAAAGAGTTAAGCGTGTGTGCTGTTTTTGTAGAGCCTTGGTTTAGTTCCTAGCAGCCGTGTGACAGCTCACAGCAATCTATAACTCGAGTTCCAGGAGATGCAACGCCTTCTAGACTCTACACTAGGCACAATCATGGTCCACGTACATACATGCAGGTCAGCCACCCATACACGCAGGCTACATGTGCACATACATAAAATAAACATGAATATCTTTTTTTGAAAATTGTAAGATTGCAAATTTGGGGTTGGGAGGATGGTTCAGCAGGTCAAGGTACTAGAGTCCGAGCTAATGACCTGATTTCAGTCTCTGAGACACACACACGTTGGAATAACAGAACAGACTCCTGCAAGACGTCTTCTGACCTCTATCCATGAGCAGTGGCATGTAGAAACACATAAAAACAAAAAACACTTTTTAAAATGGAATAATATTATAACTTTGCGCCCGTTTACTGACCAAGGTTTCTTGTAACTTATTAGCTACGAGCTAGCAGATTAGAAAGTGGAAGACCTGATTAAAATCATCCTCTCGCCTCTTGCAACTTCACTCTCCTAGTCAACGAATTTGGTGTGGGGGGGGTTATCCCTAATCTGCTTATCTCCTAAGGCTGTTGATGAGATCAAAGGCTGTCGAGCCTTGCTCGAATGCAGTTCAGCACTAACTCATTGTGTAAACCAGGGATATCAGTTGTGTCGCTTTGACCTGAGTTAATCCACACAAAGGTCTAAGAAGGGGATGTGGCATCTTGCCACGTACATGTTAACTATTGCTGCATGGGCAGAGGACTTTCAGAAAGGTTGATTCGTATTCTCTGATAAGATGGTATGGGCCCTGTTAAAGAACACTGATTCTCAAGGAAGAGGATGGCCCATGGCCCCTTTCTAGCTGCAGTCAGAAATACACAGAGACATTTTTGGATTAAGTACCACATGACTGGTGTTACGTTACGGAAACCAAGGATCACAGATGGTCTGGGTAGTCTTTCACAGTGAAAGACTTTTCTAGATCCTGAATGATACCATACAGGCCTCTCCATCCTCAATTGTGTATTTGACAAAATGGATTCAGTGGACATGAAACAAAACAAAATAAAAAAAAAAAACAACAATGATATCCAATGAACTATAGTATACCCATGAAGTGTTCACAGATAAGAGCCAAGCTAATTGGTGTGAGGAGATACAAAGACTAAGGCAACTTATAAAAGGAAGCGTTTTATTCAGAGGCTTGTTTACAGTTTCAGAGGATGAGTCCCCGAATATCATGGTAGGGAGCATGGCAGCAGGCAGGCACGGAACTAGGGCAGTGTCTAAGAGCTTACATCGGATCCACAAGCATGATGCATGAGGCAGAGGGAGAATTAACTGGAAATGAGGTGCAGTTGTAAAAGCCCAAATTCTGCCACCCATGGTGACACACCTCCTGTAAGAAGACCACATGTCTTCATCCTTCCCCCAAACAGTTTCACCAACTGGGGACCAAACATTTAGATACATGAGGCTATGGGGACCATTCTCATTCAAACCGTCACACTTAACAAAGCAAAATTCTTCTTCTTTTTTTTTTTTTTTTTTTTTTTGAGACAGGGTTTCTCTGTGGCTTTGGAGCCTGTCCTGGCACTAGCTCTGTAGACCAGGCTGGCCTCGAACTCACAGAGATCCGCCTGCCTCTGCCTCCCGAGTGCTGGGATTAAAGGCGTGCGCCGCCACCGCCCGGCCAAAGCAAAATTCTTAACGTTTGGATTATTTTCCAATCCTCCCAGAAAAAAGCACCACTTGTTTGTGTAATCCCCGTCCTCTTGTCCCACTGTCCTTATTCCCATCACCAGAGAAAGGGATCACAGAGCGACTTCCCAAACGAGCTCCGTATTCAGTCACCCTGGGCACAGCTCATAGAGGAGCCTCTGGGCCCAGTTCTTCTCAAGAACTGTCCTTGGCTTTTTCCTCTGAGTTTCTCATTTCCCTGGTCCAATTCTACAGGGACCTTTGCAACAAGAGGTGTTTCTTGTCCACCCCTCCCTCCATACGTTAACACAAAACTCCCAGAAACTCGTCTCCTTTATCTTGACAAAAATATGGGTGAGTTAATTTGATGGTTACTTCCACTACAAAAACGCTGACCCGTTTCGTTACTATTTCACGCATACGTGAAATGCAAAGGCAATTCATTACATTCACGCATACATGAAATGCAAATAGCAGTTCAGCAGGAAAACGGCTTGCCTGTAAACATGTTATCCTCTGAGTTCAGTTTCCCAGTGCCCAGGTAAAAACCTGGCGATGGCAGAACACTTCTGCAATCCCTGCGCTGAGAAGGCGGAGATGGGAGAGTCCTTGGAACTAAGTGGCTAGCCAGCCATGGCAAATCAGCGAGTTAAGGTTCAGAGATGAGACCCTGTCTCGAGAACTGTGATGGAGAGTCCCCGAGGAGCAGAACTGATGTTGAACTCTTGCTTACACGCATGCACACAGACACATGACACATATATGCCGCACATGTACACATATGCACACAATATAACCCGATTCAATTAAATAATAAGAACAAAGGGATCCCTTGCATCCGGAGCTGCCCAGGATGGCTATTCAGGTGCCTCCTGCCCAACAACGCAGGGTTTTGGTCACGTTGGAGTCTATGTGAATGATGCCCTTTGGGATTTACGGCTCTACCTTACATGACTGCATATGGGGTACCTGTTTCCTCTCCTTAAAATGAGAAATAAGTTCATGCTGAAAATTTTTCTGATCTTAATTTTAATGAGCACTTGGTTAACATATTGCTTTACTCGCTATGCCTGATTCACAATTTAAATTAGAATTGGGGCTTTTGAACTCCTGGTTAGCCACATGTTCAACTTCGTCTTGTAGAGTTCTGTTGTCTCATAGTAGCTTTCTTTTGATAGTCAGATGCTTGGTGCATTTATAAAACCCCGTCCTTCTCCTTGTCCATCCCGTCTGAGTATACTCCACAATGGCTGTTTCCTGCTCAGGGTATTGTCAAGCACTTCACCATATGTAAGAAATGGAGAACATGCCAGGAGCCCAGTGACATCAACTGGTTCACGTACATGGCTCCCTGGTGAAGTTCAGGCCATCATCCTTACCTAGTGATTATGTGAGCTCGGGAATCAGGTAGACTTGGATACCTCCTAGCTATGTTATTATTGCTTTACGTAGATACCATAAGACTTTAGTTTCTTTAGGGAAGTGAACAACAATAGTATCGGCCTCATGGAGTTGCCAAGCAGATGAAGGTAGAACTTGGCACAAACAGAATGAGCTCAAGAAATGTGAGCTATTGTAAGCCTCTTTCCCCAGGTTATGTTTAACTCCTGTGGCTCTGGAGAAAATGGTCTCTCAGTATTAGAGTTTAGATGCAGATAGATAGGTAGGTAGATAGGTAGACAGACAAATAAACAGACAGGCAGACAGACTGACAGACAGATGGATTGATTGATAGAGATCGATAGATATCAGAAATCAAAAGCCAAAATAATTCTTTTTCTAAAAAAAATCAAATTAAGAAATAACTCCAATAAGATAGAAGAATGGAACCCTGGTTGTGAACGGGCATTTCATCTGCATTTTATTTAAGCTGTACAAATACAGAGAGAATATTTGCATGCCTTGTGTTCTCCTTGCTGCACAGCGTCACCCTATGAAGTAAAGAGCTGACACTTGCCTTGCTGTCTCTTTGCACAAGAAGACACAGAAACTCTGCTAGGTTATGGGAATGTAGAAAGTTCTGGAGGCGGTTTTAATAAGCCTCTTCACTGGGAACCCTTGCTTGGCACCAAATGACAAAGGGAGGGCTATGCTGCTTGGGTTGATGGTGTGGGCCCACTACTACCTCACTGAGGACCCTGGAGGACAACAAACATTTGGCTTCAAACAAGAGGCACTCTGAGTGGAGACTGAGGGTGAAGCTCAGTAGTAAAATGCTAGCCTAGAGTGCGCAGGTGAAGAGGCTCCAGGTTTAGTTGGGTGAGGTGGGAAGGAAGGAAGAAGGAAGAAGTGAGGGTAAAGAGAGGGCATTGTTTTAACTCATACCTCTCCCATGGACATCTCTTACTTGCTGCCAAGTACTGAAGAGTTGGACTAGCGATGCCTAGGAATCCCCAGGTCTCCCCTAGGTGTTCTGACTGCAACACATGATGCAGTGATCTTTAGAATGTCACTGGAGATCTTTCTCCAGAACTCATTTTAGTTGTCTTTAACAAGTACACAACCCTTTCACACACACAAACATGCACATACATCCACACACACATAGACACACAGACACACATACACAATACACACATATCCACACATGCATACATGCATAGACACATATACATACATAAATACATATACATACATACACGCGTAGACACACAGACACACATACATACACACATTTACACACGTATGCACACACATACACATGCATACACACATACACACAGTACATACCTGCATACATACACAAACACACACACACACACACACACACACACACACACCTTTTTCTAAGTTTATTTTCAACTCCAGGAGTCACTTCTTCTTCCTCTTCTGGCCAAAGAGTCACTTCTAACCTCCTTGCCAAGTTATTATTCATTAAATTGAAATCAAAGACAGGAAAATGGGATGGACTCAGGGGCAGTGCCTGATGTAAAATACGTCACCTCCTCCCGCCATATTATCAGTAAGGATCACAAACTAAACAGGTGACCAGAAGCTTATAATCGAAATTACACTCTGCCCAGATCCTACCTGTCCCTTGTCACCCAAACCAATAAAACACTTGAACAAGAATTTTTTATCCTGTTTGCTTATGTTAATCATCAAGCCAAACCAGACAGCTTTCCACTTTCTGGAATCGGAGGTGGCAATTAAATATGAAGACATCACAAATCCTCTAGGCAAAGAAACAAACAACAACAAAAGCCTCTTGGTGTTTCAGGCCAGGAGGCAGACCACCACAGCACTTTGAAGCTGCATCAGCTGTCTTTGGTGACCCAGTGTCACACACCAGCACCACAGTTGGGTGAACGGGGAACCATTACATCTTAGTTTAAGGGTTGAAGTCAATCACGGTGTTATAAAGTCTAGGTTGGAAGACTGTCTCAATCACTGAGCATGTTTATTAACTCTTCCTGCATGTATGCCGCTGGACACGCCAAGCTCTGGAGAGCCCTCTACATAAGTAA
Source organism: Alexandromys fortis (assembly GCF_014885135.2). Lineage (NCBI taxonomy): Eukaryota > Metazoa > Chordata > Mammalia > Rodentia > Cricetidae > Alexandromys > Alexandromys fortis. Next base: position 17,756,902 of record NW_026067930.1, on the reverse strand, counting down.
AAGACCTCCAAACAGCTCAGTCTGTTAAAATGAAACTGAGAAAAATCGATAAAATTGTTCCACAGTGTTAGGACAGGTGAAAGTATGCAAAGAGCTACAGAGACAGAAAACCTGAGCTCTGGGGAGAAGGAGGCTGCAGAGTTCCTTCTTCCCCCATATTGCCACAGCAGGGAAACTGGGACTTCCTATTCTGGTCCATTGGATGATTAGCGCGTGAAGACTCTAGATCTTCAGATATAGTTTCTAAGGTTCTTCGCGTTCATGGGCAGGGACTACTGCTTACAAATGCAGAGTCAATTCCACACTATTCTGGGAGGCACAAGCAGAAAAACAAAACAAAACAAAACAAAAAAATCTAAAAAAAAAAAACAAAACAAAACAACCCACTTCACCAGCTCTCCACCCAGAGGAGTCTGGAATCCGGACTGACCGGCTGAACGCCCTGCTGGGGAAGTGAACTTGTGCCTAAATCTGCCACATCTTTCCCAGCCTTTGGCACTACTTAAAACTGCACAGCCTCACGGACTCTCGAGCCAGAGGGGAGGGAAATGGAGAAGGATGGTTGAGGTTAGCATTCAAATACTGCCACCTCTCTCCGGTTTCTTTACCTTTCAAATCTTCACCACTGGATTGCCCAGGCTGTGAAAATTTTGCCGAAGTAGAAAAGTACCAGAGATGCCATGAGTCAGTGGCCTTGCTTTACCGTGTGGGCAGAGGCAAATTCCCGTCTAACACTCCATTTCCAGTTCCACTCCCCAGACTCTACACTGCACTTGGGTTGTCCGAAGATTAAAAAAAAAACAAAACAAAAACAAAAACAAATTGAAACCACGTGCACCGATATGTACGAAGCTTCCAACACCACGTACTAAAGCACTCCATTCAAACCAAGAAAACGCAGACAGTCTAATCTTTTAGGACATCACCCTGGGGCAGAGCCAGGGTGGAGATGAGTTGCCCCCAGGTGGTAAAAGTTGTCAAAAGTCCATGCCCGCCACTGCTTTGGCAAAACATAGGCAATACTGGCAAGTGTGTAAGTGTAAAGGTGGGTTGAGGAAGGTTCACGCTGCGGGGTAAGGCCCGCACTGCGTTAACCCCTTACCTTCCAGCAGTACTTCCTTGCCTGCGCGCTTCAGCGCCTGCACGGCTTCATCGTGGGTGGCGTCCCGCAAGTCTGCTCCGTTCACCGACAGGATAGCATCGCCCACATACAGGGCTTGGGTCTGATCCGCTGCCAGCCCCTTGAAGATCTTGCTGATGAGTATGGGCATCTTATTTTCCTTGCCCCCTTTGATGCTGATGCCCAGCCCTCCCAGCTCCTGCTTCAGCACCTTCACGCCCCTCTTCTGGTTTGAGATGGACTCAGGCACCTGCTCCGGGAGGTCGGTGAAGGCTGTGCGGACCCCGGCGGGAGAGTCCGGGGTTTGAGTGACACCAGTAGCCGGGTGCCCTATCCCGGAGCCCCTGCAGAACGAGCCATTGGTGGCAGTCCCTATGCCATTGTACGCCGCAGCGCCCTCCTCGCAGCTCAACACCAGGGCGTCTTCGCTCAAGTTCACCAGAACTTTATGCCAACGATCCCGCACCAAAACTTCCAGCAGTCCGCTCCGCTGCGCCCGGCCGCCTCCCCCGCCAGCCGGCGCAGCCACAGCCGCCGCCGCTACCGCCATCTTTCCAGCATTCTTAAAATGCCATGTGATTGCAAACGGGGGGAAAAGTGGAGAAGGGGTGCGAGTGGGAGGACGCAGGTCGCTGGGGCGCGGGAGAAGCAAACGCCCGGCAGCGCGCACCCAGGACTCCACTTCCCGTGTTCGCGGCCGCGCTGTGCGCCACTTGGCAGCTGCTGAACTGGTTCCCCCTCGCTTGATCCTGGGCGGGGTGGAGCAACCTAAAAGAAGAAGGAGAGCCCTCGACAGGGGAGGAGGGAAAAAAGCCAGCTGCTAGTTGCCAAACCCCAACCGGAGAGGAGCCGCGGAGCCGCCAAGTGCGGTGGAGAATCGGTAGGAGGAGGCAAGGGCGGGACCCGGGGCCCCAGCCGCTCACCTGTTCGGCCACGGTAGCGTCACACTCCCACGTCGCGCTGGCTCAGACCTGGGTGCCTCAGTTCTCTGTAGTACCTCACTGCAGTTCCCCCCCAACCTACTAGCCCCTCTGTCGCGGCCCCCACCTCGCCCCCCCCCCCCCCCCCCCCCCCCCCGAGCCCGTTCTTCTGAAACAGCCTTTCTCGATGGGTCCCCACACTCACCTTTAAGAGGTGCGCGTTCTGCCTCTGTACCGTACCCTCACTCAATTCTCTTGAGCCAACTTGACTCAGTCCTCACTCAGCTACTTACAGATCCAAGTCTTCCTCAAACCGAAGCTTCCTAGTCTCGACTCAATTCTTGCTTATTTCTCCTTTCCTGTAGGACCCTGGGGAGGAAGGAAACTGCGGAGAGGTTCTAGGCTGGGCCAGAAGCCAGGGGGAAACTGTCAGAGGAACACAGCATGAAGTCACATTAAGCCTGCATACCCCTGTCCTATTAGTCAATGCAGGGCCGGAATCTGAAGACAGAGCACTGGCGACAGGGGTCCTCATCTCCAGGACAAGGCTCTATCTCAACCTCCTGTGCCAGCCCAAAGCTTGTTGAGGCTCGCTTGTTCTTTCTTAGATGCCATACAGGAAGGGTCTTCTTTAGAAACTCAGAATGGTTTGGTTGCATCTCCAAGTTCCCCGAAAATTGCTTGCGTGTCTCTTCAACTGCACGTTCCCAAGGTGACAGCGTTGTAATTCTTGGTTCTCTTCCTTGGCCAACCAGGAAATGCTACCGTAACTGTAACCCAAGCCATAGCGGGACATTGCAGGGTTCGTTTACTATGGAACTTCTTAAGTACTTCCCCTACCTTAAGCGGGTCCCCCAACTCGTTTAAGGGGTGTTAAGTTTTGGACCTGCTTGTCTTTCCCCTGCTCGCTCTCTATTCTCTGGAAAACAAAAGAAAAATATAACTCTGTGATTGGTCTGGAGAAAAATCAATTAAATAACTAAGAATAAAATAAAATATGATTTCATAAGCATTAAAAATATATAAATCTGCCAATTCTGGAAGGTGAAGTCTACTCAACAAGATGCCAGGGGGAAGTGGGTCTTTGGGGGCATATATGTCTTCACCACACGGAAGGGTACCAGCAGCAAACAGCTCCAGCCCCTTCCAGAGTGCCACTTAAAAATTCACAGGATTCCCCTATGGAGTCCCAGGCAGGGACACAGAACTCAGGGAAAATACTTAAGAGACTTTCTTGAGAACGTGAATTCAAGTTGCTGAGGCTCGCTGACGGCCCTTGAATGGATACTTTCAACTCTCTTGCTCCTATAATTTTAAATCTGCTGTATTCCAAAAGGTGTTTTTAATGTTTTCATGCAAGCCTGCTCACAACAGGGACGCAGAGACAGCAGCTGGGGGTTCTTCCGTCCTTCCTGTTAGATTGGGACAGAGAGGGCGCTAACACAGAGGATACCACTATTGGGAAGAAACCTAGCAGACAGTGAACTGGCCTTCTGCTTCGGAGCCTGAGATCTCAGGCCCGTGATCAGTAAGTGTTTACTTTTCAATTGCAAAGCCACAAACAAAAACAAAACCCAAACAAACAACAACAACAACAAACCTAAGGTTGGGCTAGGTACCAGAACGCAATGTACAGATGATGAAACAAAACCAGCCAGTCCCCGGCCCAGAAATTCTCCAACCAGCATACCAGTGCCTAGTCTCTGCTACCCAGCAGCGGAGGAATGCCAGCCACACCCCAAAGTCATTGACGTGACCCATTAGACATGGCAGGCCGTGGGATGGACCCTCCTGCGGCTCTCTATGCTGAGCATGTTTTCTTCTGTGTGAGCAGACTTACACGGAAAGAAAATCCGGTCCTGGTTTAAAGTTGCATCAGAATGAAAGGGGACAAATATTGAATAGCGCAAGGCCAGAGGCATGCATGTGGCTTTGCTAGTGGGATTGTAATTACGGTCCCTGTCCTTAAGTACTTTGCACATATTAACCCAGTCCTCTGGGCACTACTTGAGGGCCATTTTGGTAATGATCCCTCTTATTACAGGTGAAGAAGTGGAGGCCCAGGTTTACTAACCGACCTGGTTCATGTAATTAGTACATGGCAGGCAGGACTTGAAGTTTAACCATTGTCATACCTCTGTTCAAAATATAGCCTAGCAGCTACAGCCCCAGCGCTCATCTGAAGGCAGCCTCTTCTTTTTCCACTGGGGAGGGACAACTCTCAGGTGAAGGCCCTGCCCTTTGCTAGGAGATAGAACTGGTATTTCCTTCCGACATTTCTTTCTTCACAAGCTTAGAGGGCACCTTGCCTATCTCCAGTTGATAAAGTTTTTTTTTTCTTTTTATTTATACATGGCGATACTTGAAAATGGCCACTGTCTGTGGTCTCGCTAGCTGAGAAGCCTGACTTTTTCATTCAGACAATGCCACGCATCTGACTTTTTATCAGTGCTGATTCTCAACGTTTTATCCACCTTGATATTTTTCAGTGGGAAGGGTCAAGTGGAATTTTATAATCTTCATAAGTGGGGCAGAAAATCCCTTCCCCCACGGCCCCTGTGTTAATTTTCTATCGTTGCAAACACCTGAGATCAATCAGCTTCTTAAAAGTCAAGGCTAATTTTGACTCGTGGCTCTGAGGTCACAAGTCCCAGTTTTGACTCTGTTGCTTCGTATTTCTGGAGAGGCTGGACATATGAACCAAGACTGTTCACCTCATGGCCAGCGAGGCAAGGGCAGAAAGAACAGTTTGGGGCTCACTGTCCCCTTCCAGGACTAGACAGAATGGCTTGATGACCTCTCAGTACAGTGAGAGACCCTCAAAGATTCTGCCGCCTTCCCATAGGAGCATGAGACATTCTAGATTTCAGTTAAATCAGACCCCTAGAGGTTACCCCTTTTAAAAACAATGGCCACTGGAAAGGCCACTTTATAGGTTCAGCATTTGAGGCACAAGGCTGTAGAGTGAGTGTGTAGCAAAGCCGAGTCTAATTATTGGTCCTCAAGGTCATTATTCTTCAAAAGGCACCTGAAGCCTGCCCTCATCCCTGAAAAATAAGACTTCATTCACACTATACTTTCCCATGTTCTGTTTATTCTTTCTCCCCTATAGACTGACTGCCATTTTCCATCCAGCCCCAAGGGTGGTTTCTCAGTTCCTGTTTCCCTTGGGATGTGCATGGATCTGGAGGATGAGTGGCTGTAAAACTGCCAGAGGGAGTCACATGGTCCTCTGTTCCAGAGATGCAGGATGCATGACGGAGCATCAGCATGTGGCCAGTAAGCCGTGGCCATTTACTGACTGCACAGATTTGAGTGCACCTACACTGTCCCAGTTGCTGTTGTGGCGCACGGATATTGAAGGAATACAACTGACAAAGGCCAGCCCTAGGAAACTTTGACGGTAGTGAGTGACCCAGTCGGAGTAGGGACAGACTCTAAACATAAATTCCACAGAGAGGTAAGGCAGCGGGAGAAGCAGCAAGGTAGGAAAGTGAAGAGCGCCTGGGGCAAAGGTCTGTGGAGATAAGATGGAGGCTATCACCGAGGTCCTTGGGGAGAAGGTGGGATTTGGACAGAGAACAGGTTTGCCGTGGTGCTGAGAGTGAATGAGTGTGAAAGCATCTGGCCTCCAGGTTCCGAGTCTCAGGGCTAGGTTAGAGATTTACCTTTCAGAGATAACGTATGAAAACAGTGAGGGTGAGGGGAAGGGAATGAGGAAAGGGGAGCCTCGAGCTCGCAAAGATCCAAAGGAGGTTGCCGGGGAGAAGCAACGGTTAGTGTAGGGTGACTGAGGGAAGGCCAGGCTTGTCTAGTTCTAGTGACCAAAAGGTGAGCAGCATGGCTGTGACCACTCAATGGAGAAAGAGACAAAAGAGAGGAGAAGATGAACCCGATTCCAGAGGACCAAGGAGGACTGCAGTACAGACTACCTTCCTTGTCATTTTTGAACATCAAGAAAGATGTGTTTTCAAATGAAGGAGCAAGCAGTCCTGATTTCAAATGTTATATTAGTTTCATATTACATGAATGTCTACTTATCAGAAAACAATATTCCAGTGTTTGGAATTGGAAAAAGTCTGTACGTTTGACATCATTTTCTAAAGAATAGCACTAAGAATTTTTAGGGTCTTTCTTCCTTTTCTTTTCCTTTTCCCTTTTTTGCATGTATTTTCCAATGAACAGAGAGCAGATACAAAGTAGACAGTGAAATAATAGCAAAGCACTTTGATTTATGAGGTCATATTAGGGGAAAGGATGAAAGAGGAACAGGGGGTTTCAAAGTGCACCCACCCCCCTGAAGTGAGCCAGCCCAGCAAACACATATCAACTAAACACTGGGTACCAGCTTTTGTGAAGATCTAAGGCAGGTGCTGGAGGCAAGCACACCCAGGGATGCACAGATGATTAAGACAGGAAGACATACACATGCAGCACATGGGGAGAACAGAACAGGTTGCTGCGGTGCTGGAGTGAATTAGCGTGAAAACAGCCAGCTTCCCAATTCCAACTTTCCGTCTGGGTTAGTGATGCACATTTCAAAGATGAAGTATGAAGACAGCAATGGTGCATGAGCAGGAGGCAGGGCAGCTTCTCCTCTGGCGTGTCCCAGTTGGCTAATAGGTCCTTCATCATCTAAAAGGCATCTGGAGACACCCTTCCTTGCGTATGCCTGCATATACCTGGGCAGGTCCTGGGCAAACTAGAAAGTCCACTCCCCAGACCCTCGGCCAACCAGTCAATCAAGTGAGAGCTATTTGATTGCTCCTAGTGTTTCTATCTTTTCCCAGGACCACCCAAGGCACCATTACAAGGTACCTTGCTATTCGTTTGTTTTTCTCTTATTGTATTCTGTTTTTGCTTTCTTGTCTGTAACAATGAATAATTAAAACACACTTCCGATTAATATTTTAATTTGTGTTTCATTTTAATGAAATCCACCTTTCCTTAATAGTTGTACCTCTTATCTTGTTTGTAAACTGTAGAATGATGACATTAGATTTTATTTTAAAGACCCTTGAGCACAGTGGTAAAACTATGGATGTATAAAACCCTGAGAGGCATCAGATTGCAACACATAATAGAAACTTTAACAGTATTAACTAAGAAAATATGAGAGAAGCAGGAAGGGTAAGAAATCCAAGCCCTACCATATTCATCTTTAAAGTAACGTGAGATAAAATTTGAAGTAGTTATTTCAGGATGCTTCTAAACCCTCCCTCATGTTCTAAATTGGTTATTACATTACTAGAGCAAACTTTGCACTGGGGGAAGGAGGTGTTTTTGCCTGAGAGAGACCCATGTCTGACTTCTTTCTCCATCATCTTCACTTTCTTTATGGAGACATTTCTGTATAACCCGCCCTCAATACACGAGAAACAGCAAACTTCCTTCCTCACTCTGCCTCCCAGCCTGATCGCCTATTTCTGTTTATAGCTCACCCAAGCCACTCCTTCCTGCACGGTTTCCTCCCAGACAACATCCCACTGTTAACTCAGTGCTGAGCTCAGAGTCCCTCACGGTGATCATGTGTCCAGAGCCTTCTATCCCAGTGCTGAGCCCTGAGTCCATCACTGTGGCTCTACCTGAAACGTCTTTGGGATTTCTCCTCTCCTCCTTCCATCGTCTACCATTCGATCTACCTTCTTGCTCTCCCTGGTTGATTGCCTACAACAAACCTCAGTCTGGAAACGTTAATGGAAATTCCCAGAAGATTCAGATAACCCAAATGTTAACCATTCACCATAGAAAGATTGGGAGCCCACTGCAGAACTTATCTAAGTTATGGGAAGCCATTCACTTCTGGAACTCACAGGAACAGGTGAGGCAAACAAACATGTGATAAAAACATGAGTGACCCTGAAAGGCTGAAGGACTTTCTTGTGATTTCTTGCATACAATAGAAACCCAAATAGGAAAGCAAATATGGAGTGAAATGAAAAGACCATGCTTGAGACTCTTGCAGTCCAGGTAGAAGAGCTAAGAATTAGCATTTGTATGAAAGGAAAAAAGAAAAGTTAAACAGTTTGAGCAGTGTGTGATAGTTGATTGGACAAAGAACCTGGTAGAGAAGAGTCCAGTGAAAGTTTAATTACCATTTATTAAATATTGACATGACTGAACTTTGTGTAGACAATATATACTATTTATTAAAAAATATATACTATTTATTCTAGGCAGTTACTATATGAATAAGTAATATTATTCCCATATTACAGACAAGATTGTTGAACTCCCCCGAGTTACAAGTCTTGCAAGTATTTGAAGTGGTGTTCAAATGTTCAAACATAGGTCTAGTTTCTACATTTGTTTCACTTTCAAAACTTGTGCTTGTAAAGTTTGCAATATGCTAATGGGCATAGGTGTTCCAAATGGCGATGGAATTTGCCAGTAGGTAGTGAGGCTTCCATTAGCTCAGTCATGTTTTAGGGAACATTGGAATTTACAATCGGTGGTGGCAAAGAAGCATTTAGATTTTTGACGGCCTGCATAAGGGCATTTAGTTATTTGCTATCAGTTGAATGTTTGTGTCTCTCCAAAATTGATGTGCTAGAATTTATGATCCAATGTGGCAGGCTTAAGAGCTAGGGCCTTTCAGAAATGGGTGGAGGCCTCACAATAGGACCGGTAACCTGTAAGTAGACAAACTAGTCCAGAGTGAAGTCATTGGCAGATTTGATATCTGCTCTGAAGATGTCATCTCTGTTTCTAGGATGGAAACTTTCATCTCTTTACTGAGTGATAACAGAGTGTTCATCTCTCTGTCCCTTCTGTCCGGCCAGGATATAGTGTTTCTTTTCTTTGAAGGACCCAGCCACAAGCTACCTTGGAGAGGTGAAGACATCAACAGGAACTAATCCTCTCAGTTCCCTGATGTCCTATTTTCTAATATCCAAAACCGAGGGTAGTAAATTTTTGTTCTATAACATGGCCGGTGGTGGTGCACGCTTTAATCCCAGCACTTGGGAGGCAGAGACAGGAGGATCTCTGTGAGTTCCAGACAGGCCTGGTTTACATATTGAGTCCCAGGACAGCCAGAACTATGGACAAATGTGCAACCCCAGTGTGGGTTAACTGCAGATGGGACTCCAATCCCAGAGAGCTGCTAAGGCTAAGCCTTGTGAAGGCATGGATGGGAATGAGGGTTTCTGGAGCCTTCCAGACTGAAAAACCATCTTAGCATGTCTGAAGGGCGGTTGTGCTAAAGCCTTGAGGTTAAAAGTGTGCTCTGTTATGTTCTAGATACCCTTGGAGCCTTGTACCACTTTCTTCTTCTCTAGCTTTCCCTTTGGGACACAAACGCCTGTCATATGTGTGGCTCATCATTGTATTTGGGAGCAAACACTTGATCTCACACATCTTCAGCTGGATATCAATTGCTGTAGTCTGAAACACATGCTGAGTGACACTCATACCAAATTCAGATGAGGTTTTTGAAGATGCTGAAGGGAGTTCAAATTTGGGGAGATATCCTAATGGCATGAATGTAGTTTGTGTGTGAGAAAGACACAAGTTTGGGGAAATGGGGTTAAGCCTTTATGATATAGTGTGCAAACTTACAAAAAGGCTGGATGGAATTACAAAGGTCTTTTTTTTTTCTTCCCTGTAGGGACATTGTTTGTCCTGGTCGGAGAACTCAACACCAAGAAACTATCTTGGAAACGTGCCAGATCCTCACTCTTGGACTTCCCAGTCTCGAGAATTGTGAAAAACAAATTTGTTCTTTACAAATGACCTTTTCATGGGCATAGACGCTAAGCAAGCGGCATAGCTGTCCAGATGAAGAAAATATCTTGTTTAGAGTCAAGCACGACCATGGCAGAAATTCCACTAACGATAACACTTCCTGGGTCGTGGTGAAAGGGGAGCCAAACTCAAAAGACGGCGTTTGAAAAGCACATGACATCAAACCAAAATGAGGGGAGAGAAACTTTCAATGATATGCTTAGTTTTTCATTGCTTCTAACTATAATTGCACTAGCATTACAGGGAAAGATCTCCAGGTGACTGTCAACTATGGTCACCTAGAGGCAGGGGACACATTTAAAGATAAAGGTCAAATGTGTATGAAATGAAAATCAAGGCTCCCTGATGTATCACAGGACATTGTTTTTTTATAAACAGTATATACCTGACTAAGTTCCAAAAAGGAATCTACTGCCTGGAAACCTCAGCTGCTGGAGAAGGGGCAAAGCAAATCAGAGCGAACGAAAGTCCTTTATCAGAAGAAAAAAAAAATCCAAAGCAGATTCCATTTCCTGTCAGCCCTGATAGAAATATGTTGAACAACAGAAGAAAGGGGATCTGTTCAAAACAGCAACACAAGACGCATCTTTACCTTTCCTTTAACATATCTGTATCCCCCAACATGCAAGACATGTTTTCAACATGTTAACCAACTTATTCATCTTGCTTAATCTACAGAATAAAAAATATTATTATAATTACTTTCCCACAGCAATACTAACAAAAACAAAAACTATTAAGAAAGCTCAAAATACCTTTGCAATGTGTGTTGTTTATAGGAAACAGCAAATCCGAAGTGTGTAGAGTGTCCTAAAGGCAGTCTTGATCTAGCTGCTATAGTCTGCAAAGACAGATTCAGATTGTGAGACAATTCTATCAAGTCAGAGGCATTGATTTCTTTCAGTATGTTGTCTTGGAAAGCAAAAAGCAAGATAGAATTGTTCTATATTTAAGAAAACTAGAAACACAAACCCAAATAAAATCCGAAATCTTTGGTCATCATGAGGAAATCTCAAAGTTTTTACACTGGTGTATTTGCACATTAAAAACTTAAATATAAGTTATAGCTTGATAATATAATTGCATACAAATCCATTAAATTCCTTAGATGTGACAATGAATGTTGTGTTCATGGAAGTCTTTGTTCTTATAAAATGTGTATTGATGTTTTCAGGGGTTCCATGATATCTATAAGTGACTTTTAAATAAAAAAAAGAGAACTATCATGAAAATGTGGCAAACGAAGAACTGACTTTCAAATACAGACAGAAAGAAAGAGCAAGAGACAGCCACAAAGCCATTGTGGTAGAATGAGCAACATGAAACTCTAATAAAATGTAAATATATCTTCCAACATTCTGTAGGCTTATTATGTTTTTCCAAATATAGCTGAGGCTAATACAGAACTATGAGACTCACTCAAGAGCTTTAAATGATCCTGTTCACAGGAAGATCATGGAAATGCAGAGTTTACCAACAAAATTAGCATGTCAAAGAAAGGCCAGATTAACATAAACATTTTAAAAAATAAATTTAAAACTTGAAAAACTCCTTTAAAAATAAAAAGAATTGGTAAACTATGCCCCTTGGACCCACTGTCTGATCACCCACATAAAACTTTACTGTAACTCAGTCACACACTTCACATATTCCTTTGTACCCTGTCCCCTAGGCCTTCCGAAAGATAGCAAACTGTGGTTGCTTCTCTCTGAATTGCTGGCATTAGTTCACACAAGCAAAAACAACTTTAGATTTCAGGCACATTCTTAGTAAGAATGCAAAAGCACTTTACTGCCTTTTATTTTTGTTCCAGAGAGTCTAGTTACAGACAAATTTGTATTTTTGTGTTGAATGTTTTGTCCCTTTCTTCTTCCCTCCCTCCCTCTCTCCCTCCCTCCCTCCCTCCCTCCCTCCCTCCCTCCCCTTCCATATTTCTTCCTTCACATCTTTCATTTTTTCTTTTTTTAAAGAGAGCATTTTGCTTGTCCAATAGAATTGTCCACTTAGATTCTGTTACAAAGCCCCGTTAATCAGAGAATTTGAAATTCTGTCAAACTTAATGTCATTTTCATTTTTCTTTGAGAAGGTGGTGATGGAAGGATGATGATGATAGACTGACTGACTAACTGGGAGCTTTACATCATATTTATATATACATATGGGTTAGACAAATATCCCTAGACTCCATTTATAATTGTGTACTATTCAGTTTTCATCTCAAAAGGAAGAGACTTTAACTCTCTTGACATGATCGATCTTGTAGCTTTGTATTCATTCATGCTTGGTTGGTTGAGACCCAACTAGAGAAGGTATGTCTCCGCTTGCAAAAGCAACTAATGTGAGCTGCATGGTAATTAACTACCGTGTTGGGTAATAGGCCAGGATGGCGAGAGATGTGCACAGCTGGAATGCACAGCTGTGTAAGGGACAGCACTGCTGAACGTCTTTCAGTAGGGTTGCCATTCAGGGAAGCACAGAGCCAGAGTTGGAAATTTTGTTCAAATCATAAAGACAAATTTGGTAACCATCATCCATCCCTACAAATAAAACCAAGGACATGCATGCTATAAAAAGACTGTTGCAGGCGATTTTGTTGTTAGCTTGTGGATTTACACACAAATGTAAGTAACCGAGTTGCCATCTAGATTTCAGCAGCTGGTATAAGCCTAAGTCGCTCTTTGGCTCTATGATCCAACTTTGTGTTCTGATAGGACAATATTTCTGAGCTTTAAGGCATGCCCACCCCCCCCCCTCACACAATCAGCACACCTCAAAGGTGTGCTTTGGGGAGCTTGCGAGCTGGCCTTCTGGCCTTCTCCGTGGTATGGTGTTTCAACCTACACCACGATCGCACATTTGATAGAAGTAAACTGTTTAGACAAAGTAGCCCTGATATGCCAAGTTCTTTTATAAAACTGTTAGGAGAAAGTTTCCGAACTCTCAGTTGTCAAGAGCTAAGTACTTCCTCAAGCCAGCCGTAAGCACAAGCAAAATAAACGAACATGACATTATTAAACAGCTTCCAATATGGGATTTACGGAACATAATAAAGCTTGGTTTTCCTCAAGTCTATAAGGATTTTGAGTTCACTGTGCTTTTTATTTCCTGTGATGTAGGCAATCCAGGGGAGAGGATTTCTGGGTAAGTGCCTAGGCTTTGCGTATTGTAAATGCTTGTGTTAGTTTAAGTATTTTACAGGGTGGATTTGTACATTTAGAGACTATGGAACCTTGGCTCTGAACAGCCTTGGGAAGTACAGCTTGACCCTCAGTCATTACTTGGTCATCTCAGAGAGGATAAGAAGTTACAACTCTCCCAAGGCTTCTAACCCTTAAACTGCTCTGGCATTGGGCAGTTTCCAAGAGAAACAGCCTCCCTCTTTTTCCCTTTCCTGGGTACATCTAAAAACGTTCAAATCATGCAGCCTGTCTTGGGTCCTGTGATTTTACATCATGTCAGCTCTGGAAGATGCTCTCAGTCTAACAGTAACATGATGATCTTGTTCATTGACCTTTGGAACACTGGGTCAGAGGGTCAGGTGTTGGTAAGAGGATGCTCAGAAAGGATGTGGGAATTTACCGTGGCTACAATAACGCATGATTTCAGAGTCAAATGTGAGTATTTGAAGTATTGCAGCTTTGCAGGATGTTATGTCCATTCAACTCTTAATTCTGACTCTTGTGTCCTTCTCACCTTTGCCCTTGGCTTTATGTAAACATTCCGATAATTTCGGTAACCACTATTGACTAATATGTAAGCAGTCCGGGCTAGACGCTTTTATGAGATTAGAAAACCCATAGAACTGAGTTTCTGTTCTCCGGGGATGTGTAATTTGGATTTTATAAGAGAAGAATTATGTACAACTCCCAGAAAGTAGAAGGAAAACGAAGAATAATAGGTCTCCTAGCATGTGTCAAACACAGAGCCGAGTGCTGTGCTTACGTGATTTAGTCCTTCCAACCACTCTCCAAGGCAATGTGGTTATTCACTCCACACCGGAGGAAATTATTGAATAACTTGCCCAAGGTCACAGCTTGCTAATGACAGAGCTGGAATTCAACCTGACTTCTGCCAGATGTCAAAGTCCTGTTGTTTCCCTGAGCCTTCTGGATCACTAAGCACACACAGGGACCCACTGTGGTGGAAACTGAGCCCCCTGAGTGTGCAGAAAATAGGGAAGCGTGGAGTCTGTCCAAAGGCAGGGTCAGAGATGTGAGGAGTTGAGTTAGAACTTGACGAAACGGTTGGATTGGGTTGGTGCCGACTGGCTGATTTTTTAAGGAGGCTGGGCTGGGTGGGAATGACGTGTGTAATGGCGCACTGATTGGTTAATGCTGTGGAAAAGCCAAGGCACTCTGAGAGGCCAAGCAACATCGAGTGCAGTTGCAGACATGCTGGCCAGCATGCACAATGCTCTGGGAGCTATATTTAGAACTGGGTTTCTTCGTTCTGAAGGAGAATTTATTGCTTTTGCCGTGTTCCCTGGGTGCCTGCTCTTGCTTACTCCCTGGGATGGATGGAAATCAAGATGTTGCAACATCAGTCGACGAAAGTTGGGGTGTTAGACACGCTTGTTTCAGAACAGGGCTTCGCACAAGCTCTTGAAAAAGGAATTGGAATCTTGTTACCAACGAGATTTTATTCAATGAATGTATTTAAAAAAAACGAGAGATCTTACCTAAAAATTTACCTTCTGGTTTCTTTGGGGCGGGGGAGGGTAAGAAACTAATCAGGTGCAAGCAAGGCTAAGTCTCCAATTCCCAGACCAACAATGCCTGTGAAGGAGGCTTCAGGGATGCAGGGAGTAAAACCTTCCTTCATTCTCAAGTGACTTCGTGATGGATGAGTGATGGGTATCCTCCCCACCCTTTAGACTAGAAAACTGAGGCACAAGGCAGAATAAAGGAACAAAAATTTCTTATCAAGGGACTTATTTTTAACAGGGCTACAGGGCTATTTTGATCAGTTTCTGCTGCCTCCATTACCTTATCTGTTGTCCTCAGGCTCCTGAAAAACTCTCATTTCTAACCAGTCCCCTTCTACTTTTATGTCTCTGCCCTACCCGGCCCTGTGTGTGAGAGACTCTATGTGTTTCTTTTGGGGTATTTTATGGGAACATAGGTGGGGGTTTGTTTACAAGATTGTGTGCCCATTGTTAGTTGTTACACCACTGAAGAAAATGTCTCTTCGCTTCCTATCAACTGTTAATCTGCTATAGGTGTGGAGACTGATGAGATTCTGATGCTACCACGACAGGGTGTTAATAGATGCAATCTCGTGCAAGTCTCATAGCTGCTGTAAGTTCAAGTGTGCAACAGCCATGCTGCGCCTGGAAGTCAACGGTCCATACCACCCCTGACCATTTCTACTAACTCTTTTGTGATGCTTCCTGAGCCTTGGAGTGGATATTATAGATGTCCCAATGGTGCAAGTTCCACCATCATTTATGGACTAATTATAAGCTTCTGTAGTCACCACCGGCCACTGCTAAAAGAATCTTCTCTGCACAAAGCTGAGAGCCGCATTCCGTGTGCCTAAATATAGCTATTTAGAAGGCGGCTTGACAGGCACATCATAATTGGAACCAGGTGCCATGGGACACTTTCATCTACAATGTTGTTTTCTTCATAGGTGTTTTCGGCTGCATCTGACCTGCTCTTTTGTGTGTGGTCAAAGTCAGCCTTTGAAATTGGCCCATGAATTCTTTGCTACTCTTTGCAAAGCAATGTGGGGGCTGATGTTCTTTCCTTGCTCCAAAAACAGGATCTGAAGGGAAACTCTAATTGTTCTATTATAAATGTATTTTAGAGGTGCCTCCATGAACGTCAATGAGGGAGAGACAAAAAACATTGTTCGTATATGTATATGTGTGTATGTGTGCATGTGTTGTGTGTGAGTGTGTGTGTGTGATTACATGAAAAACTTGTTGTTTAGGAAAGGTATTGACTCAAATCCTGGGTAATTATATATATATATACATATATAATATTATACATATAATATATACACATGTGCATGTAATATATGTATATCCATGTATATTCATAACATTACATATAATATTTATGTGAGTGTGAATGTTTATGTATGTATGTATAAGATAACAGTGTTTCAACTGAGTGCAGTAATCTTTCTTCTCAGAAATCTGAGGCAGGACGTTCACAAATTGGAGGATTTTCTGGGCTATATAACAATTTCAAGGACCAACTAGTACGATTTAGTAAGGCTGTATCTCAATAAAATTGGAAGCCTGGGAACATTCACAGTGGTAGAGTGACTGCTTAGAAGACCCTAGATTCAATCCTTAGCACTACAAATAACAAAAATAGCTATTGCTATTGGCAGGAATGTTATTACTGAACTATAGTCACACATGGCATCAGTGCTACCAGTTGGTCAACACTTCACAGATAATAAAGTATTTCACGACATACTGTGTCCTTGAGCCATCATAGTAACTCTGATCGTTACAAAAGATTTGACCTTCCTTGGTTTCACACGCGCAGAAATGGAAGATCAAAGATTTAAGTCCAAGGTCTGACAGTACGAGACGGTGGACTTGGAGTTAGAACACACCCTTCTGGGCTCCACTTCCTCTCTCCTTGCTTCTGCATGCATGAGCTGCAGTTTAGGCTGGGAGGTGTTGATAGGAGCTCTGGGGAAACAGTCAGCGTTGGTCTTGTGAACAATACACGGTACCAGTTGAGATGTGACTGGAGCACATTATACTGTTACAAAATGTGGACCTCTGGTGGGGTCCCATGCCAGTGGGATGAGCAATTGCCCTGCCTCATCCTGAAGCCTTGGGCAGTAAAAGCAGGGTTGTGTCTGGATGTGTGTGCTTAGACCTCCACGCTACAGCTCCTTAGAACGTGCCTCTAGAGCTGAATACGCACAGGCCTTGGTGATAACAAAAAGGTTCACATCAGAAATGGTTGATATCAGAAGGGAAATGGATTACAGCAGCAGGTGAGGCAGGCCAGGGCAAAGCAATCTAGAAGCCTCAGACAAACGGCAAGATTCAAATATGGAAAAGACATAAACCAAAGACAACCCACGGAAAAAGAAATAAAAAGGCCTGGTACATTTCCAAATGGGTCTCGGCTTCACTCATACTCAAAATTAAAACAATAAAGCATTATTTTTAATATCCCTGGGAGGTTTCATAACACCTAATCCTGCAGATAATGGGGAAAGATAGGATTCCCATTCCTATCAGTGGACCACACATGAAAGAACTTGTCAGCAACATCTGTAATGCAAATCCACTTTGACCTTGCTATTCTATTTTGGGGAGTTTTGATGATAGATGTACTCACACAAAAGCACAAAAATACTAGGCAAGGAAATTCTTTGCGATTTTCTGTATTAATAAAAACCTGGAAACAATTTATGTGTCCATGATAGATAAAGACTTTTAAGTTGTATATGAAAAAATTAAATCACAAACCCTCTTCCACAACAATAATTACTAACATATCCTATCAAGTGTGTTGCATACATAAGGAAATAATACCTAGCATATATTAATATGTACTAAATAATAGCAAAAACTAAGCAGATGAAGTTTAGAAGTTGTAAGAGATTTTTTTTGCATAAAATAACAGATGATATAGGCATTCATGTATGTGTTTCTATTCATCTGCCTCTATATTATCTCTTCACGTATGGAATTCCTGAAGGGATGGCTATGCAGTATGGGGAGGGAATTTTGGCTTTTTCACTTTACTGACTTAGAATTTGAAGTTTTTCAGTAGTGAAAATGCCAATGGACAACTGATGGTGTGGCTCTTGAGGTACTGTCTGCCTTTCCTTTTCTTTGAGACGGTCTTTCACTGACCAAGTAGACTGGTTAGTTAGCAAGCCCCAGGGTTTGACCTGCCTCTGCTGCCTCACCAATGAAACTGTGTGTGATGGCTACCATGCCCAGTTTTGTTGTATTTTTAAAAAATAGGGTATGACAATTCTTCCCCAACTGAGCTGTCTCTTTAGACCCTAAAATATTTAAATTAACTAATAAGTGAGTTAAATGAACAAAAACAGCTCCATGCTAGGAAGCACTATCAACATAAATTCTAAATATCAAGAATACTGACAATATTGAGTTAAATCAAAAATCAAACAAACGAAAACAAGACCTGATACTAGGAACTGCTATCAGCAACAGACTTTAACAATCAATGGTCCCAGCAATATCCTTAACAATAATAGTAGACACCTGTATGGCCTTTCCTCGTGCTAAACAAGTTATAGTCATGTTCCATATAGTAAGTTATTTAATTCTGAAAGTAACTATGCCAGGTGGTTACTGTTTACACAACCACCTTAGTTTTAGGCTCTGTGACTCAGAGGTCAACTTTTTCTAAGACACAGAGCTGGCCATGTCTGTTTAGGTGTGGGTCAAGACCTCTGCACTTCACCCCCATCCTACCTCATCTCTAAAAGGAAGGTGGAAGGCTGCAAAATCAGAGGTGGAATGAGAACTGATGTGGTCACTTCAGCTCAGAGCCAGTGAATTGCCATCACAGCCTTGAATGTTCCTGTGTACACACTTGCCAGGCACAGAATATCTGGCGGTTACCTGAACGGAACTGCCCTGCAAGGAAGAAAGGCAACAGTTTTCCACACATGATTTTGACTAACTTCATGAGTGTGTTAGTCAAGAGTTATGGAGAGAGCTGGGCAGTGGTGGCGCATGCCTTTAATCCCAGCATTTGGGAGGCAGAGATAGGCAGAGCTCTGTGAGTTTGAGGCCAGCCTGGTCTACAAGATCTAGTTCTAGGACAGGCTCCAAAGCTATAGAGAAACCCTGTCTTGAAAACAAAACAAAACAAAAAACCAACAACAAAAGAGTTATGGGGAACTTTATCATAAGGATTCAGTAAAATAATACTTTAAATAAGATAAATGCATTTTTGCTCATGTCAAAAAAATCTAGAAATATTGACAAACTAATTTGGACTGCATGAAACCATGTACCAGTATTTCTTCCAACTCATTCCTTCAGTGTGGTCTTCATCTTCATGGTTGGGGCAACCATTGGAGCTCTGGGTAGAACATCCTCATTTCAAAGAGACCTGGGCAAAGAGAGGGGCAAGAGTGTTTGAATTCTAGGTACTTAAGCATGCTTCTTTGAACTGCTTAAGCCTGGCATGATAGTACAAGCTGTTAGTCACAAAATGCAGAGGTGCAGAATCGTGAGTTCAAGGCTCACTCAATTAAGCTACCTAATGAGGCAAACTGGGTCACATGAAACCATCTTTAAAGACAATGAAAGCTGCTCTGTGGTCATCTCCATAGCCCTTTAGGTAGCACCATTCACTTACAGCAACGGGTACTGGCAAGTAAGGAAGTTGGGGAAATTGTCTTTAGACACTCATTGGCCTGGGTAATGATTTAATGTTCCATTACGAAGGAAAATGGGGAACATGGGTTTTAGAGTATGCAAGGAGCAGTTCTCCAAAACCATTACCCAGTCCTGGGGGTGGTAAAGGAAAGAGTTCTTATTCTACAGACGCACAATGTTGAAGGTCATTTTAGCTGGAGCTTTGATCCAAATAGTTGACAAAGAGCATCTGAGGACTGCAGGTGCCTAAGGGTCCAAGTCAGGTACTTAGATGCTCAGCAGGCATAAAGGACTCTAAGAAAGGATGGAAATCCTAGGAAATAATCACACTTGTCACGTTTTTTTTTTCTTTTACAAGGGTCAGATGTGAATGCTGGCGATCTTGTTAGAGCTTGTGTACAAGAAGACTTATACAATATAATTTCTGCAAAAGCTGTTATCTTCTCACAGTCAAAAGGAAAGAATATTCTAGCACTCACCTTGTCCCTCCACGCGTAAACAGCCGAAGCTTCTGAAGCAATCAGTTTGCTTATTACCAGTTTTCTAATCTAGATTTAGAACGGAATGAACTCCTTAACTCAGAGATGTGCCAGAGGGCAGCAAGGGAATAACATAATGAAAAGTAACCAGAGTTCAAGGCTGAATGAAAAAAAAAAGAAATAAATTTCCATCAAGCAGTTTTGGGTTTCCAAAGAGCAGATAGACTGTCCTGGGTTTTAATTGGCACCCCTTTAAGGTACTGCAGTGTTCTTACTGTCAGGTAAGTGGCAATCTGAGAAGGTGAGAAATTTTGTCTACCTTAGAAAATGTCAAGGAATAACCAGCAACTTGGACTTTAAAAAAAGACAAAATAGTGCCAACGAATAGCCCAGCTATGACAGGGCCTCACAGTAGAAAACTACAAGAAAGAATCGGGAGTTTGCATGTAACATGACTGAAAACAGGGGTTGGCTATTGGTCCATGGGACCAATGGGGTCAACCACCTGCTTGCATCACCTGTTTGCATACAGGCTCTTTTTGTAGTCATGGGCATAGATCTCTCTCTCTCTCTCTCTCTCTCTCTCTCTCTCTCTCTCTCTCTCTCTCTCTCGGATTGGAAAGTAGAACCTTGTGTGTGCTAGGCAAATGTTTATCACCACTGAGCTATGTCCTAAGGCCTCTTAACATTTCCACATGATTGAGACAGAATCAGAGCAGAAAAGTTTCATGACTCAAGATGATGAAGCAAAATTCAGATTTCAGTGTTTGTTAATAAAGTGTTATTGAAACACACAGCTTTGGTCACTGAGTTCTGCATATCACACGGCTCTGCTCAAAGTAGTTCCAACTGAAGCATGGGTTTCGTAAAGCCCTGAACACTTACCCAGCTCTATATAAAAAAACGTGTTGCCGAATCCCTATTTCATGTGCTTGATTAAAATCTAATTAAATAAAATGCCTCCTCCTCATATTTAAAAATTTATGAAGTCTACAAGCATAATCTTTGAGTCTCCATTTCCTCATTGTCCAGTGCAAACAGCAATGTGCTGCTCAGACTCTTATTATGAAGGATTACTGATGTAAAGCACCTATCATAAATCCTGGAGCACGATTCATCAATGAATGGTAACTATTGTTTACTGTTTTGTCATCCGGACTGTGCCATTTAACACTGACCTTGCTGTCTCTGCCTCTCCTGAACTTCTCAAGTTTAAGGAAATGTCAGTCTGCGGTTTCCACCTAGTACCCGAGAGTTTAACCCAGTCTTTACTTACTTACCATATGATATTTTATCCAAGTTTCTTTGTTTTTGGATTCTACTAGGACTCATGGCTTTCTTGAGAGGAAGGGCAATGGCACTGATATCTACATTAATAGTGTTTATCGGGGAGCAAACCATAGTAGTGTGAGGGTTTTAGAGCGCCCGATGCTACGTTGGAGGGTATTACATCCTAATACTTACTCTAAAACCAGATTCATCTTTGTACTCTGTCATTGGGATTCTTGACAAAGACGAGCCTCCCTTTCCTAGGCTGTTTACCTTGGACTCTTAAGGGATACAGCTGAGATAACCTTTCTCTCCAAATCCGTATAAAAGTCCTTTCTCTCCAGGGATAGAGGGTGAAGAAAGAAGTGAGAGCCTAGTGGAGGACCTCCAGATGGAAACGCAGAACAACAGTGGGCGGCAGTCCCCTTCAGTCCATGGGCCCTACAGATACAAACATCACATACACGCTTCTCATAGGGCGTGGCTCTGAGTCATACATAGAGCTGTTGTTTCCACATGAAAACCAGTGGTGTCTTTAGTTAGCTAAGCCTCAAAGTTTATGTGGAGTATTGGGAAGGTCTTCCTGTTCCTCAAAGCACATTGGCATTATCTTTCCAAATTCCAGATCCTACATAATAGGTGTGTGAAGACACACACACACACACACACACACACACACACACACACACACGTTGTTAAAACATTCTGTATTACCACTGCTACACACACCACAGACACAAATATTGTTGACTTAGGGACTCAGGGCAATGATTGAAAAGCAATGTGGGTTCAGTAGGAATCACAGTTCCCCTTTAGCGTCGCTCTTTTCCTGAGCTAGCTGCATGTGGTGTGATACCCTGGGGATGCTGGGGGGGTGTCAGCAAGCCGCAGTTCCCAATCAATCATGTAAATCTGTAAGGAAAAGTACTGACATTCTGCAGTGTGCTGTGTCACTGAGCTGGGGTGTTTGGCATGTGGGTTGTAACACATCTCAAATTATTTTTATACTCTACAAAGTATTTATTGATATATTGCAGCAAGGAGTATATTTGGATATGTGTATTCTCTAAATTCTTACTTTGGTTTTCAATTTAGTTAAAATAAACTTTTATGATATGTTAAAAATGGAAAAAGAAAGCCCCATAATGTTCTTGTGTTTAATCCTTTCATCAGCCAGTCCTTACTGGAAATGCTGCAATGGTGTAAGTGCTGACCGCTGACTAGAACAGGTAGAGGTAAGAGCAATCATTTTTCATAGAGATGATTCCATGTGGACTCCCTGTTTATAGAAGAAGTCACCAGAGGGCAGTAAGAAGGAGGGAGATGGAAATTCACATCCGAAGTAAAGAATAAATTTAGGGAGACTCAGGAAAGGAATCCGATAACATATGCTATGTCAATAGATTACTGAAGGTTAAATTAGGTGCAGTAATCATGGGATAACATAGGGAAGCAGCTTTTGCAAAGGAGAGCACCAATGGGACCCTATGCGGTGAATTATGAGCATTACAGCCAGCGTGCCCTGGGGTGGCAGTCACCTCTCAGGGGAACTGGGTTAGAGGAAGAGAAGTAGAAAGGCAGATATTCATATGTCATTTCTGTTTGACTTTTGGGGGGTATCATTGCAAATATGGCTGAAGCAGTCACATTGAGACCAGAGTGCCTGCTCAGGATAGCGATTCACATTTCTGTTGTACTCCAGTATGTACTCTCTTACAGGAGGAGACACCACTTGTTTGTTCCTGGTTGCCCAGACTCCTGAAATCACCATAAGGAACTATATAATTTGAATTACTGCTTGGCCTATTAGCTCTAGCTTCTTATTAGATAGTTCTTATGTTTTTGGTTAACCTAGTTCTAATATTTTATATGTTACCACAAGGTTTGTGGCTTACAGCCCAGGTTCCAGCTGGCGGCTCACACCTTTCCTCTCTAGCGGCTCCATGGCTCCTCCTGACTCTGCCTTCTTTCTCCCAGAATCCAGTTTAGTTTTCCCCACCTACCTCTGTTCTGCCCTGCTATAGGCCCAAAGCAGTTTCTTTATTAATCAGTGGTAACCACAGCATCCAGAGGGGAATCCCACATCAGCTGTCTGCCCAATATCATTCAGATTTTCTGATGTTCCCTATAGTAGGTCACAGCTATGGATCTACCATGTTCTATGTTGACATCTGCCACCTCTCTTACACATTCATGTAAGCTTGTTTGCTGTCTTGGGGTACTCAGGAAACAATGAGGCACCCACTGACAACATATGCCTTACTGTACAAATGTCACTTAATGTATCTGGAAGAGAAGGGTCAAGGAAGATGAAGACTGAAAAAGATCTTGTTGCACTTAGCAACTAGATGGAGATTGGTAACCTTGGCAACAACCTTGTCAAAGTTTTGTCAGTAGAGTGGGAAATGTCACAATGTGGGATGTTGAAGAAGGCACAGAGACGGTAGTGTGGGTATCTCTTCTATCTTGGGGTGAAGTGGAGTAGTTTGGAGTGAAGATGTATTTGTAGGATAAGTTGTTTGTGTTAATGCAGAAGATGTTGGGGAATATAGAGGATTTATGATGAGGATCTATGGTAAACTGTATTCTCATGAAAAGAATGACCCCTTGCTCCTCCATGTAAGGTAGCACACATGTCCATCCCGCTGGCTTTAGGTCTGATGACTTGCCATGTCTTAGGCAAGAGAATTTGATTGGAGCTGACAGACAGCATCAGTTCTCTTCTTCTTCCTTTTTCCATAGCCCCCCTGAAATTAGAAAGTGTGTGAAATGGAGCTGTAACCTGGATCTAGCTGCATTTGCCTCCTCCCACTGATTCATAATGCGACTGAGAACGACACGTTTATTATATTTATTTATTCATGTGTTTGTGTGTGCGTGCACGTGTATGTGTGTGTGTGCATGTTCCTCATTGCACATCTGGAGGTCAGAGGTCCATTCTTTCATTCAGCCAAATGTGTCCAAGGGATCAAATTCAGGATGTCAGGATTGGCAACAAGCACCTTTACCTCCCTGACCCATGGTGCCGGTCCAGGGAGGTAAAGGTGCTTGCTGCCAATATTTAAAGTTAATATTTTGAAGTTTGCTGTTAAAGCCAACCTGATCAATACAGATACCAAGTACATTTCGAGGAATGTACTTTCAAAAAAATGTACTTTCTTACACTGAAGAAAGCTTAAAGGGAGGAATGACAGAGATGACACGAATAATTATTCCCAGTGCAAAGCAAGTTCTGTCAACAAGGTAACGTGATAAAGGTGTCAGAACCTTGACTAAAGTCATTCTGGTCTTTTCATTGGCTTTTATTTAGGTGGATGCTGATTGGCCAGCAATTCTTGTCCTTCCAGTAATTCATGGTTTCTTTTAACATTAGAATCAGCAGGGAACTTAGCTGCTGCAGAAGTTCCTCATGAAGAGATAGAAAGAAGACAGGCCTGTGGCTTCTTGCTTGCTGGCTTAGACGGAGTTTCCATTGTTGTGATCAAACACCATGACCCAAAGCAACTTGGGGGAGGAAATGGTTTATTTTTATCATGTAGTTTATAAGTCGATCACTGAAAGAAACACTAGCGGGACCTGGACACAGAGACTGAAGCAGAAACCACAGAGATGTGCTGCCTGCGGGCTTGCTCCTCATGCTTTGCTCAACCTGTTTTCATAAACATCTCAGGACAACAAGCTCAGGGGTGGCACCACCCACAGTGGGCTGGGTCCTCCCACATCAATCATTAATTAAGAAAACAACCAACAGGTTTGCCTACATGTCAAGCTAATGGAGGTATTTTCTCACCTGTGTTTTCCTCTTATCAGATAACCGTAACTTGTATCAAGTTGAGAAAAACCAAGTCAATACACTTGCTAAAATGAAGTTTTCAATGTCATGGTTTATGTCTTGCAGGTCTGATTTTCTGAAGAGTTCAAACCGTAACTGCAAGGCCTGCTTACTTACTGATAATTCATTTACACTGACATATCAATTTATACAGGTATCCTGAGAAAAGGCGAAATGGAGATCCTGCAACTTCAAAAAAGTTTTGCAAAAGTAGGGCTCAATGAAAATTTGTTGAGTATGCCTCCATTCATTCATCCATCCATTAATTCATTTTTATAATGTACACTTCCAGCTCATTACTCTAGTACTACTGAGAGCACTCATGAAGCCACTAAATTGCTTGGTTACAGAGTATTGGTGCCATTTGTGTTTTTACTTTCTGTATTTCCCATTCTTCTCTCTAGGATCAAATCTTCCCAGAAGCCATTGGCTCTTTCTGCCTTTAAAAAGTGATGTCCACCATGTGATTGC
Source organism: Alexandromys fortis (assembly GCF_014885135.2). Taxonomy (NCBI): domain Eukaryota; kingdom Metazoa; phylum Chordata; class Mammalia; order Rodentia; family Cricetidae; genus Alexandromys; species Alexandromys fortis. The sequence goes on along the minus strand of NW_026067930.1, from coordinate 17,731,719 downwards.
TGGGAATTGAACTCAGGACCTTTGGAAGATGAGGCAATGCTCTTAACCACTGAGCCATCTTCTGGCCTGTAGGCATACACACAGACAGAAAATTGTATACATAATGAATAAATAAGCAAATAAATATTTTTAAAAAAGTGATGTCCAAGGGGAAAAGCTTGAAGGGCGAAGAAGAGGATCCCCAATATAGGTGAAAGGAGAGAGACTTTTTTTTGTGTCTCTAGACCCAAAGAGATCTGTGTTTGCTATTTCCTGCTTTGGAGCTGTTCTTAAGGAAGGACACACATGCTAAAGTTCAGAGTTCATGGGGGGAGCTATATCATGAACTTTCCTAGTCTTAGGAAGAGGTTCCTGGTCTTAGGAAGAGTCCAGACCTCACCAGTTCATCAGTGGTAAGATGATAACCAATCTAAAATGCAAGGGGACAAAAGGATTACTGCAGGCTTGGAATTCAAGGCTGAGCCTCTGGTGATCATCTGAATGTTAGAAGGCCATCTGGTTGCTTTTATTTTTGTCCTATTTTCCGATAGTTCTTAACTATCCCCTACTTTAATGTCGTCCTAAATAAGAAGAGTCCCTGATCATGCCGGTGGCTGAATATTTTGCCAGCCTGTCAAGATTAGACAGAGGCATACAAAAGAAATGCTATTTTTGCATAACATTTAGTTTGTGCGTTCCACCTTATACAATTCTTATTTCTTAGCATCCCTCTATTTTGATGTGATGAAACTATCTTTTAGATTCTTCATCACCTGCTAAAGTACCCAACCTCTATGGAGTGATGGGTGTAAATGCGTCCTCTTTGTGAGGGGAATATACCATTGTCATCTCTGGTATCAGGCGAACTATGTGACTGACGCTAGCTTATTCAGAATGACATCTTCTCCTCAAGAAGGAAAAGCTCAGTTCAGAAGGTCTATTAGTCTAATAACTCATGTGTATGTGGTTACGCTCTAGAGTTATCTGGAAAAGCTAACAGGACAAAACTGGGCCATGCTGACTCTGCTCAAGGCCAAATGGGAAAGACAGCAGCAAAGCTGGAGCATCATGTAACGTTAAGGTCAGCAAAGACAAATATTGACTTCTGTCCAAAGGACAGGAGACAACCCAAAACAAGGCCTACAACCAGAGGTCAGAAGCCGAGAAGAAATCGGGTTGAGCTGGGAGAAGTGGGAAAACAAACTGCAGAGAGATGTGGAGAGCTTTCCGTGGAGGTTCTCGGTGCTTGGTGGGCAGGTATGAGTTCCAGTGTTTACACCTATACACTAGTTCTTTAATTTAGTTTCTAGGACAAAAGAAAAAAAACATTATCAAAGGTTTATGAAAAACACATGAGCAGAAATTATCAGAAATTTCTTTCATTTGGCTCTCCTTCCCCTAAAAATAGAGAAGAGACCAGATTTTTATGCTTAGCTAGTGGATCACCAAAATCAAGTTCTAAGAATGCCAGCACTTGGATAAAAAGTATATATTTTTTATTTTATAAACTTGACTAAGTTAAAACCTTGAAGATAAATTGAAACATTACCCACCAAAAATAACTAGACCACAAGTCTACAAATTTCAAAAACTATTATACAGTTAGAATAGACATTAGCTGACATATATGTTTCTCCCGCTTTCTGGTGGATGTTGTATGTGTTATGAATAGAAAACACTGTAGGCTCAAAGATCCAAAAACAAGAAGCCCACAGTTGAGACAGCAGTCTCTGTGTGTAAACATAGAGGCCATCTATTTTGAATGCAATCTCATCCAAAATTTCAGTGTTTTTATTCAAAGAAATAGCGAAAATATTAAAATTTATGTGGAAGCATGGGAAAACTTTGGATAGCCAAAATAACCCCAAGCAAAAAAGGAATAACGCTGCAATGAATGATGCTGTATTTGTTTTCAAGTTAGACTACAGAGCTACAGTAACAAATACAACGGTGCACCGGCACAAAACCAAACCTGTTCCCTCGCATCATCCCCTCCAAGCATAAGAGAATATCAACAAAGAGGGGTGCAGAAAGAATGTGGGAGGCAACCAGCATGGAGGAGGTCCAAGAAAGGCTGTATTTGGGCACTCCAAAGCCATGACCTTCACGAACCCATGGCAGCTGTCATTGCCTACACAGTGCCTGTGCAAGACTGAGCCAGTAAACATCCAGTCATAGATATTGACTATGACTGTTGAGATCCTGCCAAGGGAAACTAAAGGTTGTGGAAGTTTGCAGGGGTGGGGGGGGGGCAGGGAGGAGGGAGGAAGTCATTTTCTTCAGTGATGTGGCTGCTACTTGAGTTTCATGCTCCGATGGGTAGATTTGCTCCCATGCCCACGCAAGTGGCCTTGGTTAATCTCAGTGGGTGGCAAAGCAAAACAAACTCAAAGATGTGAAGATGGAATGGAGACTTCGTTGGAGGATGGTGACCAGGCTTGGGCCAGTAGACTAAGATAAGAGCGAGCAGAGGGATTGGTTTGACCAAAATGTGTTATAAACATGGATGAAATTAGCAGAGAGTAGATTTTTTTTTAAAAAAATAAATGAACATTTAAATCAGTGGACTAGAGGACTCAGACAAAATACCATGTGATTATAACCATCTAATCTTTGTCAAAGATAAAATATAATTTATATACCAGAGACAGCGTCTTCAACAACTGGGTATTTTCTACAGGTCAAAGAAAAATACCAAACCAAACCAAAAAAACAAGATCCTTAGCTCTTTATTGTTTGGATTTGTTGATGCTTGCTATAATTTATGAGTTACTGAATTATATTGTCAGATCAATCATCTTAGGAAGAATTTGCCTCCAATTATTTAACATAAGCAATCAGAAGCTTAAAATGACTATTGTACATATCCTTCGCATACACCTACTTGGTTACGTGGAGAGCTCTCATATCCTTCTGAGGCCGAGTTCACACGCACTTACTCCTTGCTCACCAGTGAGTCACGTTCCTACACAATTCCCTTCCCCTGACTAGAGACAAAATTTGTAACTTTCTCTTAACCAAATATCGTTAGTAACCAATGGGATGCTGCTTCCTTGGTTGATCTACCAGGTCTAAGTTCTCACCTTCCCAGACTAGAGAGATTATTCTGGCTTTGAAAAGAGAAGTCTGCCATATTGTCAACTGTCTACGCAGAAAACCCTGGGGGAAGGAATTGTGAGTAGCATTTACGAAGTATTTGTCTAGCAAAAAGACATCAGAAAGCTAAGACTGTCATTCACATAACCACAGGAACATTTATTCTATCAAAGAGGAGAAGCCTGGAAGTAAGTTCTTCCTCAGGTAAGCCTCCAAATCACCACAAAGAAAGCAGGCACCCTGATTTGTTGTGAGACCCGGAGCAGAGGCTCCAGCTAGGGTGTGCCCAGTCTTTCATACCTCGGAATAAGTGAGATAAAAACTTTATGTTGTTTTCAGGTATTAAGTGGGGTAGCATTTTTTCAAATCATATACCCTTTTTTAAACATAATTAGATCTTCAAATGCATGTGCTTAAAGACTGAAATATTAAAATGTGTGTGTGTGCGTGCACTCACGTGCGTGTGCATGTATGTGTACATATGTCCTTGGTTCCTCAATCCTCACTGTCCCCTGGGTGCTCTCAGTGCTCCAGTAAGATGGAGCATTCATTGTTTTCCAGCCCTGACATAATATTTCAAGCCTCTGCTGGGACACCCATTATCCTCCTCCGTGTGTCTGAGGAGGCCTCTTTGTTTTTCAATCCTATTGAGAACAACTGCTCCAGTTGGGCATGGTGATGCAGCCCAAAATCCCAGCACTCAAGAGGCTGAGGCAGGAGGATCAGGAGTTCTCATCAGACTGGGCTACATGAGACCTGTGGGCAGGGTATAGTAGAGGAAAGAAAGGAACCACGATGCTTTGATTAATTACCAACTTGGCAGAAATCTGGAATTGCTTGCCATCTGGGCCTCCAGGCTTACCCGTGGGGGGATTTCCTTGATTATGTTGAGGTGGCAAGACACTCTTTAAGATGCCTGTTCTCCATATAAGAGAATACAGAGCGCAGAGCGTCAACATGGATTCGTTGTTCTCATCTTTGCTGATTGTGGATGTGATGTTCCAGCTGCCTTGACTTCACCACCATGATAAACTGTGAGCTGAGGTAAATCCTTCCACGTTAAGTTGATTTTGTTAGAGTACTTTAGCCTGGCAATAAGAAAGTACACTAAGAAGGAAGAAAGAAAAAAAGGAAGGAAGAAAGGAAGAAAGGAAGGAAGGAAGGAAGGAAGGAAGGAAGGAAGGAAGGAAGGAAGGAAAGAAGGAAAGAAACGACTTCTCTGGCCGTTTTCTTTGAGCTGATTCCTGGAGCTGATTACTGTTCCCCTTTTTGTCAGCAAGGCTCTGAGAGAAGTCTTCTATCACGGCATTTAACTTCTCTAACTGAAGATTTATATAGCAGCTTATTTTCAGTCTTAGGACTGCTAAGAGAAGCAGGTATAGCCCATTCATCTCCCATGACTATAAAATACATAGACACATGAATCACCAAGTCTTAATAAGTTACAGCCCTTAATCACATCTAATGAACTTTCTTGATGTCAGAGAGATCCTAACTTTGATGTAGGAGAGGCATGATAGAGAGGAGTTTGGATAGCATAAAAAAATCCACAAACCAATCTAGTTAATATTTGAAAACAAACCAGACGTCTCTGGGCCTATTGAGATGGCTCAGCCATTGACATTGTTCACTGTTCTTATGGAGGACCCAAGTTCAGTTCCCATCACCCACATTGGGAAGCTCAAAACTTCCTTTAACTTCAGCTTCTGGAGATCCAGCACCTACTTCTGGACTTCTTGGGTGGCTGTCTTCACATGCACATACCCTCACGCATGCATGTCATTACACATACAATAAGCCTATTTGAAACAAATGAAAAATACCATTATTACCCAGGAGCCAACTCTCAACATTATAGATTATCAGATTTTTCAAAATATTCAGCCGGTTTTACTGTAGAAATGAACCAGCTAGACTATCACAGAACAGTTTGGTTGTTGACAATAATTTAGGTGATTTTCAATGCTCCCTCCGCTGTTTGACCCAGCGATGCCATTTTAACAAAGGAGTCTTTCCACCCTGTAAGAACACCATGGCTAGGTGATGTGGGAGTGTCATATCAATCTGTTGATTTCATTGGTTAAGTAATAAACACACTGCTTGGCCTCATAGGTTAGAACATAGATGGGAGGAGTAAACAGAATAGAATTCTGGGCGGAAGAGGAAGTGAGGTCAGACTCTGCTCTGCTCCCGGAGAGACCGGACAGCTCTGCTCTCTGGAGCAGAGACACCATGGTGGACGGAGGCTAGAATCTTCCCGGTAAGCGCACCTTGGGGTGCTTACACACACCATTAGAAATGGGCTAAATTAATATGTGAGAATTAGCCTAGAAGAGGCTAGATAGAAATGGGTCAAGCAGTTAAATGAATGCAGTTTGTGTGTTGTTATTTCGGGCATGAGCTAGCCAAGCGGCCGGGGCGTTGGGGACGCATCCCCGCCGCCGCTCTTATTTCAACAGCTAGGAAAGAGACAGCCTGGTGTCTGCAAATGTCTGCCACTAGCAAATGACTCCCATATAGGCTATTTTATTATAGACCAAAGGCTTCTGAGGTAACTTTTTAAAAAAGAGATAGTTGGATTAAATTTATTTCTAGAATATTCTTTTTGGATGAACTCTTTTCAAACAAGTGTCATGGAACAGTTTATTTTTAGATTTAAGGTAAAAGAGCCGTACTGTACTTGGCTCTCTGCTAGATTTTTATATCCTCTGTCTTCTGGGATGAGAAGGCTATTAGTGTCGCTTTCCAAACATCTTTGATTCTGTAGAGAAGATTTTTAAGAATTCACTTTAGTCACAGGGGAAAAAAATAAGTCACTTCAAACGCCATATCAAATATCTACTATCCAGTGTAATACTGCATGGATATAATTTTTAAAAAGCCAAGTACTAGTTGGATAACATTATAGAGACCATAATATTCTCTTTAATGTCAGAAAAGAATCTGAAAAATGTCTTGTCTTTTGATAGTCTTTCCAAACATAGGCTTTTCAAGGCCAATTTTTATTAAATACTAAACATGTAATTTAATAATTATTTCTTCTTCCATAGAAAGCAAAGAGAAATAGCAGAAAATAACATTCATAAGACAGGTGTTGAAAATGCATTATTCTAATAAGGTCTACGCTGTTAATAAATATGAAAACCTTTCTCACGTACAGGGACAATGGTGTGGAAACAATAGGTGCTAACTTTTGGCTCCCACAAAAGCACCATGCTATTTGCAGGAATAGGTTTTTCCTACTGCAGCGAATTTTCACTGCTGTTGTGAAAGTAAGAGCATATAGCTCTTGTCTAGGAAGTTTTAATTGTGGATTAATAAATAGGAGACCCGCGTGTGTGGTTGCTAGTCATTAATGCAAAGGTGAAGTTGTTCTTTCATGGCAGGTGGGTCAATTAGCATCTTTAAAAGGAGCCATCATTATGATAACAACAACAACAACAACAAAAAAACCAACTTGGGTTTGCTGATGAATAATGATTTCATCTCAAAAAGCACTTTAAAAACATTGACTAATTAATATGACTCAGAAGGCTCAAACAAAAAAAATAGACTTTTGAACAGAAGTATTCTGGGGGGAAAAAACGGAACGGTCAATTGGAAAGTTGTATGTGTCCTTCGTCAGTTGTAATGCCACTTACAGTACAGATGTTTAAGAGTTGTGCCAGAATGAAGGTAACTTGCATTTTACTGTGGAAAACATGTTTTTAAATGCTTGTTAAATGTTGAAATAAGAGCGGCGGGGCTGCGTCCCCAACACCCCAGCCGCTTGGCTAGCTCATGCCCGAAATAACAACACACAAACTGTATTCATTTAAGAACTGCTTGGCCCATGAACTCTAGCCCTTACAGGCTAATTCTCGCACCTGGACTAGCCCATTTCTAATGATGTGTGTAAGCACCCCAAGGTGCGCTTACCGGGAAGATTCTAGCCTAAGTCCATCGTGGGTTGCAGCTGCCTGGGAGAGCAGAGCATGGCGGCTGTCCGGTCCCTCTGGAAGCAGTGCAGAGTCTGACCTCACTTCCTCTTCCGCCCAGAATTCTATTCTGTTTACTCCTCCCATCTATGCTTTAACCTATCAGGGCCAGCCAAGCAGTTTCTTTATTGCTCAGCCAATGAAATCAACAGATTGATATGACACTCCCACATCAGTTAAACCTTTATTTTACTAGGAACCTGGCTGGAATAGGCAATCTGAAAATCTCTTTAAAAAACACTGTCAGTGCTAGTTAAAGTAAGTATGTCTTTGTTTTCAAGGGATGGAAGAAGAGTGTGCTAGGAATAGTGAGACCGTGAATGGCTGTGGTGGTCCTGAGAAAACCGTGTGTGCGTGTGCGTGTGTGTGTGTCTGTGTATGTGTGTGCATGTCTGTGTGTCTTTGTGTTTGTGTGTGTATCTGTGTGGGTCTGGATCTGTGTGTGTGTCTGTGTCTGTCTGTCTCTGTGTATCTTTTTGTGTGTATATGTATGTGTGTTTGTGTGTGTGCCTGTTTGTGTCTGTGTGTCTGTCTATCTGTGTCTCTGTGTGTCTTTTTGTGTGTCTGTGGGGTATATTTCCTGTCTTACACATAGACAGTGTTTGGTGCACCACTGGCTAGGAAGAAAATGGGCTCACAAAATCCAAAAACTCGCAATGAGGCCAGTGTTTAAATTCCTGACTCTCAAATATCATCAGCTGAATGAGAGAGTGAGATAATGAAATGGTACATTCACCTGCCTTAGCTCAGACTCCTAGAAAAAAACCAGCGCTCCTTCTGACACATAGTGTTCAGGGCCTCTGGAAGTCAGATCCAGTAGGGTGAATGCAGCTTTCGTAGTATTTCCTAATCTCTTTACTGTGGCCCTAAATTCCCCAGTGTTTGGTTCATTCCCAGAAGAACGGTGGTTTGCATGGTCACTAGATCACCTCAGCACACATCACCTAAAGAGCTGTAGCTCACACCCACAGAGAAGAAAATCCCACTTTCTGAGTGTCAGCAGAGGTCCCGAGGGTCAGCATCTCATTGACCCCTGGCATCATAGCTATTCCTCAACTGATCCCTTTAAGCCAAGGAGAGAATTTCCCATGAGCAGGGCAAATGATGGTCCGCAGTTTTACTCTAGATGGATCATGAGGGAGGGAGTGCATGGTTCTCCAACAGAAAAGTGTTCTGAGGAGCAAAAATTAACAGTACTAAAAATGCTGCCAAGGTTACCAGATAATTATTATTTCTCTATTTTGTCCATAATCTGGTAAATCAGAGGCCAATAGTAGCCAACAGACTAGAGGAAGAGAACAACTTCATCTCTATCTTGCCCAGAAGCAGGAAGAAACTAAAATGTTAATTTTTTCTTTTCCTTTTTTTTTAATCCTCTTTTCTCTTTCAGGGTACACTTTCAGTTTCTTTATAGCCCTGAGTGTCCTGGAACTGCTCTGTAAACAAGGCTGGCCTTGAACTAACAGAGATCTGGCTGCCTCACCTCTTGAGTACTGGGATTAAAAGTGTGTGTCACCACGCTCAGCTTCCTTCCTTCCTTCCTTCCTTCCTTCCTTCCTTCCTTCCTTCCTTCCTTCCTTCCTTCCTTCCTTTCTCCTTCTCTCTCTCTCTCTCTCACTCTCTCTCTCTCTCTCTCTTTCTTCTAAAGTTTTTTTTCTTTTTTTTTCCTTTCTTAAAAATATACAATTGTTTTCTTCAAAGAGTGTCTTGGGTTGTTGTCTGTTCCTCCAGCATTTCCAAGTCTCTTTCACATTCTGTAAACATCAGTTTAGGATCCTATGGGAAGACATATATATATATATGCTGGATCTGGCCCAAGTCCAGGAAGACAACGGTACCTTTCCTCTCAGCATCTCTGCAGCCCCTTCAGAAAAGAGGGAGATGAAACAGAAGGGAAAAGCATGGGACAACTGGACAGACATCAAGAAAGCTTTGTCCATTACTCAGATGCCCAGGAATTACTTTAGCTGGGAACAGAAGAAATTAGATAAAAGTCAAGGGGCAATCTAGGTGTGGTAGCTCAACCCCAGCATCAGGCTGCATTGTGGAATATTATTTTAACTATGTAAAGGTGTGTTGCATTTGTTTAACTAGGCAAAGAGTCACTGCGTTTGGTCATGCTGCATTTGTTTAACAATGTGTTGCTGTGCCTGCCAAGGCACCTGGTTGGTCTAATAAAATGCTGAATGGCCTATGGCTAGGCAGTCGAGGGACAGGTGGGGCTGGGGGTGGAGAGAATAAGTAGGAGGCAGAATCTAGGTACTTGTGCTTGTGAGAGATGGGGGTGGGGGGGAGGAGAGGAGAGAGAAAGAGACACCTGGGGTCACCCAGCCAGGCATCCGCCAGCCAGGGAGACGTGTAGTAGGACATACAGAAGGGAAGAAAGACAAAAGGCAAAACATCGATAAAGAGAAACAGATTAAATCAGGTTATAAGAACTAGTGGGAAAAGCATAAGATAAGGCAGAGAATTCATGACTATCAGCGTCTCTACGTCATGATTTAGGAGCTGCTTGGTGGGCCAGAAGAAAGCCTGCTGCAGGAATGCAGTGCGAGGATTGTGAGTTCTATGTCAGCCTGGACTACTTAAGGCCTTGTTTTAAAGGAAACAAAGAAATGAGCAAAGCCACAAGGGACCATGAGACTGAACAGAACCGGATGCATGTGCTCTGGTAAAGCATTTAATGCTCTGTTACTTAGTAAGTGATAATGAAAAATTTAGCTACGTTTTTTTTTTTTTTTTTTCCTGGAGGATTTTAAAGATGTAATTGAGAAAACTGCTCCATGGACCATTTTGTGAAAGCAATTGTGGAAACATTTGTCTCATACTCTATTATTTTATTTTTTTCTAAAAATATTTATCTATTTCTTTGTGTGTGTGTGTGTGTGTGTGTGTGTGTGTGTGCGTGTGTGCATGAGAGATGTTTCTCTCTGGGCTGAAATGTTTCTGCAATCATGCATTCAGTAAGTCCAGCTTATTTCTATTCATTTAGCCTAATAACCACTCATATTACTCTTTATAAATGTTGAAATCTTCAAATTTTATTTGGCTGTATTGACCACAGTCACCCCTGTCAGTCATCCTTCTACCTAACTCCCTTTCTTCTTTTCTGTTGCTCTCTGCCTGTCTGTCTCTTTCTATCTCTCTTTGTCTCTCTTTCCTTTTCTCTTTCACACAACACAGGTTAACATCCTGCAAAAAGAAGCTTTGGCTTCTGCATTCTCTGCAGAAGACCAATGTTTCTACCTTACAGGAGGAACGAAATATCAAAATTAGTACCTGATTTTTAACTACGTGTTTGATGTTTCCTAAGCTATGTGGCTTCCCCTGTCTTCTCCTCCTGCTCCATTTTCTCCTCCATGTTTGAAGACTTCTGGCCCTTGCTAATCTAATAATATTAATCACAAAATTCTTGTTGCCTTCAGACACAAGACCCATTCAAATCTTGCAATACAGCAGCTGGCTGGCTATGCATTTTTATTTCCTCAGTGGAGAGGTCAGAGGCTTGCTTGGGGTCATGTATTTAAGGACTAGAGTTAAGACTTCATTTTTACTTTAAGCAAAAAAACAACAGCTGTATTGTGGGAATGATGGGCTTGCTGAAGAAAAAGAGTGAAGCTCCTGTCTCTTTTTTCCTCTTGTTATTTGAAGCATGGTCTTTCTATATACCACTGGCTGGTCTGGACTCTATGTATAGACCAGGCATGCCTTGAATTAGCTTTCTGTTTCTGACTCTTTAATACTGTAAATTTAGACCTATGCCACCATTTCTGGCACTGCCTCTTCAAAGGCCCCAGTGAGCTGTTCTAAATGCAACTATATGTTCAGGTTTTTACTTAACTCACTTTTCTTCTATACATCATTGCTGTTTGAGGTACTAGCAGACAGAAAAATAATTATGTGGCCCACAACAGACTCAAAAAAATTGGAAAAACAGGGGAATACTTTATCTGGAGGGGGAGGAGGGGTGGAAAAACTAAGGGAGAAGAAGAAAGGAAGGATAAAGATCACCAAGGATCATTGGAAGAACCATAGGAAAGTATATTATTTCATGTCTATTTAATATATGTTACATATGTGTGTATATATGCATGTATCAATAATTTTGATGAAGTTATACCACGTAGGGTGATAATATTTCCCCCAAGAGCTATAGTTTATTTTAAGAGACCCCAGTGTCAGTCATGGGTAACTTTCCTTTCAACTGGTGATGAGAGGACTCTAAGAGACTCTTAAGACACTATAGAGAATTTCTATTGCCCTTGAATGCTGTGGGACAATGGTTTTACTCTGTAAAAAAATTGTTTCTTATACTTGTTTAATAAAATATTGATTGGACAGTAACCAGGCAGGAAGTATAAGTGGGGTGACCAAGCAGAAAGCAGAGGTGGGGCAACAAGAATTCTGGGAAGAGGGAAGCTCAGTCTCCCAGTCGTGACCCCACTGCAGAGGAAGCAAGATGTGACTGCCTCACCGAAAAAGGTACCAATCCACGTGGCCAACATAGACAAGAATTATGGGCAAATATAAGTTATAAGAATTAATTAATAAGAAGAGCCTGAGATACTGGGCCAATCAGTTTAAAATCGCTGTAGACTTTTGTGTGATTCTTTGGGACTAAACAGATGTGGGACTTGGTGGGACAGAAACCTCTGTCAACACTTGGTTTCTTTCCAGAACTTGAAGTTAAGAGATTATTGCTAAGGACACTACGAACTTTGGGCATAGGACTTTGAGGGTTCAAGAGGGAATTCACCTGCCTGGGTGCCCTTTCCCTGAGGATGGGCCATCACAGTATCTGATGGTGCTATGCAAGTTGCCAAGGTAGAGAAGCAACTGGTATACCTGCCTCTCTGTGAACCCTATAACCTGAAACAATGACTGGAATGGCAACATATCCACAGTGGGCAATAGTGGCACTCAAATCTTTGGGGTAACCAATAGTTATCAAACTGGACTTAAAACTCACTCAGAATAAGACCAACAAAAGATATCTCTGTTAGCTAAGATAATGGGTTTTTGAGAAGGTTGTGAAATTATTACTTTAGGATTACTGAAACAGGAGTGTGGGCACAGATTTGCTAGTCAGTGAGTGATTCTACTGTCAGCTTGAGCTAATTGAATGAGTTTAATAGTTATGGACTACTAGGGGAGATAAGAGAAGGAAGGGAAAGTGGAAGAAAGAAAGTGAAAGCTGTGTTGAGTATAAGGTGTGTTCGGCCTCAAGCATTGTTTTGTGTATGTTTGCATTCATCGTGTGTGATGGTTAATTCTCTCAACTTGATTGCATTTAGATGCACCTAGGAGGTTAACAGAGCGCACTGCTGGGGTGTCTATAATTATCTTCCCAGACATGATGTGATAGTGTCTGTGGCCCCAATAAAATGAAGTAGAAAAAAGGAGGAAAGTCAGCCCAGTGTGGGCAACCCCATACTCTGTTTGCTGCTAGGGAAGAGGTGTCTACTCCACAGACAGTCACACCACTATGATCTTCTGCCCAGACTAGTGGGGATAAGCGGCCATTGTCTGAACCCTATGAAGCTGTGAGCTCAGATAAATCCTTCCTTCTTCCAGTTTGTTTAAGTCAGATGTTACAATCACAGGTACAAAAATTAACTAATATATAATGCCAATAATGTAATTTGCGGGGTATTTGTTATCTTGCTTCTAAATGGGATATTATCTTTTCAGCTACATTCTAGGGTATGGCTAAAAGAAGGAGACATGGAGGACCTTGCGTTGAGTAAAAAGGAATACAGACCCTGATGTTTTGCAGTCTGGTGATAAAGAAGTGAACATGTAACTCTGCACTGTGGTGGGGTAAACATGATGCATATGCTGCCTGTGTGTGGGCCACATGAGTGTTCATGCCCAGTAAAGCCCACTCCATGTTCTTAGGCAGATGGCCTACATAAAACAACAGAAAAGAAACCTTGACAAATAGAATGAGAGGTTAGGGAGACGGCTCATTAAGTGTAAGTATGAGGGCTTAATTTGAATGCCTAGTAATCACATGAATTCTAGGTATGGTCACATTTGTGATCTTAATGTTTGGAAGCATGGACAGGAGAATACTGAGAGTTCAATGGCTGGTCAGCCTGGCCCAAATGGTGACTTGTGGGTTCAGTGAGCGACCTTGCCTGTCTCAAGGGAATAAGGCAGCAGCGAGTGATAAACACACCCAATGTCCCCTTCTTGCCATTGTGTGCATACATATGGATGTGATCAGTCACACACACACGTGCATACACTACACACACAGGCACACAAAACAATACAATGACAAATAACATTGGATTACTTTAATGAATGCTTAGGAATACTCTTTCATATTTGAGAGACGTTGATGCTGAACTTTGGTTTTCCAGGCAGTTAATTGAAAAGAAGTTCGACTATTGATCATTTTCTGACCTTGGCCTCTGGCTTCAGCTATTGTTAGATTTTTTTTCCTCTTTTCATTTGAGACATTTCTACCTTGATGGTCTTACTGCAGGCTCCCAGAGAAAGCCAGTTCCCATAAAATCACATGTGAGGGTTGATTCGTCCCCCAGAGCACACCTCTTCTGTCTAAGACGTAATCAAAATAACATTTCAAGGTCGCCGTGGGGTAGGATTGGGGTTATTACCTGGGAATGGGAGTGTGGCTGTAAATTTGTCAGGCAAGGGCTGAAGCAAACATCTCAGTAACAGAAGTCACAGCTGCCTGGGAGGTTAATTTCAGTCTGTGTTTGCATTTAAGACCCCAGTATCACCTTCAAAGGAAGACAAGAATAAATCCAGGAAGCCTGGACTCCTGCAGTTTCTACCAAGATATATGATGTTATAGAGAATTTATTGAATTAGAAAGGTTTTTTTTTTTTTGGTTATTTTTTCAGCTTTTTTTTTTTATGTTCACTTGCAATCTAAACAACAGGAAGAAAAGTGTTTAAGTCTGAAAGAGGGTCAGTCCCTGGGATTCTTCCTATGAGCCTCAGGTAAACTTTATGTATCTGAGTTTATCATCCCGAAATTGCTTGGCCCTAGACAAAAATGATAGTGGAGACCATGTATGTCTTGATTAAGTTGTCAAATTCACGGGCCGATTGACCCGGTGATATGATTTCAATTATTGCTTTTGATGCTTCTGGAATTTGTGGCAGGAGATAAGGTATCCTGCCTTGAGAGACAATTTCTATTGCTGAGGACGGAAGACAGACATCACTGCAAGTGTATGGTCTCATATAAGCTGGTGTAGTTAGTCCTGCCTCGTCTCCGCAGCTCAGTTGAGTTCATCTATAGGTGGTCTTTGTGCCGGACCTTTCACAATTAGCAGAGATGACTTGAACTCCAAACCCTCAAACCCTCTCCTCCTGGCCTCAGACACTGGGGTTGCTTTCCTGTGGCTCAGTTACTGCTATTTCTGAGGAAATGATCTTGAACACTTAGAATGATTCTAGAATGAGCAAATGACCCTACTTGTTCAGGACTATGTTATGTTGATGGGAGCTGCTGACAGAAACTGGTCAGGTAGGTCAGGGACCCCAGCACAGCAGAACTCAGAATGCCCTTGCTGGAGGCCAGAAATGCTAGAAGAGTTTCTTTTCCTGGTTTCTTATCACTTGCCTGAAAGCTTTAAGTGAGAATGTGACTGAAACTAAGACATCTTATGGTTGGGCCTGCTGGACTAGCCAGCTTATTTCCTTCCTCCTCATACCTCACCCCAGTTTCTGGCATAATTCCTTTAAAAAGCCCCCCTGGTAGCCACTCAAAGGAACCTTGTCCACAGAGACTTACTTCTGCTCTACAGAAACTCTGCCTTCTCTCTTACCATAGCTCCTATGACTCTCTAATAAACTTCTCCCCATAACCTAGCCTCTGTGGTCTGTAAATCCTATTCTTTGACTTCAAAAGACAGAAATCCAAAGACCACAAGCTTAAGGATGCACTGGGAGCTGTTAGGCTTTCCAATATCTTATGCACCCCAAATCTAAGACCACCTGAGATAAGGAAAGACCTTAATCAAATGCAAAGACACCCCCCAAAATTCTGTGCCCATGCTGTTCCCATTGAGAGATCCCTTGCCAATGGAATAAGACAGGGAGCAAGAGGGGGGTACCCAATGTCCTCTTCTGGTCTTTGTATGCATGCATATGGGTGTGGTTAGTTACACATAAATGCATATACCACACACACACACACACACACACACACACACACACACACACACTGAAGTCTTTCCCAATGTGGTAATATTTAGTGATGGAGCCTGGTGCTAGTCTCCCTCTTTCTATCAAATAAGGGCATGTGAATGAACTGAAATTGAAGAGGGCCTTCACCCAGGTCCAAACTGACTTCCACCTTGATAATGGAACTTTTTCTCTCTTTGTGCAAAAAGACACTTCCCTGTGGCCAACCATGAGAAATCAATGCCTTTTTTGCCACCCTCTCTATTGGACTGCGTTAAGAGCAGCCTAAAGGAAATGAGCCCATGAATCTTTGCATCTTGAGCTACAAAGTCTACAGAGCCAAAGGACATGCTGGTCTTCTCTAGTCTCAGACTGTCCAATGTTTTAAGATCTTCCTTGGAATGAAGAAAGGTAACATTGACTTGACCAGAGGAAAGCTACCTGAAGCAAATCTGAGGCTTTTAGTTGAGCCCTCAAGAAAACAATAGCTCAGGGGTGCTACTCATTTGACACCCGTTCATGGCAAAGGAAATCTAGTGGAGAATTATAGATCTCTCAAGCAGAAGCATTTCTGTTGGTGCAGCCCTCTGGAAACAATTCTGGGTGGGAATGGAAGGAATTGGCTCTGACTGTACCATGAAAATCACAGTGTTTACGACGCTAAGAGGTTCAGCCTTTAGGGGTCTGCGTGTCCTCTACCAGTGAGTTGGGTAAATAAGTAATATCAAAAGTTCTTGGTGATTTTAAAATTCTGAGTCTGTATTTTTTTGTATGATGTTTTTGGTCTTATTCAATGAAAATAAAACCCCTCCTCCCATGTTCTTTTTTTTTTTCTTCCAAACAAGAAGAAGCTGGGTGACAATCAACTCTGAAAGAGAAATTAATTCCATTAGCATTTAAAAATCTCAATGGCAATATTTTCTGAACAATGGCTGCCATTGATGGTGTGAGTGGGCCATTGTGCCTTCTGCCAGCTGAACAGACACCACTTTATTCTTAGCAGCTGTGATCCCTAATTGGAAAGGGGACTGGTCCAAAAGTGATAAAAGGGAAGTCGCACCACAATTTGCAAAGGAGCTCAGTGGCTTTTGCTGCCCTGGTCCTGTTCCTCCCTGGAGCTACTCACTGAGGAATGCGCCCTTTGGACTGTAAAGTCCTGTAATGGCTTAATTTTGACTCTGGGGTGCTTGCATGAAAAGGTCTCCCTTTGCTCTCTCTGCTGCTAAAATGGGTAAAGGGTCTTGTCCATAGACCCCGCTGTTCCTCGAAACACTGGGGTTTCATAGATACAGGCTGTTTTCTACTCGGAACTGAGTATGAACTAGGGCATTGGTTCTGTAATCAGATGCTAGCGTTCTGGGAGGGAGGCATGAACTAGATTCACTGACTGATGTGGCCATTGCTCTGATGCATGCCGTCTTTAACTGGAAGCTTATTAAGCTTACGCCCATGGTCCTTGCTTTCCCCACTGGAGGCTTTGCTTAAATTTATTTTCAGCAAGGCTTTCCCTGTCCAAACACACATAATATCATCCCACCTCCACATTTCTTACCATATGTCTGATCTATTTCTCATTACAGAGTGTCCCCTTCCCACACCCCATGAAAGACAATATGACACTCAATTCGGCTTACTAAAAATTTCAAATTTCTAGCAAGATGCCTGGTAAGCGGCATGTACTTCATCTGTGTTTGCAGAGTGACTGCCTGTTGAATGGCCTAGAAGAAATTACCCAATAAACATTTCATGGATGCCGGAATGAATTTTGTAGGAAGGGGGGGCCCTTTGAATTCCTGCTGGTCTTTTTGATTTTTTATTCTGCCAGAGCACAGAGGTAAATTGGCCTGCCATTTGATATAATAGTTCCCGAATTCGCACATTTCCGGAGTGTTTCTTCCTGTAGAGGTGATGATTTTGCAAGGCCCGGAAAGCAAGGCGTTTGGACCAGGTGCTCTGCTAGTGTTTGCCTTGTAATCTTCAGGCTCTCACAGAGCGCTCAGTCTTTTCTTAGTTTCTTCTGGGCAGATTATAATTTTTCCTCAATTCCTCTATATTCAAGTATTTTATGCATTAGACTTGAGAAAGACCAGACAATGTCACTGAACAATTACTAGCCTAGCTGCTCCTTCTAGCCACACAGGGATGGACATCTGGGCATCCTCCTAAATGACAATGTCTAAAGTTTGGAGTTGGACCAGCACTGGGATAATCTCAAAGTTTCTCCGGTTGGCCCTAGGTCAAGTTGACTATATCATTTCTTCTACTGCCCCAAGTGAGAACCTTGGAATCAGAGGTAACATATCAACTAGATCAGATGCAATGAATGACCACAAACTTAAAGCCACAGATATTTGTCCTCCCCCAGTTCCCAGTGCTAGAAGTCAATAACTGGATAATAATATGAATGAAAGTAACTTCTTCAGACCACACCGATGTCTTCTTTCCTTAGACTACACACGGCTTTCATGGGATGGGAGACCGGAAAGTTTGAAGGTTGAGGTTATAATACCACGCCTGGGGAAATCTCCCAGGAGTCAACCAGGATGACTCCAGCTTAGATTCCAAGCAATGGTGGAACTGGCCTTCTCCTCTGACCAGATTGGTGCCTGACCCAATTTTCATTAGAAAGGTGCCATCCAGCAACTGATGGAAGCAGATGAAGAGATCCAGAGCCAAACATGAGGCAGAGTTCGGGAATCTGCTGCTGCGGAGAAGCACTGTAGGAGCCAGAAGGGTTGAGGAAACCACAGGAAGGCTCAGTCAGTCAAATAACCAGGTCTCATAGCAGCCCACAGAAACTGAAAAGACAACCAGGGAGCCCACATATGACTGACCTGGACACTCTGCATATGTGTCACAGTCATGTAGCATGATCTTCTTTATGGGGCTCCTAACAGTGGGAACAGGGGCTGTCTCTGACTTTTTTTTTTTTTTACTGTCTTTTGGGATCCTACTTCTCATATTGGGTCACCTTACACAGTCTTAATACATGGGAAGTACTTAGTCTTACTGCAACTTGATATGCTATATTTTATGATGCTGTGTGAGACCTACCTTTCCCTGAATGGAGACAGAAAAGGAGGAGATCTTCTTACTCCACTTGTCTCATGCTTATAAAATGATGTGTCACATACATGAAAATGTAGTGATATATATTTAGCAAAGGATAAGAAGCAGCTGTCTATGAAACATATCAATACATTGTAAAAGATGAATCTAAAAATGTATACATTTCATCTCAATTCAAGAAAGAATCGGAAACTAATAGAAAGAATCATTTGGAAACAGGGTCTTTGGAAATGGGGTTAGCTAAGATGGGATGCAATGAAGAGTGTGAGTCCCCAATCTGACATGGTTGGAGTCCTACTGGAAAACACAAGTGTGGACACATACCCAACCACTGGGAGAAAGCCACATATGACCGGAATGAGTGCTGCAAGCCTGGGAACTGCCAGAAGTCGGAAGGAAGCCTGCAGCAGAAGGCAGCTTCCTCTCTGGTGCATGTAAGGCATTCTCCTCTTAGATGTATTTACGTGTTACATGTACGAAACATGGTGCTGATTTTCTTTACATTAGCATATAGATTGTTCCTGAAAGAGGCACAGATAATAAAATGAATATAACTTTTTTTTTAAAGATAGAATCTCTCTATGTGGCCAGGGAACCCAGAAGTCTCTTGTGTCATCTCCCAAAGTTCTAGAACTACAGGCTTGAGCCACCACATGTCATATGCCTTACTTTCTAATGGTAAAAATACTTAATAAAATTTAATACATTCTCAAAAAGGAGGTGGAGGACACAGAACTTTACTGAAAAAATTAAAAGATTACTGATAACAATCTTCAACAACAGCACAAACGTAGTAGATAAAGAAACGACTGTAAAATGGATGAGAGCTATAACATGGAAGCATTTTGTGTACCATGTGAAGTTCATAGTTTGTGTCTGTCACTGAAATAATATTCCTATTGATTCCTTAGAAATGGCTTGGGGATAAATTCCGAAACAGTGAATGTTGCTTCATGAACTGGCCAAATGAGGGTATCGTTTTTGTTCTTGTTATTTTTGTGGTGTGGGATTCCTCTCTGTATGCTGTGATTACCATCAATGAATAAAGAAAACTGGCTTGGCCTGATAGGGTAAAATAGAGGTAGGCAGGGAAACCTAAACTGAAGGCTGGAAGAAGAAAGAAGGATGGAGTCAGAGAGACACCATGAAGCCCCACCAGAGACAGATTCCGGAACTTTAGCCAGTAAGCCACAGCCATGTGGCCATACATAGATGAATAGAAATGGGTTAAATTAATATGTAAGAGTTAGCCAATAAGAAGCCAGAGCTAATGGTCCAACCAATGATTTCATTAATATAGTTTTTGTGTGATTATTTCGGGGCTAAGCAGCCGGGAACCAATAAGCAGCTCTCTCCTCCTACATTTTGTTTTGTTTTTCAAGATGGTGTCTCCGTGGCTTTGAAGCCTGTCCTGGAACTAGCTCTTGTAGACTAGGCTGGCCTCGATCTCACAGAGATCTGCCTGCCTCTGCCTCCCAAGTGCTGGGATTAAAGGTGTGTGCCACCACCACCTGGCCAAATGAGGGTATCTTGATAGACCACTTAAGTTTAATGTTTCAGCCCTTCATTTATAGGCTGGAGATACTGACAAAATGCTGTTGAAGGGACTAAATTAAATGTAAACAAGACATGAAATTCAATAGAAGAGTGAAGTAAAACACAGTCTTAAGAAATATTGCTAATAGGAATCCAACTTGTGCAGCAATTATGCAAATGAGTGCACAGTTTATTCTGCAGATAGGAATTAATCTACCTCAAACTCCAGCTATACCACTGTAGGCATATAACCAAAGGACAATGCATCCCACCACAAAGACACTTGCTCAACCATGCTCACTGCTGCTGTATTTATAATAGCCAGAAAGTGGAAACAACCTAGATGTACCTCAACAGAAGACTAGATAAAGAAAATGGGGTACCTTTCACAATGATGTATTTCTCAACCATTAAAAAATGACATCATGAAAATTGCAGGCAAATGGATGGGTCTAGGAAAAAAATCATCCCGACTGAGGTATCCCAGACTCAGAGAGAAAAATATGGAAATATGGTATGTATTCACTTAAAAGCAGATATTAGCTGCTAAGCCAATGATAAACTACAATGCATAGAACTATGGAGGTTTGGTATAGAGAAAGGGAATAGAGGATGCATAGGTCTTGTTAGGAAAGGGCAATCAAATGGGTGGTTTTGGATGGGTGGGGAAACAGAAATGGGAGGATGTAGTTGGGAGAGTGAGCAAACAAGCAGAGAAATGGCTAAAAATAAGGGGCATTTGAAGGGTACTATGGAAACCTAATACAGTAGGAACATCCTAAAATATCTACCTATGTGAAGGCTGTATAAATGAAATCACTAAATATTAGGGGGGAGACAGTGCCTCATTTAGTCATCTTTTGTCACCAAATGAAGCTTGCTTCCTATACTTAGGATTGGGCTACATATAATTGAGTTATTGGCCAAAGCAGTCCCTTAGGAAACTCCAAAGAACCCAGGCTGTTGCCAAGACAATAGGTTGCTCGCCACAAACTGACAAGTAAGACCCCATTGCTGAAGACAACACCTATACTATTCATGTAATGTGGAGAAGTCCAGCTGATGCCCCCCCCATAGAGCCATCACCCCTGCAATTTAGTATCTTCAGTACAGGAAAGTACTCTGCATGCTACCAAAAGAGAAATATAAGCGCCATGCCAGCCACAAATCCTTTGAGCCATACTGGTGCCCCTGACTGAAAGATATGCTAGGGCACTGGTGGCACAAAGTTTGTGGGCATAACAAACCAATACATAATTTGATTTAAGGCCCCACTCTGTGAGATGGAACCCCCACCCGACATTGCCTGGGTGAGAAAGAATCAGAGACTAGATATCCCAGCAACCTAGGGTAAGGCTAGATAATGCTAGTCTGAACAAAGAAGAGCAAAATGTAGTGATAAAATGACTCCTAAGGACATTCTGCTATACTCATAGATCAGTGCCTTGTTCAGCCACCATTAAAGGTGCTTCCTTCTGCAGCAGAGGAGGAAAAATACAGAGACCCACAGCCAGACATGATACAGAAATATGAGACCTCTGAAAAATTAGCCCTAAATGGATTTTCTCCATGAACTCCTTCCTCTCAGAGCTTAGGGAACCTCTTAGAAGAGGATGCTGAAAGAGTGTAAGGATCAGAGGGGATGGAGAACACCGAGAAAAAAAAATTCCTCTACATCAACATGAACAAAGCTCATATGAACTCACAGAGACTGAAGCATCAGGCACAGGGCCTACACGGGTGTATAACCAGGTCCTCTGTGTATATATTACAGCTTCCAGTTTAGTGCTTGTTTTTGCTTTGTTTTGTTTTCGAGACAAGGTTTCTCTGTAGCTTTGGAGCCTGTCCTGGAGCTAGCTTTTGTAGACCAGGCTGGCCTCGAACTCACAGAGATCTGCCTGTCTTGGCCTCCCAAGTGCTGGATTAAAGGAGTATGTAACCGCCCAGCCAGTTTAGGGTTCGTAATCAGATTCCTGAGTGTGCAAATGAGTGGGCCTCTGATTCTTAGGCCTTTTCCTGGGCTCTTTTCCTTCTGTTGGGTTTTCTTGTCTAATAGCAGTGTGCTAGTTTTGTTTAATCTTGTTATTTTTTATTGTCGTCTCTTAGAAGCCTGTTCTTTTCTAATGAGATACAGAAAGGGAGTGGATGCAGATGGGAGGGGAGATGAGGAAGAACTGGAAAGAGTGCAAACTTTAATCAAGATGTATTATGTGAGAAAAGAATCTATTTTCAGTGAAAAGAAAGGAAATAAAATAGAACCCCAAATATTGTATGATTGATTAATTCAAACAGAAACGACACAATGACAATGTACTTGTGCCTTCTGTGATAAAATTGAGATACTGGATGACATCTTCCGTGATAATTTATTGCATGTGATCACATTAAAATATTTCAACACGACATAAGATAATGATGAATTTCTGGATCTCCATATTACTCAACGTGTTCTTTGACAATTTCAATTGCTCCTGTCTCAAAAGAGGCACATTTTTCTGAGTTTTAATTAATTAAATATACTAGGAATTACAATAATTCAAGAGAAATTCTTTTAGCTTGGCTTTTCTGTCAGTAGAACACCAAATTATGTAAAAATCTTTAGCATCAGGGACATAATTAAATAAAGATAAGAAAAAAATATGTACTGCAAAGTGTGTGTGCGTGTGTGTGCGCTGCATGTGAATGAATGGGCAGATCCACTTCTGTGTGATCACCAGCACAGGCAAGAGCAGGACATTTGGTGTCTTCTGTAGCCCTCTCTAGCTTTATTGCAATGAGACAGAATCTTTCACTCAACGAGAAGCTTGTAATTTGTGGGCTAGCTCTCCCGTTCTTCCTATATCTCCTCATGTTGGGGTCACAGGTATGTGGAGCCATGCCCAGCTTTTTTCTGTAGGTCCTGGGATTCAAACGCAGGTTGAATGCTTGCAAAAGCAAGCGCTCTTTTTTCACAGCCCCATCTTCCAAGCGCTAAGAAAATATTTTCATAGAAGAAATGCTTGTCAATTTATTAAGTATATCTTTAGGATACATTCTAACCTTGACTACTTCTGAACTGTACAATATAATTTTGGTTAACTTTAGTTTTGTTTAGCTTTCCACTGACTTCCAGTCTTTTAGAATAGAAAGAATTGGACAATTTTTCAAAAAAAACTTTCAAATATACCTTTAAATTCTAAAGACACACTTTTCAAGCAAGGTAGAACATACTTTGCTTTTTGGCTTAAGGTTTACTCCTAAAATATAGTTGACTTCTAGCAAACGGATTTAGGAATGATGGTGGGTCAAAACTGGCTGTCCCAGAGGATGGGGAACACCACTTTCCCAAGCCTGCCTTAACCTCTTAACTCAGCCTTCCAGGGAGGTCGGTAGGATTAGTGAGCTAGACTCTAGTTCCGCTCCACACTCCACCTGTGTTCTGGCTTCACACCTGTTTCTGGGACAGCGCACCTAACAAAAGTGAATTTGGAGAGAAAGGTATATTTACCTTACAATGAGTTACATACAGTAAGTCTATCACTGAGAGAATGTTAAGGCAGGACCTTGCGCATCTACAGTCAAGGACAGAGGGAAATAGACACAGGTAGCAGACAGAGGGAAGAATGAAGCCTGTGCCCATGAATAGTCCTCATGGCTCTGGTAGATAAGGATGCTACAGCCTACTGCTTAACCATTGTTCCATCCACAAAACTCCTCTTCATAGGCTTTCTCTTCTTTTGTGGAGTGGCACACTCCGGTTTTTATCATAATTTGAAGACAAGTATCATAAGCCCTAAAGAAATGGCTGTTTTGCCTTTTGTTGTTGTTGTTGAATATCCTGGAAACCTCCCAAACCTGATCCATTTGGCCAGTGACAGTTCCAGTGGTTGAGGTGCATGAAAATTTTATTCTTATCTACCTATTTTTTTTTTGAGAATTTCACACATGTATATAATGTATTTTGTTTATATCCATCCCACCCCTTCTTCCAGCTTCTCCTAGATTCCCTTTGCAATTCCCTACTCAATTTCATATCCTCATCATTATTTTGCTATTTATTTTGTAACCTATTGTATTCAACTAGCTCTGCCCATATGTATGGGCATGGGCAACCTCCAGACTACATCCCCGAAGAAACCTGAATCTCTCTCCACCAGGTACCATCAATTGTCAAGTGCTATCAGCTAGGGGTAATACCCCTCTCCATTCATGTTGGGATACTAACTGGTTTAGTCTTATGAGGCATGCATAGCTTCTTTGATAACAGCCATATCCAGAAATACTCTCTTGCTCTACTCCTTCCCAACCACTGGCTCTTGCAATCTTTCTGCTCCCTCTTTCTCAATGTTTCCTAAGCCTTGGGTTCTCTCTCTCTCTCTCTCTCTCTCTCTCTCTCTCTCTCTCTCTCTCTCTCTCTCTCTCTCTCTCTGATATGTCCAGTTAGAGCTGAGCATCTATAGCCAGCAATCCTTTATACTTCGAATAATTATGAGTCTCTGTGTTATCCACTGTCCACTGCAATAATACATTTTCCCATAAGATGTGAGAATAGCACCTATTTATGGGTATAAGGATAAGCATTCAGATTAGAAGACAGTTTGAAGGCATGCCCATTTAGCAAATTAGCAGTAATAGATTCTCCCGTAGGCCATAGAACCTCCCTTGTCATGGGCGATTGGTCAGGTTTTCAGGATCACATATGAGTTTCAGCCTGTGGAGTGGATCTTAAATCCCACCCAAAGGGTTTCTTTTTAAAGGATTTCATTCTGAAAAAGAACCAAGAAGGCCCATCTGGATTTCATTCATTCTGGGGTGAAGCTATGATATTTTGCAGTAAGGAACAGCCTCCTAGTCATGTATCCTAAATGAAGGCCAAGCTCAAGTCAGGCTGCCTGTCCCACCCAGGGCCATCCTGAACCAGTTGCTAGTGGAGAGAGGCATTGATGGACCAGTCCACTTGAAAGGCTCCTGGCTCAGGTTTCCCAAGAGCAGCTGCTGGCATTTGGGGATCTGAAACCTTTGAATAGAGCCTGTGAGATCATCTGTCAGACGTACAAGTGAAGCTCTGCAGCTCTTATATGGGGGATAAAAGAGCATTGGGAGGGAAAGGCTAGAAAGAACAAGACATGACAGAGAATCATGACAAAAAGAAGGGCAGACATCTGTGGTCTTTGGTGGCGGGAAGAGCAGCACTTCTTATTAAACAAAGGGAACCCCCTCAAGTTAGTATGCATTCAGACAAGTATTTATTGGAGGAAAGTCTGCAACAATGCCTGACTCAAATAAAGGCCAGGAGCGCTCCAAAGTGTGAGTTGTGTGAAAGCAGAGATTGTCTTTCCCCTCTTGCCAGGGCTGGAAAGATCACCAAGAATCCAGAAACTACTCACTAAATATTATGATATTAAGCAAAGAGTGAAAGGTATGGATGCCCATGAGTGTAAGCATGAGAGTCCTCTCTCTCACACACACGCACACACACACACACACACAAAATAGATGCACACACACACTAAAACCCACTGGGATTTCCTTAGTGCTCTAGTAGCCATATGGCTCTAATTAAAAGAGCTTACAGATTAGAAATAGCCATGCAAACAATGCTTTCAATTCTCAATCAAAATAAAAAAATAAAATAAAATAAAATTCTATTCTTATTTTATGTGTATGGGTGTTCTGCATGTAAATATGTATGTGCATAGTATACATGTATGGTACCTGCAGAGGCCTGAAGAGGACATCAGAACCCCTGGAACTGGAGTTAAAACAGTTGTGAGCCAACATGGGTGTGCTGGGAATTGAACTCTGGTCCTCCGAGAGAACAGCTAGTGCTCTTAACTCTCCAGCCTAACCTATTCTAAACTGCCTAGTAACAATTACTTCGTTCATTTGTATGAGAGTGAATTCAAAATGCCTAAGTGAGTTAAAAGTATAAAATAGTATATAGTATGTAATTCTCTAGTCCTTTCTGTATTTTCCTGGAGCTGTGGGGAGATTGGCTGTGATAGAAAACCACATAAAAACAACTGCTTGCTCTTCCATATTGAAAACAGAGTGAAGTAAATAACATGTCCTTTCAGCCTCCCAAAACATAGGACACCCAGTTGACCCACAGCTTATGAACTGAGAGCATGCCTAGGTTACTCCTCCAACATGCTCTACATTAGGATCCCAATTCTGTGATGTTACCTTTTAATTTAAGACTTTTTCTCATCTAAAAAGATGCAAATAATTTCCGAATAGTGGAAAATTAACTACAGAGTCTAAATTACTACTCTTAGATCTAACCTAGAGAAAACATTTTAAAAAGTGACTTGCCAAGGTAAAAATTTATTTCTGATTAAGAGAGTGTGCACTCACAAAGCCAGAGCAGCGAGGACCTCGTCGAACCCAGACATTTACTTTTTAAATTATGTTGTAATTGAAATAGAATTACAATTAAAACTAAATAAATTTAATAAAAAAGAAATAGAATTATGTAAGGGAATTTGGGGAAAGTTTTGGTGGTAGGATACAAGCTGTTCTTGTTTTTTAATATATAGCTTGGGTGTCACTCTTCTGCTTAGCTGATGGTAGTTCAGCCAAGACACCAGGAGCTGGGATTCTGTATTTTTCTCTTCCTAATATCTACCACCTGGCGTTGTGGCCTGACTTTTTCTCTACTTTAATGTAGTTTCCTTTTGTTTTTCCTTGTTCCATGTTCCCATCTCAGGAGGACTCCTTCATTCTTGATGATCCCTACTTCCTACATTTGATAACCAATTTTTTTTCTCAGTATCGTATTTCTTAATGGACAGAGACATTTTCAATCTTTTATTTTTATTTTTTTTAAAAATGTCTAAGTGATTAAGGATTGCATTCCATTCCAGGTAGCAAGACTCTGGAAAAAAAAAAAAAGATGTTTTCTCATCAATGAATGAGCTTATGCCCCTTTTCTCTGTGAACAGAAATCTCAGGAAAAACCGTTCAGACCCAGTGCATTGGGTGATGGATCAAGCAGCTGCAAAACATGTTGCTGCTGTTTCTGCATTGATCTCCTCCACCTGTGATTCTCAGTTTCAAAAGTGATTTTCCGGTAGTCAGATGAATGCTCATTCTCCAGTTTTAAGTTTATAATGTAGTAGAATGACTGGCAAAGGCGAAAGGGCGAAGGGTTCACGCAGCTTAGCTTTTAAAGGGCTCGCGAGCATTACTGCCTGGCAACTTTGAGTAAGACCTCTGAGTCACAGAGTGGTGATACGTACACCTTTAGTTTCAGGGCAGAACTGGAAGCCACCTGAATCGCCTGAATTAAGCCAGTTTCCCTTAATAAGGAAAAGGAAAAAGTATAAGGTAGGCATGTAGAAATCTCCACTGCACACTTCTGTTTCTATTTTGATGCGTTCGGTTTGGACCCTCATATATTTCTCAACATCTGCAGTCATTTATCAAGGACATAAATATGTATGTGCCATTGTTTAAGGTCAAATGGTGCTATAGCATTGGAAGAAATAAATTGGGGGATGGAGAGTCTCCTGTCTGCCAGGTGTATTAGACACACTAGAACTGAAGCCTAATCCTGTGGTTTACTGACTGGAACACCTCGTGCAAGTTTGTCTTAGCTTGCTCTCTAAAGCAAAGATAAAAGAATGTCATTTTATAAGGTGAGCTCTTTAGAAAACAGACACCGTGACAGTCACATGTTAATATCCCCAGATGTTCCAATGTCTAGAAGGCAGGTCTGAGATTAAATGAACAAAATAGGACTTTTCAATGAGTTTTTTTTAAAGTAATGCTATATTTAAAATGCATTTTAGAATACTGAGATAACTTATATTCTATCAGTCTTACAATGTTTTCTATGTAATAAAATTATAGAAGAACTTTACTGTTCAAAGTTCCTACTGACAGAAAAAAGAAAGGAAGAAAGAAAGAAAAGAAAAAAATCAGAAAAAAACTGTCTCTGTTAGTTCCCACTACTTAAAAATGTCCCTGTTCATGTGATCTTTGAGACTTCTTTCTCATATAATATTAGTAGGTAAAGATGAGATGTTTTCAATTTAAAAGACTCATGGAGCTTCCAGAAAATACGTCTAAGACTTACTATCTTTAAATGAAATGACTGTTTTTTTAAAGCTATTGTACATGCAAGTCCTTTCATTTTATAAAAGTTAGCTCACTTTTAGGAGCATGCAGGACAAAGAGGGCAACATTTCCTTTTCACTAATAAAAGAAACACAACTATGGGGTTGCAATAGCTACTTTTCTGTTGTAATAAAACACCAAGACCAGAGCAACCAAGGAAGAAAGAGTTTATTTTGGCTTTATAGTTCCAGAGGGACAAGAATCCGTGATGGAAGAGTGGAGGCATGGTGGGTAGCATCAGCATTACCCATGTTGGCTGGAACAGCGAGCTGAGAGCTCACATCTTGAATGGCAAGCATGAAGCAGAGAGCAACGGGAAGTGGTACACATCTTTAAACTCTTGAAGCTTGCCTTTGGGAGCATCCTACCACCAGCAAGGCTACACCTAAGTCTTCCCAAATACAGCTACTGACTGACTACCATGATGGTCTATGTCTGTGTATTATAAAACCAAGGACAGTGCATGAATTATTAGGTTTTCACAGCTATCTCTAGGATGAATTTATCTGCTAGCCCTTTTTGGTCTATTATCTTTCTTTGGTCAGTGTTCACCCCCAGTGTTTCACATAACTTTGGAATTGAAGCTGTCCGCTAGATACACTGGAAAGACAGCACATTCAACATCGTGCTGTTAAAACAGAAAACCCCCTGGTCAGTGGGTGAAAACAGACCTGCATCTTTCACCCTGCACCAAAGTGCATCTAAAAACCTTAATTCAACACCGAAAATGTTGAAATTGCTAGAGGAAAACATAGGGAATATGCATAAAGAAATAAATATTGGCAACACTTTTTGGATGGGACTCTGATAGCATAAAAAAATAGCCCGAAGAATTAAAACTGAAATGAAGGTTTCTACACAGCACAGGAAGCAATCAGCAGAACAAACATACATCTTACACAACAAGAGAATATGATACACAGAGAATTGATGATAGCGGTACTTCAGAAAGCGCTTTAATATCTGAGCTATATAAAGAACTGCAAAAATAAATATACAGAAGATCTTCTAATCAACAAATGGGCTAATGAAATAAACATATAGTTTTTTTTCAAACAAGCAAACAAACAAACCATAATAGGACAAAATGAAAAGAAAAAACATCAAAGAAAAGGCTCTCTCTCTCTCTCACACACACACACACAAAACACACACACACACGAGAGAGAGACAGAGAGACAGAGAGAGACAGAGACAGAGAGACGGAGAGAGAGAGACACAGAGAGAGATCCCACTAAAATACAAAATTGGAAGCCATAATATGTAAGTAAAACGACTCCAGATGAGCTAGGCAGCAGTGGTCCATTCTTTTAATCCTAGCACTTGAGAAGCAGAGGCAGGTGGATCTCTGTGAGTTCAAGGTTAGCCTGGTCTGTAGTGCGAGTGCCAGGACAGGCTCCAAAGCTATGCAGAGAAACTCTGTTTCAAAAAAAACCTTTTAGACAGTGGTAAAACTTGAACTATCTGAGGGGCCCCTGGCAGTAAGACCAGGATCTACTCCTGGTGCATGAGCTAGCTTTTTGGAGTCCATTTTCTATGGTGGGATGCCTTGCTTAGCCTTAAGTAAGGGGGAGGGGCTTGGTCCTACCCCAACTTAATGTGCCAGACTTTGTCCTGGGAGTCCTTGCCTGTGCAAAGGGGTGGATAGAGAGTGAGCTGGGGATTGGAGGAGGCAAGGAGGAGTGGGAGGATGGGTAGGCGGGAGAACTGTGGTA
Source organism: Alexandromys fortis (assembly GCF_014885135.2). Taxonomy (NCBI): domain Eukaryota; kingdom Metazoa; phylum Chordata; class Mammalia; order Rodentia; family Cricetidae; genus Alexandromys; species Alexandromys fortis. Next base: position 17,702,082 of record NW_026067930.1, on the reverse strand, counting down.
ATATAAAATGAAATTTAAAAGGATAAATTAAAAAAATCAGATGATTTTCAAAATAAGAAGCACAGTAAGTACTTTTTAGAAGGCTTGAACACCCTTAGCCATCAGAGAAATTAAAGTTAAAACTGCTTTGTATTCCATTCACTCCAATATGTATGGCTATCATCAAGAAAAGAGATACTAACAAATTTTGGCAAAGATATGGCAATGAAGAACCATTATTCACAGCTGGTGGGAGTATAATCCACTATAGTCATTATGGGAATTGAAATGAAGGTTTCTCTGAAAATTAAAAATAGAATTATTCATTTATAATACCCCTGAGATGAATCCAAGGACTGTAAGTCCTACCACAGAGATACCCACACATGCACGCTCATGGCTCTGTTATTCACAATAGCCAGGAAATAGAACTGTGTAAACGGCCACCAACTAATCCATGATAGATGATAAGAGTGTAGTGTAGACAAACAATGAAGTGTTATTCCATGTGTGAAGAAAAATAACATAATAAAATTCGTAGATGAACGAAGTGGAATTAACAAGAATTATATTAAGGGAAGTCACTGGGACTCAGAAAGAAACTTGTTGCTTATTCTCTCTCATAGCCAGAGCCTGCTTTACAGTGTTTATATTTACATGTGTAAATGTGAGTCTAGGTGATAATATGAGAAAAGAGAGGATGGAGGGGAAATAGCGTCATTGAGGTGGGAATTGATGACAGGCGACATGAGCGAGGATGGGATCTCTCGGTGAAAGGGCACCAGGTAAGGTCGTAGGGATGGAGGAGAAGAGGTGAGGCAAAGAGTCAACAAAACAACTCTTGCTCGAAAAAGATTTAAACCAAATGCTGTGCGTGCTAATTAAACTTTTTCTTTTTACATTTAAAAACAGCATCGACCTGATTAGGGCGTGAGTAAGAAATAAGTAAAAAATATCTACACCGTTGACCATAGCTTTTCATAGTCCGGTGATTCAAATTGAGAAACTTATTAGTCACTTGAAAATGTATGTTCTTGTCATTATTAAGGAATGATAGGGGTGGTCCAAGGAAGAGCTGGTGGAGCCAGCTGTCTGAAAAGGGGAATCTCATGTGCCCCCCCTCCCCTCCCTGAGGTGGCTGAAGGAAAGTTACAGTGGATTGGCTCTCTCTGCTGCAACAGGTGACAGGGTCCTGTTCAACACCATTGCTGAGAACACGTCATCAGTAAGAACACAGCAGAGTCAGAGGGAGCACAGCCCACCAGAGCCAGAAAAGTTCAGAGTATGTTTTTTTTCCTCACAAAGTAATCTGTTAACACTAAATTTCGTTTGCCTCTTAGTGCTGCGGCACAATGAACGTGTCTCCCATCCACCCGTGGCTACTTGTTTTAAGGGTGCCAGCTTTAGTTAGGACCACCTAAAGGACCCAAAATATTTGACAGTGAGGGTAAAATCCACGTACTCCTCTGTGTTTTCCTAGAGAGATGGCTTGAGCCCGAAGGTTGCAGCTGGTCAAATATTGGAAGTTGATGAGAGAGGGATGGGTTGATGTGGAGCTATTGGTAGCCACCAACAAGATCGCCAGGGCCCCAGTAGACAGGAAGCACGGTAAGTGTGCGTGTGTATGTGGTGTGGTGTGTGTGTGTATGTGGTGTGGTGTGTGTGTGTGTATGTGGTGTGGTGTGTGTGTGTGGGGGGGATCCACTCACTTTCTTGTATAGCAAGAACTTAGAATTTAGACCTGGGATTTTGAAGCATGTACTATTCCAGTTTGATACTAGCCAGTTCCATGTACTATGAGAAAAAACAGGAAAGGGTAAACACTTGACTGTACTGTTGACACTGTGTGGCCCGTAACGTATGGTGACTTCTTCAAGTCTGTGGCCACAAATCTGGCGTAACAGTAGTTTAAGAGATTTTTTCCCATGCTGAAGTGGTCAGTGGGAAGGCCTTCTTGTTTATATTCAAATATTAGTTCCAACCCTGGATTATGGTGAGTGTTGAAATACCAGAATTTTGACTCCATTTTAAAGAGTAAATATTTCCCTTTCATCTTTATCTCCAAGTAGATCACCTGTTTATGAATGAGAACATTTCGAGTCATCCCTTCCTTATTCAGATACTCCTACACTTTAATAAGTCACACATCCGAGTGATTATTGATAGGACTTAAGCAACTGTGTATTCTTTTTATTTAGAAAACCACAATCTCATCACAAAACACGTTCTTAGGGGAAAAAAAAACCTCATCGTTTTATATAATTCAAATGATGATCATTGGTCACACTTAAAATGTGAATGTTTTTTATTCCAATCTCTCTTTAATAGTAAATCACTTATTTGGTACATAGTTATCAATGGGCGATTTTGTTTAGGATCCAGAAGGAGATATTAGTGATTCATGTTAATGAGTAAGAAGAAAGTAAAAGCAGGGAAGAAATGAAAACAGAGGATCAAAGCCATTCTAATAAAAGGTTCAGATTCTTCCATTGAACCTTTTCCTAATCAGCCCCTTATTTTAGTTTCTGTCACTAAGGGAATTATGGGCGTACTATGATTTGTTCATCAGTTCTCATGTGACTTTCCTAAGATTTAGTAAAGCGTTAGTTACACCATCCTCGCCCATCACTAATCCGGCTAAAGCTACAGATGAGATGTTTGAACTCCTCCACTAAGATGCTCATCATTATACCCTAGGAATTAGGTGGGATCAAAACACTCTTCTTTCAACTCTGGATACACTTGTGTTACTCATCTTACATGGTATCTGGCCTAAAAAGCATGGTCCAAATCTTAAGAGTGTGGCCTGGACCCAAGTTCTGATAGTCTCATAAAGGCTAGGTTGCCTTGTTTTGGTTTTGCTTGCGGTATAATTCTTTGAAGCAGTGCATTTTCTTTCTGTGATTTCCAGTTGTGTGACCCTAGGCTGATGATCAGTGAAAAGAAGATGATGGTGTTTCTTAGCACATGGTATCATCTCAAGAAGCTTGAAAATGATAACTGGGTAGCACTTTGCATTGTTGGGAAGCCACTGATAAGGTACTCATCACAGACAAGTCGGATGTCTGAATGAATTCCTCTACAGTTCTGGGAGAAACCATGCTTACCATGGAGATGTGGGCACATGGAGGGAACGCGGAGGAGCAATAAAATATCTTGGGAATTCTGCAATGTGGGGGCCTCAGCATTTGGCTTCACATTTAACCTTGGAAACAAGAAAAGATGGAGAGACAAGAGTCTGGTTGAAAAGAGGATGGAGGGAAGCCAAAGCCTTTCCCTTTGCTTTCCAAAGACCTGTAGCCAACCACCAGAGTCACCAAAAATGGATTTGAACTTCCAGCACCCAAACATCTGTTGACTAATTAATATGTACCGTGAAGTCATCTAATTGCAACATAACAACTGTGTGAGAAGACTTCTAACAACTGGTTGTTAAATGAACCTATGAATTGTGGTGACAGCTTGAATACGCTATATGATCAAGTTCGAAATCACATTTTCTCTTCTTTTGATCCCCAATTTTCCCTTCGGTTTGAACTGGCCAGAAAACAAGAATCAAATACTTAAAGTTGATGAAAGGATGGTGGGTGGATGTGGAGCTACAATAAGCTTGTAAGGGTTTTAAATTAAGCCAATGTTATTTAGTCCTGGAATTTGAACTCAGGTTTTCCTGATTCTATTTTCCTTTTTGCTATGAGCTTTGATACTGTCTACTTCTATGAGTAGCCTTGGAAGGGAACCAATATATGTAAATCTTTGATCACACAGCATAGGCAGCAATACGAAATATAGGAAGCAATAGGGACCATATTAAGGCAGAACCATAGCTTAGTTATTTCTCCTCCTAAGAATGAGGCATGTGCACAAATGAATTCTCAGAAACTGAAGTTTTTCTCTGTAAGTTTTAGTACTGACTCCATTTGTGTCATCTCTTCTCCCCTAACTCCATTTCTACATACCTTTAACATAATTCTGAACATAATTTTTATCTTTGTTTGAAAGCTGGAACATCAAAACTTTGCTGGCAATGTCCTTTTGGATCTTTCTCTCATTCTCTCTGTCTCTCCTTTGCTCTCTCTTCCCTCCTCTGACTGGATCTCATTGTATAGTTCAGATGGACTGGTACCTGACTTACTATGTGAGCGAGGTTGACCTAGAACTCAGGATCATACTGTCTCCATCTCCTGGGTGCTGGGATTATGGTAATGCATCCTGGTGCCTTGCTCCTGCTTCTCTGCATCTTTACCTCCTCTCTCGGATTATAACCATCAATCCAGGCCTATGGATTTCCCTCTTACACTTTTCCTTTTTTCTTTCTTCTCCTTTTCTCACTTTGATGATCCTTTGTGGCTTGCTGATGCTAATATTCCTAACCTACAATCAGATATAGAAATGAGTATAAAGTATGACCAATACCTTTTATGCACAAAATGACAGGCAGTTGTTAGGAAGGGTGCCATTTATTATTATTTTGTCCAATGTTATCATATATTTAAGGCGTACACTAGTGCAGCGAAGGGGGCTTGTGTAAGGCCAGAGTCGTCTCCAAGTGGGAAACATTATAACTCATCAAGAAAGGCAATTTGCAAAGACAGGTGGGGATTGTAAAAGTGGATGGTAAGAATTGGAGCCAGTCTCGGCCACATATTAGATGGAGGCAGATTTTAGAGGCTGGGAAGATATGGAGAATAGTCAGAGTCAAAGCCCAAGAGATATTGGGAGTAAATACCAGAAAGGAAAAGAAATGAGCTACTCCAGATGTACCTATGACAGCTTGGTGTTCTAGTTAGTCTTCAGATTACCACTACCTAATTTCTATGCCATGAAGATGTCCTTTTCTATCCATGCCCAGGTTTTCTTCTCTCTCCCCTTCACTGTCTCCTCTGACTGCTATTAGTATTGGTTGGAGGGTTGGTACACTGAATGGCTAGTAGGAGCTGAGAGGGGAATGATCTCAGAATAGTCATTTCTCTGGGTAACTTGCGGGATGTTGAATCCCTCTTCCTAGAGGACCATCATTTGCCAGAGACCTCTCAAGAGTGTGGTTCTGGTAGCTGCTTCCTCGCCTACTTCTTCAGAATTCTAGTCACATAGTTGGCTCTTCTAATCCCTGCCAAAACTTTACAAATGGTCTTTGTATTAAATCCCCTTCAATTATCAATCAAGACCCTTCTGTTATCTTAGCTGGTCCAGACACTATGTTTTATTTTCTCTTTTGGTAATGGAATAGAAGTTAGGTTTTCTATGCAGAATTGAATAAGTAATTAATTCTTAATACTAGAATAACTAAGTAATTATCCAAGTATCTCCAAGATACAACCACCTGATTTTGAGCTGTTTTACCTTTAAAAAAATGAAACAAAATATTTCTAGCTTCTTTATAGGTCATTGGGTCTTGAATGTTCTCTTGAACACAAAACTGAATAGAGATAGGAAAAAGACTACATTTTCTTCTTTTTTTTTTGTTTAGTTTTGTTTTTAATTGCTTCATTATTTTGGTTTTTTGAAATAGGGTTTCTCTGTGTTGCTTTGGAGCCTATCTTGAAACTAGCTCTTATCAACCAGGCTGGCCTTGAACTCACAGAGATAAACCTGCCTCAGCCTCCCTAGTGCTGAGATTAAAAGCACGTGCCACAAAGGCCTGGCTGGAATAGACTACATTTTATACTGGCATTTGACCATAACATTCAAATTTATAGGATCATGAAATTTTAAGACTCTTGCTTGTATTGATTTTCACATTGTGTTTATTGGATGCCCAGCACTTCCAGTTAGAATCTTCTGGGTTTGGGATACCCTCATTGGCTTTTTCAAGAACCAATATAGTTTAATTATTGTTTTCGTTTATATCCAATGGACAGAACTCATAAGAGCCAAAGTGTTGAAATTAGGAGCGGCGGGGCTGCGTCCCCGGCACCCGGCCGCCCTCATGGCTAGCTTATACCCAGAAATAATTACACGGAAACTGTATTCTTTCAAACACTGCCTGGCCCACAAGTTCCAGTTTCTTATTGGCTAGCTCTTACATATTGTTCTAACCCATTTCTAATATTCTATGTAGCCCACGAGCTGGCTTACCAGGGAGGATCTTAACCTGCGTCTGTCTGGAGCGGGAGAATCATGGCTACTCCTCCTAAGCTTCTTTCTCCCAGAATTCTCTTCTGTCTACTCCGCCTACCTAATTTTCTGTCCTATGAGGGCCGAGGCAGTTTCTTTATTATTAACCAATGAAATCAACAGATAAGATACAAGACCCACCTCCATCATT
>NW_026067930.1:17638540-17693518 GCF_014885135.2 Alexandromys fortis | reverse complement strand
CCAGAAATAATTACACGGAAACTGTATTCTTTCAAACACTGCCTGGCCCACAAGTTCCAGTTTCTTATTGGCTAGCTCTTACATATTGTTCTAACCCATTTCTAATATTCTATGTAGCCCACGAGCTGGCTTACCAGGGAGGATCTTAACCTGCGTCTGTCTGGAGCGGGAGAATCATGGCTACTCCTCCTAAGCTTCTTTCTCCCAGAATTCTCTTCTGTCTACTCCGCCTACCTAATTTTCTGTCCTATGAGGGCCGAGGCAGTTTCTTTATTATTAACCAATGAAATCAACAGATAAGATACAAGACCCACCTCCATCACCAAAGTCTTTAGGTTTCTCTTGTGCATTCCAATTTTTGTCATTTTGAAATATATGTGAGAGAAACAGCTTATGAAATAAAGGTTAATTTTAATTTGTGGTTTCAGAGGTTTTGGTCCCTGCTGGCTGGCCATGGTTCCTGGACTGTGGTGAGGCAGAGAAGGATAGTGGCAGGATGGTGTAAATGGCTTGTGATGGTCACCTGTGACATAGGGAAGCAGAGATCAGTAAGAAGGGGAAAGGTGTGCCTTTCCAGATCACTTGTGAGAGCTAATTGTCACCGTCAACTCGACTGCGTTGTGAACCCCCTAGGAGACAATGCTTCCTATGACTGGTAGGTGTTCCCAGAGAGGAAAGACTAATGGAAATTTGAAATAGGATATAGCCTGGGATGACTACAAAGGGGAAAGGAGAATATGAACCAGGCACCAGCCTTAATCTCTTTCTGTTTCCTGAATGCAGAAGCATGCTGGCTAGATTCGTCATGTTTTTGCTTTTTTATCTAGAGACACTATTTATTACTATACTCCAAAAGAGTCTCCTCTTTCCTTTAGTTTCCCGCTCTCTATTTTTTTAGCATTTTTCCACACCAACAAAAAATTAACTAATTATACCCTGCTGATTCCTACCTCCTAAAGTCTCTACGATCTTCCAAGACAGGATGACCAGCTGGAGAACATTCCTGCCACACAGGATCCTATGGGGAATATTTACATTCAAAGTATAATACATTTGTTTTTCCATTAAAATGAAGCTGGAATTAGATCCACAGAATTGCTGGGGCTACCAATGAGTCTTCATATATTCAAACTCTGGTATTTAGCTAAGCATCTACTTCTTTAAGATTTTTCATTCTTAATGAGTATAGCCAGGGAGAAAAAAAAACCAGTTGAGGGCCCAAAGCTTTTATAATTTGATCTCTGATTTAGTTGTGTTTGGCTAACAACCAATAGTTTTTTTTTTTTTTTTTTTTTTTTTTTTTTTTTTTTTTTACATGTGGCTTTGTTGTGAAAAACTGCAGCAACTGGAAGCCAGAGGAAACAGCTGTGAGCTTTACCCTAAATCCTGGCATGGCAAGCATGTTCTTTGTGTAGGAAGATGTGGCAGTGACCTCTCTGGCTCACATTAAACACAGATGATCAAAAGGCTTATCCATGAAAGGTGGTCTTTTACCCACTTATGAGCAGTTAAGCAGCTGGTTCTGATGACTTTCAATCCCTTGAACAGCACTCTGTTCTTTTCTTAGATCTTGCTAGGCACATTTTAAGTTGGAAAATGTGGCAGTAATGTTTGAAAACAATTGGTCTAGGTAAAGCATCTCTATATGGATATGTATACTTAGTTTATGTGAATACACAAATACTCATATGGCCCAAGCATACCAATTCATTTAATGATGTAATTTTAGTTGCTAAGGAATTGGACATAACAAGCCAATGACTCAATTTTGGCTGCCTAAGACAAGAACAAAGAGCCTTTTCAAATGATCACTGTCAAATGACTACCTAGATCATTCAAGTCAGTAATTCTGGAATTAGGATTCCAAGTTTCAAGTTCTATCTAAGTTTAAAAAAAACTGTTATAGATTAGATATTTCTGAGATGTCTTTGAGATCCACTGGCTTCTTAAAAAGAAAAGATTCATAAATGCTTAACTTCATGTAAGGTTATATTTGCTTCTGGTATGATGGGATAAATGTGATGAAATTTCCCCACTCAGCAAACAATTGGAAAATTCTTTGAAAATTATGTGGTGGCGGTCTCTGCACACTAAACAGTAGACAGTGAAGGAGTCCCGTCTCCACACCAAGGGAAACTAGGAAAATGAACCTCAAATCTTCTGGATGTACTTTTTGAAAAACAGCACAGGGAGAGGCAGTATGAACCAGAGCACAGAAGGGAACGGGGCTGAACTTTTAGTGTGAGACATTTGTATTTTGAGAGGTAGAACACTAGAAGAGAGGAGGCACCTGGAGAAAGAACTCTGGAAATTGCATAAGACCTCTCTGAGTGTTGGAGCTGGGCCAACAAGAACCAAAGAAAAACAATCTGAAGAGTACCCAGAGTCCACACAGGTTAGGAAGATATGAGCATTCTGGTCAACCACAATCAAGAGTTCTTGCTGAAGCTCTGAGAAGTTCAGTGTAGACACTAGGCAGTCAGACCCCACAAGAAAAACAAACTCGGTCTAAAGTCAAGGATGTGCTCAAACTGCCCCCAACAAATCTGGTAAGAACAACTTTGAAAAGCTTACTTGTATGTACAAGTGACTTCACTGTTTGCCAGGATTCCGCACAAAGTCTTACAGAAAAAAAAATGTGTTTAACCAACACAATTTCCAGGATCAAGTAAAAAAACAAAACCAAACAAAACATAAAACATAAACAAACAAGAAACAACAGCAAACAAAACCTATAGAGAAATAGAAAATTTGAAGTAACTGAAGTGACACAATTGTTACTAAAAACAGACCCCAGTTGGCAAACAGGAATCTTGAAACAGATTATAAACACCTTGAAGACTACAACAATAAAAACCTAATGAAAGGAGTGAAGGAGTTAAAAATAAAACTGTATATGAAAGATAAATTTTCATTGAAGGAGATTGACAACTGATTAACAAGAAGATGGAGAATGAGTATTAAACCACTCTGGCTGAAACAATGCAACTGAAGAGAAAGGGTTGAGCATGATTATAGAGCCCCAGGGACAACATAAGGCATTCACTTCTGTGTGATTTGAGAGTTTTGATAAGTAGAGAGAGAATGGAGAGTAAAATCAATTAAAGAAATGATGCTGTAAGTTGATGAAAGCTACAAATCCTCATATCCAAGATGTTGAATAGAATCCCAACCAACATGGACACAAAGAAAACCTTACCTAGTCAAGCAATAAAATTCACAACAAACAGCACATATTTTAAGTAAAATCTTTTAAATAACAGCTAAGAAAGAAAGAAGGAAAGAAAGGAAAAGGAAGAAAGGAAGGAAGGAGGGGAGGGAGGGAAGAAGGAAGAAAGTCCACAAACAAACAAAAGAAGGGGCTCAACATTTAAGAAGACTTGTTGCTCCTGTAGATGACCAAGGTTTGGTTTCCAAAACCTTCATGGTGGCTGAAAAATATTCAGTTCCAGGGGCTCAGATGCCTTCTTCTGTCCTCCACAATTACAGAGCACCTAAATGATATAATAATAATAATAATAATAATAATAATAATAATAATAATGATGATGATGATAATAAAATACATACATGCACATACATGCAGGCAAAGCGCACATATAGAAAGTAGGCTCAGTGGCTAAAGAGCACTGACTGCTCTTCCAGTGACCTGGGGTTCAATTCCCAGAACCCACATGGCAGCTAACAATTGTCTGTAACTCCAAGATCTGACACAATCACACAGACATATATTTAAGCAAAACATTAATGTATATAAAATAAGAATACATAATTATGAAAAACAAATAAAAACAAAATTAAAACAAAAATACATGAATACAGACTAGAAGGCAAGTATTTGCAGATGTCAAACTAAAGACAGTGAAGATAAGGAGACAACTGAGCTCTTTGTCATCTCCTAAGAGCTGAATGAGGAAAGACGAACTGTCTTAGAATTCTATAATCAGTGACAACAGCTATGGGCTATAATTTTGGGGCTATGATGACAATACAAAGTCATATTTTTCATACTTTAAATGTTTCCCACAGTCAACGTACCTAGTCCCCTGTACCTCAGTATACCATTGTCACCATTCCGTGTTTGGCATATTGCCACCTCTCTGTGTTTTCATTTCGTGTATTTAAAATGAATTAAATGTAGCAAATACTTTTTATAGACCTTTATTAGGCGAGATATTCAGTGCATTTAATTTTGACCACAACATTGAAAGTAAGGATTTTTTTTCTTTTAATTTTACTGATGAAGAAACTGAGACCCCCATGCTTACACAACGGGAAGAAATTAAACTACGTCTTTATTCATATAATCTTACTCAACATAGCTTGCTTTTACTTAAAAACAGATTTAATTTAAAAAAATGTGTGCGTTACATGTGTGTGTTTGTATGTGTGTGTGTGTTACATGTGTGTGGCTACCCTTGGAGGTCAGAATGGGGCCTCAAATCTCCTGGACCCAGACATATTAATTTGTGAGCTTTTTAATATGGCTGCTGGAAACTGAACTCTGATCCTTTTTACATTGTCTCTTGATAGTAAGACTGAATACTGAAAATTCAAGATGGAAACACTGTGTAGGAAGAGGCTGCCCTTTTGTTCCTGGCCACTCAAACCCAAAATAATCACACAGAAACTATTAATTAAAACACTATTTGGCCTATTAGCTCAGGCTTCTTATTAGCTATCTCTTATGTCTTGAGTTAACCTACTTATATTATTTTATATTTTACCACGAGGCTTGTAGTTTACCAGTAAGGTTTTGACTGTTGGCTTGTGTCTTTCCTCTTTGGCAACTCCTTGACTCTGCCTACTTTCTCTTCTATCTTTGCTTGAAATTCCTGCCTTATACTATTCTGCCCTGCGGTAGGCCCAAAGCAGTTTCTTTATTAACCAATAGTAATAAAACATATTCACAGCATACAGAGGAGAATCACACATCACCTCCACTAAGGCAATTGGCTGAAGGAGTTTCCCCAGCAACACTGAACTGGAAAATACTGCATGGTGTCCAGCCCATGGCAGATGTATAGAAGCCAAGAGTAGCTCTTGTATTTTCTATTGATAATAATAATGATAATAATAATGATTTTCACTTAAGAATCTGAAATCCTAGGCAAAATATCTGACTCCCCAAACACACCTTACTTCTCAGAAGTGGAAAGGACTTGACATTTAAACTGCCAACTCCTGACATGACATATCTTGTTCTGTCTGCCCTTAGAGAAAACTAAAATGCACAGCAGGAAAAAAGAGGAAATGGAGATATTTTGGTCAAATCGGTGCTTGCTTTTATTTTTTTTCCTTTAATGGCCTAGAGACTCATTTCAACTTAGAATTTGCTGCAGGATATCTCACAAGAACTCTCAAAAGGAATGCATTCTAAAAGCATCCCCTTATCCAATCCAAGCCCTGTATCACAGAAAACAAACGGCATTTAGTAGTCTAAACCTACAGATAGATCCCAGTTTTCTTTTTAACTTGTATTTATGTTTTTATAAATATTTAAGGAAGGCTATAATTTACACAAATCATAAAATTTTAAAATTTAATTCAACGAATTTTATAAACATATGTACATATCCAGGCTTCTGAAACCTGCATAGATCAGGTGATTATTTTGCAACTTTTCAAAACAAAACTTTCCAGGCAAGGCAGTATGAATTTATTTCCTATGAACAAACAGGCTTGACATGCAAGCCAGTCAAGAACTGTACCACTGAGCTATATCCCCAGTCAACTGTTCTTTTAAAGTTGCTAAATAGTATTCTATCTGGTGATTGCGTGATAGCAATGATAGTGATTCTGTCCTGGAACTCACTCTGTAGATCATGCTGGCTTTGAAATCAGAGATCCATGTGCCTCTGCCTCCCAAGTGCTGGGATTAAAGGCCTATACCACCACTGTTCAGTGACAGTATTTTTCACTGTTACATATTTAATCTTGTATTGTATCTGTTTTAATTAATTATGAATAAAGCTTATATAAAACTATAGTATATTTTGTTTAAAGGACATAGATTTTATGTTGATTAGATTCATGCTTATTCATGAATTAATGGATATATATGTATATATAGTATATATACAATACATATACTAGTTATATATATATTTATTATATGCACACATTAGAGTGAATAGATAATGAAAAGTGCTTTAAGGAAGTCATACCAGGTTCCAGTCCATTACCGTGTGAGTATTTTTACTTCTGTATCTTCTCAGCAGCATTTGGCTTGGTTACCATGGCTTCTGAATATTCTGTGTTTTGCAAATAGCCTCATTACCATAGCATGTGTCAAATTACATGTAACTCATTAATTAGGAAAAGACAAATTCTTGTAGCTTAAAAAATTTCCATTGACAATGAAGTCTCAAGAGATGTAGACATCTTATTCTCTTAAAGCATCAGTATTATTAAAATAGAATTCAGACAATAAAACTCACCAATGTTAAACAGAATACTGATTGGGTTTTAATAATTATGCATAATTATATAAATTCTACAGTGATCACAATATGAGGCATTTTCTGCTCCTCCAAAACTCCTTTATGTCTCCTTAAAACCCCCACCACCTGTTTTTGACAATTACTTACTGACCTATTTTGTGCTATCATAAGTCTTTCCAAAATAACATCTATGAAAGACCTACATCCATTTCTTTCATTTAGCAAAATGTTCTTGATATTTAGTCACACTATTGCTTTAAATCAGTGGGGTTTTTTTGCCATTTTTATTTCTGACTTGTATTCCACTTAGTCATTTAGATGGCAATCAGAATTTTAATTCTTCCCAACTTGTTATTATGAGCAAACATGCTTTTTATGCACATGTGAATTAATGTTTTTATAAATCTTCCATAAAACCCCATAAAAATAGTTTGAGGACACATGGTTAGTATATGCATGCAGATGGAGTAAATGTGACTTCTTCAGAAACTGCCACTGTTTGCCCTCATACTAGTGAAGGGGAGCTTGGACTGTTCCAACTGCACTTGAATAATTGCTCTTAATACCTTTAATTATAGACATTCTAATGTGTGTAGTATGCAGTTGAGTGGCTTTAGTTTTCATTTGTGTAATGATAAAAAGGTAAACACAGTTTAAATACACAGTTTAAAGTTTTGTGTGGTACCATTGTGTTATCTTCTCATTATCATCTATCTATCTATCTATCTATCTATCTATCTATCTATCTATCTATCTATCTATCCATCCATTCATATCTATCCATTCATATCTATCATCTATATATCCATCTCTATCTATCTATCTATCTATCATCTCTATCTATCTATCCATATCTATCTATCTATTTATCTATCTATCTAATGTATCATCTTTTCACTATCTCTGTATCTATCAGTCATCCATCTACCTACACACATATACATGTACATAAGATTATTTACCTTCTGTTTCTGTGCTATAAGAAATAGTTATGGTATTTGGGAAGTAGCTATGGTATTAGAGTGCTTGCCAAGCATGCTGAATCCCTGGGATCTGCCTCTAGAACTATGTAGAACAGACTGATGTTGCATATACTTACAATCCTAGCCCTGGGCATGTAGACGCAAGAATATCACAAGTTTGATGTCATCCTCAGCTACACATCCATTTTTGAGACAAACCTGGGTTATAGGAGATCTTGTTTAAAAGGAAAAAAGGAAATGGCTATGTAATTAGATGTGGGCCACACGTGCTGAAGACTTCATATCATCTATTATTGTCCTTTCTGTTCTGTTGGTGGTATTAGAATTTTTTTTTTGTTTTGTTTTGGGCTCTTTTCAGTTTATTGCTTGAAGGAATTACTCTAGTCTAAGTTAAAAGGGGACTCCAAATGGCTACATTTTTCAAGTTGTAAGGTTTTTAAACTGGTGACAAGGGATAGAAGGGACATTCTACATATTGAAAGGAATCCTCACTTAAACGTCCGAGATCCACAAGCTCTTACAACTCATGAACCCTAAGTTAATTCATTAGCCGATCCAGTCTCTCTCAGACACTGGAATATATTCTTGTGACAGTCACACTGCAGCCAAATCCCTTCTCTGTATTCTGAATGTTCAATTGCAGCTCTCCTGCAGGCAAATTTCATCTTAAATGCCTTGAGTTACTAGGTTTTTCTTTTTTAAAAAAATAAGCATCAACTGTTCCATGGACTTCAGTTATGATTTTCCAATCATTTCTTTGTTGAATCAAATAAGGGTGTAATCCTCATTGCCAACAGGCAGCAGGTCATCGCCCTTACTTGCATCAGTAAATGGGTCAAAAGCACCGAAGATCTGGATAGTGGACACAGAATGAAGTCACCTTTCCTCGGTGTTAATAGCTTGCAGAAGGAGAGTATTCAAGGCACGGAAAAAGAATGATCTTGAGAGGGGTGGACAGTGAGGGGAAATCTGCCTTTTCAAGTTTTAAAGTATCTTCTGAAAAGTAGAAAGGTTAAATTTCAATGAAGTCAAAGTAGACATTGTTCTCTTTTTCTGTGTCTTGTGTAGTACTTAGTCATTTTAATCTTCACTGAATCAAGAGTCCCTAAAGTTTTTATTTTTTCCTTGAAATTTACATAAGCTCTTACATTTACAGATCTGTTTGTATTTTGGCATCGGATTTTTATAGGCAGTATGATAAAAGGGCCAAGGGTTAATTTTTTTTTGCTTTATTCTGCATCTGGAAATTCAGTTGTTAAACTTTTGTTTTTTGAGTATATCCTTCCTTATTAAATTACATGGAGATAACTGACAAGACCCACACACATTATTTACCTGTGTGTGTACTCTACTCATCTCTCGATCTCAATGTCTCTATAACAGCCACACTCCTTCTGAATACTCTACCATGGGAATAAGATAGTACACATCTTTTGGTTTATCATCTTTATGAGGAATGTGGGCTTATTCAAGTTCCTTGGTGATTTCATATACAGTTTAGAATGAACATGCCAGTTCCTTGGAAGATCTCTGCTAGCATTTGAGATGAGATGACACTCAATTTACAGACTCTCCCAGGGAGAGCTGACATCTTAACCTTCATTAGCCATTCGGCGTCTGATATCTCTCTCCATTTATTTAGATATTTTTAAACTTCTCTTCACACTGTTTTGTTATTTTTATCTTACACATCTTGAATTTTTATTATACTTATTGCTAGTTATTTTATATTTTACACTTTTGTAAAAATGACTTATCTACAAATTTTCAGTTTTGGTAAGAAATGTCATAAAAAATACACTGTTTTTCAGAACTTGTTAAACTCAATCAAACCTTTTAATATTTTCTTTTTGTATACTCTGCATGAAAAAAACCATTATGTTCTGGTAATAAACTGAATTTTACTTCTTTGTAAATTTTGTTTGTGTTTTGCTGAAGCTAGCACCATCAGTAAATGTTAAATAGATGCAGAGACAGAAGGGCATTTTGTTCTCATTCTAGTCTTAAGAGTAAAGCTATTGATCTTCACCATGAAGGATGATATTAGATGCTGGATTTTTTTGTAGATTTTGTCTGATTTTTGAGACAGAGTTTCTCTGTGTAGTGTCCTAGAACTTGCTCAGTAGACTGGGTTAGCCTCAAACTCAGAGATCTGCTCTCCTCTACCTCCTAATGGGACTAAGGGTGGCTAGCACAACATGGGCTTTTATTTAGTTTATTTTATTATTTTCTTTTACTTTTTTTTCTTTTTGTAGATTAAAATAAAAGAGTTTGAGAGCTGGAGAGGTTGCTGAGTGGTTAAGAGCAAATACTGCTCTTCCAGAAGTTCTGAGTTTGGTCATCATGACCCCGTTATACAGTTCACTTCGGATGTTGCACTTTCATAGACTTTTCTCTTTAAATTTGGTGGTTTGGGAACATGTTATGAGTTCTTTTTTTATGGCGATGGTTTTTATTCTCAAGATGTTAGCATGGAAGATATGTAGGTCATGGCTGCTGTGTTTGCTGTGTTGAGTTTCCACAAGTCTATCAGCTTCCCAGACATCCTGCCCTTTAGGACACTGGGCAAGACTAACATGTTGGAAGGGCTAAGGTCCTTGCCAAACCTTCTAGATTTCCTTAACCTTATCCACACTTCTATAAATAGTGTCTCCACTTAAATTTTTCAGTATGTCTGTCTTTTGATGCAATCAATGTAATGAAATACCAGGTTTTCCTTAAGAGTTAAGCTGTGTTAACACATACAGACTTATCTACACCTTTTCATTAAAAAAACAGAAGCCTTCAGAGGTAATCTGGCCTTAAGGTCAGGTGGGCTCTTCTCAGTGTCACTTGACTGTGACTTTATACTCCAGCATATATTTCTTTTTAAAAGGTAGTCTTGATGTTGGATCCTTTTCCTACCCTCACACCATTAAAACAAAGAAAACTCAAGGAGTAAACTAATCAACATGTTATTTAACCTGCCTTTGTTTCTGTTTTTCTATGTAGTAAATAGAAATCATTGTTGGTGAGGCTTTGGAGACATTGTGGTATCTATGTTATAGAGAACTTGGAGTTTGATTATTGCTACATAAATTTCTTTTCTTCAAAAGCTTGAGGGGTTTTCTTTGGTATCTTAGTCTCCTTTGACTTTCATTTAGTATTTATTTGGCTTTCATTTTTCTCAACTGTTTCAATAAGATAGCATGTTTGCACTTCTAATTTGAAGATATGCCTTCATCAACCTAAGAATTCTCTACTTGGAAGTAATGGAAAGTGTTAATTTCATAATACATCTGAACGCAAGCTTCCACTGTGTTTGGAGAAAGTTTTGTTTGAGCACTTTGATTAAAAGAGAAGAGTAATTATTACTGACTATCTATTCTTCTTATTTGGTTACATAAATCGACTCTTGGGGTTACTATCTGCTGGTGACTCTGAGTCGACCCTGCTTAAGTACAAAGCTCTGCTTTATCTTATAATTTTCCTCAGCGATTGCCTTCCATAGTATTTTAGCACTCAAATTAGGCTTGCGTGTGTGTTCATATTTGAGCTTCTCTTTCATCTTAGTTCTTGACTGTTTAAAGCAGAAATAAAGACAAAATCATGGGAGAAACTGCATACCCTGGGAGTTGGGAAATGACTCGTAAGGTTTAAACCAACACCATTGCCTGGACGAGGCTGTGAGAGAATAAAGTTTCAGAATCTCTTCATACCTTTGAAGGTAAAGCATAGACATAGTTTGACACTATCATTGTTATGTGTCAAAGAATACACACACACACACACACATGCAGCACGTGAAAGAGAAAAAGTGAATATATGGAAGATATTTCTCTTTTAAATACTCACAATTCATCCTGAAATGTATATATAGATAAAATCCTACAATAATTTCTAAGTGTAGTCATGTGCCTACTTCTTTTCAGTTTCAGTTTTGTGTACTGGTTTACCTTTCTTTTTTCTCTTTATGTTCTTTTGGTTCTGCATGCATTTCATGTATTCTGATCAAAGCCATTCTACATTTCCGCCCTACCAACCCCTTGAATCCTTTCCTCATTCCAATGACACTTTTTCTCCCCCTAACTTAATGTTACCCCCTTTCTTCCCTCTCAGTGTGCATATGTGCATGAGTTTTAAATCCATTGAGTCTCCTCAGTGCTGCCAGTATGCACATGGGGTGAGAACCATTTATTGAAGCATGGGTAGATTTTGGGGGTCATATTCTGAAAGAAAATCCTATTCTCCCTTCTTCAGTAGCTACCAACTGGCAATAGCTTCGGGGTAGGACTTCATGATTCCCTTTGTATTCATGCTGGTATTTCGTCAGGCTTGATTTTGTACAAGTCTTGTGCAGGTAGACATAGCTTCTATGAGTTCAAATGTGCAACAGCCCTTTCCTGTCCAGAACATGTTATTCACTGTAAACATCCATTATCTCCAGATGGTAGAGTCTTTTTTTCTTCTCTCTCACAATGACCCTTGAATCTTTTGGGAGGGTGTGTGTGTGATACAGATGCCCCACTTAGGAATGACTACTCAGCATCCCTTTGTTTTCTAATTGTATGTCCCTTCATGTTCTCTGAAATACCCTTAATACTGTTAGTTTTAAGTTTTAACTGAATTGTGAAGTTTTGATAAATTATGAATGCGAGATGGCAAAATGCTGGAAATTCCTGCTCTTGTTCTCTAACTTTCTCTGTGAATTTGGAAGTATGGTTATTTGTTACGTGTGACACATACGTAGTAGATTTGAGGCTCAAAATGTGAATGCATTTCACAAACCCTGATGAAGAGGAGAGACTGGCAAGATAGTCATCCTTTGTAAGCAATTATTCTTATAACTACATAGCTTTCCACTCCATAGAAACCAGTAGCCATATTAACAGTACTTTGCTATTGGAAGACCAGACTGAGTTGGCTGAGCCATTATTAATATTTTTGTCATGGTTACTGTAAAAAGATGTATTAATATAAGTGTCTGTTAAGCATAACATGAAGAATTCAGCGGTAAGTAGGGAATTACCAAGTAAACAAGCTCTATATGTAGTAGAGTAGACGGCACTGCTTACTCTAAAATTAGGAGGAATGTGATAAATTTCAAGAGAAATGATAGAAGTGTTACTAGAAGTCTCAAAAGCCAGAACTCAGTAGACAAGAATTTTTAGGAAGGAAATCAGATTTATTTAATAACAACTCCCTGAAAATGAGAGGGTGACAGAGATATTTCCCCATTCAAAAACAATCTCAGGAAACTCAGGTGACAAGATGGCTCCTAGCAGGGAGAGGGAGTACAGGGGCAGTGGGCAAAGAGCTGGCACTGTTCACAAAGTGAAAGTGTGATACAAGTGTAGAGGAACCAGAGACTTATCTGCTTCTGGAGGCCCTCTCCAAATTCACAGCCAAGAGATCATTTGAGGAAAATGATAAAGAATGTGGATAATTGAAAGGAGAAAATTTTGTAGATGGACATTTCATGGAGAGATCAGTCATTCAGATTAGGTTTGGCAATGTGAAATTAATTGGGCTGGGTTTTTTTTTTATAGCAATTATGTGAAATGGGGAGATGGATTGAGGCTAAGAAAAAGGAGTGAGGAAAGGGAAGAGTCAGATCTCATTCTGTAACCATCAAGAAACATAGTCCTGCTGGGCAGTAATGACACGTGCCTTTAATCCCAACAATTGGGAGGCAGAGGGAAATGGGTCTTTAGGTTCAAGGCCAACCAGATCCACAAAGTGAGTTCCAGGACAGCCAGGACTTTTTCAAAGAGAAATCCTGTCTCAAAAAACCAAAGAAACCAAAGCGGCAGCAACAACAATAATAACAAAGACATGAAGAAGAAAGAAAGGAAAAATGAAACGGTCCCTTGAAGGGAGAGTGAGGCATTGAGACTTGCTGAATTTTCAATGAGGAAACATGGCAAGATGTGTGTCAGCAGTCATCAGTAACAGCCCTTAGCTTTGACTCATCTTACTGACACAATGAGTACTAAGTGAATGAATGGGACTGAGGGGGGGAATAGGAATGGTTTGTTAATTCTAAAGGTGAAAGTGTTGGCTACAGCAGCTAAGAATTATTACCTCCCCCAACAATTTTTTTTTTACTGTTTTTAAGGTTAGAATTTGACATGCCAAGTAGTGTCAATCTATTTAAAACAATTTACTTTCATTACTAAGACAAAATATCCATGACAGAAATTCAAGTTTTAAATTATAGAGAGTCATTTGACTCCTAGCTCTGGAAGCTGGGCATCTAAATAGCATGGTTCCAGCATCTTCTAGGCATCCAGCAAAGCCTTCTTGCTGCATCATAACATGATGGAGGGCATCATATGATATAAAAGAAAAACCATGAATACCTAAGTCTCTATCATTCTGATAAAGTCATCGTAATTAATGCTGTTATGGGGCCCCATCCACAGCCAATCCTAATTAGGAACCAATTTCAAACATTGTAAACATAATGGATTTGTAGATTAAACATTTTTCTGCTTTCTTCAAAGTGCGTCTGGCTATTGCTTTCTTTATCTTTGGATATTTTACGAGTCCAGCACACCCATCATTTCTGATAGATGCATGAGGTTGCAAACAGTTGTTTCTAAGAGGTGGGTATCAGGAAACTTGATGGAGTTCTAAGCTCTTTCCATGACGAAGCATGTGATGATGATGAAGGGATAGTAGGATTAGGCTGGGACTCAGCCAAAATTTTCACTGATGCCTGAATACTGGTAAAATAGAGTTTACCAAAATATAAAATATAGTTTGCCTTAAGATGGCTCTCCCTCTGACTTATACCTAACATTTTCAATTACTTTAAAAAATATTTCCCTAGTATTTTGTGGGTAAATAAGATGTCTGTACTTAGGCTAAAATCCTGCCTTGAGATTTGAAGAATTAAACTGGAGTCTGTAGGAGATTAAACTCTTCCTAGGATTTTATCCCATGGAGCTTCAGGGAGAATGGATGTTCACTTTGGAATATGTATTTTCAGAGAGGTAATCAGAAGTTCTGTTCACTGTATATTTTTAAGATTTACTGATGTCTTAGGGAAGAGATATTTCGGTGTTACCTCCTGCTTGGCTTTTCTTTCTTTTAAGTCCCTTAGTGAGATGGATATAAGAAGCCTCTCTTTCTTTCTGTTTAGTCACTTAGTGAGCTGGGGTATAAGGAGTCTCTCTTCCTTTGCGTCACTTGCCTGAAAAGACAGCCTCAACCTCTTCCTTGAACAAAAGGGAGAGGAAACTAATGACGGCGAGACAGCGGCTTACCAGGCAGCAATTTGGAGGAACTGGAGATTGTTTCACACTTTCATGAAGCTCTCACTGCTCTGGCCTTAAAATCTCAAGACACCTTAGGCCCTTCGTCTCCTCTGTTTTGGCCAAATATAAGCCTGTAGTCAGTCCCAATCAGCTTCCAAAAAGGACAGATTTTATACCTCCTACCTCAGCTCCCCAACCAGAAAAGAGTAGAACTCACCCTATCCTGACATTTGTTCCTATGGAAACCCACCAGGGGACAGGAAGGAGAGTCCAAAATTATGTCTCTTTTCAGGGGCCAGTATCCATTAGGCCTGGATATGCGTCTGTGGGTTCCTCCTCACGGTGGTTTTTAACGTAATGAACCTAGCTCTTCTCCGGGTTTGATTCATGCTTTTACAAAGCAATAAGCGAAAGATTTTCTTAAGAAAGTGGTTTCCTGCAGTCTGTTCCTCGGTAAATGTAGGCTTCAAAATCCCGCGCTAGCTGAAGAAGCACTCTCGCCCGGCCATCATTTTTGAGCTGACACCAACTGAAGACATTGGCTTGACATTGCAGAGTTCTAGAGGGTGGCTAGAGTTTGCCTGATTTATTTGTTCCGAGATATTTCTCTGTGTTTGCTCCTGGAATGTTGGAATAGGGTAATATGGCATAGTGGGTGTCACATATGGCAAAGACTGTTAAGGAAAGAAGGTGACTGGCATGGTCACCTTGAAGGTCTACTGTTTCCCAGACTGATAGGAGATGGTATACACACATTTGCACATACTCATCATACACATCCCAACTACATACATACATATAACACATATGCCATGCAACTACATACAACATAACATCATACTTACAGTACATACCCGTGTTTGTATATACTCACATCTGACAAACAGATACCCACATACATAACAGACAATATGAACATGCAGCAATAATATCATACACAAATACACACAACTATATCTATATATTAAACCACACACATACACACATACAGAGATACATACAGAAGCACAAATTAAATCTATTTTAGTTTTATTTGAGGCAGGATCTCTCTTTGTAGTTCAGGCTATCTTGGAGTTAGTTTTGTGGACCAGGCTGACCACTGAGATTCTCCTGCCTCTGCTTCTCAAATGCTAGGATTAAAGGCATGAGCAGCCATGCCTAGGCTACAAATTAAATCTCGACAAAAACAGTATTCAAATGGGTGCTGCATTATATATGGGAAGCGCTACCTTTTATTAATATCTTTGATATCTGTTGTTTTAAAAATAGTTTAATTTTCCGATACTTGTGTATACATAATGTAAAGTTTATAAAAATTGTATTATAATAATATGAGATTTTTTTTACCTATGAAAATTGTGGAGTTAGCATTCCACCAAACTGATATATCAAATAAAATGAAGTTTATCAATCTTTTATGTAAGAAGATAGTCAATCAGTTGTTTATTATATTAGTTCTACTTATTAGTTAAAATATGTCATCATTAGTTAACTTAGCTATGCTTTCTCATTTGATATTTATTGATACCATTTTTCTATGTAATGCAATAGTTAACATTTTAAAATAATTTAAATATGCTTTTTATTATTTTAAGATGTAAATTGGAATTATTGGAGTAAAAGGCAAGTGTTATATAATAATAGTATATAATCCCAATTGCCAAACTGACCCACCAAAGGGTCCCTACAGGTGAGCCTACAAACCTCAGTGGTAAATGAGAGGAGCCCTCACTCTCGTTAGTTCAGACACTTTCATCCTTTTTTTTTTTTTTTTTTTGGTTGTTCAAGACAGGGTTTCTCTGTAGCTTTGGGACCTGTCCTGGAACTAGCTCTTGTAGACGAGTCTGGCCTCAAACTCACAGAGACCCGCCTGCCTCTGCCTCTGAGTGCTGGGATTAAAGGCGTGTGCCACCACCGCCCGGCCCAGACACTTTCATTCTTAGTCTTAATCTTTACCAGCTCCATGGGGGGCAAAAGATAATATCTTATTTTAATTTGTGATTCTTGATAACAGTTTTAAGCCTCTTGATACTTTCTTTTGTTTTGAGAAAAAATTAAAACCAGAACTTAATTTCTCCTAAAATAAAGAATGTTATGATGACCTCTGTTATCCATGACATATTTGGAAACAATTTAAAATCAAGGCTCTTGATTAGAACACTATTGCAGATTTTTGTGTGTGTGTGTGTGTGTTATTTGGGGAACCTTTTCCTTCACATTTGGAGTCGTGCTGTGTATAATTGCATATAGTCACAGCAGGGGACAGATGTTCTACAGAGATAATGTTTGAAGCCAAGATTGAAAGGCGTCCCTCATGATCCCTACCACTTTGATTTCACGTGGTAATTGTTTTATAATCATCCACACATGGCTTAAATGTGGTGTTGATAGGAGCCACCACGTCCCCTGCTGGGTATTACAGAACTGAGCTTTGGGAGAGATGATCAGAGAAGAAAGTTTATTGAGTTGTCACAATTTAGCAACCTGACAAGGTCTCTTTTCATTTACTATTGCCTTCTTTCTTCCATTAAAAAACATCTTTCAGTATGAGGATCAAACAAAATGTGGACAGTTGAATGCAATAATAATAATAATATAATAATAATAGCAATAATAATGATAAAATACCTAACTTTGCTACTTGTAAGGAGATATATTTTAACAGTATTTATTAAGTGTAGCCCAGGATAAGTCTCTCCAGTTATTCTCTTCCATGGGCTTCAAATTCGTGTCCTGAAAAATGAGAGAGATGTGTTAGGAAATAGAGATATTTATGGATCTAGTCTCAGCCCAATATTTAATTAATTGATTGATTGATTAATGTGTGTGTGTGTGTGTGTGTGTGTGTGTGTGTGTGTGTGTGATGGTGGTATGTATGGGTGTTATAGTATACATGTGGCAGTCAGGGGACAACTTCTGTGGAATCCGTTCTTTCCTTCCAAATGGATTCTGAGAGTCTAACTCAGATTGCCAACCTTGTATCTCAATGCCTTTACCTACTGTTACATTTCTTTGGGCCCAAACCCAGAGTTCTATGTTTTCTTTATGGGAGAAGGCAATCTTAAAGATTACATTTCAGTTAATGTAAGCAAAATACCTTCAAATCTAATATCTTCACTGCATACCTATGAATAACACAAGATATTGGGCAGGGTGATCATATCATAGACTGTCTAGCTACTGTTCTGAAATTTTAATTTCAAAGAGAATAAGGCAAAGGTCCTGAATATGCATGTTGACCCTTTGGTATGTTAGAGACACATGTTTAATGTATTAGGTTTCTAAGGTTTTGAATATGATTTGAATTGGAGCTATGTATTAAAGTACACTCTAGTTTTACATATTTAATATCTTTGTCCTTACCTGAAAGTAGAAGGGACTGCAATAACTAATATTTTCTTAGGCTTGAAAGACTTTATATCCCCCTTCCTAGTTTCTGTAGGGAATTTTTCTTTACTCCTTGAGATTCTTATAGGATTGCCAATCATATTGTTTTTCCCCTTACCTACTGTGGTGGTTTCAAAGAAAATGGCCCCCCACAGAGAGTGGCATTATTAGGTAGAGGCATCACTTTGTGTGGCCTGGTTGGAGGAAGTGTGTCACTGTGGCTGCATACTGTGAAGTTTCCTATGCTCGAACTGTGCTTAGTGTGACTCACAGTTGCTTCTGTGGTCTGCGGATCAAGATGTAGAACTCTCAGCTCTTTCTCCAGCACCAGTCTGCCTGCACACTGCCGTGATTCCCGCCATGATGATAACGGACTAAACCTCGGAAACTGTAAGCCAGCCCCAACTAAACATTTTTCTTTATAAGAGTTACCATGGCCATGGAGTCTCTTCACAACAATAGAGACCCTAATTAAGACACCTGCCTTCCTCACCAAAATTCACCGATAGAAAGACAAGTAAATGAGCTAATCTAGTCCACTCTAGGACTTTTGTACTTTAGCCTTAGGGAGCTTTTGTTTTGATGCTCAAGCTGAAAATTTAGGACTGTCAGATGAGAGAACAGTTTGGTTGAGGAGCACACACTCAGTGAAAGGACATATAGACAGAGGAAAGGCATTGGCTCAGCAAAAGATGACAGGTTCGGGGTTAGCACGCACAATGACCTAGGTTCAATCCCAGCAGAAAATAAGACAGTGAAAGCTTGTAAGGTGGACCTTGCCAAAGAACATTGCTGCCAACATGCAGAAATAGCTGACTTGCAGGATGAAGGAATAAGGTCAGTCTTGAAAGAGAATTCAAAGTGAGGAGACAGGAACAGATGGTGGGATGAGAGAACTCTGAAGCTATTGGTTGTGTCCCTGGATGGTATACACATGATTCAGTAGACTCTTTGAAAAGTGAATTTGTTTTCCAATGCTCATAGTCTGAAGAATTCTACTACAAGCAAAATAATAACAACACACACACACACACACACACACCCCAGGGTTTTACAGATGCTTGTTAGGCTGTACAAACAGGAACAGAGTCTGAGCTGTCTTGGCTGTGCCTTTTGTTCCTCACATTCCCAACGCCTATCTTTTCCCCAATAAGGAGATTGTTAGGGTATCTTTTTTTCTTTATTTAATTTGTTTATTCTTCCTTCGCTTATTTATTTACTTATATAACACTGACCAACGTTACTATTCGCTAAGATACTTTACAGTATTCTCTCAGGGAGCCTGTATGAAATAACAATGGCCCTATCTCACTCTTGTTTTTGTAGTTTGATTTAATCCATATAATGTGTTAAGACAAAGAAGTGGAACAGAAATTTGGGGAAGAGTAACTGTGCTTTCACTTTGTTTAGATGTTGGTTGGTTTTTTTTTTTGTTTATTTTTTTGCTGTTGTTGTTTGTTTTTTTGTTTTGCTTTGTTTTGTTTTGAGTCTGAAACTGTGTAGTCCTGGCTCTCCTGGAGCGATATAGCCCAGGCTGACTATAAACTCAGAGTAATTTTCCAGACTCAGTCTGCATTTAGTATTACAGGGGTGAACCTTGCTACGTGTACTTTGCAGCCATCACTACTCCAGTTAGTCAGTGCCCTTTCTTTACTTGTTTTCTCGTTTTTGCGCTGGTATGATGGATGCGGTGCCTCCATTAATCTTCCAGAAGAGATCTTCCATAGCCAATGAATAGCTTCTGAATATGGCACTGACTTTTTTTTTGTCTTCCCTCTACAGTAATGGACTGGATGTTCTCTTGAAGAACAGGGATTATTTATGGTATAAGTCCTTCAGTGTCATTGTACACAGAGAAAAGTATGACGCCAAGGGCATTCTCTACTCTGGATGCCAGACACAACTCCCATTAGCAGTAACAAGTGCTACGTGTATGACTGCTGCTTTTCCTGCAGCAGGGCTCTACTGCTGCGTAGAGAGGAGCCTCCGTCATCCATCACATCACCATCCAACTCTTGCTTACTTACTCTTTTCCTTAAATAACTTTCCAAGTAAGAAAGTGGAAACATTCCATTGTTTATCTCTGACTAATAGGTCCTTTTTTTAATAATAGGCATAAGGTCTTCCAAAACCGATAAACAGAGTGTGCTTTCTCTTCATGAAGAACTTGGTTTTACAGGAAGGTCAAAATGACCATTAAAAAGAATGAATTGTGATGTTCTGAGGTTCAGGAACTCTGATTCCTCTGCTTCCAACCCTGAGAGCCCTTTTAGGCGAGCAGTGGAGAATCTACAACCATAGCCAGTAATTGCTTTGCTTTTCATATTTACTTGTGTTCAGAAAAAGCCTTCAGATATAGTGGTATAACTTAGTGGATATTTTTCTAAGCTTGAGAAAATTCACTTAAGAGATTCAAAAAACCACCACATAATTGTTTCTTCGGTTTTCTCTAAACTAAAACGGTGAGCATCACAAACTTAAACCCCTATTGTTCATTGCTCCTGCAAATCTTAGAACTACACACATAATTTTATATAGAATACAGTAGAACACGGGGGGTAATTTTGCACCTCAGAGAAGATGAGCAACGTCTGAAGATGTTTTCATTTGTCCTACCAGGAGAGACAGTCCTAGGGTAAGCAGAGACAGGATACACGGCTCACCACTCTGCAGTGCTTAGGCTAGCCCCCGCTACAAAGGATTATCTGGCTTACAGCATTGGTTTAATTGAGACTGAGAAATTCTACACTGGAGGTAGTTTCTGTGGCTCATAAGAAAAGAGAAAACATTTCCATTTAAGCAGCTTTCTAGAACAGATGATCTTTTAATCCTGTTTTTTAAGGAAGAACTTAGAATTAGGTTAAATAAAATACATCTAAATAGACACTCAAAGATAGCTGGGAAAAAATTCAAGTCAGGTTAGATTTTCATAGTCCATTAAAATTTTTTCAAATTTTTGCTATTATAAATTATATCGTGTCTTCCTTCCCTTTCCTCTCTCCAAACCCTCCTATATACCCCTGCATGCTCTCTTTCAAAATTAGGGCTTTTTTTTCACTAATTGTGGTTTTACACACACACACACACACACACACACACACGTCTAGGTTCCCCGTATCAGAGAAAACATATGATACGTGTCTTTCTGAGTTTAGCTTATTATGCTTAGCATGATTTCCAGTCCCATTCATTTTCCTGCAGATGTCATTCTTCTGAATGGCTGAATGAGATTCCTTTGTGTGTGAGCATCATCTTTTCTGTCTGCTCAGCTGTTGACAGATAGCCAGGCGCGACTCTAAGTCTTACCACAGAGACCCTTGGATAAGTCTGCTCACTGCTGCATCATTCAAAGCGGGTGATGATACTTCTATCCAGTCAACTTTTGACTTTGTTGCGTTTCTCATGGCTGTTCACGTTGAACGTACCCCCGACAGTATCCTTAAAATACTCACTTTGAGGATTCTGCTAGGACATTTATAAAACAGCACTCAAATGCTATTAATGCCACCTCAACATATCTGAGGTTTCAGGCAAACTAAAGGAATGTGCGCAAAAAATGCAGTCTATTAGGATTTGAAGCAGAGCTTGGGGTTTGGGAAGGGTGTACCCCGAAGAAAAAGCTGTTGTCTGAAATTTCCACCACAGGATCATAGCTTTCAGGGTTTAATTAGGCCTGCGCCTGCCAAAACAGAGAGCTTTCTCAAGGGGAGAGGAGAAAAAGCCCTCCTTGTTAGCACCCACCTATCTCTGCTGAGCACTGTTGTGACTCGCATGTCCGGGCATAGCTGGGGCTCTGTTGAAATTCTGAAGGTGAACAATGCATGATCGAGTGCTGTGGCCCAGAATTTGTTCTATTATCTAAATTTGCAAACTTTAATATGCCTCCCAAGAAGTTGTCTTTTTTTTTTCATTAAGTATCACAAGGAAATGAAAGAGGAACAAAAACTACGGAGAGAAGAAAATAATTTTTCCAAATTATTTCAAAGCTGTAGTATGTGAGTTTGAATTCATAAGCGGACCTCTTTCAGTATAAATTATATTTAGAGAAAAATCTGTTTCTCCTTGTCCAACTGAATAAGTATCTATATTAGTGTGAAATAGCAACAAATTATTAGACACTGAGAATGCATATATTAGCTACTGTGAACTTGCAGAAAAATCCGATAAATAAAAAATAGAACAATAGAGCAGGGTATTGGACTTGGCAGTGCACATAGTGGAAGTCGTATATTATGTCTAGGCCTGGGGAGCAAAGACATCACTAAAGATCTCACCTTTAACAAATGTGTTTTGCGGACTGAATGAATGTTTATGTACCACCAAAACCCATCCATTGAGGTCTCAATCCTCATTTGATGCTAGCGGGTGGGTATTAATTGCATAAATGAACGTTTTCCACTGTGACATTTCATAGATGCATATATTTATGAGATGGCTTTCATCCTCCATCACCGTCTCTCATTCCCTCACACTCTCCTCTTTCCCAGTCGTCTCCCTTATACTTTCTCTCATTCTTTTTTCTTTGTTGTTGTTTAACCAGATTGTCATCTGAGACCAAATATACGATCCTGGTCTTTTTGAGTCTGTCACATTTTGCTTGGCATGTTGACCTTCTGTTTCATCCATTTTTAGGGAAATGCCCTGATTTTGTTCTGTGTTACTGTCAGAACTTCCCCCTCTCCATCGTGTGTGTGTGTGTGTGTGTGTGTGTGTGTGTGTGTGTGTGTGTGCAAGCATTTGTTCCTACGCTTTCTGACTAACGATGCAATGTGACCAGCTCCTTTGGGCCTGTCACGTTTACCTCCCCACCGCTATGGACTGGGCCATTAGCTGTGAGACAGAATAGACTCCTTCTGCCTTCAGCAGCTTCGGTCAGGGTCGGTTATCGCAGCACCCGGAAAAGAACCAAGGCATGAAATTGGCTGTCTTGTAAGAGGAGCCGTAGAGTTTACCTGTCTCCTCTTCACCGTCTTTACAAGACACAATAAGATTGCTGTCTCCAACGGGGAAGGATGCTCTTATCAGACAATACATCTGCCTGTATCTTATCCTTGGGATTTGCCGACTGCAGAACTAGGAAGAACTAATATTTGTTGTGAAGAACATGCAATCTATAGATTCTCTCCTAGCAGCTCACGCCAACTATAACACTCCCTCCTCGTCAACTCTTCATTGTTCCTTAAAAACGATGCAGAAGCTTTCAAACAGTTATCCATCCACCGTCTCTGTCTTTAATTTCTCCTTTTATTGAAAATAGATTTTTTTCTCCCATACTATATCCTGATTGAGGTTTTCCCTCTCTCTACTCCTCCAAGTTCCTCCCTACCTCCCCTCCTACCCTTGCCTGTCACTAGAAAACAAACAGACAATTAAGGGATAATAATAAAATAAAATGTAATGAGATAAAACAAAAACTAACATGTTGGAATAGAACAAGACAAACAGAAGGAAAAGGAAGAAAGCCCAAGGGGGTAAAACACAATAAACAGACTTAGACATAGAGAACAACTTATTACGCACTCAGGAATCCCATAAAAATGCTAAACAGGATGCCATAATATATACACAAAGGTAAATATTTGTGTGCATGTGTACACAAAAAATTGTGTGTGTGTGTGTCTGTGTGTGTGTGTCTGTGTATGCACGTGTGTGTAGTTCTAAATTTAAAATGAGATAAAATTTAACAAAAGGAAAAGGAAAAGCCTTGACAGGGCATTATGAGACAACTAGCCTCCAAAGATGTTGCTGAGTTGGTTTTCTCCTGGGCATGCAGCCTACCTTTAAGAATAATTTGTTTCCCCAGTGAGATTCCCATGGGAGAAAACTAAATTTTCATTTGCAAGTGGTTATCAACTGGAGATAGCTCCTGGCTAGGGCCATGTGCCTGCTTCTCCTTTGAGCGCTAAGATCCCTTCTTGTGCAGACCTATGCAGGCCCCATGCATGCTGCTTTAGTCTCTGTGATCTTCTGCGCATGTTAATCCTGTTTATTTACAAGACCTTGTCTTTGTTTTGCTTTCTTGGTACCTTCCATCACCGCTGTCTCTTACACTCTGTCTACTTCCTCTTCCACTGGGTTTCCTGAGCCCTGCCAGGAGGGATTGGATCCTGTTTAGGGCTAAGTGTTCCAAGGTCTCTGCATACTATCTTGCTGTAGGTCTTCGAATTTTTTTCCCATCTACTGCAGGAGAAAGCTTTACTGATGATGGCTCTTGCTTTCTCTCTATATTAAAGCAACTTAGGGTTGGTTACTTATATACATCTGAAATAAATGCTTTTCCTAATATTATGACTCTCATCTTGGAGAAAGTAATAATTTAATATATTCATATATTTAGAATTGAACGGCAAATAAGAGCTGGAGAAATGGCTCTCTGGATACAGTGTTCACTGGGCAAGCATGGGGTCCTGAGATCAGACCCTTGAGTACCTACTATGCAGTAAATGGTGTATGGCATAGATGGGGGAGGATACTGGTGGATTCCAAGGGCTTGCTGGCCGTCCAACCCTGCTGAAATGGTAGCTTCAGTTTCAGTGAGAAACTGTCTCTCAAAAAACAACTCGAAGAGGAAGACATTGGCCTCTGGTCTCCACATGCTTACGCAGGAGCACATACTTCACACACACATGTAGATGTTACGCAATAAAAACATATACAAAATAACTAAGTCACTACACAACAAATACAAAATCGAACTGAGGAGGCACTTTTATTGCTCAGGAACCATGATGTAAGCCCATGCTGTGTCTGCAGAATATGGACCTTAAAATTTGGGAAAATTTAGAGATTCCACAATGGCTGAAAAGAGAGAGATCATGGGAAAATCACTGCTTTAGAAGCCCATCATCAGAATCAATTTGCCAAATGACAAATTTTAAAAAAGAACAAAGCAATTGGAGAAAACTGATTTTTCTTTTGCCATTGGGTTGCCAGTGCAGGTAGCTTTTTGGTTAGAGGTGGGAGCCAATATCCTTTTTACCTTCTCAAGTTTAGGTCATTTCTTAGAGAGAAAGAAAGACACACACACACACACACACACACACACACACACACACAGAGAGAGAGAGAGAGAGAGAGAGAGAGAGAGAGAGAACATAAATTTGGATGGATGATCTGGAGGAGGTGAAACATAATCAAAATATATTTTCATAAAAACCAAATTGAATAAAGGCTGTGTGCCTTTGGAAATACTGAATAGAATTCAGTAAGTTAAATAGCCCAATAACAGTTATTAAAAACTTTAAGGCAGTCATGGAAGTAGTGAGCAAATCTTAAGCAGAACTCACAGAATCAGGCAGACAAAACCAGAGTGAGGGCTCTGAGCAGACTCTTCCTTGGGCAACAATATCAACGCAGGCCTGTTTACGTGAGATGCTGCTGAACCCCAACAGCCTTTGAGGACACAAAAGCCTGACTAGTTGACCTAAAGATCAAATTTGAAATATTCAGATGAGAACACTGCCCAGAGCAGTGAGCTCTCAGAGTTGCTGTGGAGACAGTTTGCAGTCTGCTGAGAAGCTTGCAGAGATCCAGACCCGAGGCATCTGGGGTCCTCTCTTGCCTCCACAGGCACTAGACATGCATGTATGAGGCACACGTACATATATGCGTGCAAACACTTATAAAATTAAAAAAACACAAATGAATTAATGTATAAAAAGGAGATTTAAAAAAAAAAAACCTAAGCAAGCAATGGCTAAATCCAGAACTGTGAATGATGGTAACCTGAAATTACAGAGTAAAAGTACTAAAAGGACAGACACGTGTGTGTGTGGGGGGGGGGGAGGCAATGGGGAACAAAACCCATAGGATATTAACAAGAATCCCTAGGCCAAGGGAAGTAAAAGAGTTCCAGGTTTACAGAGAATAGCACGACCTGTGCTGGGTCTGCTAAAGAAAGAATATCATCTCAGAAAAGGAAAACTAGATATACCAGCGATTGTGGACATGGTACAACTGGACCAATAGCAACAGCAAGGACAGAAAGAGGACAAATGGACCCGTACCTTCTTTTCTTTTTGTTACTATCCCAATAAACACTTTTGTGTCCTGATGATTCAAACGTGGACAGGAGGAGTCTCTCTCTTAATTGCCTTTGTAGCATGAGACTGTCTTTGTACAACGCTGTAACATGCACACCATATAAAAGTGAAAAATGAACGGAGAATCATACGTGTAAGTGACACAGAAAATGCTTAGAGAACACAGTAGCATGTGGGAGACAAGTCTAATATGACACAAAACATGCTCACTAGGTGAGGGGGTATGACACACAAGAGAAAGCCTGGCTCAGATGTCCAGTGCAGAAAACAGAGAAGGAAAATTGGCTACCGGTTCCTGCCCTATGATTATTAATATCTCCCAAAGTTCAATTTATATGGAACAGGGTATTTTAAAGACTGTGTTGAATAAACGATTGGATAACACAGCAGGTGGCTGATAGCTTTTTGCTTACTTTGGATAAACTGTGAATCTCGAAAGTATCTTAAATGTTTGATTATTAAATCAGAAGTCGCGGCCCAAGAAAACTTCCACATCATTTAAAGCCACAGTCAGAGTTATTTTTGTGATGCTCACAGGAAGTGTTTTTCTCCCAGCTTCACAGGGAGAGCAGTAAGACAGCTTATTCCCAAGGTAGCGTCAACAAGTGAGATTGTGTCTGATTTTAAGCAGTCGTCACTTAGCAGCAGGTCACTTCCTCCCTTGGTTTGCGCTCAAGTTATACCAAATAGGGTCACAGTGATTATTAGCTCAGAGGGTGATCGATATAGGTTTGTGGAAGGGCTGGATGAGTCACTTCCTGAAGTCCATTTCAAAGCTGATTCTTCCATTCTGCGTGGTCTCTGCACTGTAGCTGCACACCTTGCTGCTCCTCTCAGTTTCCGTTTTCACAGACACAGGTGCTGCGCTGTTGCCCATGACTCAGCGAGCACCATGAGGCAACCAGGACTCAAGGCGGCCAAAGGTAGATGCTATCTTGACAGAACACATTCCTCCCTTCTGTGTGCTTCCGTCCCGCCCATCAGGCAACAAGCTGTGCAGACACCCTGCCATCTAAATGCCGGGCATGCAGAAGGCAGAGCTGCCTCCCCTAGAACACTGGATGGATTCTTTTACAAAGTATATAGCATCTCATTCTTTATACTGTGTGTATACTGGTTTACACTCAGCCTTAAGCCAACTTAAACCACCCTACTCAAGCCAACTCAACATCTCCCCACTCTTGCCCATCTTCAATCTCTTTAGGAATCATTTGACAAGTGCCTTGTCAATCACCTTTTCAAAAAAGGTTCTGATTTGTAGCTTTTGAGGAGAAGCTTCAAGTATTTCTCTACTTTTGGCTTCAAGAAAATGATAGTGAGCAGCCCAACATATTATCACTCTAAACTTGCAAGAGATGGAGACAGTTGCTGGTACTTAAGTCCTGTGGGAGATCTTATTACTGGTGACAAAATGGTGTATTTTTGCCAACTGTGCTCAGAGGAAAGCAGTTGCGGTGAACCTTGGTAGGGTTTATGAGGCTCCACTTTGAATAATCAAGTAAATTGCCAATTTCACTCCTTAAGTCAGTCATGTAGGTGTCGTGCCAAGTGCAGACTTGATTGTTTCTTCTTTTTCTTAATAGGGAGCATTGCTGTGGTCCAGCATGCTTAAACAGAAACTAGATTCTCTTCCGAAACTAGCAAAGTCCTTCTTAAAAGTTTTAGAGACTGAGCTAGGGGTGGTGGGGCATACCTTTAGTCCCAGCACTTGGGACGCAGAGGCAGACTGGTCTTTGTAAATCCAAGACTAGCCTAGTCTACATAATGAGTTACAGGACAGCCAGAGGCACACAGTGAGACCCTATCTCAAACAAACAAACAATAAAACACTCAAAAACAGCAAAAACAAACCAAAAACAGTGAACAGAAAACAATCAAACAGAGAACAACAAAAAGAATTTCAAGGAGAGACTTGGCTGTATAGCAACTATATAGTATATAGTTCCATACTAACTAAGGCTAACATAACGTCCTGTTATAGAAAAGAAAAAAGATTAGAGACTGAATGATTGGAACTTTATTCCTACCTCTATAAATATATAGCGAACAGTAATGTAGCAGAATCCAATTCCTCATCTTTACATAAAATTTAAAATAATGAATAAGCAGCTTATTGAGTGACTGGTCTCTCATCCCATCCATGTCTTAGGACAAGGATTGCCCGACTCAGTGAGGATGCTCTCATGAGGCTAGTTGGCTGAGTACTCAGGTTTGTGTACTTAACTGTCTAGCCAGCAGTGACTTTTAACTCAGATGTGATTTAGACTTATCTACCATAATTCTAAGTGCAATGGGCAAGGCTCTTATGAGAAGGGAGCCATTAGACAATCCTACCTTTGGCATGACGGAGGAGAAGTTATGATCGTAGGGGGATTCGGAACATCTCCAACCACCG
The DNA here is from genome assembly GCF_014885135.2 of Alexandromys fortis. NCBI lineage: Eukaryota > Metazoa > Chordata > Mammalia > Rodentia > Cricetidae > Alexandromys > Alexandromys fortis. The sequence continues at coordinate 17,665,027 of NW_026067930.1, read as the reverse complement.
TGGGGATGAAAGTCCTGTCCTAGGATGGTGGACAAGAAGATGGAGAAAGTGCGGTCCCTGACTATATTAATACATCTTGTACTAGACAGAAAAACAAACGTAACTTTTATTCAGAAAAAAATAATTTATTACCATTCATGAGAAATTGCCTTTCCAAGTAGCATCAAACGATCTTCTTATAAACCAATCACTGATGTTGCTAAACTAAGAGAGATTCAGGAGATTGATTGAATGGTGAATAGGATGTAGATCAACCTTAAATATTTCACAGAGTCAATACTCAGATCAATGTATTTCTTACTTGGATGTCCTTGGCATTAATGATTCTCTGCACTTCTCTACTGCCCTAAATGCCAAATGTTCAGCAAAATGATAAAGAAAACAAACATTGTGGTTTGAGGGACTCAATAGGCTTGCTCTATTTACAGTAAAAACTCCTCTTTTGTCACAGTCTAGTGATGCTAAGGACACAAGTGCCATAGCCTAAAATCAAAGGTTTCCATTAGCTGACTTTTCTCTCTGTAGAAGTGAGAATTGAGCTGAATGACAGCTGAAATAAATTTCCTGTGGTATTGGCCTTGGATACCCTGATGAAAGGCACGTCCCGACAGTCCTTGGCTCGGCCCCAGGAAATGCACACTTGTGGCCTTAGAGGCATGACGCTGAAGAACCACTTAGGGGATCTGCCAAATGCACATGCAGCAGGAATGAGCCTGCCTCAGATAGCCTTGCTGGGGCTCTGTGATTGCAGCCCTTTTAAGGGATCAGAGCAGAGGCAGCAAATTCCATGCTAATCCACCCTTTCAGAACAGAAACATTGGTATTTGCTATTAGTTCCTAAGCTCTGGCGAGTCCAAAATGTGTCATAGATCTTGCCTGTTGCTGGCCAGAAACATACTGGGCATTGTATCCAATGAGATTAGACTGGTACAGATCCAGATAGCACGCAGTCTTAATTATACACATTTATAAGGTAGCACGCTCACTTGAAACAGTCTAGATTTCGTCTGAAGTTTTTGCTTCAGATATGAAATGTTTGGGACAACTACCCATTTCCTCTTATATGCTTGGTTGCCTATTTCCATAACAATGAAGAAAATTTCATTTTTGTATCCAGGGTTGTAATTTTTTACTCAAAGAAATGTCATAAGCTCAGGCTTATAAAAACAGAACAGTAACGAAAAATGGAAATCCAGAAGTGAAGTTCCCCTTATCTCGAAGTGAGACCCCTTAGAGGATGTCACAGCCCACAATTTGAATGCTTGCCCAAGATTCTTCTATGAATTCTCCGTACATTATGTTGAAGTCCTACCCCTTGCATTTAGAATGAAACCTTTCATCGAAATGAGTTATCTTCAGAGTTGATCAAGGCAAGAGATACGTAGGAGAATGAGCATAATCCAGTGACATCTTTACACAAAGGGACAATTTAGAACATTGGGACAAATACACATAAAAAAGACAACATGTTCAAACGAAGACAGGGACTAAGATGGTGCCAAAGATTGCCAGCAAAGCACCAGAGAGACGAAACAGCAAATACTTTCTTCCCTGTGGCCCTCAGAAGGAAGCATACTATAGACACCCTGACTTTCAGTTTCTAAAATCAGAATTCGTGTGACAGTACATTAATAAATTTCTGTTGCTTGTCACCCAGATGTCTTTTTGTTATAGAAAGCCTATTGAATGGATCTAAGCATTGATATTCTTATACAAATGCAGGTAGACATGTAGTGATCTCTTATTCACCATAAACACGATGTTGAATGACTTTAATTGTACCTACTTGGAAGGCAGAAAGACCACAAGTTTAAGGTATGCCTAGGATGAGTTCATGATAAACCAGGGGAATTTATAGTGTGACCTTTTCCAAAAATAAGAACTTAAAAGATAAAAGAGAGGGTGGGCAGTGGTGGCACACTCCTTAAATCCCAGCACTGGGAGGAAGAGGCAGGTGAATCTCCAGGTTCAAGGCCAGCCTGGTCTATACCACAACTTCCAAGACAACCAGGGCTACAAGGCTACACAAAGAAACCCTGTCTTGAAGAACCAAAACAAACAAACAAACAAGTAAATAAATAAATAAGGTAAAGGAAATGAAGCTATAAAGATAAAGATTGAAGGTATAGTTCAGTGCAGAGCATTTGACTAGCATGCATGAGGCCGTAGGTTCTATCACCAGCACCAAATGTAAGAAAAAAGAAAAAAAGAAATTTAATAGTGTGGTTACTTTCATAGGTTTTCCTACTGTTGTTAGTGGATATACCTCTGAAGTTGAATAGCCTTCCACTATTTTGTAGACGCCTGGATAATTCTAAGCACAGGCCATGTTTATGGGGATAGAGAAAGGATTGTAAGAAAATCATGGGTAGCCCTGTGCCTGACACTATCGAGATTCCGGGAAAAGACATGGTGAGGGTGAGATACTACATTCATGATATAAAAACTCAGGGCCAGCTCTTCCTAAATAAACAGGATGATATAAATATGCATCCCGTCCTAGGTTTATTGAATGTGGCTTTATGGTGATCATGTTCTCTTTCCTCCAGCTATGCAACAGAGACCCTTCCCCATATTCGTCATTTTCCTGTGCAAACATTTCCACTAAACAGGGTTACTATGGTGGACATGCTCACTTCCACGTCCACCCTGCTAAGTCCCATGCCTGGCCCATAGCATGTGTTCATTAAATTGACTAAATATTTTACATAGTCAACAGACATTTCTGCGTGTCCACTGTGAGTCAGAAATCATGTTTCAGCATTTTTTTTTTTTTTTTTGGTTTTTCAAGACAGGGTTTCTCTGTAGCTTTGGAACCTGTCCTGGAACTAGCTCTTATAGACCAGGCTGGGCCTCTGCCTCCCAAGTGCTGGGATTAAAGGCACGTGCGACCACCTCCTGGCTGTTTCAGCATTTTTGCATACTGAAAGAGTTAACATTTCTTCAAATAGCTTACTCCATTGGTACTCTGACATAGTAATCAATTAGTTGTGAATCAGATTGACAGACTTACAGGACATCATCCCATGTAAGGTCTAGTTTTCCAATGTATAAACCCAAGGCTCAGCTGCTTTTCTAAAATCCTCAGGTACTTGGAAAAGCACCACTGAACAGTCTTTTGTATCTTTTCTCTTATTTACTGTTCATTTAGTTGTTTCTTCAAGTCTTCCATCACTTGATTTTTTTAACTCTTACGTGATAAAGATGGCCTGCTCTTTATCATTCATTTAGTTATTTCTTCAAGTCTTCTTTCACTTGATTTAGTTTTTCTTTAACTCTCACCTGATAAAGATGTCCTGTTAATGATGCAATGCAGGGTGTTTGAGAGCAATGACATCTTTCATTGCCCAGCTGCACATGATTCAAAGACCTAAGATGCTGAGCATTCCTGGGCACAGAAGACTGATCTGCGGCAGTGGCTCTGAGTTTGTTGTCTTACGCAAGTGTGGATGAATAACACATATTCTTATAGAAGAATGCAGAGCAGAGACAGGCTGTATTAAAAATTCCTACAGAAAAGTAAACTGAGGAACTGAGCCAGCAAGATGATTCGCAGGTGAAAGCTTTTGCCTCCAAGCCTGATGACTTGATTTTCACCTCCCAGAACCCACGCGGTAGAAAGATAGAGCCAACTCTCACAAGTTGTTCTCTGACTTGCAACACACACACATACAGAGCACACACACACACACACACACACACACAGAGAGAGAGAGAGAGAGAGAGAGAGAGAGAGAGAGAGAGAGCCAAAGTCAAAGGAAATTAATGAAAAAAAAAAAAAAAAACCCCAAACTCTCTTCTCTAAAGCAATGGTAGAAACTGGCAAGGGCTGACATCTTTTCTATGGAGATTAGTGTTGTCTGTGCTGTAGTTGCCCTGAGACAATGGGAGCTCACACTCTCTATACACATCCCCTTGGTTCAAACAGGAAGATGATCATGCTCTGTTCATGTGCTGCTCACCCAGTGAAAGATGGGTTAAAGGCCCCTCTGTGTCCACCTCCATTTTGTTCCTTGTAGACTTGGGCATTCTGCTGACTGCTAGTCACTAAATGATACTGCCACCTCTCACCTTGTATGTGTCTCACTGGGTTTTAGACCATGTTCTCTTTGTTTCCTCATTTACAAGACCAGCTTTTATTTTTACTGTGGCACACAGTTAACTTTGCCACAGCTATCAAGACATAACTGCAGTTATTTTCTTGTCTGTAGAGATCTGGGATGGTCTTCTAGGTGGGACCTTCTTGGTGGCATCCCTTATGTATAGTTAAGTCTGTTGCAATCAAGTTAATTGAAAGTGAGGGTATGCAAAGCGGTGGTGGCACATGCCTTTAATCCCAGCACTCAGGCAGAGAGTGGTGGATCTCTGTGAGTTCGAGGCCAGCCTGGTCTATGGAGTGAGTTACAGGACAACCAAAGCTGCTACACAGAAAAACCGTGTCTTGGAAAGAAGGGGATTGTGGGGAAAATATATGAAAAGACAATAGTGTTCTACATATACATTTCTCTAAGGCTTTTGAAAAGGAGGTGCAGCTAGCCTGTGGTCCATGGCTAAGGACTTTGCCCTTTATCCTATCTATTTAGCTTGGTTATCTTGTGATCATCTGTAGGTCCTCTTACTCATCTTCCTCGGCGCTCCAGGCTCAGCCACTTTAACTCTTATCTTCCTTTTAACTCCAGTGCCTGTTCGTATTGCATCACTGGCGAGTAACTTACAATTTTCTTCACAGGCCCTTTCTCCTTATTACCTGGGGGTAATATCACACCTTCTTCCGTTCCCACAGTGTGAAGGGTTTTTTGCCTTCTACTGAATGAAGGTTTTCTTCATTTGAAAGAGCTAAAACCACTTTCTAAATGTTCCTGGAGGTTTTGAGGGATGGCACACTACTGAGGGTTTCAAACTGCTAACCCGGTTTCACCTGTCCTGAGCTGGATGTGTGCATAGGAGAAGAGACCGGCTGATTAGTTCTGAAAACCCTCAAAATCTATAACAGCAGAGACTGGAAAGAGGAGGATGCTTTCACTGGGCTACCACTGCAGGGAGAGGTGCTGTTTATGACCCAAGGATTCCTCTACTCACGTGTTTGCTGACCATAGGTCCACAGTAGCTGCACAGAGCTGAGTCTTTCCAGGAGATGCTTGACCTCATGGATTCGGTAGTTCAAGGACAAGAGATTATAGTAAGTTCAACATTTAGTCCGTGTGTCTTTCACCTGGAGACACTGATAGCTTCAGTTATTCAGGAAAAACACAGTTACTCACAGAACTGGTCAGGTCCTTTTTCTTGACATGCAGGACTGAATATTTGGACGGAGAAAGACTCTTTGCTGGTTACTGTTTAGTCTTTGGGCATGTTACCATCTCTAGGTCATCGTCTGGCATGTAAGAAAGGAGGAGAGTAACAGGACCTACTCTAAAAGTTAGAGTAGAACATGTGCATACATTGAGAAGAAGAGCATTGGCTACACAGGATATATTCATACGTGGTTATGGAATTGGGTGATTTTGTTTACTTTTTGGGGGTAAATTTCTGAGTGTCAGAATCTAATGTGTTCTCACCTTTTAATACAAGTCTTATTGGCACGATGCTGGCAAAGCAAGTGAACTGATTGTTATGATTCTCTCTACCCTTCTTCCCTCTCTTCCTCTCTTCCTCCCTCCGTCCCCCTCTCTCTTCCCCTCCAAGTGTATAAGTATCATGAAGTCTATGATGTTGTTTACTCACTCTGCCAGTTTCTCTAGTTTCCTCTGGACCACTAAGAAGGGATGTGAGCAGAATGGTAACAAAGACAGGAGTTTATCGCAGAATATAGATGGCAAGGTGGGAGGAGGAAGTGTCCCATTAGCATTCAAGTCACTTAGGAGGTCTTAATATGGTGTGCGAGGCATACCTTCTCTGTTAGCTCAGAGTTTCTCCTGGGTCTCACTGGGGCAGCTGCTAAGTTAGAGTGATCTTTCTACTTTTTGCAAGCCCTGAATTGATTCCTGCAGGAGACATTTTCCTTGGAATATCAACTCTAGTGATTTTCATGTGTAGTTGCATTTTCTACAATTTAACAATGGTAAGAAGCTTGTGAGCTCATCGTAAAAAAGAATGATGGTGCATCAAAAGCAGATGCAGGAATTGAGCTAGCGACTTGGGCTGGAGTGAGCCTGGGATGATGAACTCCACAGGAGCAGGATTGAGCCAGCGACCTGGGATGGAATGTGCCTGGGATAGTGAACTTCTTGGGAGAAGGAGAGGATCCACACCAGGGACATTTGTGGAAACAGGATTGAGCCAGTAACCTAGGCTGGAGAGGGCCTGAAATGGCAAGCTTCTCAGGAGTGGGAGCAGATCCAGACCAAGGATATTTGTGGAGGGAGGACTGAGCCAGTGACCTGGGCCAGAACAGGCCTGAGACAGCGAATTCCATATGAGTGGGAGCATATCCAGACCAGGGACATTTACGGAAACAGGACTGAGCCTGTGACCTAGGCATGAGCAGACTTGAGACAGCAAACTTCACAGGAGCAGGTACAGGAGAGCAACCACTTAGGGAGTGGGCCAGAGCCAGAGACCTCTACAGGTCCAGGCATGAGCCTGGGACCTTTGAGGGAGTAGACTTGAGCCAGGACCCCTGCAGGTCCAGGTGTGATTTTGGGACCTCCAAGGAACTAGACCTGAGCCAGGAACTCTGCGTATCTAATGTGTTTGCAGCAGCATCATTTGTTGATTAACTTCTTTTTTTTTCTTGCTGTGGCTTACATAAAACTCTAGAGGCAACTAGTTCAAGTGTAGGCCCTTGAGCCCAAGAAGACATCAATGGTTGGTCTCTTCAGTGGTGGCAAGAAGAATGGATAATTACAGCTTAATTAACAGTGATTTAACTCAGACAAGAAAAGCTCCATATGTCCACTTTCCTGGGGCCGTGGCTGTCTTGGTGTGTGGTACACACTTAAGGATTAAACTCTCTGGAGAGTGTAGATCCTTGGGTCGAGAGGATTAGAAGAGAGAGAGATGGGGACAGGACAGCCATGGAAGTGGACTGGTTTTCATAGCATGGTCTTTGTGGATACTCTACACTCATTCAGGATTTGATGGGAATTTTTGGAAAGCACTGATGGCGATGTGTGGGACTATGTGAGAAAACAACAGTGATTGTGAGGCTAGGGTGTGTGTAGACAAAGCAGGAGATTCGATGTATAAGTTTGAGAAAGAGGTTAATTGTCAGGGAATGGGAGATTTTAATTTGATCCCGTAGTAAGGAGCTGAGGGTGGCAAAATGTCTGGTCTTCTCAAAGAGGCTAGATAGCTATTATGTAATCACACTTTAAAAGAAGCTGAAAACCCATAGCACTCAGGACGTGAAACCATGCTAGGTGAAGGATGACTGAAATATCGAGAAATATTTACCCACAAGAAGCAAAGCTTCATGTGCCAGGAGTCAATTTTAAATTTTCAAAATCTCTCACTTGGAAGAAAGGAATACATCTATATATTATATACATTTATATATTAAACCCTCAGGTCAACCTAGGACTAAGAGGTAGGAGTTAGGGGCAGCTATTAATTTACTCCACAGAGCAAACAACAGTAACTGAGAAGTTTGAAGATCAGATGAACTGGAATAGGGAGAGTTTAGCACAGGTTAACCAGACAATAGAGAGATCAGCTGTAATTTAGCGAGTTGCTTCATTTTTCTGTTTTACTTTCATAATTATTAAATGTGGAAAAACTGTCAACTGTGAAGTTGCTGGCAAGGGTTGAATTATGTAACTGTTTATTACTTAGATGTTTACATGGTATGGTTGGCGTGTATGTATGTACATGTGCACGTGTATGTGTGCGTGTGCGTGTGTGTGTGTGAGTATGTGTGTATAAGATTTTTTTGTCTGCCCTGACTTGAAGTTCTATGATTCCAAAAGCTTTTTGGGGGAGGGGGAAAGGACACTGAAGGAACTAGTATTGTCATCTATACTCACTATGTCGTCCTCAGTGTTGTGAAAAGGGTCCCACAGCATTCAAAAGTGTTCTAGTTTCCTGCGAAAATGCTTCTGATGTCTTTTTCTCCAATCAAAAAAATTCCATCTCTAGCTGGGCGGTGGTGGTGCACGCCTTTAATCCCAGCACTCGGGAGGCAGAGGCAGGTGGATCTCTGGGAGTTCGAGGCCAGCCTGGTCTACAAGAGCTAGTTCCAGGACAGGAACCAAACGCTACCGAGAAACCCTGTCTCGAAAAAAAAAAAAATCCATCTCTAACAGAGGGAGAGCATTTGACACTTAGCCTAGCAGCGTCACCCACGACAGAAACATGCCCTTCTTTGTTGTGCAGAAAGAAGAATGAGCCTTTTTTTTTTTTAAACAGAGGAGTTGAGAAAAAGACAGAGAAGAATGAGCCATGCAACCCTGTCCCCTGGGTGACAGCACGTTTTGATTGTGTTTACATATCAGCCTGGTGTTTGGGAAGCTTCAAGCCTAATGGGGCACGTTTATCAAATTGCAAACAGCTCCACTTATGCACTGCCTGTGATAAACTACCACCATAGAGTGGAGTGTCTGCCCCTGTAGAAGATGATTATTTCCCGTGATAAAAGCTAACTACCAGATGCCAAAGCAATTCATCAATTCAATGACAAAAGAAGAAGAAAAAAAAAAAGGTTCAAGCAAATCACTTCTTTGGTGTAGCATAAGGCAAACAATGTGTTGATTGACTATCTTGCCTACAAATGCAGCCATGGCAAACCTAAACCAAGGGTGAGGTATTCATGGGGATTTTTTTTTTTTAGTTGAATGTCACTGTTACTGTAAGGCTTTCTTTCTGCTTTCCAATTTGCTCCTGAGTTACTTGTAGGAGTGGAAGTTCAGTGATCGCCTCATCGCTAAGAGAATGGGTTTACTTTGGGGAATTGTGCTTTTCATTTCAAATCTGCCGGCACTGTAGAGTTTCAAAGAAGGACAACTTATATGGGTGGCGGAGGTTGGCTTTATAAAGGAAGAAACCCTATCCCGATGCCAATGCACCTCGGAGCAGACATCTCGAAATCTAAGGGGAATGGGCATTCGAGTTTTGTTTTGTAGCTACAAGCCAACTGGAGCGGAACACTTCTGAGCCTCAAAATAAAAGACTATTTGATCTAATATTTTTTTTTTATTGAGTTCTTTGTGTGTGCCGGGTGCTGTGTCAGGCTCTTAGGATTGTGGTTAGCAGGCTGCATGCTCCCACTGATACTATATCACTAGGAGGGTGGGGGGCAGAAAAGCCAGGAGTTAATCATAAAAGTTTTCTTCAGATATGAGGCCCAGACTTTTATCTTTGGGTGCCATGCGATCAGTTGTTAACCTGATGATGCTGTCCCTATAACCATAACTGGTAAATGATGGTTCTCTCCTCTTTGAGACCATACCCTCTATCCTATAGGATGTTAGGAGTAAAACAACTTCTGGTTCTGACTGATGTCCTTTGGGGGACAAAAAGCCCCCAAAATAAACAAACAAAAACCCCCTTTGTCAGCTCTGTGAACTGGCGAGAGCTTTGGAATGAGTTAGTGTCCTTGTGTAAGGCTCCTCCAGCGAGGGCTTGTTTCCCAAGGCCCGGAGTTAGTCAATTGCTTATAGTTTTGCTTTTCCAGAAAGAACACTTGAGGTGAATTGCCTTCAGTTCGTAACTGTTAAATTTCATAACTGCATACTGTGAATGGCTTGCCCTGAAACTCTCTGATACTGCCGTTTCCTGGATTGTGCCAATTAAGGTGTTTAAGGAAAGCGGTGAAGAGCAGCTGTCCTAAAAATCAATTTCCGATAGACAGAGCTCATTCAGTGCCGCTGATATTGATATATGACTACATTGTTAGAGATTTGGGCATATAAGAGGGAGGAACTTACTGATAAAGAAACAAATAGATCCATGCGACGTAACCCCGGGGATAAATTCTGTTACAGGCATGCTTAGATAATTTCACCATTATGCAAACATTTTAGAATGTATTTCCACAAACCCAAGCAACCGTGGCATCACGAGGTTTTATAGTCTTATAAAATTACCTTAGTGTATCCAATTACCACTGAACAAAATTGCCGTCACTCGTGTCCCTACACAGTTGGCAACTGTAACTTCAAATACAAACAATATGTATAACAAATGAAACTGGGATCTCTAGTACTTTCTCCAAGAAAATATGTCTATAGTTCCAAGCCATTAAATTCTGATAAATATTTGTGCGAGAGCCTGTTGAGAAGGTAAAGGAAAGGAAATGATACGAATTCAATAATCTTTTAATCTCTTTCCCACTATCGTCTTTTGTTCCAGGTACTAATAGTTTATATTTTATCCTTAATGTAGAGGTTCATGAGAACAGCCAACCTATTTTCTTCTAAAATAATTGAGTAAATCTCTATTATGTGGCAGAAAAAAAATCACATTTACAAATATTCCCCAAACTTCTGACATCCTTTGAAGATGTTCACACTACTTAGGAAGCTGTCAGATTTTTTTTTAAAGCTGTGAATTAATTGGGAGAACAGAAATCAAAGAAAGTCTGAAAGAAGCAAAACAAGACAAGAAGATCTTTTTACAGGAAAGGGTAGAGAGCAAACAATAAGAGAGCAACGAACCAGGAAGCGGAGACTTGGGGGAGAAAAACTGAGAGGGTGGAGGAGAACACATAGACAGGGATCCTGAGTGGGAGGAGTGTTGGTTAAGAAGCCCTTTATCCCCAGTTTTCTTTAGTAGGATACAATAGAGACATAAAGTACCTTTTAAATATTGTGGCTTCTGGGCAGGCCCTCCTCCCTCTCCAAGGAAAACTGTGGCCTCCCACTGGCTTTATAAAATCTAACTTTGAGTGAAGCATCTAAACCGTTCAGCCTCTTTCTCTAGGTTTTATTACAGATATTTCTCTAACGTTGGTATGAAGTAACAAGAAATCTAAGCATTTTGAAATCTGGTTTGAGTCTTGATTCCTTGCTTACTGCAGTTTCTGCTGGGGCCAAGTCACACCACCTGGTAGGTTTCACTTGCCTTCTCTGTGCCGTGGGTGGAAAGGGTCTGATACATAAACTCTTATCATCACTGTAATAAAACATCTATCAAAGGTCTAAAAAATTTTGGGCTTTTCCCATCTGAATCCTTTCAGAAAACAGATAACCCTTTCAGAACTGAAAAATCAAAGAAAACACGTACAGCCATTCCTGTTTCATCAGAATAGTCAGCTATTCCAGAATAGCTGTCAGGGGTAGGGAAATACTCCTGGGTATTCAGCATCAATCACGATGCTGTTTGACTGGGAGATGGGGTAGTCTATGCAGAGAGAGTAGAGGAAGGGTGCTGAGAACCCATTAAAGACATGGCCAATCTTTGGCAATAACTGGCCCATTGGGAAATGAATGCGAGACTCCCTTCCTCTCTTTTCCACCCTCCAATTTCCCCGAAGGTTCACTGTTGGTCATACCTAACTGACGCTGTTTGGGGAAAGAGTCTGTTAAAGTTAGAAGGTTGAGACATGGAGCAGACTGGAAAAGGGTCCTGAGTAAATGGAAGCATATCCATAATGCTCGCTTCCTTTTGTGTGTCCTAATAGTGTAGACATGAGGGCGTATTAGGCCTCTTTTCTATTGATTTTATTGAGATATATATTTTTATCTGCTCCTCTCCCTTCTGTTTCCCTCTCCATTTACCCTCTTCCATGGTCCCCATGCTCCCAATTTACTCAGGAGATCTTGTCTTTTTCTACTTCCCATGTAGGTTAGATCCATGTATGTCTTAGGGTCTAAGGGTATGCCTTAGATGCTCTGGGATTGTAAATTGTAGGCTGGTTTTCTTTGCTTTATGTCTGAAAGCCTCTTATGAGTGAGTACATATGATATTTGTCTTTCTGGGTCTGGGTTGCCTCACTCAATATGATGTTTTCTAGATCCATCCATTCTTTGGGCCTCTTTTTATGCAAGCGTTGTGGACTGTGCCGCATCTCAGGCATAGTTCTGGAGTTGCAAGTCAGCACATGTCAGTCTCCATTTAAAGGACTAGCAGGGAGAAGACAACTGGTCTCGCAGCTAACTCTCCACGAGGGCGAGAGATGCAAAGGGCTTGCTATGCTGGTGGGAGATCAACATGAGCTCCTGTCTTAACAGCAGCTTTTCAAGTTTGCATCTTGGCACGAAGCTGACTTTGGCTGACGGCACCACATAAACAGGGCATATGCCCAAGCGTGCAAGCCAGTCATAACTTGTTAGATACATTTTCACTTTCCAGCCCATGACCCACAACAGACAGGGCTGATGCTAGAACATTCTTTCAGACGATTGATTAGATACTTTCAAAATCTGTAGATAAGTAGAAGGTTGATTTAGGGGAAAAATGATACTTTGACATCACATGGGTAAATGGTTGATTCATTGTTTGTGAAATTCCTGATCTCTGAGTCAAGAACGTCATTTGGACCTTCTGTAGGGTCTTAACAGTGTTCCTCCTGAAGGGTATATTCATACACCAAGTCCTGATATTTATGGATGCTATCTAATTAGGTAAAGGATTGTTAGGGAACTAATTAAGCATTCTGAAATAAAGAGAATATCCTGGTTTATCTGGAAGGCTCCTCCCTCTAATGGCAAGCATTTCTGAAAGGGTCACATAGGCTTGGCATGTGAAGAAAAAAGCTACGTGAGGAGGAAGGCAGAAGTTAGTGTAATAGGACCCAAAAGTCAAGGAAGTGGATATCTGCCAAAAATCTGGAAAATACATTGAATGTATTTTTCTCTGGAGCCTTTAAAGGGTGTGTGACCCTGGATATAGACTTCCAGTCTCCAGAGTTGTGTAAAAATAAATTTCCATGATTGCAAACCATAAGGCACAGTAGTTTGTCTCAGCGGCCCTAGAAGCTATCCAAGCTCCCAAGAAACCATCTGTGCTAACACCCTGACTGCTACTCACCTTGAATTTTAGTAACTTGAGAAGTCGTGGAAGTAGAGCCGATGGTGTTTACTTGAGAATATTGTTCTCACAGCCAAGAATTGGTGCGTGCAGGAGGAATGAATCGGCTAATTGTGGATGTTTTTTGTTTCATCATAAACACAAGTTCATCTTCCTTCTTTCTTAAATCTACCTCTTCTTCTGGTGCCACTGCCCTGTGCCGTGTGGGGCTTGTTTGATCTCCTGTCTAGTTCTTGATTCTTCAGATCTTAGTTCATCGGCACCAAAGTAAACCCATCTGATCTTGTCATCTCTCTCCTTTAGATTACTTTGGTAGGACGAAGGAGAAGGTCTGTGCATTTTGTTTAAACATGTTCACAAATTCCTTGAACTCCTTTGAGCAGAGATTCAATGAACAGTATACAGCAGAACAACTGGTGGTTTATGATTTCCAGGAATAGGTCACTAAAAGTTACCTGGGTTTCTTCTTGCTTTCTATCTTGACTCACCTAGTCTAATGGAAGACAGCCCTTATTTCATGAGGATACTCAACTGGTACTATGGGATGGGTAGTTTACTTAGGGAGGAGCTGAGTGAGACCTACAAAAACCAGCTTAGAAGGGATGTTGAATGATGGTATCACAGGGAAGATGTAAATTAATGTAGATTTAGTTGATCTCAGTCGACTTAACGCCGATAACTTTGGCCACTGCTGGGAAATTCATTGTTCATTTCTCTCTAGCTTTGCTGGAGCTAACACACAGCCAGAGGTGCTGTGATAACAACTGCTTGCTGCTTCGAGGACCTGGACGCTGATTTTGCTAGTTCTCCATTGGAGTGAATCTTGTGCTCTGCCCAGCCCCCTAGTTGTAGCGGCTTCATCACTTGCTCTCCTTCAACTTCAACATAATCCTCCTGCTTTTCGGCCACTGAAGTTCTCAGGCAAGATGAGGACCACCTGGTTAATCCAGAAAAGCCCAGCCCTTTGTTTTTTTTAGAGAGCAGTGGGTTCTGTCTATGCGGATTCCCTTCAGCTCATAAGTCAATATTCCCCTGAAGCCTTGCCTATATTTCGGCAGGCCCAGCCTCATGTCTAATCCTTCTATGCCAAAGATCTCTTCATGGGTAATACCTTTCTTGATGCCTTGTGAGAGGTTCTGAACTAGATGTTACTCCTAAGTTCATGGGCTTCAGAACTTAAAGAAGGCTGCTTTATATGCAAAATTCAAGGTGTGATCCATATATATTTATTTTATCTTTATTTAATCTATTCCTGGCTTACTTTTATTTCTTCTTCATCTCTCGATAATCATTGTATTTATATTTTGGAATTACTGGCAAGCTTATAATTTGAAAATTACAGTTATGGCTTCTGTATTTTTCCTCTTTTCTCCTTTTTTTCCTACTTTCCCTTTGTATCTCTCATTCCCTCCACTCTCCCTCCCTTTCTTCCTCCTCCTTCTGGGTAACTTCGTCATATTACTTATGACCAGTATTCTTTATTACATAACATCTTAGTTTTTTATAGCACTCAGCAGCTAAGACTTAAAGCAGTCACATTCACAATCACTCAGTTTCCTCCGAAGTCGATTGTCTGGAGAGAGCTCAGCAGAAACACCTTCACTCTGATCCATGCGGCATCAGCAGGGCACAGTGAGAGGCTGGAAGATCTGTTTCTTCTCACTGATCCTGACCAGTTGAGTTGGGTCGTTAGAACCCAAATAGTGGAAGAAGAAAACTGAGCTTTGCAGCAAGCTGTTTTTTTCTCTGCCACACAGGTGACAGCCATAGTACCACATACGTTCCCCAAACCAATCAATGCAAATTAACAATTTTAACAATTAAGCTTGCCTCTTGAAGAGATGTGAGATTGATTCGCAACATAGCCGGAGCTCTGTGAAGGCAGGTGCTGTACGGCTCCTCAGTACAGGGTTGAGGAATGCACAAAGTCTCCCATCCTAACTTCGCCTTTCTCCCAAGAATAGATTTTTCTCTCTTGAAACCAAATAGAACTTTGTGACTACTTCAAGCCCAAACAGAGTTGAAGGGACATTGCACAAATTCCAATGTCAAGTAGCCAATGCTTCTATATCGCTCTCTTTAATATCTTTGGTTTTTGGATCAGCAGCATTCTGAGATGAGATCGAACCTGTAGAAAGGCCCACACAGAAAGAAAAAAAAACATATATGCTCACACTCCTAGGCACTATCTAACATTAACTTCCCTGTCATGTGTGTGGCCTTTAGAAACAGACCTTTCAGCTCCTACTTGAACCTTCTACACAAATGCCACATGGATCAGTTAAGTCATCTCTGCTGAATTATGCCAATACTATTGACTTTTGAAGAAACTGGGTGATTGTAATTGGTTGAAGGCATAGAATAATCAAGATAATTTTTTTTGATTCAGTCATATAGACAATGTAAAGGTTTAAACTGGAATATGTACCTTAGACATTACGTGGGTACACTCAAATAGCTAATGATCTTGGTTTCCCTTTAGAGCTTCTTCTGGAGTACATCAGTGTTATTTTCTTAAGGTGCATCTTGAATATATACATAGATCTTAAGATAACCCATGTTTCCTGTTCCTGAACTGCTTCTTTTGTCTTGAATTGATTCCCTACATTTGGTGCATGCATGCATGTGCTAAAGTCCTGTCTTTCTGGAAAGAAAAAGAAAAGAGAAACTAACCACAGATGAATCACCTTTCCTACCTCCCCTTCCTGACGCCTTTTACTCCTTTCACCACTCACTTCATTCTTTCCCCGCCTTTAACAAATCAAACACAGGTGTCCAGGCTACACAATACAAACAGTACAGTCAGCAGTGTGAGATTGATGGCTACCTTAATCGCCATCATAGAACCTTCATCCAGTAACTGATGGAAGCAGATCCAGAGATCAACAGTTAAGCACTGAGACAAGTCTTAGAGTTCAGTCGCATAGAAGAAGTCAAGCCCATGATGGGGATACCCACAGAGATCACTGACTTTGGACTGACAGCCAGGGAATCTACATAGGACCAAACTAGGCCCTTTGAATGTGGGTGACAGTTGTGTGGCTTGGGCAGTCTGTGGGCTTTTTTGAGCCCATACCTTACTCAGCCTAAATACAGGGGGAAGGGCCTTGGTCCTGCTTCAAAGTGATGGGAGTTTGTTAACTTCCCATGGGAGGAGGCCTTACCCTCTCTGAGGAGTGGATGCGGCTGGAATGAGGAAATGACAGAGGAAGCAGGAGGAGGGGAGGGAGGGGAATTGGGATTGGTATGTAAAACAAAAAAGAGCTTGTTTTAAATAAAATAAAATCAGCAATATAGAAAGAGTTCCTATTCCACGTGGAACTCTACATCTCAGTTGGGGAATTCCAGACAATAAAGACAGAAATTCCAACCAATAAGTAAATAAGTGCACAGCTGGAAAGATCATCAAGAGCCTTGTCATTTGGACCTGAGGGGAGTTAACTAGTGCATGACCATGCCGAAGAATGGGAGGTGAAAAGATACGAACAAGACTACTTTTTAGATGGAATGTTCTGGAATAGCCTCTCCAAGGAGGTGACATTTGCGTTCTGCACAATAAGAAGGGATATCTCACATTCTAAATGCAATGCATTCTAGGCAAAGAAAGCAGCAGGCACAATGTCATGAGGTGGGAAAAATATATTGTGCTGCAAAATAGTAAGGGAGGGTTTTATGGCTTCAGTGTAATGAGTAAGAAGTTTAATAAGACAAGCTTGAAAGAATAAACCGATACCAGACCATAATAAATATATATGCCATAATAAAAGAAATTCAGATTTAATTCCAAACACAATTGATAATTACTGAATAACTTAGAGGAGTCTCATGAACTGAGTTGCATTTTAACCCCCCCATTCTTCTGCTGTGGTAAGAGTGGACTGGACTGGCAAGACGAGGCCCTCCCTTCAGGAAACAACCAGTCATGAGATTATGAGCCTCAGTTTAGGTGGTAGCAGAAAAAAAATTGAGGTAAAAAAAATATGTTGCTGTAAAACGTGTAGTTACAACGTCTGAAGCTTTGTGGTAACTTGGGCGAGGGTGATGAAGAGAACGGAAAATCTGGTTTAGTAAACTTTCACTCTCTTTGGAAGCCTTTGAGGCCATTGCCATTTGAGCAGGAGGGTGTGTTCACCGTCTGCTGCTTCCTTCATGAATTCTGGAATTCATCTCAGAGCGGAATAGATTTCGTAGGAAGAAAACACAGGGCCCAGATCAATTTAGTCATAGAATATGTTAACTTTCAACCTACTCCTTTGTTATTTTCCATGTCAGTGAAAATCACACACACACACACACACCCACAAACTCTCTCTCAGAAGAAGAAGAAGAAGAAGAAGAAGAAGAAGAAGAAGAAGAAGAAGAAGAAGAAGAAGAAGAAGAAGAAGAAGAAGAGATGAAGAATTGTCCCAAGGGCTTCATAAGAGAGTGAGGACTTAGGACATACTGCAGCATGCCGCTTATACCAACTCCCTTCTCTTGCGTCTGTTTCTCTCAATAGGTCCCACACAGCAGGGAGTCTGTGTCTTGTATCCAGTGCCCTTCTCTGTCTCCAGCACGTTGCAGAAAGTAAATTCAGATATGCTGAGTGAGTCAAGCTTCAGGTTTTTAACTCATTTGTCAAACACTTTATTTTCATAGAACAAATATCAGAATTCCAGTCTCTGCATGATACTAGACCCTCCATGGTCAAGCAAGAATTCCGTTGCCTGGCATACAGTACAATGACCTTGGGGCAAATTTACTTGCTCTGTTTGGTCTGGGAAGCTTGAAGGCTATATAACAAAACGTCTATTAACAAGACCAGTTGGGAATGGGGCGTTCTGACGACTAAGGCAGCAAAAGAAAGGACTTTTGTTCTGCGCCGTTTGGGAAGTCTGTTCTGCCTTGGTAAGGACCGTGCAATGAATATGACTTTTGTCTCAGTCACAACGACAGTACTTCTCCTGCCCTGTGAACGCAGTAATGTCAAGGCTTTATTCCAATGTAATTATTTTGGAGAGGAAGCTTTGGGGGAAGAGATTGAGTTAAAAGTGTTCTGGGACAAGACCAGAGCTTGAGATGCTCCATCTTAAAATAAAAGAACAACAGGAACTTATTTCCCCTCCACAACTGATCTTTTCTCTTAAGAAGACAAATAAAGGAAAAGGGAGAGAGGGAGGGGTAGATACAACCAAATCCATTGTTTCCCTGTATGAAAAATTGAAAGAATAATTAAAAATATTAATTAAAAACAACAATTCACACACGTACGTAAAAGGAATATTAATGAAAGATCCTAATTAAAGTATTAAGGCTTCCTGCAAACCTCAATTTAATTTTTGCTCTAAATAGACTAAGAGATTTGGGCTTAATCAGAACTGCATTTGCTTTATTTAATTAAGAACATGGAGCTTTTCACCGGTCTGCAGAACAAGAAGAAAGAGGTCTGTGGGAAAAGGAGGTAGGAGGAATGGGTTGTTCCCTATCTTTCACAGCAAGGCTTTAGTGAATTTATCACGGTGACAGAACTGGAAGGATACTATGATAGAAGGAGACATCATGTGATTCTAGCAGCAATGAGTTGATCTTTTTTTGCCAAAAATAGACCCACCTGCTTATGGATGTCTGGCATTCCTTTAACTTGGGGCAAAGTCAAAAAGGCCAGCTGTTCTCCCTGACACCCTTCCCACAGGCTGGCTGAGGCTCAGCATTCCAGCCACGAACTTAAGGCTAAATTTTTGTTCACAGTCTACCTTAAAGCACGCCCTTCCCTCTCCACATCTATCTCTCAGATATTTCACTACAGTTGAAATTGCCTAGACACGTTCAATGTCAGAGACGACGTAATAGGAGAATTCAGATGCCCCTATTCCGTTCTCAACTCTATGACTCTGGTCAAGCCCCTAACTGTTACTGCAGTAGCTTCCATCTATGGTTATATTAAAATGTTACTAAGATGTCGATTTAGTAAGACTCTGGCAAATATAAAACAGTGTTTAGCAACCCGAATGTCAATCAAAGTGAGAGTAGTTAAAACACTGTAGCTCTAACACTCATACAGTGTCCTAGAGTATAGCTTTGGAAAGAGAAGACATTTTTTCTGTATGTAGTGACATGGGCATAGCATCCAAGACATGTGGAGCAATAAACACAAGATGCATGTAATGTTTATAGTACTCTAGAGTTTATATTTTAAAAGAAAAACAAATAAGCATATTATTTACTTATAATTTCACTACCACCAACTAACCACTGAGCCATCTCTTCAGATCTTTATCTTATTTATTTAATTTAGAATCATCTAAAATCTCATACAGCTTAAACCTATTTCAAAGAGAAAACAGCATAATAAAATCCATTAATTTCTAAAAACTTACTAATTATGAATTCTGTTGTCTAACAATCACCAGAATTTCTTTGAATACTTTTAAAACACAAATCTCCAAATAGGGCTGTATGTCTCTAGGGAAACAGACTCTACGAATACAAAGAGGTTCAAGGGTTTCTTAGACTGAGTGCTGTTGACTCGTTTCCAGTGGCAACAATTAAATTATTGTTAGGGATAGTTTTTACTTAGATTAAGATAAAATTACTAAGTAATTAAATTAGTATATTCAGAAGATAAAATGCCCAGAACAAGTAGATAAAATTAAAGTAAAAAAAGAAGTGTGTTTAAATTCCAGCAATGTTTATTTCTACTGAAAAGAGGAGGCATGAATTTGTTCATAGCATGTGTTATTCTTTATAAAGCATACACATTTCCTCAGTTTGCCTGTTGAAGGAACCAACAAGTACATGTGTCCTAGGAGACGGAAACTCTGGGTTCTGGGAATGTAGTATCAGTGTTTCTTCTCAATCTGAAAGGCATTAGGCTCCTTGGAGAAACAGAGAGTTCTAGATGTTGGGCAGAAAATATTCGAGATGAAGCTGAGATGTCATGATCGAAAGCAAGACTATATGGGCCAACTTTAAGAAATCCCCATAGGCTAGAGTTGGTGAGAAGACAAGATTAAAATATGTCAGATATGTAAAACCAGAAAGGTCTTTGGAGAGTGTTGGACCTTGGCTTACTCTTCAGAAAATAGGAAAATAATCAGAAAAAAATGAAGTACGTATCCCACCTCTTATTTCTTTTTCTTTTGTTTAAGGAATGACAGAGTTGGAATGCCTCCACTCTGCTAATCCTAATGAATGCTGGATCTAGAAAATGATCATACCTGGCCCCATTAAGTAAAGGGTGACAGGAAGCTTAATAAGGAAGGGCTATCAGACAGACATTACCCAAACCTTCCTGTTCCCCCCTCCTCTAAGACCCCTTCTTCACAGTTCTGATATCAGTGAATAGGGAGAGCTAGGAATCAAGGGAGTCCAGAGATAAAAAGCAGGCGAACTGTCAGTCCTTATGGTGGACACTCCCTTTGTACACAGAGAATAGATTCTGTGCTCTAACCACACATTTGTACTAACTGTAGATGGGAATAAGAAAAACTTAAATGACGGTAGAACATCAGCATAGCCATTATCTGAAGCATTCTATAGTATAAACAATCTGCCTCTTTTTCAGCACACAGAGAGGATCACGTACATGGAAGGAGGAAGAAGGGGGAGATGTTGTGTGCCCCCAAAGACTAAAAAGACCAGCACCAATGAAGCTCATTGGATCCTCATTTGATCAAACCAAAGGGAAAATGCATTTTGCAGACAATTAGGTCAATTTGAATGTTGGCTTTGAAAGGTTTCCATACCCTGATATTAAGTCTCTCTGCCAACACAGTCATCCAAATCAAGCTGAATTAAAATAAAAGACCAAGTTTGTTGGGCAAAACGTTCCATGGCGATTTTTCTCTGAGATGTGACCAGGAGATAAGACCAAAAAAAAAAAAAAAAAAAAAAAAAAAACCATGTGGCCATTCTCCAGAAGGCAGTTCAAATACCTTGAAGGGTGGCCCTGGGAGAGGAGCCACAGCTTGACAGGCTTTCTGAGGGAGGGATCTAGAGAGAGAGGGGTGGTAAAGTGGAGGAGTTACCAGCTAAACAAGCTTATTTATCACATTTTATATTTTGATTATGAATTGTATAGTGCGACGGTGAGCAAACTGTAATGAACTCAGGTGTACTAACAATCTGGCACACTATTGAAAGTAGAGTTGGGCAGTGGGGATAATTTTTAGTGTATAATTTAAAGGTAGGCGGAGCAGCCACCCTCAACACAGACAAAGCTGGTAGGTGCTTCTCTTCTTCATTTTGCACATTTTTAAACCTCAGTTCTGTTTTTCATTTCAAATGAGTCCTGGTGACCGATCTGTAAGAAAGAAAAGCTGAGTTTGGATCCAGCTGGGCAGCCTTGGGAAGGAAAGACAAATGGTGGCTTTAAAAACAAAACAAAAAGACAGAGGAGGGGGAGGTGGAGAGCTAGAATTAAGAGCCTTGGTTCAGCAGGCGTTGCCTGCACGCTGAAATAATCCTTCCAGTCTTTCTAACACACCAGCCCAGACAACTAGATTCTAGAAAAGTGTACCGTGTCTTCTTGTAACTCACAATAGGACTCGTGAGCATGCAGGATAGGGAAGGTCAGCCTGGATGGAGCTGAACATCTCACATGACCTTCCTTTCAAGGGGCATAAGCTAGGTGGATAAAAGCAGACCCTACTTTTATTGCCCACCATGTGACTAAGCAACAGTAGGGCCTGGGAATTTATAGTTCACTCTTTTTAGTGTGTGTTTCACTTTTGTTTTTCAGATTTAAGGATCAAATACAATGCTGTGCTGGGAGAGCACCCTATGTTGTGTCTATTTTATTTGTTACTGACTTCTGTGCAACCCTATTCTGTATTCTATTAATATGCAATGTTTGCATACACTTTTTAATTTTAGGGGGGAGGGGAGGGACTGGTTAAAAGTCACCAGAGTACAAGAAGACGAGCTGCAGCAACCTGCAACCACATGTTTCTCTACTTTGCTGTATCTGCAGTTACCAAGATGGACAGTCTCACCCTGGAGTCTTCTGACTTCAAATATTTGGTAGCTGTGGGGTCTTGGACATGCCATTCAGTCTCTGAGACTTATTTTCCTCTTCTGTATCCACAGGGTGGTCATTCAGTGTTTGGGGGGTACCCGATTCTGACACAATCCTTCAAGCACATAGTGCACCAGCTCCTTGGGGAACTTCCCTCTGCATCAGAAACCATCTTGATTCTCCCTTCATTAGAGGAGAAGTGGGAGGTGGGGCTTGTATCTTTGCTCTGTGGAAGCTTTGTTAGCATAAACTTTTGTGTTCTACTTAGTCAACTGGAGCAGAATGTTGACCAAGAGGATTCTACCCAGTTCAGAGGGAGTAAGCTACAAATTGAGCTGTTTTAGATCAACTCATTTTATTTTTCTTCTAACACTGACTGAATTTCTTCTCCCAGGGAGTCTGGAGTTATTTTATCTAGTTTAAATCTTGTCCCTGGAAATGCCTCTTTCCCCTTTGTGTGCATTACCCTTGAATTTATGTAAAAACAAGCAAGTTTAAGTCCGGTTTAGTAAAGCAGCCTATGCTAAGGTTATAAAAAACACTTTGGGCTAATAAATTGATATGTAAACCATTGCATGAGGCACCTTTCAAATATGCACCCATGGGCACCCAGCTGATTATTTGCTCCAGTAGGTCTTTATATTTCCTGAGTCATTTGGATAGTCAAAAGCTCATGGTCCACGGATGGAAGAAGGGATTTTGTAGGTATTCTGTTCTTCGGGAGATGCCAGAGTTCTCACACTCTGTCTAGGGGGAGTTTTGTGCGCAGAAAGCAGAAGGGGAGGAGAAGCAGTTCTCTGGCAGCAAACAGTGCAGGGGGGGGAACAAGAAATACAACAATCAAGGGGATATACCAGGATGTCTATTTAATCACCACCATACAGACTGTTGTCTTCTTGACAAACCATATAAGAATGTGGAAAGGCCAAAAAAACCAGCAGCCTTGGCTCAACAGTCCCTTGATATTGCTGCCATCTAATGGCATGCAGTGGTAACACAGGACAAAGTAAAGCCACCACCTGCTTGGTGGTTTCTTCCCCCCCCCCCCCCCTAAATACCAACAATCCCACAGTTACAATAGACCTACATTCAGAAGAGGAGGGTCTATAATATGACTTTAGTGGAAAAAATGATATGATATGTATTCTTAGAAGATCTGTCTGGAGTGCCATGTCAATGTGCCCCGAAATGGCTGTCACCAACTGAAGAGGCTCGATAGGGTAGACTAGTACACACTAAATCCCAAGGAACAACATTGACGGTTCCATGTGGTAGCAGAGACTCTGATGGCCCTTTGGGTGCAGGTGGAATTTTTCATCAGGACAGCTGGTCAGCTCTGTCCTGCCAACCAGCTCCCAAATAACCACACAGAGACTTGTTAATACTTAGAAATGTTCAGCTGATAGCTCAGGCTTGTTTCTTAGCTAGCTCTTATGACTTAAAGTAACCCATTTCCATTGATCTATGTGCTGTCCCAGGCGCATTTACCTTTTCTGCATACGTCCCCTCCTGCTCACTCTGTGCTTATTGGTGTCTCCTAGCAACTCCCGTAGCTTCACCCCTCTTCTTACCAGCATCCTCTCAGTTTGGCTTTCCAGCCTAACCTCTTTTGTCCTAGCTGCCTGCCAGTCAGCTCTTTATTAATCCAATCAGAACGTGCCTTGGCAAAGACCACCTTCATGGGGTATACTATTATTGTTCCATTGTATTTGGGACTTTAGCGCATGGTAAAGATTCATTCCATTAAGGTCCAGCTATCAAAACATTGAAGTCCAGCAATCCAAAACCCCCATGTGGCTGCCCTAATTAGCTTGTTAATCACCTCATCCTAACCTGGTGTTTCTCTTTTTACCTTTTACAAACTGCCATTTTCCTATGGGCCATGGCTGTCTCCTGTCTATCGAGAGGAAGTCTTCATCACCCTGGGGCAAATGTTTCTTGTCCCCCCCCCCCTTACTTGTTCCTTTTCCCTTCTTCCTTGTCCTCTGTCCTCTATCTCCAGTCTTTGTCTTTTGTCCCTAAACTTTGTTCCTCTAGGGCAAATAAATCCTCCGGATGAGAACTTGGTCTTGAGTTATCTTGTGTTGATACTGCTTCCTTCAATTAATATGCTCAGTCTAATATAAGCACATTAGAAAAGCTTATAAAACTGAGGTTTCATGAGGCCCAATGACTGATATAAAGCAGATTAAAATCTCTACCCATAGTCTAAAAATTAGAGAAAAAAGTAAAACATAAATAGGTAACTTTCCAGGTCTTATACCTTAGAGTCTAGGTTCTCCTGAGAAGGTCGGGTTTGGGTGGTACCTGAGCCATGTTTACCTGCCCTTGATAACATATCTACTAACGTCACACTAAGATTCTTGGAGCCACTGTGAACACAGCTGTCTCGTGGTGAGAGTAACTCAATTGTTCCTTGTGTCATAGGTGCAGATAGTGGCCAGAGCCTCCTCTCTGGTCTATGAGCCTGGTTGATCGGACTGGAGTTGATACAGAGCTGGTATCTACACCCAGCCAATGGCAAATGATCAGCCCAACAGTACCCTGTTTGGAGAGGAGTAACATTTGTGGATGAGTTTTTGTTAATAGCTCAACTGTAGAAATAGGACTTGCCATTTAAAATGACCTTGGATTTCTTTGACTCATTGGGTAGGGAATCCTATAATCATTTCCATGAAACAATTATCAAAGGAAGAGGAAGTGATTAAGGAATTACCTTAGGATTTCAACAGTCTATGGAGGTTTAGAATTAGCTACTGACTTTAAAGTCTTTGTTGGCAAGCAAACGCAGAAAGACCCAAGAGCAATCATCAATCCAAGGGTCTGAAAGAGCAATATATTTGGTAGTCCTTAATCTCTGATTGAAATACCCAGACCATGTTTAAGGTGGAGCAGCAAGGTTACCAGGCAAAAATGCAGGGCCATGCAAGGGATTCTGTATAAACGAGTCATATGATGTTGAGTTTGTGTGCCTCTGAGTGTAATGAGGCTTGGAAAAACACCTATCGTATATTAGGTATCAATTTTTCAATACTCATCCCTGGAAATTTTGTGCATGGAAGATGCTTTGTGGGAATTTCTAGAAAGTACAGCAGAAGAAAGCTCACCTTCTCCGTCGAACCATTTGCCACACAAAAGTCAATGCATTGGTCATGACCATGTTCCTAAGCTGCCCCTTTCTAAATATCTGTAATGTTCCAGGAACTCTGTGAATATCATCTATAACATTCAAAACAACCTTTATTATATATGAAGATACTACATCTCAAGTAGGTTAAATAGATTAGCTAATGTCACACATCATGTAAGCTGCAGAGATGCTTGTGCAGACCACAATGTGTCTATTTTCCTCATCAACACATCAATTTCCCACATTTAGAGTTATGAATTGGGAAGAAACCCAACTGTTTCTTCATATCATTCCTTACTGGAAAAAGCCCTTACCATTTTGGGGGTGTAGCTCAGTGGTAGAATATTGGCAGAGCCTGTGCAAAACTCTGGGTTATATCTCTAGCCCTGGAAACAAAACAAAGAAACTAACCCTTGTGTTTGTATCTCATCTTCTAAAGGGAACTCAACACTGCTTTTCAGTGGCTGGAGTGGAGCCAATATATATCTTCTTCAGGTGGCAGTTTGTGCTTTTGTGGGGGTTCTTGAGGAAGGCTACAGGGAGCTTCTCCATTAATAATGCAAACTGTTCCCTTCTTGGAAAAAAGTGGTCATAAATTACATTCTTCTGGGTGCACGTGAGAATGGTCATTTCTGGCAGTATAAATTTTGAACATCTCCAAATGAATGCGAAACCACCCACTCTCAGTAATCACGGCAGTGGAAGGGAGTAATGGGGCATTTAATTGAAAATAGCCGACACCATCCTGGTCGCTGATGATTATTTTTGGAATATATTATATAATTTGGACAGGGGAAATATTCCATTTCCCTAATTATTTTCTGAGGCATGTATAAAAATGATTTTGCAGCTTCTTGCTTCATCTAGGGAGGAAAGAAAGGGGGGTACGTGGCACAGACTCTGGGCTTAGAGAAGAGAAAGAGTTAAAATGGTTGTTTAGAAAGAAAAATATAAATAATACCCAAACTGTGATGAATCTTACTGTCACTTTCTGTGACTGTCCCTTGACTACCACACAAACTTCCTTTAAAAAATTATTTACTTATTTATTTTCTGTTAGTGCTGAGTGATGATTGAACCCAGGGCCCTGTACTAGTCTAGGAAATATAATAAAACCAGTATCAATGTAGAGCCTTCCTAATGCTGTGACCCTTTCTTTAATGCCGTTCTTCTTCTTGTGGTGACCCCCAACCATAAAAATATTTTTATTGCCACTTCACAACTGTAATTTTACTACTATTATGAATCATAATATAAATATCTGTGTTTTCCAACGATTTTAGGTAACCCCTGTGAATGAGTCGTTTGACCCCATGGGTTGAAAACCACTGATGCAGAGTGACTTGAATGTTTTGTTCATGAATAATATGTTTGTATTGCAAGTGCTGTATTTTTGAAAGTGTGTTGTTGTATCACACACACACACACACACACACACACACACACACACAAACAT
>NW_026067930.1:17351997-17637672 GCF_014885135.2 Alexandromys fortis | reverse complement strand
TTTTTTTTTTTTTTTTTTTTTTTTTTTTTTTTGGTGCTTACCAGGTCCAGGCATGATTTCTCTTGGTCTGAAGCATAATAACTCAAGTTCAAGTTACACAGCTAACAAGCAGAAGCAGGGATGGTAGTGTAGGTGTTTGACTTATTGTTTAGGATGAGAGAGAGAGAGAGAGAGAGAGAGAGAGAGGAGCCTGTGCATTGATGGGTGTTTATGCCATGCGTGAAGATGCCACCAGAGACCAGAAGATAGTATTGGATCTTCTGCAGTTACAGGTGCTTATGAACTACCAGATTTGAGTGTAGAAAATTTAGTATCCAATACACCATCTGTATGTTAACTCACAAGGTAAAGATTTGACTACTTAACTCTGGTGATAGGCTTTTCTTTTTCATCTTTTAAAACTTTGAGGTGCTCCTCAAAAGTTCAAGAAAAAAGGAGTTTTCCGTGTCTTTGTCTCACCCATTAGTGTTTATTTACTTCAAATCTGAATGGCTTGTGTGCGAAACGCTCCTCATTAGGGAAGCGGGGGTGTTTTCTTCCCAGAATAAACTTGAACCAGGCATGCTATTAACATTACATTCTCTTAAGTCAGGGAGACCAGTTGTCTATTCATCACTCCTCCCCCCCCCCCCCCCCCCCCGCCTTGCCCAGAGACAGTTGAAATTACTCTAGACCGTGACTATAGAATCTGCCCAATAATAAACGCATGCACATTTTCTTGGTATTTTCTGTGGTTTATCAGAGCTAAATTACCATGCCCATGAGCATGGCATGGGTTCAGACGTTTCAGACTAGATTTAGAACCCCACATGGTTTAAGCCTCTTCACAGGAATTCCTTTGTCATGTCCCCAAGGAGTGTGGCTTTCCTTTTATATTAAAAGTCTGTAATTATTGCTAGGAATGGCAATCCCTGTTTGAGCTTTCGAGAATTACTGCGGCTTTCATTTCATGGGAAAGTGTTGGGGGTGGATGAATGGACTCGAGTAGGTCTGCGTTAGTTGGGATTCTTGGCACTGAGGGCGGTTATTGACAAATGAAACCAGAGAAGACAGCAGCCTGTTGAATCAAGGACAGGAAGGTGCAGTAGTTAGAGCTGGGCATGGAACAGTTAATAAATACAATAACAGTATAGGGGGCTTGCTGTAAAAATGGACTCAGCCATGGGTCTTAGTTAGAGCTTCTATTATAAATAAATATATGATATCTATATTGTATCTATTATAGATAAATAGAAGCCTAGTGTCCAGGAGCAAAGTCCTGAAATCTAGGCTTCGGGGTGATGGATGGGTGGGCTACAAAGGGTAATGGGAAGCTAACGTTTAGTAATGCGTCAATGAGCTCATCAATGAAGAGTCTGTTTGTTTGATCGTAAGGGTAAAGAAGCCTTAAATTAATACCTGGCTATTTCTCACGTTGATAACTACTTGACATGTATATATCCTCCTGGTCCTTGCAACAGAGACCAGCACAAGTCGTGGGAGCTGGAGCAGGGTTTCATTGGTTTCCCCTTCCTTCCCAAACTGCCCCTGTAGAACATGAGTCAGGAGTTCTGAACCATACAGCAGGATGAATCTGTCTCCTCCAACTTGGACAATTTAAACAAATGGACTCAGAACAACTGTGTTTGAATTTTAACCGTTCAGGAGGCAGAACTAGAAAAAAGATCTATCCCAACAAGATTGGGTAAATAGCAACTTGCCCAGTTATTTTTTCAATAGATATTTATTGCAAACGACAGCTAATTCTCCACTTTACTGTGCCTAAGATGTGTGGTGGTGAGTAAAATCTGCCATGTCTTCATTCAATGGTTCCATCACCTGCAGGAAAATACGACCAGCTGGGGACCAATGTTTACTCCCTAAGTTTGGGCAGTACCTTGAAGACAAATACTTCTACCATTTCTGATGTACCTGGATGCAACTCTCTGTGGTTCATGTTGTCATGTCCTTACACTGCCCAGAAGAAGATCAGGAGTGCCAGAAATGGGAGTGTCTACCATCCATCAAATCTCTGTGCTCCAAATGGTCTTCTCTTTAGGGGAAGGTACCTGTGCTGCTGTTACTCATTTCTTCCCTCGAATTCCTGACATCAGGACTGTGTTTCCCCATGAGGAACTATCCCTATCTATCAGACAGCTGTGGATCACATAAGCAACAAGGTGTGACCCTATAGCCTGATATAAAACGTAAGGGATAACATGCTGTCCTGCCATTACTCCAAACTTTTTAGAACCCCACATGGTTTAAGCCTCTACCACACACTTGTTTCATTTAAATATCTTTAAAGAAATCTGTTGGATCCTTTATGACTTGTGACTTAAGCTACAAATGTTTCGGAAAGAGAGAGAATACGTTATCATTGTTGTGGTTTCCATTTTGTTTACATCTAAAATTCAGAATCTATTGGCTTGAGAAAAGATGGGTTTGAGTTGCTTAATGTGAGAGGCCACTCCAGACGAATGCGTACTAAACTTTCCAGTGTCTGATCACACAGTCAGGAGCATTTCTTGTTGGGGAAGCTATTGTTGTGCATACGTGACAACTTTAGACTACATATTGTGTGGTGTTGAGATTTTGCTTCTCTTTCAAGTTCTAGGGCTGGTTTGAGAACGGAAACATGACCCTAAGATATTGTAAACATGCCAATGATTACTGAAGGGGAAGAGCCCATTTCATCTCATGCCAACTCTTCGGTTAGTAGTCAAAGTTACGTTTCTCATCACCATGGCAACTGCCACCAGAAGCAGTTTGAAAGAGGATGGGCTTGTTTTAGTTGATAGTTCAGAGGTACAGTCCATTGGGAAGGGGAAGCCATGGCAAGAGGAACTGGCTGAATTGTATCAGCATGTATTTGAGGTGGTTGGCCACATTACTGCAGCTGTGAACCCCAAAACCTGCTACTCGAGGCTCATGTCCACCTGCTAGACTCTATGCCCCAAATATTCCATAACCTCAAAGAAAGTGCCACCAGCTGGGAACCAAGTGTTCAAATATAAACCTGTGGGTCATCTTTCAGATTCAAACAGTAACACCTGGGTTTCAGTGTTAAGGAAGATGCTGACGCTGAATCCAGACCCAAAGAGGAAGGTGGTAAACACTTCTTTTCCGTGGGATGGATAAGTGGCACAATGTTAATTCTTCCCCTGTGGGAAAATATTTTATACGGAATATTCTAAAGCTATCAAAACATGATTTGCTCTCTCCTGCGTCTATAAAATTGTGAGCTAAGATTAAATTTCTGTTGTAAGAGAGGAAGCTATTTTCCTGTTAAGAGGCTTTTCTGAATTATGTAAGTGCAAAAACAGTAATAAAATTTTATTAGTATCGTGTGATGTTTTCACACCCTTAAAATCCAACCACTCAAATAGCTTAAGTGAATTACTTTAGCAAATAACCCAACCATAATGTTCTAATTATTGTTAGTGCTTGACAAAGAAACCCTGCAGACGTGTGGCTGGCGATGGCTGAGCATAGGGACTCTAAACTCACTTGGTGGTTGGATCATATGTTTATGAATAACATTCACTTTATGATGTGTGTGTGTGTGTATACTCCAGATAGATGTGTACTAGACTTTCCAGTTTTTAGCACACACACACATACACACACACATACACACACCTCACAAAAATGAGAGTATGGTGTTATATGAAGGTAGTTGTGTGGGTGTGTGCAAGTTGTGTTGGTGCATATGCATATGTGTGTGCATGAAGGAAGGTCAGAGGTAGATGATTGCCTTACTCAGGCATCCTTCATTTAATTAAAAAATGATATTATAGTTTCCTTCTTTATTAATGCATGCGATTTTACCATTTTTCTTTTTTTTCTTTTTGAGATTAAAGCTTTAGTAGAACATTGCCACTGTCCTTTTCTTCCCTTCCCTCTCACATATACACTTTTCCTCTCTTCCTTTAAATTTGTGATTCCCCCCCCACACTAACTGTGAGTGCATCCACCTTGTTTTTATACCAGGTCTCTCATAGAATCTGGAGTTCATACATATGCCTAGGTTGGCTGGCCAACAAGCGCCAGAGACTCATATTCAGTGCTAGAATTAGAGAGGTGCCACTGTGGCACTGTACATGGGTGCTGGGCAGCTGCAGTTCCTGGTGCTTGGCTGGCACTTTACCAGCTGAGCCCTCTCTCCAGACCTCTCTGCTCTCTCCCTTTTAAATGTATTAATTTGGGGACACACATTTTATAGCGTTTGTGAAATATAACAAAATATAAAAAAATGTTTAGTATTATAATCATCTGTATTCTCAGTGAAAGAATAAAAAAAGCCATCCTTTTATGGAGAGAGGGGAGCAATCATAACGACCAAACAGGTAAGGAATTGGTTTTTGCTCCAGACTTGCTGACAATGAGTAGGTAAAGACTTGGTTTACTCGTGACAGTGAAGAACGAGTAAGGAGTGAAGTCTATATCTGGATGATATTTCTTACCATGTACAATAGACAAGTGATTCCCACAGGACAGACCACAAAGCCAAAGTGTAATTGGACAGCCAGCCAAGTTTTCTGAAGCAGATCAGAGATGATTGCCTTTAAAGTTTTTAGTAGCATCTGATGCTTGCATTGTGACCACACACTGCAAGAAGTGTTTCAGTCACAAGTGTGTTTTATATCCCAACATAAAACAGACAGGGCTACTTCCACACAGAATGGAAGCAAACATTTTTGTAAAGGTTCTCATCCTTCCTTGGCCTGACTAACTTTGACACCTTACTCTGATCTGTCTTTTAAAAATTCTGGTTAGGTGACAGATGGTAACAGATGCAGAGACACACAGTCAAATGTGAGAGAGAGAGAGAGAGAGAGAGAGAGAGAGAGAGAGAGAGAGAGAGAGAGAGAGAGAGAGAGAGAGAAAGAGAGTCTAAATGGTAGGTCTCCATCAAATCCCTTCCTTGACAACTCAGGGAATCCTGTGGAAGAGGAGGCAGTAAGACCATAAAAACCAGAGGAGATGGAGGACACCAGGAGAACAAGACTCTCTGAATCAACTAAACAGGGCACATATGAGCTCACACAGATTAAAGAAGAAAGCAGAGTATACAAATGGTCCTATGCCTATATATTATAGCTATTAGTTCAGCATTTTTACGGGACTCTTGACTGTGGGAAAAAGTGGGCTTCTGACTCTTGTGCCTACTCTTGGACTCTTCCTCCTGTTGGATTGCCATATCCAACTTTGATAGGATAGTTTTTACTTCATCTTATTTTATCTTATTTTTTCCCGTTTGGTTGTTGTCTCTTGGAAGTCTGTTCTTTGCTAATGAGAGACAGAAAGAGAGTGAATCTGGAGGGAAGGAGAAGAGCAAGGAACTGGCAAGAACAAAGAGAGGGAAAGCTATAAGCAGGGTTAAATCAAGTAATTGTGAGTGAGAAGTATAAATTTGGATTTCACCCTTGGCCTATGTCTTTTGTGCATCGCTGAGAGCGAGTTCGATATAGAGATCAAAGAATCGAGAGTCAGCCTGTTTATGCCTGTATCCTCGCTCTGTGTTCGCTGGGTGAATGAACACGAGAAACTTAGTCAATGTCTTTGCCTTTCAATATTCTCATTTACAAAATGAAAGCATGGCCGCCGTTTTGACGTAATATAAGCATTTATATAAGACTCACAGAAAAATCTTTTCATAAATACGACTATTGAAAAAAATCCCATAAAACTGTTGAAGTCAGTAAAATTTTTGCAAATACAGACCACAGGTTCATGCGGTCCGGCTGCTGTGAATTTGAGCAAACGCGTATCGTATGCTGCTTAGCCTGCGTCTGACCCTGGGTCCCGTCACTACACAAATCATTCATTACCTTTCCCGCTTTGTGGTTGAAGCAACTGAAGCTTAGAAAGTTCAAGTAGAAGAGCCAGGAAAGTGTGGAACTGGGGTTCTAGCTCAGCGTGCCTGCCTTAGACCTCAGCACCTACTCTTGATTATAGGCACCTGACTTCCTCCTTCCCCAACTCCACATCAGTGCTGCTTTCCCATGATCCACCTGCGTGATACAAAAGCGCCTGCCCTCACTTCTTGCTTTCTGCTCCCCGTGATTCTTTCATTAGATCAACATGTAATGTTGTTTGTAACTTTACATTTATTTATTATTGCTACTCTTTCTCCGATGGCACAAAAGCCCCAGAAGGGCAAGGCCTTTGCATTGCTCACCACTGTGTCTTCACCACACGGGCTGGTACCTTCAGTATATAAAATATGCCCCTTGAATACAGCTGGATGAATAAATAAATTAATTGAGGTAGATGAAGCGGAAATAAACCACTGGAGACCATATCATTGTCTTTTGAGTTTCTTTGAGGCGTCGTGTCTCCTGAGAACT
Organism: Alexandromys fortis; assembly: GCF_014885135.2. Taxonomy (NCBI): domain Eukaryota; kingdom Metazoa; phylum Chordata; class Mammalia; order Rodentia; family Cricetidae; genus Alexandromys; species Alexandromys fortis. Next base: position 17,631,340 of record NW_026067930.1, on the reverse strand, counting down.
GAGGAACTGAAGTTCCTCACACTCTGGACTAGGTTTTCTACTTAATTTCACTTGGGTCATTGGAAAAGAACCTGAAAGGCATGCTACTGTTTCCCTTTATTGATTAAACAAGGGAGTCCAGGCATCAGAAGTCTTGAGTTGCAGTATCTGTATTGTCCACTAGATGGCACTCCTAGTCTACAGAAGTCAATCATCCACACTGGTTCTAGCCATGCCATTGTACTTTTCTGTTGTTTGTTTTGTCTTTAATTTTGGAAGATTGCCTCTACCTTTGTCGTTTTTTGGGAGTTCTATTTTTGTATATATTGCCCCTTTTAATTTTTTGCTTAATCTGGGGTATGTATGATATAATACCATTTATTTTTTGTTTTGCGAAGAAATTTTGAGTATCTTCAAAATCCAGTGAAAGCACGATAATATTTATTATATACATTTCCTCTAAGTAAATACAAATAACAAATGGCAGAAACTCAGTTGTTGAGCTCACCCATGTTCCTAGGTTAGGGTGGAGTGTTTGTCTAGTGGGTACAAGGCTCTGAGGATAGGCGAAATAAAGATTTTTAGGAGTTGTGAGATTTGGAAGTGTTAGGTTGTTTGGAGATTGTTTAAGGGGCTGTGTTTCACTAGTTTTACACGGCAATAACTTAAGTTTTGTAAGATTTTTAAAGACTGGAGTTGCGGATTTGCCCGAAGTAAGACAGGCGTTGGTAGAACAGAAGTAAAGAGGGGTCAGCTGATTTGACATCCACCCTCTTCCACTTTGCCTCATTGGTGTCTCCTGCCTGATGCCCTAAATTGAAACTGCACTGGAAGAAAAGTGTTAATTAGGGTGTCAATTGGAAAGGTGGAGGAGACGATTACCGACCACAGAGCAAAACCCAGAATACAAGGGCTTGATGGTGTGTAATATTTCCCACTGGTCCTGCCGTGTGCAGCCTTTCCCTTGTTCTCTTCAGCACACCCTCAGCTGGGGGAGGTCTGCCCCCTCTGTTGCATAGTCCTGGATCAGCAGTAGCATCATCCAGCTGGTGGCTTGGGCTTTCATTTGTGAAGGGGGGGGGGGAAACCTCAGACTGATCGCATTAGCCGTGTCTCCATCCCTGTGTCCCGACAGGAGGGAGGCAACTTAGAGGAAAGGGGGGTCCATTTTGGGTCACAGTTGATGGGCACAGTACATTGTGCTGGAGAAGACGTCTGGAGACCTCGGTTAGTGGAGTCTGGGCGGCTCGTTGACATTCCCTACCAGGAAGCAGAAGGCAGTTAAGCTAGAAATTCCACCCATGGTCCTATGTCACCTTGACTCCCCCAATCCAAGGGTTTAACAACCTCCCAAGACAGTGCCACCAAATGAGGGTCAAATGTTGAGATTATGGAGACATCTCATAGTCAAACACAGACCAACAGGAGATATCCTCCCTGTTGGACAGATTGGCCCCGAGGCCGTGCACCCTTGCGTAGCTCTACAGATGAAATGGCTGCTGGCTGCTGGTGTTGTAAACCCAGTGCTACGCACAGTAATTCTCTTTATTATAGTAACTGGCCACAAAGGGCTTATGATGACCTTATTTTTGTGATTTGCTTCCCATGACTTCCAAGTCATTTTCAAGAGGACAATGTCATGGCTCTTGAATCTCCTAGAAAATGGAAAAACGTGTCCTTTCATTTTCAAAGTACCTAATCTGAGTCTAAGTTCAGTCTCGTATCCCAATCAGGGCTGATCTCCCTCCTCACACTTGGAACCATGGTAGATGCCATGGCCATGTTGCTGTGGCCTTCTCACTGCCCTTCTTGTCTTTCTTCTCCAGAATGTCACATCAGTAAGGGGAGTGTGGCGGAGAGAGTGAGGGAGGGTCTCACATAGCCAATGAGGTTTTACTTTTTTTTTTTTTTAAGTTGTTTTCTGTTGTGTCGGGTGGTCAAATGCTGTAAGAAGAGTAAAGGCCCACAGGGTGCCTCTGTTTACGAGGATCTTTCCATGAGTCTTCACACCAAGAATGCCTTCTGTGACTGTCCTTAAAGTTGCTTGTCACATTTTGTCTTTGTTCCAATACCTGCCTAGGGGCTTTTTAGGAAGCGAATAATTTTAGAATAGTTTTAGCTAATAGGAAATCTCCTCTCCTGGCTCCGGGAGTCTCCCGGCTGCTTATACTTTGTACTGTTTGGATAGACCTCAAACCTCTTCACTGAGGTTCTAGAATAGCAAATGGTGGAAGATACTTGTTTCCATAGTTGGCTCAGCTGATTAGAGCCGCACATTTTATAAAGGACTGTGCCAAACATTGATCTGTGTAGATTTCTGTCTTGTTTGTCATCCTGGAAACAGAACATTGACATCAAGATATGCTATTTTTTCTTTTTTTTTTTAATGGTTTTCGAGACAGGGTTTCTCTTTAGCTTTGGAGTCTGTCCTGGTCTTGTAGATGACCTCGAACTCACCAAGATCTGCCTGCCTCTGCCTCCCGAGTACTGGGATTAAAGGCGTGCACCACCACTGCCCGGCAAGATATGCTATTTTTTTTAAAAAGGTATTGCATTTATTTATTATGAGTGCATGTCATGGTTGTGCATGCATGTGTGTGTGTGTGTGTGTGCATATGTAGAGGTTGGGAGATAACTTTTAGGAGTCGGTTCCTTCTCTTCTATCATGTGGGTCGTGGCGATCAAGCCCAGATGGTCAACTTTGGCAGCAAGTGCACTGTTCAGGCATTTCGCTAACCCCAAGCTATGTTGTCTTTTCAGCTCATGCAGAACCACCATCATCTTATTCACTGGTTTGCTTCTCTGTTGCTGGGACAAAGCACTGGTAAAAAACCAACTTGGGGAGAGCAGGAGTTTATTAGGCTTATTTGTTACAGTCCGTCATTGAGGGAGGCCAAGGTGGGACACACATGGTACTGAAGAGGGACCACAGAGGATCACTGTCTACCGGTTTGCTCCTCATGGCTTGCTTAGCCTGCTGCCTTATACAGCCCAGGGGCAGCACCACCCACAGTGATCTGAGCCCTCCTTCATCAATCAACATTCAAGGAAAGTCCCACAGATGAGCCCGCAGGCCAATCGGATGGAGACAATTCCTCAGTTGAGCTTTCCCATTTCCAGGTATGTCTAGACTTGAGTAAAGCTGACAAAAGCTAGCCAGCACCCTTATTATAACAAAATTTATTTATTTATTAAGGGTATTTTTAACTCTGGCTGAAAGAGTTATTATGATCTTAAATATTATGCCAAAATCCTGACAAGGGGAAGGTCTCCTATTACAGACAATGCAAGCTCTATCTCCAATGCTGAGCTCATAATGAGGCCTCTATTCCACCGCTTACATGATGCGCAAGTCTAATTTCCTGGCTCAAGAGGTCTTTAAGATTGGGCTGAGGCATAATAGATAAATAAATAATGAAGCTGGTTGAGCAAAGAAGAATCCAATCATCAGGTTGTATCTTAAAATCCAGCTTTTCTTTTCTTTTCTTTTCTTTTCTTTTCTTTTCTTTTTTTTTGAGATGCCTGGCTCTCCACGAGTGAGTCTTTTCCAGCCAGGCCTCTGTTAAGCGCCCTGCTAATGGGTTCTAGTGCCTCACTTTTGGGAACCCTCCTTCAGGAGTGTTAGCTTCTGTCCCAGTGCAAGCGGCGAGCCACCAGTACAGACCACTGTCAGTATTTGGAGGCCCTCACGGTTTCTGCTGCTAAATTTGCGGTGTTATCCCTAGTCAATTCACACCTTTTGTTTCTTTTCATGTGTGCGTATCAAGTGGCCTCATTAATTCAACCTTTGAGTTATAGACACAGTCTTTCTTTGGTTGAATTGTATCCTGCAAATTTAGGGAAGGGGGATACTGCAATTAAAGATAAAACACAGGGGAGTAAAAAAAAGTCCCATCACAGCAAACCAAAGATATCCCTGGAATTGCTTAGAACACAGGGAGTTGGGTTTTTCCAAGTTCTCTAAACCTAGGAGACACAGAGCGAGTGTGTCAGAAACTCTGGTGTAGCATCCATGTCTGTAACTCAAAGATAAGATATCCCCTGGCAGGGAAACGACTCCACCGTCTGTTTGACTTCCTCTAGTTCTGTTTAATTATCCATCTTCACGACTGTTTATTGAAACCCAGTGTGCTGGGCACGGCCGTGGTGTTTCTTCTCAGCTCCACCCTGCCCTGAGCGCTACATGTCTTGTCTGTGTAAACTACATGACCCTGTGCCCTTGCTGACTGACTTGGGATCGGCTCAACCCTTGGAAAAAGAAGCACGACTCCCACCAGACTTGCTCGTCCACCAATCCATGTCCACACATCTGGACTGTCATTAAATCCATCTTGATTGATGGCTACTCCCTGTTCTATGCCTTGTGACTTGGTAAATGTTCCCAGGTGTTCCCTGCTTCGGGAGGCTGCCTCGTCCTGTGATTTCCCTTCATCTGGGTTCCTTCTTGAGACGGCTCCTCTTCTGAAACCCTGTGATGGCTCAGCTCCTGAACTGACTGATACTCTAGGACCCCAGCACATGCTCTTAGGGCATCATTATCATTTTGATTGTATTAATGGTAGTTCAGTGCTTTTCATGGGTCAAGTCTCATGAATGACGGTAATATCAGAGATGTAATTTAGTTCTCAGTGACAGCATCACTGTCAGAGCACAGGCTGACCAGATTAGCATTCAAAACAGTGTTGTGCAGACATGAGGGGTGCTGTTATGTTACATGGAACTTGTATCAGGATTGGAGGTTTTAGGGAGAGGCTCTGGATTTGGGGAGAGGGTCTAGATCAGGAGAGTGATTGGTGTCTTAATAAGGTAGAGATGTAATCGTACTCTGGGGGTATTCTGGGAAGAAGGATGTGGAGACCTGTGGTTAGGGAAGACTTAGGAAGTGTTTGGCACGTGATTCAGTGGTAACCTCTTTGTCTAGCCATAGCAGCAGGCTTGGATTAATCTTCAGCAACCCTCACCCCTCCACCCACACAAATACACAGTTAAAGGAAAAGTGAACGAGCATTTCACAGCACTAAGACGGGAGAGACAGAGAGCAAGGTGGACAATGGTGTGAATAGGCCAGAGGCCGACTTTATATCCCTTGGTAATCAGGTTCGAATACAACCCAGGACTGGAAGGAAAGGACTGAGGAGTCTTCACAGTGTGGTGGGCGAGTTTCAGAATGGACAATGTCACCTCAGCATGGAGAGTGGATCTGGGGAAAGCAAAAGGCAGCTCTTCCAGGGGCTCAGGGGAAAGATACAGATACAAGCGGTGACAGAAGCTGAGTATTGAGAGAAGCAGATGAACCACGAGCTCCCTCATCTATTTCCCCTCTAACTTCCTCAGCGGCTCTGTTGGACCAGCTCCCCAGCTCTCTCTTCAGAGGCCCAAAGAAATCCTTGGGCTGGTGAGACAGGGATTCGGAGTGTGGGAGGCTCTGCACACAGGCCACCATTGTCCTCTGGGGTCCATGTTTTTAGACTAAGGGGTTATGTAACTGGTGTTGCATAAACATTGGCAACAACAAAAGATTTCTTAATGTGCAATAACCAAAAATTAATTTAGATTGAAATGTGGAAAGAGCCTTCACGCCCATGCTGAAACCCATAACTTCACAACAGGCTGGGCTCGAACACACGGCAGGCACACTTTGCACTGTGCCTGCCATCGGGCCACAGGATACCGACGAAGGCTGTCTAAAACACGCCAGCTTAGAGTTGCTACTGTATGCCATAAATTGCGGTTGTTTTGTGGTGCATGCAACATTTGCTGCTTCTATAGTACTGTGACGATTTAATTACACAAAACAAAGGCTTTTCATATTTTCTTCCTGTCCTTAGCCACCGTGTACCAAATCAGTGTATCTCAGTTTGGATAGCGTTACAATGTTTGAGTCACTAATTTGAGTTTTACAAAATCATTAAATAGCTTTTGGCTTGGGAGTAAGAAGGATTTCCAACCTTTCCTGAATTGGCCCTGCACAGACTTTTGCCAGTTTATACCACATTTTTAGGCAAAGTGGCATTTTCAGAATTAATGATAAGTTATTGATCAACTATGAAAAACCTTGAAAATGCTCTGCAACGTCAAATATGCAGCAAAATAGAATTCTTGGTGCAAAGCATCTATCTCATTAGTATGCAACTTCAATTTCGTTCTCCAGAAACCATAAAATTACACTTCCACAGAACGTTTTGAAATCAATTTGCTTACAATTTATTATAATTAAGATGTGTGCACCTATTTTCTACATCCAGACACCATTTTTTCCTAAATATCTCTCAGTGCCGAAGGGGATAAGAAGCCCTGCCCTCATCTGTGGCCTGGTGCTCCTTTTCTTGCCCACTTGTTGGTACTCAAGGAAAAGCAGATGGCTCTGCGGCAGGGGCAGCACAGAGCACAACCCTTCAGGGGACAGGAAATCTGAGCCCAAGAGGAGAAATCATGATTTGAAAGGAAATGACAGGGGTATCAAATAACTCAAACTCTCCAGAAAGTGTGAAATATGCCCAGGGCAGTAATCTGGGAGGGGAAGCAAGATTTGCCAGTGGGAGGAAAAAAGAAAACTGTCTTGTTTGTCACACATTGACTTCAAACTTCTCAGTAAATACCCACTCACACAAACACATGAATGCATTCAAACATACGTGTGAGTGAATTAAAATATTATGTATATGTACACAAGCGTGGTAAACACACGTACATCATTCTTTGGTGTATATCTTTTTTTTTTTTACACCCTATATGAGCGGTGTTCAAGGACAGACAGATACACTCTCCTGTACGCATTCCTCATAAAATTTGGGAGACTATAGATAGGTATGATACAGATAGACATGACCCTGCTGAACCAGGAAGTTCTTAGCACACCACTGCGGAATGCAATGGCTTTTAAAAATATTTTCTCTGAGCTGTTGTGAGAATGATTCTGGAATTCAGTAAATGTCGTTCTATGGTAGGTTTTCTTTTTTTTCTTCCTTCCTCCCTCCCCCCTCCTTCTCTCTCTCTCTCTCTCTCTCTCTCTCTCTCTCTCTCTCTCTCTCTCTCTCCCTTCTCTTCCTTTTTTGAAGAACTGCACTGTCCCTTACTGTCAGCATGTTGTGACATGATACTATTATATTACTGATAAAAGCAGTGTCCAAGCAGAGAGTAAGAATACGAGCTATACTTTCTTTGCTACACTTTCTTTTGCTGTCAGTGAATCTTCTGTTTATTAGATACCGTCTGCCCATACACACGCATATATATGAGTTGGATGATCATGAAAGTTGCCTTTTTAAAAAATATTTACTTTTTTTGTTTTAGAAAACATAGTTATAGCTTAAGATAATTCATCTTATATACTGTGGTTTGACTTGGAATTCAAATTGTTAATGTGTATTTACTTTTTAATGTAGTTATATATGCTGATAATTTCCTTAAGATTCTTGCTTTGTGTTTCTATCTTAGAAAGGCTTTCCTAATTCTGAGAGCAGAGCAATTTTACCTGTAATTTGTTCTGTTTGGTTTATAGCTTTGTTTTTTTAAAAGATTGAACTTAATCTATACTGAGTTAATTTTGATGATCAGTAACATTTGATAGGGAAATCTTTGTGGTTTCAATCCATTAAAGGTTTGTTTTTCTCTGTGACAGGCAGTCAAAATGATGTGGCGTGAGTGTCCCAGACTCTGCCTTCAGAACTACCTGGGCTGTGTTAATCTACTTTTATGATTACTTGGTGGGGACCAGGATGGCATATCTGAGATTCTCATTATATTTAAGGATTAACCAATAAGTGTTAAATGTTTAGTTTTATTCTTGTGTTGTCTTAACTTGAGAACATTTCGGAGTGGAAGCCAGAAAACCTAGGTCATTTTTATATTTGTCTTTTTGTTAAACGTGCCATACCACCTCTTCCCTGTATTTCCGTTATGAGCAAGAATTGCTGATATCATAGAGTTGGGTGTTTGTTTTGTGTGATATGATAACATGTTTCTGTCTCTGCATATATGTATATATATATGGATGTGAGGCAGGCAGGATGGAGGAAGAAAGACAAGGAGGTAAGCGAAAGGGAGCTAAAAATCTTTGCAAAGTAGTTGAAGGCACATGGACGCATTTATTAAAGCGCTCTTGATGGACTGGGAACATAGCCCATCTTCAGGGACCGGATTGTTAGTACATCCTCAAGTTAGCATTATTAAACTGAGAAAGAATTGCCCTTATTATGCAGCTGCTCGGTTTCATATAACAGAAACTGACTCTGCTTAACTTATGCAAAGAGGTAATTTATTGGAAGGAATGGAGTTGTTTGTGGGCTATAAAGGGGGAGGGGTAAGAACATGGGCTGCACAGATGTGTGTGTTGGGGGTTGTGAAAGGAGAGTGTGATTTCCTTATATTAGTAACTGATAAAATACTCAATACTAATTACTCACCTACACCAAAGAATGACATCTAACGGTGCCTAGTAGTTTTCATCATTTTGTTGCAGATCAAAATTTTGGAGAGAATATTTGTGGTCCCCTGGTATGTCATGTGCTGGCCCTTTGGCTATAGGTATGCAGAATGACTCAAAGCTGTAAGACCATGTCTAGACAGGGAAGAGAGAATTCTCCACAAGGAAACTGGGATGACATTTAGCTAAGAAGGACATGATATTGGGCGACTAGGACAAGACACAGTGCAGGGTCAGATCTGTTTTGCATTATGGGAGCCATGGCGGGGGACGGATAGTCATCAAGATGGAAGTCCTAAAATAAAAGCCAAACAGCTGCTAGCATTTCTTCCTTAACAAATCTCAGGTCGTAGAAGTCTAGCCCAGAACACAACTGGAAGTCTAGCCCCCAGAATGCAACAGTGAGCATCTTTTTTTGAGATGGATGAAATGGGTAGGGTGATCAACAGTTCTCTTCTACAGGGCCTACTGAGGTTCAGACTCGGGGAAGAGCTGGTGTCAGAACCACTGTATCAAAGACCATGGCAAAAGCAGTTTGCCATGAAACTGAAATTCTCCAGAGACAAGAGAGGAGGACAAATAACCAACTGCTGTCTTGCTGTTAACACCCACTCTTTTAGGTTTGAGAAAAATAAAGTCCCTTGATGTCTGTTACTAAAATGAAGGAAACATGAATTCATAAGGCTTACCTTTGTGTGTGTTTGTGTGCGTGTGTGTGTGTGTGTGCGCGTGCGTGTGTATTCTCAAGGGGAGCTGATCCATTAGTAACAGGCAGACATGCCAAAAGCAATAAAGGGGCAGGCTCCCTGGGCTAAGCAGGCAGTAGTTACAGGCTTTCCAGGAGAATCTTGCTCATTCATTAATTCTAGCCTTGGAGAGAGGCCAAGCTGTGTGGTTTCTCCACAGCAAGGGGCGAGATCCCAATGATTAAATGTTCTTTGTTGCCTTGCGTTTCACTTTTTCTAGTAACTCACTTTGAAGAATGGAAAACCGAGTTTTCAGGGCTTTGTTGTTTGCTGAGGCTAAGGCTAGCAGTAATTGAAGCCAGTTGAACAAGGAAGGAAATGGGCAAGGTAAACCTGGGAGCACAGAGGAGGCCCAGGGACTGAGTGGTGGCTCAGTATGTTGTCCATCCTGCTCTTTATGATGCATAAGATTTAAGCTGCATCCATGTTCTTGGAAATTCATATAATATTTGAAAAATATGTTCCTTTCTCCAGTTCGTCTGGATAGTTTATGCTTTGTTTTGCAGACAAGACATGGGACCTGAATGATAAGAAGTGAGTTTGCAGTCAGATATTGTCAATATATCGTTGACAGTCTCACCCTGTGTTCACTCACTCTAGAATACATTGTTTTGTTTGGATGGTTGGGCATTTAAATTATTTAACTAAGTGAATATCCCTATTTTAACTGCATGGACACATGTGAGTTGTCTTGAGCAAAAAAAAAAAAAAGTTTCCATTAAGTGATGTCCAAAACTTAACAATGAACTAACTAGATTCAATACCTGGAGTAGTAATTGCTACAGAGTAGCTGATTGATGAAATTAAAATGCATAGAAAAATCAGGTCAAATTTTTCTATACATTTTAGTTGACATAAACAATAATGAAAGAGAATACATGCTTAAAAGAGTCGTGGCTCAAGACCCTATGTGAGAAAAGTTCCATTCCTTAAACAGTTCTTATCCAAAAGACCACGCACTTGTGGGTGGAGAACAACTGATCTTTTAGGTTGAATCGAATCTAGTTCCTATACTAATACCTAGTTACAGCCTCAGCTTCTTTAAGCTTTTTTTTTTTTTTTTTTTTTTTAATGCTTGCTTTAACTTGACTCCTGGGTAGAAGAGTAAGACTGAGGAGGTGGTTAGAAATTTCAGAAGTAGATTCAGATTCTGGATTCTGCTCTTCTTGAATGTGTATAATATGCAAACCAATAGGGTAGCCCTGGGACATCATGGCTGATACCTTCTAGCAGAAAATTGCACACGCACATACACATATACATGTATGTATATGTATCTCTCCTCTTTTTAGCTGATTAAATTTTAACTGTATCATTGTCTTCCTTTCCCCCTCCAGACCTCTCATATGTCCTTCCCCCTCTTGTTCCACCTCAAATTCATGGCCTCTTTTTCTTCATTATTATTACACATAGATGCAAATGGATAATACAAATAAAAAATGAAACCTGTTGAGTCCATTTAGTGTTGCTAAACATGTAAGTTTTCAGTGATGACCCTTTTGTATTGGATAAAAATTTGGGAAGGTCTTTTAAAGAGTTTTGTCAAGATGCAACTTATATACCATAATTTTACTATTTTAAGTGCATAGTTTAATGTTTCTAGTTTATTTAAAACATTATGTAGCCATCACCACGAATGCAAGTTTTAAATATTTTCATTATGTCTCAAATAAGTTTCTCATATCTTCTTCCCTGCCATTCATTGCCAATCACTAATCTGTTTGGTTCCTATGTATCTGGGTATTTCATAGAGATGGCATTGTATAGCATATCATCATTTCTGCCTGAAGTCTTTCACTAGTATAAAGTTTTCGAGGTTCATCTGTGTCATAAAACTGTATGGGTATCATTTCTTTGTGTTGCTAAATAGTGAGTGTTAATGTTTATGTATTCATCAGTAGTTGGCCACTTGGGTGGTTTTTACATTTTGGATTTTATGAATATAACTGCCTAAAGCATTTATTTACAAATTCTTTGGGGGAACATATGTTTTCAGTTTTTGAGTATATATGTAGAAGATTCCTAGATCCTATAATAATTTCACATTCAACTTTTTGAGGAACTGCCAAGTGCTCTCCATATTGACTGTATCATTTTAGACTTCGATTTACCATGAATTTGTTTTTAAAAAGGGAAATGAAAATCCACTGCAAGCTATAAAGGAGTCTATGTTCATCCAAAACAGCATGTTTAATAAGATGCTTAGCACAGTGTGAGCCTTGGGCCTCAACTATTCCTTAAAGTTAGGGCTGTATGTGTGACCCATCCAGAGAAAAGCAAGCCAAGAGGAAGAGAAGCTCAAGGTTTTGCCCAAGTATATACTAAAAGATTTAGGGAGATTTGAGACGCTTAGTTTGTGTTTATCTGACTTCAAAGATTAGCTTAGAACATCTACACAGTAATGTCTTATTTTCCCTCTTAGTTTGGGAGATGAAGATGAACCCATCTAGTATCTGTATACTAAGAAAACTGCATAAATCAAACTGGGGTGCTTTGAGATACCTGCTGAGACAGGATGAGATAGTGGATTACACAAGAAGTTGATCCTTAGTTCTGTACTGACTTGAATGTTCAAGATGTGAAGCATAAGAATAAGTATGAGAAGAAACTTGTGTTTTAACTCTAGAAAAGGGTCCCAAGTCTCAGAAATATATAGTGAAATAGAATATCTATTAGCATGCAAAATTTGGTGTTATCATCAAACAATGATTAAGTTGAGTGACGGCGTCTGGTGCGTTATACTCAGTTATCACAGTGGCTTCTCTGAGAGGGGCTATGACTGTGCCCATTTTACAAACCAGGGAGTCTGCCCTTCAGAAATAGGAGGGGTTACCTCTGGCCACACAGTTATGGAAAGTGACATAGCTGGGAGGGAAATATCACTCTGGACAGGGCTCATCTGCACAATGCGACAGAATTCTTCAAAAGGCATGAACCGCTAGGACATGCTGCAAAAACATGGTTTGTGGTTACTTTGGAAAACAGAGGTTTTTGAATCTATGTCCAGTAAACACAATTTTAGTCTTCAACTTCAAAGTAATACATGCATAGAATTACTACTTAGTATCGACAAAGGCTCCACACTTTGGTCAACGTTTTGGGAGTAAAGTATATTCCAAACACTGCAGAATCATGCAATATTTGAACAAAGGGTCAAAGCCTTTGGTCTCAGTAGGGTCTTTCATTGCTGGGTTCCTGAATGAGACACAGGAAGGGCTGTCTGAGAAGTGATACGACCCAGTGCTGTATCACACAGACTAAAATAAGTCTATGGGGGTATCTTGGGTCCTTTGATTACATTCTGGAGAGATAGCTAAAATCTTTTAAAGATTTTCTTTAAGGTTTTGATGGATGACCTTGTCAACTTGATGGGATTCAAGTCATCTTGTAGACAATCCTGTGAGTGTTTCTGTGAGGGCCTTTCCAAAGATGTTTAATTGATACTTACCCTAAAGATGGAAGACTCCTTCTAGGATGAAGTTCCCAACTCAGTAAAAAGGAAGTAAGTAGAACCAATATGTTTGTCAAGGTTGTCTGGAGTAACAGAACTTATAAAATGAATCTCTCTATATAGATAAAGGGGATTTATTAGAATGACTTATATGCTGCAGTCCAGCTAATCTAACACCAGCTATCTGTGAACAGAAAGTGAAAGATCTAGCAATGGCTCAGTTCATGATGCTGGATGTCTTTGGTATAACTGGAAATCCCAAAGAAATAGTCTCTAATGCTAGTGAAGGAATGGACTTGCTAGCAAGGCAAGAGCAAGCAGGCAATGAGAAAAAGCTTCCTTTTTTCATGTCCTTATACAGGCTTCAAGCAGAAGGTGTATGTCATGTCATCCCATCTCATGATTTGGATTAGAACTGGATCTTCCTACAACAATGGTGTGAGAGGTCCTTGTGTCTCTGTGTTGCTTTTATTGGTTAATGAATAAAGAACTGCTTTGAGCCTGTAGCAAGGCAGAACTTAGGTAGGCAGGGAAAGCTAGGCTGAATGCTGGGAGAAAGAAGGATGAACTGAGAGAGGTGCCATTGTAACCCCACCAGAGATGGATGTCAGAACTTTAGCCAGTAAGCCACAACCATGTGGTGATACACAGACTATTAGAAATGGGTTAAATTAAGATGTAAGAGTTACCAATAAGAAGCTAGAACTAATGGGCCAAGCAGTGATTTAAATACTACAGTTTCTGTGTGATTATTTTGGGGGCTAAGGGCCTGGGGACTAACTATCAGCCTGCTCCAACACAACAAATTAAGTAAAAAGCCTTCACAGTGTACTTTCCACTTTCAGATTTTAGTTAATTTCAAATGTAGCCAAGTTGACAACCCAGACTAGCCACCACAGCCAGGATTTTTATCTTTTTGCTTCCAGACTGAGGAAAAAATATGATCATCTGCCTCAAGCATGTTCTACCATGCCTTTCCTGCCATTCAAGGCTACATGAGCTCAAGCAAGTCCTTCCCCTCTTAAGTTGCTTCTGAGCAGCGTTTTGATGCAGTCAAGAAGAAAGTCACTAATTCAAGTGACTTTTCCAGCTTTAGCCTTGTGCCTGGAATATGAACATATACAACCCCATTTGATTTAGGCTACATGTGTTCAAAGTATATTCATCCTCATTTGTACCTTTGCTATTGATGAGAACCGAGTTATGTCAGATATTGAACTAGAAGCTAGAGATATAAATGGGAGGTTGTCTTTGCTGTCTTGTTTCCCTTCTAGTGAGAGAGGGAGACACATGAACTTTGTGAACTTGCATTGTGTCAGAGCTAAATTCTTTATGCCGGGAAGAGTTGGACTTTACATGACCAGTGTGCACAGTCATAATTAACAAGCAGCAAGTAACAATTATGCTTACACATAGAATGGGTAATTTATGACTATTTTTATGTGGAGGGCAGTAAGCAAAATAAACATGATTTACAAGTATTTGTTGGGTTCACTTATTTTAATATTCCCTAGATGCCCAGAAGACAATACATGAAATATATATTTTTGATTATACACAAGATGGTCTGGCTGACTTCCTATTTACTCCCAGTATTCTGTAGTCTCTTGTTACCCTGGACTGATAATATTTGATGTAAATTTATCCTCTCCCCTATTGAACAACAATAACAACAAACTTAACACAGATACAACAATATAACAGGCTTCTCCTACACATCTTGGAAGCATGTTTGCTATAAGGAAGTGAATTACAGCTATAAAATACAAAAGTACAGACACCAAGTTCTAAAGCTCCATTAATAGCAATGCAGACTTTTAGAGTCTTTCATATCCCCTCCAAACTTGTTTGAGGTCTGTTAATATTTTTTCTTAGTATAATAATTGTGGGACGTTTGCTAAGAAAGTAACGGTATATGTCTGTTCAAGGTTAGGAAAGGGATTCCCAGAGAATCACTGTCTCTTTTCTTTAGATCAGATACAATTACTGGCTTGCACAGCTATTGACTGTCTCTACACCATTGCTCTAATACTGTGCTGCAGATATTAAGAATATATGTGATCCAGGGGCATGAGAAAACAACCTGCTCGATTGCAGAACTTGAGAGTCACGTAGTGCAAGCAAAAGACTGGCTGAGTGAGTCACAGTGCTGACAGGGGACAACAGGCCTCGATGTCCTCAAAGTGCTACTACTAGAAAGACAGCTAAGTAAGCATCCTCCGTGTTCCCAGGTGGCAGTTGGTCTCCGTGAAACTACTGCATTGCTTCTTTCTCTGCACCACATGATGCAATTTGTATTTTCTTGCCTTTCCCACATCTTAACCCGCAGCTCAGATAAAATCGTTCTATGTAGCACTCCCTTTTCTCTATTCTAAATTATATCCTTTAAAAACCACTGCTCTTAACACCAAAAGGAAAAAGAAGATAGCCCAAGCCTCCCAAGAAAGACTGGGAAGCACAAACTATGACAGATTCAAACATTGATATTTGACAATAATAGCAAAGCCACAAGAGTTGTTAAACTTATCTGTGTTTTTTTCATAGGGAACTTCTGGGTCTAATTCAGTACGACCTTTCTAGGAACTGACTTTCCCTGAATGAAATCACTTTGATTGGAATGGATTTTTAATTTGTTGGGCTATAATGAGCACAACTATTAATATTTTGCTGTGGGGTATATTATCTCAAATCATCTAATAAAAATACCTTTCTTCTTACTTCATGTGGTTTGTCCCACACTGAGAGAGTGTCCTTTGTGTTATGATTCTGAATTAATATTCTTTTCTTCTTATATCTTTAAAACTGTGGCTTAGCAATGGTGAGACCATTTCCTGCTGCCCTCAGGAAAGGGTCTGTGTATGAGAGAACCTCATTAGCATCAGATTTAATACTTCCAGTCCACAGAGAAAGTCCCAGGTCATGGGTTGGCTGTCTACTTTCTTTCAAACCTTATAGCAATTATGGCTATAAGGTTTTTCACACATAACTAACCCTTAGAGATCTGAGGGGTAAAATTACACCCCTTTAACCCACTGACTACTTAGTAATACAGATAGGATAATATTCCAGTTTTATAGACTGTCATCTCAATGTTCTTTCTCCAAGTTAGAATCTCATTCCTCTTGGAAGGTTTTGTATTTTTATGATGTAATGTGTCCCTGCAAGTTGGATGCTTTGTCTTGAATCTTTAAAGCCTCCATTTATTCATTCATTTTCTTTGTATTTTTTCTAACATCCTTGCTAATCTCCACAACAGTTTTGTGTGCCAGGTGTAATACAGAGCCTAAGAATACGAAGATTAAGACAACACAAGCTTTATTTCTGAGAAATAGACGGCATTAGGAAACAAATAACACAATTCAATTCATTAAGTGTCTGAGCGCTGTGAGGAATCAGAGCAGAAGTTAACCAGTTGCTTGCCAGAAGAAGCAGGGACATTAAAACTTCCTTCCAGGAAATTACATTTAGAAGGATGTATAGGAAATTGCCAGGCAGATAGGGTTGGGAAGAGGAGAAAAAAAAAACAATCTGAATAAAGAACTTTGACAGATGGTAATGCTATCAGGATGACAGGGACATATAGGTCATGATGAAAAATAGGTGCAAGATGTAGATGCAAAAAATTTCTCTAGGGAGGCTCAGGCCTTATGTGTAACTTACAGAGTCTAATGTTCCATGTAGAGGTTGTTCTAGAGGCCACCAAATACCATGGCTTTGGACTTCCTACTTAGCGTGGTTATGATAGTTGGGCTCTGACTTGGTGAGGAGTATCAAGCTGAGATCCAGAAGGATGGCAGACACTTGCATGGCAGTATGAGCTCTAAGCTTAGTGGGTGCTTTCCTAAATGGTCTGGACCCAGCCAATTAGTAAGGAACGCAGAAAGGGACTGACTCAGTTTCATACAGTGATCATGAGATGAGGAAGTTAAACCTCCAACCTGCAAGATGCTTAAGCGAATCTCCCTCCTGGAAGGATTAGAGGAGACATAGGATTCGAAAACATGTCAGAAAAGGATAGTTATGTTCTCCCTCCTTCTCTGCTCCTATCATAGGCAAGCCTACACTGCCGTCTGTGACCAGAAGTTAGTTTTCCACTCTCTGTATTTCATATAAAAGGAACCTAAGAACACGTACTTTTGCTGAGCATCGGGCCTTTTAATATTCATCTTGGGATTATCCACAGCGGCAGTTCGCTCCTTCCTAGTGTTCCATTGCACTCAATTGCACACCATCGCAGTTTTACCTCACTAGTTCTTTGAGAGTTTTGTACCTTTTGTTTATATTTCTCCTTCTCTACTAACTCCTTCCAGATCTGCCCCTACTTTTCTACTCACCCAGTTTTATGTTTAATCCTTTGTCTGATTTATGCTGCCTGTATCAACTTACCAGCACCTGCACCTCTAAAGCTCTACAGTAAAATTGTGTGTGCTCTCTTCTCTCTCTCTCTCTCTCTCTCTCTCTCTCTCTCTCTCTCTCTCTCTCTCTCTCTCTCTCTCTCTCTCCCTCCCCAGCAGTTATCAATTGCCAATACCTTTTTGGCTATGGGTGGGACTTTGTGTCCACCTGCCCTCTCCATGTTGGTAGAATTGTTAGACTTATTTATTTGTTGACTGCAATCAGCTGTTTTAATTGTCATTTTGGTATGACCTAGAGTTACCCGGGGTCCTGAGGGGAGAGTCTCAATGAAGGATTGTTTAGATTAGATTTCCCTGTGGGTATTTCTGTGGGGATTGGTTGACTGCCTTAAAGGAAGTAAGAAGAGCCAGTCTGAGAGTAGGTGACCTCATTCTCTGATTTTGAGCCTTGGACTGTGCAAGAATAAAGAGAGCAGATCACTAAACACAGAGACATTCGTCTTTCTCTGCTTTTGATTGTAGATGTGATAAAACTACTTGTCTCAGATACATACTGCCCTGATGTCATAGTTTGAATGAAACTGGCTTCCATAGTTGACAGGGAGTGGCATTATTTAAAATGATTGTGACATGAGATCTTGTTGGAGTAGGTGTGGCTTTGTTCGACGAAGTGTGTCACTGGGGATGGACTTTGAAGTTTCAGAAGCTCAAACCAGGTCCAGTGTCTCTCTCCTCTTGCTGCCTGGGGATCCAGATGTAGAACTCTTGGCTTCTTCTCCAGCACCATATCTTCCTGCATGCTGCTGTATTTCCTGCCGTGATAATAATGGACTAAACCTCTGAACTGTAAGCCAGCCCCAATTAAATGTTTCCCTTTGTAAGAGTTGGCAAGGTCGTGGTAGCTTTTCACAGCAACAGAAACCTCTAAGTCATGTGACTTCCCTGCTGTTCCCTACAGTAACCTTGAATTGTGTAGTAAACAAGTTCATTTCTCCCTACATTACATTTTGTTAGCATTTTTTAAAAGTCAGCAGCAAAAATTAAATTAAAACATTGCCAGTACATTCTCATACCCCTCACCCACTTCATGATAATCTTTGTAGGAAGTTGTTAATTTGACTAACGGCAAATTTAGCTTTTTCTTTCTTTTTTTTTTTTTGCCTGTACAATGCATAGCACGTACTTCAGAGGTTCTCTGACTACTGATTGATAACAGGTATAAAGGGAAGGGATGCAATGGATTACATTAAAGGAAGCAAATATGTACTGTCAGGACCAGGGTGGCCTTGTCTCCTAACCTGGCCAGAGGGTTCATGACTTTTTATCACGGAGCTTACAGTAAAACAAGCAAACATCGATGCATCGAAGGGACCAGAGAGATTCAATACATGTAAGGATATTCCTTTTTTTTTTTTTAAATCTCACATGAGAATTGTTTTCTAAAATCTCTAACCTCAAGGCAAACCCCTGGATAGAGTCCAGAGCTCTGGTTTGCCTTTTCATTTTCTGTGTGTATTTATGCCCGATCTATGGCAAGGTGGGTCGTGCTGATTCAGCAGGCTTCTGAAGTCTGAGAGCTTGCAGATGGTGTAAAAACAAATCTAAATTGTTTTCAGGATCTCCAGACAAGCTGAGTCCATGTTTTTATGTATTATATGCTTATCAAATGCCTCTTGCTTTTCTGGTACATAATTATATCAAGGAACAGCATGGAGATAGTTTAGAATTGTTCTTGGGTGAATGCCAAGTTTCTTCTTATTATTATTTTGCGCTAAAACATGGGCCATTTTATTCTTTTAAATTCCACATTCATTTAATTAATGCTATGTGGTTTACTTACCATTAAGTGTTATCTGTGCTCTTTCATGGATGGCTTTCCATTTAATCCCCACCACAAAAAAATGTGTTGTTGCTTTCTTATACACAGGGAGATGGCGGCTAATACAGAGAAATCTACTTGATCAAGGTCATATGGCTAATAAAAGATGGAGTTCAGAGTTAATTTATGTTTTCCTTATAACAAGTTCTTATAACAATTTTGAATTATGAATTCTACAAGGCTCACAAAAATAAGCTTCCACTTAAAATTCCCTGTTCATGGAAATAGTGATCAAGAGATAAAGATCCTTGGGTTGTTTTTATGAGAACATAAGCTACTTAGCCCCTAAACCCCATCTTTCTTAATTGTAAAACAGGATAAGCCATGCATAACTTAGAAAGTGCTTCTGTGTTTCTTTAAAATTTCATTTATTTTTGTTGTATATGGCATATATCCATATTGTTCTCTATAAAATATATGTACGTATTATCTTTCACTCTCTGTGTATGTGTGCATGTGTGTGTGTGTGTGTGTGTGTATAGGCTAGAGAACAACCTCGGGTGTCACTCCACACGCCAGCCATCCACCTCCATTTTTGAGACAAGGTCTCTCATTAGCCTGGAGCCCCCTATGTAGGCTAAGGAGTGATCCCTAGGGACCTGACTATTTCTGCCACCCCATGTCTAGGGTTATAATCCTGAATCACTATGCCTCGTTTCTATGCATGGGTTTTGGGGCTTGAACTGAGGTCCTCACACTTGTGTGCTTACAGAGCTACCTCCCTAGCCTGGCGATTTACTCACTCCTTCATCTATGTATATGTTTAATTTCCTCTAACGAATAATTAACAAGTGAGACCCTTTCTCAAATCACTTGGTGAAACACCAAGCTGCAACTCTGAGTTTCTCCATAACACAATAGTGACTGAATGCTTTGTGGTCTGCTGCTCCCTCCCTTTTGCTTCTATTTTCGATCCCAAGTAAAGTGAAGTCTCTGGTGACACTGAGTTTTTCTGCGTCATTAGCTTCTGTTGTTCCCATCCTCTTTTCTCCCAATGCTTGTTGCCCTCACAGTTCCTTCCTGTAATGCAGAGGGCTGAAATCTCTTTTGTGGATACTGTTGATCATCTGTCAGTCCTTTCTGATATCTGTATCATTTGGGCAGAGACAGGCCGGTACTTAGACTCCAGCTATTAAGAGTGAGTTTCACTTCTGACCAATCAGAGAGAAGCACAGTGATTGGCTCAGAGATGGGAAAGTTACAAACAAACGCAGCCAATCAGGAGAAACACAAACATTTATTAGCTAGAGTCATTGGAAAGAGGCCTGCTTCTTTGGCCACCACCAGTCTTGGTAAGCCAATAACAGCCCATAAACTTGAAAATGCTGAAATGATTTTTGCTTATTACAAATGTGTTTTCATTAGCACTAAAGAGTGAAGCAAGAGCTAGATTAACAGGCAATGCTTCAATGAGAGGGTTTTGAAGGCCTGGACCTAGAGATGCTAGCACATCTGCTGAATAAACCAGTCTCAGGAAACAACAATAATTCAACTGCTCTGAACATTTATCTATTACTTGAAATTGAAGAGTCTGATAACACTTGAACGGTACGCTGCTCTTTAAATTATGGCTCTATTCCAGGCATTTGTGCTCTTTGATATGAAGTTTAGGAACATAGTGTCTGCTGAAGCCACCGTGTCCTGCACATATGTCTATTATCTGGATAATTTTCAGTAACGTTTGTACTGATTAATTATGCATGTCTTTGATTAGACCCGGCGGTAGGTATACTTTTATTTAAATTTAACAAGAAGGCCCAGGATGCAATTTGTTGTACTCAATTCTGAATCTTTGCTCAACTGCCTGTATTGAAATCAAAATCACTGGAAACAAAAGCAGCAAGTTGCTTGGCATTATGAACAGTCTGTTGCACAATCTGTTCTCCAGTGGGATCTTTTCCGTTTTAATTTTAACTGAATATTAAAGAGGCAGAGTCACAGGTCATTTGGTCATTTGTTCAGCCATGACTACTGCTGTACCAGAGGCATGCTGGAAAGACAGAGTGCTGACCACACGGGGCTGATATTATTGTTGTAGCCTCTTAACTTTGGTCTTCTGTTTTCCCCTTACTTCTCTCTCACTTTCTTTTCCTCCCTCCTTTTGATGTTGAAAGGTTATGGTGAAGTGAACATTGGCAGGACACTCACTTAAATGGTTACTACCCTTTTAAATCTCCAGGGCCCCAACCAGTAAGAGGACCACAGATTAAAGACTTCTTTTTGTTGTGATTGCTTTACATCGTGGTGTCTGTCCCAGTCTTCCATACATGGAGCATCAGCCAAGCCTGAAGAGGTCAGGATCTCATAACAGACAGGTTGGGTTAGGTTATCAGACCTACTCTTGATGAGGTTTGTATCCCTAGCAAATTATCCAACTTCTGTAAGACTCAGTGTCACTGCTCCATAAGAGGATAAAATGCCTACCAACATGGACAGTTGTAAGGAACAAATGAGTCGATGCATTTAAGAGTTCAATACTGAGCCCGCAAGAGAGCCATTCCTCAACAAAAGGCTGATTATGCATCATCCCAAGTACTTTTATTCCATGTGACTAGGAAGACAGGATACAATGTTTATCCACTCATCCTCCAAGATTCAACATAAAGACTGTAATCAGTTTCAAAGGGGCTTTATTTCGTCATTCTCTGTAGTTTATCTTTCCTCCTTTTACTATAGCAAATATATTAGTTACTCCATAAACTTTGCTGGTTTCTTTATACACAGGCACGTCTTTGCTAACTTTATCAACAGTTCTTGGACATGTGTATGATTCACTAACTTTTAAAAAAGCTAATGACTGTATACTCATGTAACTCACAATTGGCTGCCTTTTCTGGATCCGTTGTTGAGCACTGACCGTAGAGGGTCAAACGTGAAGGAAGAGATAAGATAATTGCATCCGTCCAGGGGAGATATGATGATGGCGTGAGCTGGCTCAGTTCCGTCTCCAGTTCTTCTTTGTACCTAGGGCTGTGCTTTAGAAGAAGAAACGGGTCAGTAAGAAATGAAAAGGAAATGAAAAAGAAATCAAAGCACAAGCTTTCCTCTTTCATGAGGACTAATTCAAATGGGGTTTTATGATCGATATGATATGGCCCGTAGATGGCTCCATTTTCCTAAGGAAAGTTAAAAACTTAGGTATTTCCTGGAAGGTGGTTTTTTTTTTTTTTTTGGTTATTGTTTGTTTGTTTGTTTTCTTTTCGGTGCATTTAGGACTTCGCAGACCGAGGTAATGGGTTCATATCAATTAATTAACATTTTTTTACTTTCTTTGTTCAGTTGGTTTCATATACTTTGGATCACACTTGTAAGACAGATAGTTAATTTTGAACCATTATGTAAGAAGCCCTCAGAAACTTGAGTGTCCATTGAAAAGTTCTGTAGTCTCATTTTGTTGAGGGATCCCTGAAATGTTCATACTCATTCAGTTAATGAATGACTACTTTGTTTCAAGAGCAGGAAGAAGAATTTATTGTGAATGAAAGTCTTATCCTAAGATGCATCTCTAACAAGAGCACTGGAAGACATATGTGTGGACAATTATTAATAATTCCTACATGCAAGGCACAGTGACTTAGCATGCTATACAGAGTCATGATGGTCTGAGGTTTTTTTCTGTATTTATAAAAAATCTATTACTAGAATTAGTACTGGAGGGAGGACATGAACAAACGTGGGGCCTTTAGTCTTGATTGATTCCTCCCAGTACATGTGATTATCTAGAAAATGGGGTGAACCCAGTTCAAAATCTAGGTTCATATAGTGTATTCATCTTTCTGAACTTGGTTACTTAAAATAGCCTTAAAGGTGATACAATAAAACTGAGAGATGTGGATGGGGAGGGAACTCTGGACTATGGTCACCCACATAGTAACCAAACTGGAAGCAGATGGGACAGATGCCAAGGAAGATTTGAAGGCAAATTACTTCTACAGAAACAAGAAGTTTAGTCTAAAACCTAGGGCTATTTAAATTCTAAATCTCTAACATTTATAGTATGTGTGTGTGTGTGTGTGTGTGTGTGTGTGTGTGTGTGTTAGGGGGTAGGCTAGCAGAAAAAGAAGTCTTATGAACATATGAAATTCAGAAATTATACAAGAAATCTACCAAGAAAAATATTTAATACTGTCTTGTTCTATTTTTCTACTATATTTTTCAGGATTATCTGAGAGAACAATATATTTTATCTGTATCTATTTATATTTATTTCTTAAGGCATATATGTCTTAAATTACATACCTGCTCAAGGATATGTGCTTGTACACATACTGATAGTGTATATATACACATATCTATCTATCATTTATCTATCTATATCTATCTATCGCTATCTATTTATTTACATATATATCTCTTACCTATCTATACATATACATAGAGAGAGAGAGAGAGAGAGAGAGAGAGAGAGAGAGAGAGAGAGAATAAACATTTTAATGAGAGATTTGGTTGCATGACTTTGGGGCCTGCAAACACTCGTGATCTTAATTAACAAGCTGGACAACCAGACAGACGTCAAAGCCCTGGGGACTCTGAGTCCTGACAATCAACATTACACCTTAAGAGTTCATTTGTCACTCTGTTTTCTCTTCTGTTCAAGCCCTCCATGGACCGCATGATACCTACCACACTGCAGAGGGTGGCTCTTATGCGCTCAGTTTCCACCCTTAGCTGCTGATCTCTGCTGGAAACGCTCCCACAAACACAACCAGGAGGAAACATTTTATCAGCTAAGCATTATATGAGCCTGTTAAGCTAACAAACATTAAGTTTAGACATCAGACCCACTCTGAGAACAATGTGGATGACAAAGTTACAGTTTAGAATTTGCCACATACTTGGAATTTCCTTGTAGTAGTATATGAACATTTATTTTGTGGCTCTTTGCCCATTGCCCTTCTGCCCCCAGACTTGGTTTTATTCCCAGACTTATTTCTACCCATCTTCTAAGGACCTTGACACATGTATAGAATCTCTATGGTTTACATCCGCATCTAGGGCTCTCACACAAACCAGCCTCTTCAACCATCTCAAACAGCCGAAATTCTAATTACCATAAATGGTACTTATGTAATACAGATCTCTGGGCACCGTGTCTCCAGATAGTGTAGTACACTTGAACATATCTTCTTTCTCTACATTATATTTGTTTAAGGTTATTGTTACCACCATAGCAATTTACAGCAAAAGATTTTCCCTAAAGAGCCATTCCTTGAATGTATTGTGTCAAAATTTGTTGACATGTTTGTGGACTATGTAAGTTCCTTGGAAATAGAGCCAACGTGTAGATTCATACACGTGTTTCATAGCAATGGCCTGTCTTACACAAAGGATATGTTTGATAGAAAAATAATATGTTTGATGAATATTCATTAAGAATATATATGAATAAATGAATGAGAAGCCATACTTGCATTGTGTTAGGCTGTGTGTAATAAATTTGAAATGTATCAAGTTGTCAAGTGGTTCCCATCTGGGAGCTCACACTAATATTTGGATAACTGGATAAGAGCAGACGGTTCAGAAATGTGTTACCTAGGCAAAGACTGAAAAGGGGTCAGTCCTGTTTATATTAAAATTTCCCCAGAATTATTTTGTTTTGCTTCAGTTCTAGGACAAGCTCAAGTTCGGGGTGAGGCTTGGCTTTTTCAGAAACTGTCCCTCAAGCCTGCTTCTGCAGCCTTTATAAAAGCAAAAACTGGAGCTCAATTAGACTTCTCAAAGTCTTTGGGCTAAGAGACCATGTCTATGTGAAGGTAATTATTGCCGAAGGGGCTGCAGAGGCATGGAAGATAAGAGAACTTTGCTGTGTGGACCTGTACCACGGAGATCTTTCCATGCCCCTTTCCCGTATCTTTGTTCTCTCTGGGAAGCACACTCAGATGGCACACAGCATATCTTTATTTTCCTATCTCCAGCATTGCTTTCTTTATGTACATTACCGAAACCATCTGTCTAAATTGTGGCAAAATCTGCCAACTCCAGATTGGCCTCATTCGTCATTTGAGAACACATAAACAGAAGGATTATGGAAAAATAAATAAATCTTGGCCAGCTCAGGCTAGCCTGGGCAGGTTTTCTCTTCATCAGCATCGTTGCCAGACATGAAAAGACGCAGGTCTGTATCTTTAAAGCATTCGGAGGAGTTTTCACGCTAAAGTAGATAAGAGTTTCTCAGCGACTCATTTGATCCCTTATCACACTGCTGGGCTGTCTCAATTGGAAACCAAATGAAAAATTATCACCTTAAAAAACCCACCCAGGCCTTTGAAGAGTGAAATTCTCCAATATCCCTATAAGCACATGCGAGGGTGAGATGAGAAGAGCAAAGCAGCTGGGCTATTATGAGCTCAAATGGCTATTCGAGAGTTTTTTTTTATTTGTTCTGTCCACATACAAGTTGTGAATTAGCAAAGAACACACTCCCTCTGTGATGTCAGCCTCACATTGTTGAGTACCAGGGGCTGAGAGGCTGGTCCTCCACATCTTAAGGCTTGTAGTTAGCATTCCTGCTAAGCTGAGGTGCGTGACTCCAGGCTCTAAAAGCTGTAGAGTCCGAGACTTATTGCTCTGGGTTTCGAATCCCAGCAGCGAAAGACCCAGCAGTGAGCGTTACCATTCCTTGGCTACCAGGATCCATGGCTCTTTATTCGTGGTGGATCTCAAGAACTCTAATGATTACTTGTAGTGCTTGCTTTTGGCTCTTCCTGGTCATCTTTCAAGGCCTTCTTTCTCCACTTGTTCCTGGCTCCCAGCAAAACCTTAGCTGCCTTCTCACTGACGTTGGGTAGGTCATAGACTATAACATCTAGGACATTTTGCTGTTTGTACAACCCATATTGTCTACCCCTTGTGATAACGGTCACAGAGAAGCCACTGTTGTGCCCAATGTTTCAGCTGTGGTTTTCAAGAGGATACTCACGGTCTTCTGTCCTGGAACTTCCATATTAGGTACAAAGAGTTTTGGACCCTGCACAGTGAGAGGCCAAAGGGGGGAAAATTAGGTGACTTCAGCTACTCACAACCAACAGTTGCTGTAAGTGAGGGAGACCAACTTGGAACCACAAGTCAACTGCCTGCTGTGGGCAGAATGAAATGCCACAAGAGTGGGACAAAGGAAATGAGAAAGAAATGCACAGCCAATGACCACAACCCCAAGCATAAGCAATACGGTGACATTGTCATCAAGTTTAGATGGTTTCTTAAGAAGCAACAAACAACTGTTACAGGCTTATAACTTTTAGCACTCAAATGAAGAATGGAGGTCTTTTTCTAGGTCGGAAGGTATCTTTATACTCCTACACTTGTCTACATATACACACACAGAATGGGCACCTATAATTAGAGCTTGTGTCCCAGAGGTCCTTTTGGAAGAATTCTCATCAATTTTCCTTGGCATAGAGGTGATTATGGCATTTCTGTGTGTTACCAACTATGCCATTTGGATTCAGTCAGTATCTATAGATTCCTACTGTTGAGATAACTAATGTTGAATGTTAAGTAATAAATAAGATGTCTATACATTATTAGAAAATCAAAACAGCAAGTGTTAAATAGAGAAGGGAAGACATCACACAAGGTCACATTTAGTTTATTCAAGTCAAATTTCAAAACATGGCTTTTACAAAACAAAAATCTTCTTAGAAAAATAATTCTAATTGTTTTGGGTCAGTGGAGACTTTTCTTTCAGCTATGTTGGAGTGGAAGAAACATTTAATAACGTTAATGCAGTTTATCGTCCAGAGTCAGCCAAATTGATCCCCCATGCAAGGCTGTGGGAACAAGCTTTCGTTTTGCATTGTTAAAGTGCAATTTGGTAACCACAGGCAAAACCTGGCAGCTGACAGACTGAGACCTCATTGTTGCTAGGCTGTAAAGACAAAGTTGTAAACTTTCATCACCGCCCCACACAGCCAAAACTACACTCCACACGCTTGCACAGTGGCCATGTGGCTTGTGACAACAAACATTTGCTCCTATGTTACACATTTGCAACAGCAGGTTAACTGCTGTGGCCTACCTGGGGCCTTGACAAAGAAGGGCCTCTAAAGAGATATATGCAGTTTCCTTCCCTTGATTTTAACATTTGAGGACTAACAGTTCAAAAACAAGGTGCTGGCCAGCTTGGCTTCTCCCAAGACTTCTCTTTGGCTTCTCGATCGTCCTTTCTTGCTTTCTTGCTTTCCTCATGAGGTTTTCTTTCTGAGGGCTCACATCCCTGCTGTCTCTGCGCTTTTCCTAACCTGTGGTGTGTCCAGCTGTTGTGAGAGTTTCTTTGGTATAGAAGATGGAGAGAGAAAAGGTGTGCCATGTGCCATGAGACCGCTATTTATTTAGAAATAAAGGTTGGATTGAGTTGAATGCTGTGGAAATGTCAATTAATGAATTGAATCCACAAGGTCAGTAGTACATTGCTTTACCAAATGTGAACCTGCCATCTGTAGATTAGCTGGATGGTAGAAGCTGATTCTGCAGGACAGGACGGACAGTAGTGGACTTTTTGCACTGATTGAGTTCAAAGGTCATGCCCTGAACCAGGCTTTTTCTTTAGTGCCATCAACCAGCACCCAAATCATCCACCATGATCAGTTGGCTTCATCCCAGAGATGCAGGGATGGTTCAACATACGAAAATCTATCAAAGTAATCCACCATATAAATAAACTAAAAGAAAAAAAGCACATGATTATCTCACTAGATGCTGAAAAAGCCTTCAACAAAATCCAACACTACTTCATGATAAAGATCTTGGAGGGATCAGGGATACAAGGAACATATCTAAACATAATAAAGACAATTTACAGCAAGCCAACATCAAATCAAATGGAGAGAAACTCATAGCAATTCCATTAAAATCAGGAAGAAGACAAGGCTGCCCACTCTCTCCATATCTATTTAATAAAGTACTGGAACTTCTAGTTAGAGCAAAGACAACAAAAGGAGATCAACAGGATACAAATTGGAAAGGAAGAAGTTATGATAGTATATATCAGTGACCCCTAAAATTCTATCAAGGAACTCCTACAGTTGATAAAGTCATATTTCCAGAAGGATACAAGATCAACTCCAAAAAATCAGTAGCCTTCCTACATACAGATGATAAAAGGGCTGAGAAAGAAATCAGAGAAACATCACTCTTTACAAGAATCACACATAACATAAAATATCTTAGGGAAACTCTAACCAAAAAGTGGAAGATCTGTATGACAAGAATTTATGTCTTTGATGAAAAGATATTGAAGAAGATATCAGAAAATGGAAAGATCTCCCATTCTCTTGGATAGGCAGAATCAACATAATAAAAATGGCAGTCTAACCAAAAGTAATCTATAGATTCAGTGGAATCTCCATCAAAATCCTAACAAAATTGTTTACAGACCTTAAAAAAACAATACTCAATTTTGTATGGAAAAACAAAAAAATCAAATAACCAAAACAATCCTGTATAATAAAGCAACTTCCCGAGGCATCACCATTCCTGACATCAAGCTCTATTATAAAGCTACAGTAATTAAAATAGCTTGGTATTGGCCTAAAATCAGACAGGTAGATGAATGGAACTGAATTGAAGACCCTGATATTAATCCACACACCTATGAACACCTGATTTTTGACAAAGAAACTAATATTATACAATTACTAGGACACGAGGAATTTTGCAAAAGTTAATTTCCTTCTCCCACCTCCCTTCCCTTACCACACAAATAAAATGACATTGCTTTTTATATACTGCTGAAAGAAGTGGGAACAAAGTTATTTCATAAAATAGTGAAGATTATCCTTTGCCTCACAATTCAGTAACACAGTTCTAACAGACTCATTTTTTACACAAGTATTTATTTTATACCCATAAAGTATCAGGTATAATTACAGGTGGCAGGGGAACAAAATGACCAAGGGACATGCAGTCTGAGTGAACACCTCTTTTGTCTAGAACCACATCCAGCATAGTGGCAAATGGGAAGGATTATGCTTATGTGTATCTCCAAGTGTGGTGAGTGACGATGGACCCTCATGGAAGTGGGCTGCCATTATAACTCCTAATTTACATGTGGGAGAGGCAGCCTTGTCCAGTGGCTACAACTGTATAATATCTGGAGTTAGTGCATGTTACACTTCCCATGTAAACTGTTCATCAGAGGTTTACATACTTGGGGTAGGGAAGACACAATGGCTTTAAAAGATAATCTATTTTATTTTATTAAAAGATATTTTAGCATAAGTTTAAACAAGGGATTAAGAGAAGGAAAAGTTCCCAGAAAAGAGATAGAACACAGAGAGCATGGATGTAGGTTCTTGAATAGTCTCCTACATGTCATCTATATTAAATAAGATCAGAAATTCTATATCAGAGGACTTATAAACATGATACTCCCTTTAAATAGAGAAATAGGCTGACAACATTTTATTTTTATAAAGCAATTCTAGCAAAAGCCCTCATTAGACACATATTTCTTGATAATTATGCAATAATTTATACGAAGAGATGAGAATTTGAGTACAGTGATGCATTCGTTGTTAATTTACTGAATCCATTTCCTTTGTGTCATGTGACCAGGAACACCACAGCTCACTTGAGGCTAGCTAAAGTAGAATCCTCTCTTATGCAGAATGGAAAAATTAATACTCATGAATATGTATGAGGACTCGTTGGATATATTTTTTATTTAAACTAGAGTAACTACTAAGGTATGAATATTTTTTGTAACAATTAATCTTTTAGGGTCTAAAAATGAACAATAGCATAAGAGTTCCTACTTCTAATTTTTGCATAAATACCAGAATAAAAAGATTTTGTCTTGCTCTAGGGAAAGGGGGAATCATTCATAATTTAGAAGGGTATTTTTCCTACTTATTTCCAGAGTAGGAAAAAGGAAGCAGCTGTGTAATGAACTTCCCAGTCATCTTTATGTTAATTATGGTTCTTTCAGTATCTTGTTTTGTTATCCACATGCATACAACCTTCTCTTGGAATATTCCATTCTGCTACTTTTTATTTGGTTGAGCAGGAATTACAAATGAGAGGCATAGAAGGATCTATTGTCTCTTAAAGAATATTACTTCCTTTCAGACTGAGACATCCCAGTGAATATGTCCTCTTGCCATATTCTTCTGATTTTTCTTCATTGCATTGAATATTAGTATATAAAAACAAATGTATCATAAGATTTTAATGGCTTTCTCCAACTTTATTTTTGACTTCAGACAATAGATTTCTCAGTTTAATTTAAGGGTGGTTTAAAATTACTATTTCAACACACTACAGATTTCAAAGACTTATATTCTGGAAGACTGACTAGAAAGGACAGAATTCAAAGTAAATTTCCTTACTTTATTAAGAACACCAAATTAAAGGTTTATTTTCAAAGATCAGTAAAAGGGAATATTGACAATGTCAGAAAAATTATTACTCTACTTAGCTAATATTTGAGAATACTCACATAATTTGACCAACTAAAATAAATAAGACATTGTTGGCATAAGAAAGTTTTACTTGAGATATAAGGAGACAGTTTAAGATTATTAAATTTGGAGAATAACCAGAGCAGCAGAATATTACTTTCTTTGTTGTGGGATACGATTCACTTATAATTTAATATAATTCAATAAAACTTTATTGAATTCTTACTGCTTTTCATACTCTTTGCAATAACTAGAATCTCATAATATTTAAATCAAATTAATGACACGTAAGCAAATTTTTAATTTCATACTAATTGATCTTGCTTAAAGATAGGAAGGAAATTTTGTCTGTCATGGTAACTCTGCCAACAATGAGATCACACTCACCCACCTCATCACCCTGGGACTCCTAGGATTACTGGAGTATGATCCAGATTCACCAGGTGACAAGAATCCTTTGTCATTTTCCCTCCCTTTGAAAGAAGTTCTATAGGTTAGATGAGCTGACATACTTAATAGGGGCTTTGGTTATACAACAATACCAATGATTAAACCCACCAGCAAACACTGATGCACAAATGACTTAGAAAGGAGGTAGATAAAGCCTCTTTTCTGTTGCAAAGATTAAAGACCATGGAGGCGTCTACACTGTTTACATGCACATCTTAATAGTCTTGCCTCCCTTGGAGCACCACAGCTACTGACACAGCTCATCTTCTTCTTAACGTTTTCCATAGATTCCCTGCTACATGAATGCAGGGAATATTGTTGTTTTAGTGGGTCATGTAGGTGCCCAAACTTAAAGACGTGCACAATGGTACTGCATGGCATCCTCTCTACTTTTTCATAGAGCTATATTCTCCTCTGTGTATACAGTCTTGAATGATCATCAGAGAGAATATATTACTGCTGTTTGGGTTACAGGAGGATGTACCGTGTAAAAATGCATGTGGAAAGAAGCGACCAACTCACAGTGCAAGGAAAAAGAAAAGATACTCCAAGAGAAGAAGGAGATTTTGAAATGATGGCTTTCTCTGCAGAGTCTGAGAATGCTTCCTGCAAGGCAGTATTTGAGGATGATAGACAGTTTTTTTTACTCTATCCTACATTTTTTTATGAGTAGGTGTGAAAGACATGGTAGAGTCAGAGAGACTTTCTGATGTGTTAAACAAATGTCTTAAATGTAAATCTAACAGATTCCACTGGCAAAACTTTTCAAAAGACTGTTATGACTGCAGGAAGCTTAAGAAAATTGCCGAGAAAGAGCAAGCGAGCAGGCTGGGGTAGACTGGGGAAACATCTTGATGGATTTTCCTATAGACTATAGATAGTTCATGAACACTACAGAAACATAATCTGTGTCAACAGCAATGTGAGTGTAGAATCGACATCTGAGGGAATGACAGGAAGGAGGAGTATTGCATTAGTGTTTAGAAGAGCTTATAAGGGCTTAAATTAGGAGAGGGTGGGTGAGAAAAAGAGGAAATATACATTAAGCAATGCCATAACTATTGCAAATCAATGATTCCAGAAATAGTCAAATATGAGATTGTCCAGTGCTGTGGGGAAACAATTTCCTGAACCAATACCTACAATGATAGTAGAAGGTATCATGTTCCAAGAAAGCTTGGTTTATTGGAGATTAGAACCTTACCTGTAGGCCACAATCACATAACAATACAGATGAATAGAAATTGGTTAATTTAAGAAATAAGAGCTAACGAATGAGAAGCATGAGCTAATAGGCCAGTATTGTAATAATATAGTTTTTGTGTGATTGCTTTGGGTCTGAGTAGCCAAGAAAGGAATGAGAAGCCTCTGCCTACATCAGAGTGTCTGCCCTTCCAAATACATGCATCTATATAGTCATGCTCATTTGACTGGATATAGGCTGCCCATTTGACTTTGTCTTGATAGAACAGTTTCTTAGTTCTGCCCCAGTAAAGCAGGTTTCATAATGTATAAAATGTTTACAATGTAGGAATATTTTACAAAATATAATTATATTTATTATGCACTACTATTCCATAGATAGGCTATTATATATTACTAATTTTACAAGTGGAATTAATATCTGGTATGTACACCAGATTTGATCATTGTTAAACAATATTATATTTTATTTTGTAAAAGTTGAAATAGATTTTCTATGTACATCTTATTAAATGAAACACCTCTCATGTATTGCTGATCATTTCTATTATATTAGACAATATAAAATAATTTGCATTCCTCAGTGGTTTCAAATAATTTTCTTTCTTATTTATTTTACATAGTCTTTGTGGGTCACTTAAAATTCCATTACTGCTGGCTTTAATGGATTTGGTTCTGTTTCATATGTTGCTTGATAACTAGCCAAAGAACACTTAGTATCTTGAACACATTTCTATCGAGTGTGGAGAAAGGAGAAGAGAGGCGAGGACCGGGGAGGAAAGAAGAGGAGTGGGGAGGGAAGGAGAGGAGGAGGAGGAGAAGAAGAAGAAGAAGAAGAAGAAGAAGAAGAAGAAGAAGAAGAAGAAGAAGAAGAAGAAGAAGAAGAAGAAGAAGAAGAAGAAGAAAGAGAGAGAGAGAGAGAGGATAATAGGATGAAGAAATGAGAGAGAGAAAGATAAAGGGAGGGGGGAAAGGAGAGAGGAGGGATGATACCACAGTGGTATCATCACTTTTGTGGTAGAACTCACAAAACTCTACCAATATGATTTCATCAGTCAAAGATGAGTTAAATGTTCCAATGTCATTATAAAATGACTAGGAAAGGATACTCACATGTGAAGGGCAGTGTATTAATGGCAGAGATTGAAAACTGTCTCAATCTGCTTTTGCCTGCAATAACATTTTCCAGACATACTCGGATGATGCTCGCCCTGTCTGAAGAAATATTCACCCAAACTTCTACAAAGTCACAGTGGTGGGCTAGAAAATGCTACAATATCTTGCTTGTCATATTTTGTTGCTGATTTCTTTGATACTTGCAAATTGTAAAAACCCAATCATTTGGCCTTTATGGGTTACATATCTTTTTTGTGGCAGTGCTGTGTCAGGTGCAATGGATAGCAATTTAGCCAAACTAATAGTATTTTTTTTCGCAATCTACTTTCTTAAAACCATATATCCATTGATACATTATCTTCTGAGAGATTATATAATTTAGGTCATCAATTTTCTAGTGTGTTATAACTTATTTTTCCATTAAGATGCCTGAAGTGGCCTCTCTCTCTCTCTCTCTCTCTCTCTCTCTCTCTCTCTCTCTCTCTCTCTCTCTCTCTNTCTCTCTCTCTCTCTCTCTCTCTCTCTCTCTCTCTCTCTCTCTGTCATCTATCTATTTTGGAAGAGGGCGAATAAAGAATACAATTCTTGAATAACCTAAATTTTCTGGCTCACCTTCTTTTGACCATGCCTGGTGGCAGAAGCATATGGAGCTTAAGTGGAAGAAAAATAGAACTCCTTTGAAAGTATGACAATAACCAAAATAGAATATAATCTACCACATGGATAAACCTTTCAACATCAACTTAATTTTGTTGGTGTTTTTGCATGCTAATTTGTAACTGCTGAAATACAAATCATGATAAGAAAACTGATTTTCTTGAGGAAATGTATATCAAATATATGTATTCAAACATATTAAAAAATAATTACCAGGCTCTCACAATCTTGTAAGATTGATCAGTAAGTGATAGCAGAATAATTTTGAGGAACAAAACATCATTGGAAAATGTATTGTGCAAACAGAAAATACATTGAGTAATAAATACAAAAATTTTAATATCTAACATCTCAAAAGTGTTTTTATTGTTCTAGATTTCAGCCTGAATTTGTATCTTAACGCTTGGCTTTAAAAATGAGAATAATGAACTTTGACCGTTGGTTTGCTCCTTTAATGGGAAATAGTGAATAAAATTTGTTGTCATTTCTAGTTTTGACTAGTTCTTGGCCATTAAGTCAGTACATAGAAGTTGTATAGCTGTAACCTTATTTTGTGATGCATGTCAAATAGAAGATAAAATGATGGTAAGTGATCAATGGTGGGTTGTACTTGGGCAGGGTATACTTTATCGAATGGGACAGCAGGGTCTATGTGAATAGATAGTCTTCTAGCGCTCTTAATAAGCTGGGTATATAAAAATAGAGAGGTATAAATTGTGATAAATCTTCAGACCATATTTTAAACCCATCATCTTACAAATAACTGCCTATGAAAATTTATACTTCTCCTGGGAGACGCTAAAAGAAACTAGAACAAACTCAGGGCCACGGCTACACTCTTGTGTCCCATCCGATGCTGCTGTGGAGATGCACATATGGAGTATTTGGCAGTGGTCGTGAGATTGGGACGCCTGCCTTGTTCAGATTGAACCTTAGAGAGCCAGTGTTGGCAGGTGTTGAATGAGTCTCTCTAAATACAGATGCAGTCTCACAACTTGGAGCACTCAGGTGATTTATCAGAAAAATGGAATCGTGGGGACTCTACGTAGTGAACATCTGTCCTCAAACAATGAGAAACACCTCCAGGAAATGCTGAGCTCATCTAAGGTATCTGTTCCTAAGAGCTGGGATAGAACTCAAGAGCTAGGAAGCCATGTTAACAAGTCACTAATAAACAACCTTTTGAATACAGCACAGCTGCCTGCTTTGCTCAAGTCAGATGAAATGTCCGCAACAGCTCAGTTATGATTTATCATTGGTCTGTCGTCCCAGGCGTAGGAAGCTGGAACTCTTCCTAAGCCTAGGAAAGATGAATTAGTGGGATTTCTTTTGCCCTAACTAAATCCTACAAGGAAACGTACGTAGTAAATCTCAGGAGTGTGAGGGGGTCGTGTAAGAAAAGGATTGAGGCTATCTTTGTACCCCACTTCAGCTTGTATCTTATTACCACAGATTGGGGATTAGAAATCACCCAGGAACTGTATTTCTTGAATGGCAGTAACATAAATCACCTAGCTAAAACTGAGTTAGAAAAAAGAATGGAAAACAATCACACACAGATTAAAATAAAACAAATAAGACTTTGCTTAGATGGGCAGTGGTGGTACATGGTTTTAATCCCAGTACTTGGGAGGCAGAGGCAGGTGGATCTCTGTGAATTCGAGGTTAGCCTGGACTACAGAGTGAGTTCCAGTACAGCCAGGACTTCAAGAGGAAATCCTTTCTCTGTAGACGTAAGTCACAAAACAATCCCACACCAGTTTGGAATTATATAAATTATTTAATTTGGAATTAAATAAGAGGGTTAATTATTTAAGGGGAAAATTTTATATATGAATGGCTAGGATGTGTTACTGTTAGGGAGTGTATTTTAATTCCTTCTCTGAAATGGGGTCTCATGTAGTCCAGGCTGACTTTGAAATCATTGTATAGTCAATGGTGATCTTGATATTCTGATGATCCCATTGTCTCCTTCAGGAAGCTTCATGAAGCCTTTGTGTACCTTCTAAACCTTTATCAATTAACTCACATGGCTTATAAAACAATGACTGTGAGAATCTTTCTGTGGTTTTGGATTTTGGTCCCAGCAGTCCCACATGTGGGTTATCTCTGTAAAGAAAGCAGGACCTTTGCTTTGTTGCAAGGCCTGGAGTTGGAAGTCTCCGAGGAAGACAGGGAATAATTGCATTATAACAACCCTCTCTTGAGTTCTGCATGGGCTGTGCCAGCCCCTTTCCTCCATCTTTTTGTACCATTATGCATTTCCAGCTTTTAGAGAATCTAGGGCAAAAGTTGCATCATGTGCTTTCCAAATCCTCTTAAGATTCAGTCTTTGGGGATTCTCTCAGGCATTTATTAGCAAACTGTCTACTCTGCATGTTTGATTATTTTGTCTTTATTTTCTTTTCTCTTTTTCTTGCAAGTAGTTGCAGATTTATGCCTGAAAAAAAAATCTTTTCTTGTTGCTTTAATGGAGTTTTGGAGGAGAAAAAAAGTGAATTGATATATTCAATTTCCACCCTTGGTTAAAGTCTCATTATACTTATGCATTTGCAACTAGAACAATTAACCAACATTTAAATTCTGATTGCCCTCTTTAAACCACAAACTTCAAACCTGTATTTGCTGAATAATCACAAAAGAAATCTTCCCCTAAATTTTTTTTTATTATACTTCAAATGATTTTTGTGCCAATACAAGTCATTAATCATTTCAGTCTATGTGCCTTCAGTTGTTAGGAGTTTGCAGAGAGTTTTCCAAATAATTTATGAAACATAAAATGTTCTGCCAGGGGCTTGCTGGCTCTACTAAGAGGGGGTTTCCTCTGTCCCTGAAGAAAAGCAATGGCGTCATAGATCCCGTGGTGCTGAAGACACATAGTGGACCATTCTGTAAGGGAGTGAGTGCAATATCACAGGAAGTACCAAAGAAATTTTAGATCTCAGGAATCCTGAGGCTTTTTAATATATTAAGATAATATCAAATTAAAACGTCTTTCAGCCCATATGATTCTCTGTATCTGTAAATTGGGAAGCAATTTCTCTCAGTTTTGCATTCTTTTTGTTTTGGTTTTTCGAGACAGTGTTTCTCTGTAGCTTTGGAGCCTGTCCTGGAACTAGCTCTTGTAGACCAGGCTGGTCTCGAACTCCCAGAGATCCGCCTGCCTCTGCCTCCCAAGTGCTGGGATAAAAGGCGTGCGCCACCACTGCCTGGCTCAATTTTGCATTCTTTAAATAAGAATCCTATTCCCAAGAGTGATATTGCTGGATCCTGAGGTAGGTTGACTCCCAATTTTCTGAGAAACCGCCACACTGATTTCCAAAGTGGTTGCACAAGTTTGCATTCCCACCAGCAATGGATGAGTGTTCTCCTTACTCCACATCCTCTCCAGCATAAGCTATCATAGGTGATTTTGATTTTATCCATTCTGACAGGTGTAAGATGGTATCTCAAAGTTGCTTTGATTTGCATATCCCTGATAGTTAAGAAAGTTGAAGATGTCCTTAAGTATCTTTTGGCCATTTGAAATTCTTCTGTTGAGAATTCTCTGTTCAGTTCAGTACCGGATTTTTTAATTGGGTTATTTAGAATTTTCTATTTTGGAGATCAGACCTTTGTCTGATGTGAGGTTGGTGAAGATATGCTCCCATTCAGTAGGTTGCCTTTTTGTGTTATTATTAAATAAAGCTGCTATAAAAACTTCTTTCAGTTTAATACCATAACTAATCACAGTCCTCTTCAACCCAAGTATTGGCTACTAAAGAATGTGCTGAGCATAGCCTGCATTTAGAGTCTTTCTTCGTTTTTCTGTGTATCTCACATTAGTGTGGTCATACATGAGGATGTGTGCAAACATGGGCACACTTACCTGCATGCAAATATGCATATGCATGTTTTCACACAAACACATACACCACACACAAACACACACACAAAAAAAGAAATTATATTTTAAATTAACAAAGAAACCAGAATACAAAAATAAAAGGAAGCACAAAAAACACACAAAGAAAACAAAACCCATAAAAACACAAAATTGATAACTATAATATGCATGCAAAAGATTAAAAAATGATCCAACAAAGCAATATGAGACAATAAATAAATCTTCCTGTCTTACACAACTTCAAAAACTGTCACATCGATTCTTAAAGTAATGAAGGAGACTTAGTTTGCTTTGTTTCTTTTAAATATGGTTTGTTTAGAGTAAAATTCCTATGCAGAAAATATTTCAAGAAATATTGAGTTGTAAAATTGCATGTTAGGTTGCCTATTCTAAAAGCCATACTTTGAAAGCAAAGAACATTTCTAAGACAGTAATATTATAGGGTTCCTATTACAGGCTAGTTATCTATGTTATATAATTTGGGAGACATTTACATAGGAGGTTCCCCTCAAATAATTATTTTATTAGCCTAATTGAGTTTTCATTTCCTTAATTCTAAAAAAGAGATGATAAAACGTCAGTGGTTGAATAAAAATTAAGAAAATGCCTGTTGGAGAATTTGATTTTGCAAATTAGGATAATTCCTACACAAATAACATATATATGCAAAATATGTAAAATTAGGTATGATATATACATGAGTGTTGGTGTCTGTAGTATTATAAAAAATAAAACAAATGCATGAAAGTTTAAATCAAAGAAATCAAATGTAATGTGTAAAAATTTGAAACCTTTGGATGATGTCATAGGGATATTTAGCGTCTAATGGTCAGTAAAGCATTTATACGAGGAATCAAGCATAGCCAACAGAATAATTTTAAAACCACAATGAATTGCCTCCAAGAAAAAGCCTTAAGATAAAAACACAAATTACAGAGCTTCAGAAACTATATGCCAATACATTTAGCATAGCATTTCTGTCTTAAAACTCAATAGGAAAAAAGTATTTTAATTAAAAAGTAGATAAGAGATATTGAGAGACATTCACCAATAAAGAAGAAATGCTAATGGAAAATAAGCCCATGCAATGATGTTGAATATCATTAGCCATTAGAAAAATGAAAATTAACACCATGTTGAGATATTACCATGAGCCCTTCATAAAGGAGACATACTGGGAGTATTTCTTCCTGGTAGTAGAGTACTTGCTTTCCACATGCGAGATCCTGGCTTTGATCACAAGCACCATACAGTTATATAAATAATGACCATACCAAATGTGCACTTGGATGTAGAAAAATGGACTTCTCTTATGTTGCTAGTGAGAATGTAAGATGATACAATGTTCTAGAAATAAATACAGCTGTCTCATAGAAAGAAAACCTGTGAATGCCCCATGTTTCAGCAAATGTATCTGTGATCATTTTTCTAAGTTAAATTAAAAGTTTTTTCTTTAAAAAATAATCAATACACCATTGTTCATAGCAGCTTTCAGTATAATAGCCTCAGTTTGGGAACAATCAAATGGTCGCTGGACAAATGAATAAAGTGGGGTACAAGCACACTGGGAAATGTTACTCTGCATAACAAAGGGATGAGCTTTGGATTCCCTAAATGGCTTGGCCAGTTCCCATGAGCATTGTGCTTCAAGAAAAGAGTGGCCCTCAAGAGGTCCTGGGTGCTCATCAGGGTGAGCAAGCGCTGGGGAGCAAACCAGGAGACAATATTGCTCCATGGTTGG
This sequence comes from Alexandromys fortis, assembly GCF_014885135.2. NCBI lineage: Eukaryota > Metazoa > Chordata > Mammalia > Rodentia > Cricetidae > Alexandromys > Alexandromys fortis. Next base: position 17,592,053 of record NW_026067930.1, on the reverse strand, counting down.
CTCCTGTTTCGTTTCCTGCCCTCACTTCCCTTCATGAGAGACTGGGCCTGGGACAAATGAGCTGAAATCAACCCTTCCTCCCCAAGCTGCTTCTGGGCATGGCGTTTTATCACAGCAATAGAAAGCCTAACTAAGGCGATAGATGTTGGCTTTTAGAAGTACAACTATTACCATCTCGTGAGAGATGTTCTCAGACACAAGTGAGTGATTAAATTCAAGAAACAATGAAATGAGGAAATAGGCCGAAGAATGTCATTATACTTTCATTATAAAGGATTGTGTTTTGTATTAGATTATTTTCAGGGATTTGTTAGATTCCCCCAAACTGAACACTATTTTTTTTCTTTTTATAAAGGATATTTTAAGTTTATCTCTTCTCTCTGTGAACATGCATGCATGCGTGCGCAAGTGTACGTGTGTCCATAGAAAGCTGGAGCTGGAGTTACAGGAGGCTGTGAACCACTGGACCTGGGTGCTGTGAACCGAACTCTGGTCCCCTGCAAATGCAGCAGACACTCTTAGCTGCTGAACCATTCTTCCATCCCCTAATGCCATCTCTTTTTAATTTACCACACACTTTTATTTTTATTTAAGTTTAACTAATTTATTAGGTTTCTCTCTGTTTTCTTTTGTTTGCCTTTGTTTGGCCTGTTATACATTTAGAATATGTTTTCATCCAGGTCTAGGAATAACTCCCAACTTAGAAACGCTCCGCCAAAATACCTCCCAGATACCACTATCAGACACAATTTGTTCTTTGAATTCCTTTACTTGCAGTTTCTGCCGTGAAAAGATTTCTTTTGCTAGGTCTACTGTATGGGATCCTCTGCTTCCTAGTAAGAACTGATGAAACAAGAGACAGATACTGGAGAATCTTTAGATGAAGTAAAGAAAAAGGAAACCTGAAAATAGCAATAAACATTCTTTTCACAGTGGATTTGATTGCTGTTATTGCTCATCTTCCTACATGGGGATTCTGTGGGCTGGAGGTTCACTGCCCATCATCCCTGAAGCCCTTTCAGCCTCAGGATGAACCATGATTCAGTTTGTTATAGAGTTTCTCTTCTCCATCCGCTGCTGAAGTGGGCAGCGATCATCCAGTGGAGGCCACCAGCAGAGGAGTAATAATAGTGATTTAGGAACCTCTAAATGAGTTTGCACAGGAGAGAACTTGGACGACTCCGTGCTCCTGAGTTTGGAAGGAGAGAGAGTAAAGTTCTTAGCATTGAGTTTTCCACAAACTCGCTAGCTGGGTACTGAAGAAAATGTTGATAGCTCACGCTGGTCAGTTTCTCATTACTGTAACGCAGTTTCTAAGACAATTAGAGATTTCAGTTCATGATGAATTGGGAATTTGGTTAAGAAGTATCATTTTGGGAAGAGTGATGGGACTCAGTACCTCATCCCATGGCAGCCAGGGAGGCAGCAGAAAGGAACAAGAGGAAAGGGAGGTTCTCATCCTTGCTTTGTGGTATGCTCAGTTTCTCATCCTTCCCCCTGAACTCCACCTAAGAACCTTTCTTCACTTTTCAACAGCAGCTCATTGGGGACCAACCTTCTCCTCAAGGGCCATTAGGAGAAAGTTACTCCAAACTACAGTGTACCTCTGCTAGACTTTTTACGACGCTTGCTATGTGCTTGTTTCTTTAAGGAGTTCAAAAGCCACTCCTTGAGTCAAGAAAGCAGCCAGAATCACTCTGGAAATCCAGATGGATTTGTGAAGTGCTTCAGATAGAATCCAGGAGCCAATGTGTGCTAGCTAAGTAAGTGCTCTACCGCTGGGCAGCAACCCAAGCATGACAGTGAGTATCCTGAAGATAAGGAGTATTTGTCTTTGTACTGGACACAGCTTGTGTTTTGCTGTAGTTTCTTAAGTACTAATTTCTAGCTGAAAGGATGAAACATAAATTGGCCACTAACATTTGCCGTGAGAAAGAGATGACGATGCTCTTTGCAAGGTGTTGTGGGAGAAGAGCTTCTCTACACATCCTGCCGGGATTCAAACAAAACCCAAAGAAGCAGAAAGCAAGGGAGAGTTTAAAATTCTGTGCCTCTTTGTATTCTTTAAACTTAATTTATTGGTTTATATATAACGGCCCACTGCTTCTTGTCCTATTATACTTATTTTACATTTTTAATAAACCCACATTTAACTTTAATATTGGGCTGTGTAAATATGATATATACTCATAAATACTGTATTATGACGATATGGCTACAGTATTTTGTTTTTCTGGAATGGCCTCTATCTATATTACTATCTCTGCTCGCTGCCTGCCTCTCCTTTCTGACTTCTTACTTTCTTCCTCTGAGATTGACAGTGGGACTAACTATTTTTTATGAGACTTCCCTTTCCCTTCAACACACACTACTATCTGTATGTCTTCCCTTCAGAGTTGCTCAGCGTTACCACAGGCACTTCCAGTTATGTGCTTACAGACTAGGAGTCCCAAAATGGTAACAACCTTGTGTCGGGGAATGCTATTTTACTTTCACATCAATCTTTTATTTAGTGCTCTGTTATTAATCTGAATTTGTACTCTTGCTTCTTTCCAAGCCTTTTACTATTGAACTCAGGGCCTTACAATGTACATTATTCTACAGGTTATAATATCATATCTTTCCAATTAGTCTCAGTTCCTTGAGGTGAAATCAGGGCATCTCAGGAAATAATCTCCCTTTATATTTTTATCGCCTACACAGTACACACCTTAAATGCTAGACTTTCGCCAGGATTGTGTGAATAAACAGTTTACTTTTATGGGTAGATCAAAAGGGGCCTATTTATATCACCTTCCTGCAGGATCTTTGGTAAAGTATCTGCCTTTGTCAGAATGAATTAAAGATGACTATCAAGACTCCTGCTTCTGGTGAGACTGTCTCATGCACTTTCCTGGAGAGTTTCAGGACCTTTGAGCATGGTTGGTCAATACTCCCATGATGAGGCTTTGCAGCATAGCAAAGGTAAAGAGTTTTTGTAGGGAAAAATAAAGCGTCCTAATGAGTCGACATGGAATTAATCAAAGAGAGACTCCCTCCTCCTTGGGATGGCTTCACTCAACCAGGTAAACCCTTAAAAGAGGCTAGAAATGATCAAACTGGGAGAGTTTTCCAGTTAGCCCTGGGTAGTAAATGTTCTTCTGAGATAGGATCATACAATTCCAGGTAAAAGTCTTTCCTTTAGGTAGGGTTACCTGCAGTTGATGGAGAGGAAGAAGGAAGAGATCTCAGACCCTAGCGATAAGGAACTGGATTCTGTCACCAAGCAGAATGCACACTGATAGGGATGCTGAGTTCCACATAAAAGCACAGCCTGGCAGATACCTTGATTTCAGCCTGGTGAGACTCCAGTTACACTCCTTCTAGACACCTGAGCTACAAAAGGATCACAGATGAATGTTGTGCTGTTCAACAACAGGAATGCCAGCAGCTTGATAGAGACAATTTCTCCTTACATTTTACGTTAATAGACTATATTTTAAATTCCATTCTTGAAATTATAAAATACCAAGCCTATAAATGTGTAATTTCATTCCCTAGAGATGAGCTCAGAAAGCTTACACCTAATGGGCCAGCTGGAATTTCAGGAGATGCTATGCTAACCTACTGTTTTTGTTGTTGTGTTTTGGACAATTTTCCAGCTATTCTTAATATTTTATGTTTTGCACTTAAAACTTTTTTAAAAAATGTGACCCACAACTAGGCTTAGTGGTTAAACCTGTTTGATTCACTGTAAATTAAATATTCTTGCCCTAGACTATAAAATAATAAAAAAGTTGGCACAGCATTACCAGATGTCTTATTATCTCTTTTCTTGTATCCTTCCACTGATACTCTTCATAAAGTACCCATTTTTTCAAACTTGCCTTCTTCAGCGAGTTGACATTTAGAAGTGGTGGTAGTACAGATGATCATTGTTAAAGCTATGAAATATGAAAACAATAACACCGCTCCACCAGCTTTGAGTTCTGGATCATCTGGAAGGTCACAGAAGTTCATTTATACCTCCACATCACTTGCACACGAATGGATATCAAACACCATATATGACAGAGTCAGGGAAAGGAACATTGGCTTCAGAGACAAGCACTAGGAGAAACACCTGAGTAAGTTACGATAGAAACCTAATAGCATTTTCACCAGAGCAAGAGTAAGTGATATACCCTAAAGAACTCAACCCAGTCAGGTTAAGAAGAAATTCACATTCATCTCTGGTTGGTCTCTTTCTCATCATTTTTAAAGTCCTGTCAAGTGGATATAGGAATTGGAATGGTACTACTCTGGTGAATGAATTGAGATAGAAAAACAAGGCTAGTGTTGAGCCACGCCCATATGTCACCTCCTTCCTTAGGGAGGTAAATCTCATTGGCTGCTGAGGTCTGTTATGAAATCTGAAAGCTCCCTGGCAGGTAAGGAGGCTGAATTAGAAACAGAACTCCTCACATTATTCATGACCCCAGAACTGGGCCTCCCTGTTGGGAGAAGCCTTGGGGAATCTAAGCAGTGAGGCCTAGAAATAAAGCCATAGATCAAAGGATAAACACATTCATACTCATGAATACTTTTAAGTAATCCATAAAACAGTCTTTACAACATACATGGTGCTTAATTTGAACATCCTGTTTTTTGAAACTATAAAAGACCAGTGAAATAAATGTGATAAGAATGCTAAGAGCTAAACACACACACACACACACACATGCACACACACATGCACACACACATGCACACATACTCACACACACACTCATAGATACATACAAGGCAGAGCTATACTGGAAAGCAACATGTAGTGGCTTAAGTATTCTGAGGCAGAAAGAGATTACAAAATAATTCAGAAACTAAAAATTTGAAATAGTGGGAACATAGATTATCAACAAATCTTCTCAATTTATAAACTTCCTTTTACGTTGTTTTAAAATTCATGGTGAAATTGTAACTCAAAATGGAAGAAAAAGATGATATTCTCCATGTTTAATTCATCTTTAAATTCATTCATTTATCAAATAAATACAAATAGCTCCCTATTCTTTTAGTAGGTATTCTGAGTGCTACTTATTGTTGATTCTGCAAAAACATTTATATTCTGAAAATGAATCTTCTGGATAATATGGACAATGATGGAGTTCTCATAAGAGATAAAAGTATATATGTATATGCATGTTCTTAAAATATTTTGATAACATTTTAAGATTCAATTTACAAAAGTTACATTAAATGTATTATCAGCTCCTCTATTTCAAAAGAATTTAAAACAGCTTGCCAGATTAGACAGACTAGAGAATAATGAAGGCTGGGTATAGAGTTCCCTTAGATTATTTCTCCAAAAGATATTTGTTTGAATATATTTGGAAATACACTTTTATATGTACTCTGCCATTTTTTCATACATTCAGTTAAATTTCATTTTGGCCTCATTAAAGATAATAGTCTTTTGAAGCAGATTTTGACGGCCTTGCCTACAGCCTTCACTGACAGCCATGTCATAGCAGCAGTGGCCTAGGTCTCTGTAGGAACATGAAGTGAAGGAGGGTTCCTGGGACAAGGACAGCATTACTGTGGCTCAATGGATCCTTTTACTTGAAGATCCCTTGATAACTAACACTGGCCAAGAAATTTGCTTCTAAATCTGTAAGGTTGGGACAGATTTAGTCTTCTGCTTTAAAGAAATAGAATGGATGGATTGTCACAAAACAGTAAATGGCTTACAGTAAATTTCAGGAAGAAGTGCAGCACTACAATTTCTTAGTGTTTCTTCCAGAACTTCTGATTCTCAATAAACTGCTAACGGAGAGAGAATCTTACCAAATGAGAGTTATGAGAGACTTATTATGGGGAAGTAGATGAATCATTTCAAAATATAAAAGCACTTGAAAAAGAATGTGATCCATTTTGTTTCCATATTTGATTTATATATATTATATATTTATAGTACATCTGTAAATTAATTATATATATATATACATATATGTGCTAATAGTAGGAGACTAAAATTTGTTTCCCACACAGTATAGATTAACTGATCTCGTTCCACGGTATTCATTCTTTACACATAAATATGATTCTGTCTTATCCTCTCCTCTTCTCTTTTTCATTCTCCCCACTACTCCTCCTCACCTTTCTTCCATCCCTCTTTTTTATTTTCTTCTTTCTTCCCATTTACTTGATATTTTTAATGTAAAGTAAAGTCTTTGCTTTAGAGTTAATATTAAAAAAACAACTATCCCTCTTGGAGCTAGAGGGATGACTCAGCAGTTGAGAGTGCACTGCTCTTACAAAGGACCTAAGCTTTTTCCCCAAGAACTCAGGTTAGGTGGCTCTCAACTGCTTGTATTCCAGCTCCAGGGGATATAAAACTTTCTCACCACCAAAGACGCCTACCTGCACACAATTACACTTCTAATTAAATATAAAGTAAATCTATAAGAGAAGAAATATTTAGTATCATTAATTAACCTGTCAAACAGGCACCTCTACACCTTTCAACAATTCTTGTTTACAAAAACCAGGTAAAATATTGAGCTATTATATTCTGTTGCTTCAGATAATATTCAGTAGTAACATAACTAACTAAAAGAATGAAATGTGGTTAGAAGAAATGGCCTAGCATGTGAATTGCATGCTGTGTTGGCGGGGGGCAAGATTAGAGTCAGGTTTGAAGCTGAGTCTTCACAGCTATCTTGTATATTTCTGATCAACTACTCTCCTTTAAACAATGCTTTCTTTTTATTCTCTTAAATAATTTTGGGCCTGTCTTTCATGGTAAGCCAACACAAACATTTAGCAGTAGATAAAAATAAGCTGTACATAAATATACATATGGATACTACAGAGTCAAAATCGAAGTTAATTGTCAATCTTTGGGTGCTGTCAGAGCCTCAAAAGTCTTGTCTTTGTTAGAGTTTAACTCATTGTAGAGTTTGCACTATGAATCTCATGAAACTTTCAAAACTCATTTGGTGATGGTCCTTTATACAATGGAATAGTTTGTTATTTTGTGATCTTTGCATATATTAACTACCCTTTTCTCTTTCAGTCAGACACTAAGCACATTTCTCAGACATTAAACTCATGTCTTGATCAAAATATTTTCTTTCTCCCTTGCTTTGGTCAACCCTTCCATGTCCCTATAGGATTCCTCTGTCCACCGTCTTTCACTGTCTTCAATCAAGTATTGTTGGTTTCTGTCAACCTTAACATATTTGGGAAAAGGGACTCTATTTGAGCAAATGCCTTTATAAGATTGTCCTCCAGGCAAGTGTGTAGGTTATTGCCTTGATTAATGATTGGTATGGTGCCACCCCAGCCAGGTGATCCTGATGGTATGAGAAAGCAGGCTGAGCAAACCGTAAGGAGAAAGCCAATAAGCAGAATGCCTCCATGGCTTCTTCTTCAGCTCTTGTCCTAGGATCCTAACTTGATTTCCTCCTTCAATTGCTCTAAGTTATGAATTTTGAACAGAGAATTATGAGCTGAAAAGAACTCTTTCCTTACCAAACTGCTTTTGGTCACGGTGTTTTATCACAGCAGTAGAAACCTAAGACATCTCCCATCTTTTCAGCTTCTCTTGGAACCATTCTGTCAGTTATCCTGAATACTTGGATGCAAACTTGGTTGCGTGGATATGTGCTTTTCCAAATACAGGAAAGCAAAAGCTTGCATCATATTTGGAAATGAGAGGTTCTAGTTTGGACTCACATCTCTCCGCAGTAGAGGTCATGAAAATTCAGAAATTCTGCTACATGGCAGACATGCAAGTCTGGGAAAATAGCAGCTCAGAACAAGAGAGAGAAAGAGGAGGAGAGGATGTTTCTAATGAATGAAGCCAAGATGGCTAACATAAGCTCAGTGGCCTAAGAAGTTGAATAGTACCATGAGGAAACTTATAGTTTACACAGGGAGGGACATGAAACTAATACTTTATACATTCTTTATTGCCACATAACATGTTCCATTCTCTTTACAAGACAGAAGGGCAGAAAGAGAGAGAGAGAGAAATGGTAATTCTCACACCAGTTCCTAGCAGAGATAGATATCCAATTGCAACTTGAATACTTAGTTATTTTTCAAATTCTAAAAATCCCATATTGACAGCCTATAGTACAGTAAAGTTATTACCATTGGTAATAACTGGGTTAGCACTAAGTTTCCCAGAAAGTCGATTCGGAGTCGAAAATTAATGTGAAAGATGCACACATAGGTATCTGGGAAGAAGTGGCAGAGTAGCGAAGCAATGAAAAGGGCATGCCTGTATGAAGATAGATCACCGCTTCTTTTGCTACATACTACTGCTGCTTAACTCTGCAGTACTGTCTCACAAGGCCATCTGAAAAGCACTCGAAGCCTTTCTTAGGGGAATAGCAGGTTGCCATCACTTCGTCAGCTATTGATGGTAAAACCTTGCCTTAGGATTGATTCTGCCCAATGTCTGGATTCACATATGTAGACACCGAGCCGGCTGCTTACTCTCCTGCTCTGGAGGATCTCAAGTCCTGATAACAAAGACTAAAAGCAATGACGTGGGGAACTGGAAATTCACTGCTGCCACCGTGAAGCTGGTAGGAATATGTGCCAAGCTGTTGGCTGTGGTTGTGGTGTGATACTGGACAGGGAAGATCAAAAGAATAGAAAGTGGGGATTGAGAGAATTGCAATACATTACTTAATAGAAATTTTGTAAGGAGTTCCTATGTTAACATGTGTAAAGCTTTTAGAATAGTGTGCGGCATATGCCAGACAAAGCCAATAAATATATCATTTCTGTTATATAACATAGCAGGCTGAATTAAGATGTAAAATGACCTTGGCCCTCTTTGATTTATCTCCCAGTAATGGACGTTAAGTGATTTTATAAATTTTTTAATTAGCCCTGACAGCTATAACAACATAAGGTTTGTGTGAAACCCAAATGTGTTTCTTACTGTTCTGAAGGCTGAAGGTCTGAGACCTGGGTCAGGACATATAGCTCCGGAAAGCTCATCTTTTAGGGTTCAGACTGACAATTTATTGTTACTAGTCACATGGTACATGTACGGTTCTGTAAGCTTCCTTTGGAAGGGCATCCTGAATAGCTTCCTTTCAAGGCCCCACACCCTAACTCCGGTATATTGAAATTTAGAATTGGATCACAGACGTTGGGGGTAGCGACACAAACATTCTTCTTGAAGATTTAACTAATGTGGGTTCAGCTTGGTTAAAGTCTGTTAAATCCACCACAACTCCTTCTTGGAAATCCCCTAGATCTAAAGCTTAATTTGCTTCTACTAACTAGACTGATTAGTTATGTTTTTTTTTTTTCTGTCAGAAAAATAGTATAGTTCCTTGGATACACTAACTCTGAGGGTTACTTTCCAAATATTTATTTACTACTGATAGATGTTTATTTATGATGTTATTTAAAAATAAATTAGAAGATTTTGTACCAAGTGAAACACTGCATGGGACACTCAGAGAGTTTTATTAGATTAAAATAGGGGGTTGACTTAAGGATTAGAAGAGAAGGCTTGTGTCATTGAAATGGTCACCAAAATTATAAACTTTATGTTTGAAGCATGGTGCTGAGCATGTGACATGCCATTGGTAATTTAGACCCCATCTTACTCACGAATAAATCTTATTTGTGCACTGGGTAGGACAGAAACCCATCTACACTCCACCTACTCTTCATGGTCAGCAACTTTCTGATTCATTGGTGCCTACATTACGTAAGTTATTAAATGCCCAGAGCTGTAGGCTTGTAAGCAGCTATACATTACAATTGCTGTTCGTGGAGAGAAAAACAGTGGGTAAATACTAGGGCAAGCAACTTGCTACAGACTGGGCTACCTAGCTGTTAAACCAGTAGGAGAAGACCAGAGCTTTCTCTTTTCTTCCAGGAAAGTTTCTCCATGTGCCACCGCTTCTGCCCTAAACGTCTTTTGCTAGTGTGCAGATGGCAGGAACATAACAACATCGTCCTGTGGGCTTGCCAAGCACGTGGGTGAGAATTAGCCCAATAAAAACTCAACGGAAGTGTTTGAGCCTGAAGAAAGCAAGGTACCTTTTTTCCCCCTTTCTTTTCTTTCTTTTTTTTTTTTTTTCAGAGTTTATGTGTTGACAGTGTAAAGAACTGGTACAAAGGAGGTTGTCTTGTTTCCGACTTTATAGGCTCCATCTGGTCAGGAAAGGAATAAATTGACCACATCCACTGCGGCTGTGCGTTGGAAGCATGCAGCTTTGTCACGAACCCTCAAAGTAACTTTCCCTCACCCAATCCGGGACATTACAACCTGTATAGAGTCTTGTACTTGTTTCTCTACTGTCTGACTATGTACCGGTATATGTTTGCTAGTTTATAGACTATGTTATTACTGAGTCTAGAAATCTGGATTTAAAAAACCTGCTGAATTTAACATCTAAAGCCCCTGTTAATCGCTCAAAGAAAATCTCACAATCTCACATATATAGTGATATTTTATTTATATTTCAATAAATAAAGCTAGCCTAAAGATCAGAAGGGCAAAGCTAAGTCACTAGCAGCCAGGCAGTGGTGGCATATACTTTTAATCCCAGGATTTGTGAAACAGGGGCAGATGGCTGTTTGTGAGTTCAAGGCCATCCTGGGATACATAAGATCAATGCAGAAACAAATCCAGCTGGTGGTGCCTCACACTTTTAATCCCAAGACTAGAGAGTCATAAATTTTTAATCCCAGCACTAGAGGGAATATAAAACGAGAGGAAAGAGAGGCTTAGTCTGCTTAGTCTGCAGTCACTCAGCCTTGGTAGAAGTAAGACTTCTCTAGTGGCTTGACTACTTTGCTTTTCTGGTTTTCGGGTTGAACCCCAAATCTGACTCTGTGTTTTTTATTATTCCTGCTACACACATAGTTACATAAAGGAAAATTCATAAAGAAATAAACTGAAGGCATGGATGTGATAATGGGGATTAGACACAATTTGGCTGTCTTTTGCAAAGACTGGATTGGTACAGTATGGTGGATGTCAGTAACTGATCAGTCAAATACACATTTACATGGAAGGATGCTCAGTGTATGTTCCTTAATTCAAATCTGTGAAGTACAGTACAAATCAGCCACATGAATTATATATTAAAACTATATATGCGCTAAAACGATAAGTCTCATAGAAATACGCAGCGAAGAGCACCTGTTAAACACAGTGGTTATTTGGGGGAGGGTGATAAGTGGGGATGAAAGACAAAATAAGCAAATAAACTAATGAAGAAAATGTACTTAAACCAAAATGGGTTTTCCTGAACCAATGGCAAAAGCTTATCATCATCTGGGGAAAAGGGTGAGTTTGACCGTTAGCAACTGAAGTCCTTTACAGCAATCCCTTGCAGTATATATGACAAGATCATGCTGTCTGTAAATGAGAAGAGGAACTTGGAGTGTGCCAGTTGGACGACTAACAGGAATTGTCCGGGGACCAGCCTCTCTTTTCCGGAGAAAACGATTCCAAGGGACACTTGGCAGTCTTAAGGCAGCAGAAGTTCCCACATCCGTCCTGAGTCTTCATTGCATCTGGATAGAGATGACCTTCACATGCTGTGGGATCTGGGTCCTAAAAAAGTCCTTAATTTCTTCAAACTCTGAGGGATTGGGTGCATTTGTCGAAGACCGGTCCAGCCTTCTCTGAACAACATTTCAAACAGTTCCTCTTTAATGCGCAGGGAAGTAAGATGGGAAGAAGGTGGGATCTAGGGGGTCTCTCAATCGCTTTCTTCCCTATTGCTCTTTGAACAGAGTCCCCCGTGCATAAAATTTCTAAGCCAGAGTTTGGGGAGCCGACGATGAATCTGGACTGTATAGTACTCTCCAGTACGTCTTAACATCTGCTTCTGTGGCTGTACCCAGAGGGAAGGGGATGTTTGTAAGAAGAGCCAGAAAAGTTATATAGCTCCTTAGAGGCACAGGACCATTTTCCCGAGGACAGAGTGCTCAAAGAGAATGAAGTGTCAGGAGCTAACACGCGCTATGCTGAATCCCCAAAGCTCTGCATTTATGGGGAGATTTGCCTTAGCCAGGTTGAAGGAACATATGGGAAAAGTCCAGGCCAGATTTACGCGATGGAAACAATGAAGCTTCTCGAAGAGCAAGCTGGTCGAAGAGCAAGCTGGACGATGAGGAAAGGAACAGGAAAGAGGAAATTCCACACCACAAGTTGTTTCATTTTATCCCACACGGAAAGCTGAGCATCCTAATAGGGGAGAGTATCCGCTTTTCATCACCCCCATCCTTGGTCTCACTGCAAGGGGCTTAACTGGTTTTGTAGCTCAAATAAGTTTTATTAATCTTTAAAATTGAATGACTTAAATGTGGTTTACTGTGACCAGGAAATGGGTTGTAACGCTATTTTACTTTGATTGATGCTTTTTTAAATTAAAAGGGGAGCAGAGCAAAATGCCTTTATATTTTATTTGTAGATTATGTTCATTTATGTAATAAAATACTACATATTTATTTGTTGGACAACTTTATTGTTTTTGTAAGATCATGGCTTTTAGCAACACACTAAAGCAAAATATTAAAACTAAGAAATACTGTTAAGTTTAAAATATGCAGCCAATTGTAAAAAATTGATTCAATAAAATATTATAAATGCTCTCGATAACTTGTACTGGTTGAATAAAAATTCAAAATATTCTATATATGTTCAGTGAAATCACATACTAAAATAATTTTTATTTTGTCTTTTTAATAATTATAATAATGTGTGGTGCTAGTTCCATTTCTGTTGGACATGAATAATCAATAACACACATGACCAAGAGGACAGATGCATGTTAACTAGTACCAGGATCATTAGCTGTTGGTCTCCAAATTCAGATTCACAAAAATGAAATAAAACATGTCAATCCTCAGCATTAGTCATTTCCAGAACTCAATACACTTTGCTAGCAATGACGCCACTGGCTAAATTTGTAACCTGAGCATAAGTCATTGCCCTGGACCTATGTGCTTCTATCCTTAAGGTCTTCTGTATTATTTCCTTCTGTTCCAAAGAATTTATTTCAGTCTTTTCCCTTGTGGAAGCCCAATAGTCACAGAAATAATAACCTTCCTTTCCTTGTATAAAGATGCATAAGAAGTTCAATTTAGTGGGGTGGTGCTGGCACACACCTTTAATCCCAGCACTCAGGAGTCAGAGGCAGGCAGAGTTTGAGGCCAGCCTGGTCTACAAAGTGAGTTCCAGGACAGTCAGAACTATTACATAAATATTACATAAAGAATGTACATATATATTCATTAAGAAAAAAAGGTAAACTTATTGGAAGATAAGGGCAGTCTATGAAGGCATACATAATCCAGATGTGTATGACTTTCACAAGACTGTATAGTTGTTAGTTTATAAAATCTTTCTGTAATGTTATCAAGGACAACAAAATGTTTTTTAAAGTAAAAGTAATAGCTACTTGATAATATTTTTTTAATATTTATTTACTTATTATATTATGTGAATAGCATTCCTTCCACGTGTGCCTGTAAGCCAGAAGGGGGCGCCAGGTCTCATTATAAATGGCTGCAAGCCACCATGTGGTTGCTGGGAATTGAACTCAGGACCTCTGGAAGAGCAGTCAGTGCTCTTAACCTCTGAGCCATCTCTCCAGCCCTTGATAATATTTTTAAAAAAAAAACCTTAGTATTTATTTATTTATTGAGATTGGTTCTGACTATGCTGACTCAGCTGGCCTAGAACTTTTTATGTAGGGCAGACTGGTTTCAGATTCACAGAGATCCACCTGCCCCTGCCTCCCATGTGCTGGAATTAAAGGTGTGCCTATCATACCCACTTGTAATTGGCAATTTTGTTTACAGTTATATTTGCAGAAAATAGGGTAGAGGGTTTAGAATCAGGCTTCATTTTTTCTGGTATCAAGAAAGCCACAAAGCATATACTTTTTTTTAATACAGTTTCTGCTGTACTAATGACCACATGTACATGATCAAGCATTTGAGACATTATCTATTGCTTTTCCTAGAAATACTTAGATGTAGCAAAGAGGAAAAAATAAATAAGAGCTAAGTCCAAGATTTAAAAAAAATATCTTTGAGTAAATCTAAAGAATATTCATTTTATTGAGAAAATAAAATATAATAATACAAAAGAATAACCATCACCTAGAAGTTGGACAAGGCAAACCAACAGCTGGGAAAGAACCCTAAGGTAAGAATCAGAGGTCCACTCATTTACACACAGAGTAGTCCCATAAAAATACTAAAGTGAAAGCTATAATATAAATGCAGAGGACCTGGTACAGGCTGTGTAGACCCTATACATGTTGCTTCAGTTTAATGAGCTTTGCTCTGCTAATTTTGAGGTCTTTGTTCTCACGTGCCCTCCATCCCTTCTAGTTCCCACACACCTGTCTCCTCTTCCATGCAATTCCTGAGATCTGATTGGAAGGGTTTGATGGAGACAACTTATTTTAGACATGTGTTTCCCAACATCTCTCTGCGTGCATCAGGTTTAGCTATGGGTCTCTGTATTTCTTCCCACCTACCGCAGCAGGAGGCCTCCACAGTGATGACTGCCTACTGCACAGATTTACGAGTACATCAAAATATCATAAGGAGTCCTTTTATTTTATTGTTACTTTTTTTAGTCCACTCTTACTTGGTTTTACCCTAGGTCTCTGGGCTCTCTAGTCTCTGATACTTGGTCAGCTATGGGTTGAATCTTGTGGAGTGGGCCTTAAGTCAAATCAGTTATTGGTTGGTTACTTCCCCAAGCTTTGCACCTTTGTTGCCCTACCATATTTTGCAGGTAAAACAGATTGTAGATCAAAGGCTTTGTGGCTGGGTTAGTGTTTTTATGTCTTTTTTTTATATTCTTCATAGTAACTTTCCATACCAAAGACACTAGAAGATGGACATGAAGGTTCTAGGTAGGTGCCAGCTCAACCTCTCCATGTTTAATGGGTTGTGTGGGTGATGTCCTGAAGGGTATTTGTTCTTCGGATTTGGTACTTATTAAATTGTCCAGTTAATGTAATTTTATAAAGTACCATGTGCTAGAAATGAGATAGTGTCAACAAAATAATACTGTCAATTAAAAATAGATCAGAAAATGTCAAAAATTAAAAAAAAAGAAAACACAGTAGGTTATTACCTTAGTAGTTTTGAGCCAGCCCTTGTTGTTGGGGGTGGGGAGAGTACATAGTCTGTACTGAGTGTTCTACCTTTAACATCTTAGCCCTTACCTCTAAGATCAAAACTTCCTGTCACTGCTGAATGCTTCCTCACTAAGAACCACCGCTCTCAAAGGACAGCAAAGTGTTAAGGTCATGCCATATTGGCTTTGATACAAATACCAACAGTGTAAAAAGGGAGCATTGGGCAGAAACATAGCCTCCCTGTGAGCATAGTCAAAGGAAAGAGAGTACATTGGGAAGAACAGCGAGCCACCTCTCGCTGAGGAAACTCCCTTCAGAATGCCATCCCGTCAAAGCCTGGGCGGACCCCTGAGCAACAGTCTGAGCAAACACCCCCTCATATCCCGACAGTCTTCCCCTACTACTTCCTAATTCTTCTTGCGGTACTCTCATCAGAGTAGATAGTGTGGATATGAATGCCTGGGAATGTCTTTAAAAGTTGTAACAATTCCAGTGCCATAAATATGTGCTAGTAATATTTATCCAAACCGAGTTTACATCAATAATTAATGAGAGAAATGTTAAAAATGGGTTGCAAGTAGACAGAAGTCCTAAATATAAAATGTGACCCTTTATTACTGCTTAAGTGGATTTGAAAAAAAAAAATTTCTCCTAAGAATTTAGTGGAGCATTTTGCATACCTATTTTCTGTAAGTGATCTTTTCACAAGTATTCTTGGAAAATGAGTCAGGTGAATGATTTCCTAATTTAGTTGATGGTGAAGACAGAAATATGTGAACACTTTAAGAGCCACACATAATTCAGAACGTATAATTCAATTGTGTCTCATCATTTTCCTGTTCTCTTCATGCCCAGAACTGTAGTTATGTGGAACATATCTTTCACCTCAGCTCTTGGGAATAGCGATTTCAAAATCTTTTCGTTTTTGCGAATGAGGTAGGGAATCTGGTCAAATTTCATAGAAGCGCTAAACTCGCAGAACGATGTTCATATTGGCATTGGTCCTAATGGCGCTGAGGACTTACATTTTTGGATAATTTACTGATGAGTAGAAAGAGTGGTTGACAGTTACTCTGTACTAGACTGTAGGAGAGCATCTTTTATTTGACTTTACCTGCTAGGTAGCATAAGGGTCATTCCTGGATTAACAGATTAGGAGCTGGGCACTGAGAACACACTGACACCACATGACAATGAAGTATCTGCCCTCTGACACAGTACAGCATCCATCAGCCATCCAAGCACAGATGTGGTCTTTGTGGAATGAATTATCTGGCTACATTTTTTTTTACTCCATTTCAGGGGTTAATTTTTGTCTTTAAAATGATTTATTTTCTGTTTGTGATTATAATATAATCAAATTACCCTCTTCCCCTTTCTCCCTCCAAAACCTCCTACACATTCTTCCTTGTTCTCTATCAAGTTATTTTTTTTAATTGGTTGTTGTTACATAGTGACATGCACACACAAACACGTACAATTCTTTCTTCCGTTTTCTCATATACACTTGCAGCAGAAGGCATGGCCCACATCAGACATGGATCTTCCCACTTCAAAAGATCTGGATTAAAGGTGTGTCCTCCTACCTCAAAGATCTGGGTTACAAGTGGATCTTCCCCGATTAAAATTAAGCAAAAATATCCCACTGCTGAGCCTCATTTGGGGGTTTTAGTCAATTCCAGATGTAGTCAAGTTGACAGCTAAGAATGGCCATGACATAGCCCCTGGTTTTATATTTTAGATAAGCATCAAGAAATCATGAAGAAGGGAGGAAGGGGCATTTTAGATATGAAGCTCTGTGTAAGACAGTACAAGAAGTAAGCTGTGTTTGGGAAGATCAAATAAATCAGTGAAATTCTGTTATTAAAAGAGACTCAATGTCTTGAGTATCCCAGAGCCCAAAGAAATAACTTTCATTCTATTTTATATGTTGTCACGAACCAGATGAACTCAGGAAAAAAGGACTTAATGTCTTGTCAAGCCCGCTGTAACTGGACAACATCAGTTTGCAGTGAATTTCTGGACTATTGGAAACCTTGGAAATACATAACTCTAAAAAGCATCTTCATTAGGAAAATGAAACAAATAAATATTTTTTCTTTTACGAATATGAAAATTGTTTAATTTCAAGTAATATTTGACTGTTTCTAAATCATCTTCAACTTGAGAACCCAAACTCCATATCATGTCACACAAGGCCCAATCGGTCTCTTTCCTGGCAGATCCTGTTTCTAATCCTAGCATATGTGATACCACTTTGACATGCAGGGCTTGTAAAATCCTGGTAACAAACTTAATTAGGTGCCTAGAAAACAAATGCTTCCACTTTGTCTTTGTATTTTTGTTTTGCTTCAAATGAATTTCTGTTCTTTTCTACCTAGACTTTCATACTGAAGTCGACTCCAATGCCCCTTCCGCTGAACAACTTTATTTCAGTGAAATTAGATAGGTAAGGATCTCTCTACCAACTTTCAATTTGGTAATAATTTGAATGGCAGTAGGAGCTACCGTCTAGAAAATATATATACTAAAATAGAGAAGGGAATTTTCAATTGTTTTCAACTATAGTAAAATGAATTTCACAAGGCATTTCTTATGCTATTTCATTTATTTCATACACATATATTTCATATCATATTTTAGGTATTATTGTACACTTTGTGACAATATGTCCTATTAACTTTTGCATGAGTGTTATGTGTGGTGTGGTGTGGTGTGTGTATACATGTGTGTAGGTGTACTTGCCTGTGTGGGCAAACATGAGGTCAGACATTGATGTTGGGACATTTTCCTCAATCATTCTCTACCTTGGTGTCCCCCCCCGAACATGAACTTCACTATTTCAGACTAGCTGGTCAGCAAGTCCCTGAGGTAAAGTCATGTGTGCTGTGCCTGGCACTTACATGGGTATTGAAAATTCATATGTGAAGTGTCATGCTTTCTAGCAAAGACTTCAATTACTGAGTGAGATCAAGTCTCTAAAATTTTAATATTAATATTTTTTTACATTTGCTGTTTTAAGATCAATGTTTAAAAATTTAGGGTCTGTGGTCTTATCCTTTTTATCCCCAGAGTGGGAAAAGGAGACACACAGAAGCCATAAAAATATACAAAGGTAAGTCTTTGCTTGGCTAACAAACTTTATTTCTTAACCAATGTGATCAGTTTTCTAATGGAAAGGCACAATGAAATAATACAAGATGAAGCCCTGATCTGAGAATCCTGGGCTCAAGTTCTTGATTAAAAGCCACAACTTGGTTATGCTGAATTCTTGCCCAAGACACCTGCAATTGTTTGAAGTAATTAATACCACTGTTTTAAAAAATAGATTACTTATCTATTGTATCAACAAAATCATAAATTTAGCAAGTAGAGGAATCTGGACTTTTCTGTCTCCTTGCTGATAGCTGATAGGCCCATGATGGATATCAGACAGATAGCCATTAAAAGTGAACTAATGACTGGCCATCAGGAAGAGCGTGACTTCTGCCATTGCCTATGGCATGCTATTACAATAAAGTCCAGCCTGTGTAGGAAATATTGCTTTGTCCTCATATTCCCCTCAGCCATAAGAACCCGGAACACTGATGCTGTGCTTGCTGAAAACAAGAAAAACAGTTTCTTACGGATGAAACTTCTTACCACTCTGTTTGGCGTGTTCTGAGATGAGGCAGGAAATGATGGAAGACAGAATTTTCTCATACTCTGCCCACTTTCTCACAGGGCCGGCAGACTGTTGAGCCTTTCTGGGACACCACCATATGAAGAACAGCTGCAGATTGAATGTGGAAAAGCTATGCTCAGTCTCATTGGGAAACAGTAAACACTCAACGGAACTATTATTATTAAAACCTGTGTGAAGAACAATGACTGTTTACACAAACAGGTCAAAGAAGTTCACTGAAGCTCTCCTTCCCAGGCAGTTCCTGACGTTTGAGTATCATAATCCTTAGCTCTGTGCTTCATCCTGAAACAACTGAGTCATAGAGACTAAGAGCAGGAAACAAGAATTAAAACTACAGGGGTGTCAATGAACTAAAGTTGAACTAGCAACTATTTTCGATCCAAAATAACAAGGCACTGGGAGATGACAGTTGCTTTGAATTATCTACTTTTTGTAATAAACCCTTACTGGGACAATGAGGTACTTATTCCATTGCACAAGGTACACATCTATAGCTTTTTATTCAGTACAGACGTTCTGTTCTAATTCACTTTAAAAAGAGTTCAAACCCTAAATATCTGTCAGCAAAGTAAAGACTTCCTGTTTTGGTCTTAAAGTGAAATGTAACTATTTTTTTAGACAGTGTGTTTTCTGTATTAGACAACTTCATGTTCATTTATGGTGCTTCAGACCTCAAAGGCTAGGGGATGCCAACTAAGTAAAGTCCCCACTTGGACAGATTAACACTCACTGATACTCACATGTGGATGGGTATTTAGGCACTGCATCTGGCCTATATTGTATCTTCTCTATAATAGTAAATGAGGGTGCAAGTCAGTGATGGCTTGGGCAATAACACGAGGGCACACATTTAGAGACAAGCTGACATCTTACTTACAGATCTCTGGGGACAAAGAATGTTGGAAGGGAGATGGGTGAGTTTAGAATATAAGAGCTAGCTAAAAAAAATAATGCTTAAACTATTGGCCAAGCAGTGTTTTAATTAATAGAGTTTTGTGTGATTATTTCGGGTCTGAGCAGCCAGGAAGCAGCCTCCACCTGCAATAAAATGTACCCAGTATGAAAAAGAATAACTGTAATTTGATCTAATTTGAGGACATTACAGTTTTCTTTGTTTTTAAATCAAGTCACACGGTATCCTGATTTTTCTTAATAATCTTGGAGTACAGGAGAATCCTTAGAAATCTTTCCAAGTGTGTTTATTTATATATTTGTATGAGGATAAAAGCCTTTTTAAAAGAGGTTGGAGTCAGCTGTTTGATACTCTGCAAATACATTGACAAAGGAAGTGGACTGGATTATACCTTAGAATCAACTAATAAGAAACAGCCTTTGAGACATATGAGCAAGAAGATGAAAGCAAAAAAAGAGAAAGTCGAAGGAAAAGTTGGAAATGGATGATTGACAGAAGGAAATCTATTGGAAACAGAGGCCTTTATACTGTGCGAAGCAAAAGTGGAATTCATTAGAAAGTGGAACAAAGGCTTAAATGTCAAAATAAAAGACGGACCAGTGCAACAGGTGTAGTGTTTGGAAACAAGGTGCTTTCAAGTGGAACGGGGCTCAGATGGGAGTCCTGGGAGTCAGACGAGCTCCAGCAGGTGGCACACATATTGTGCTCCTTAACTTGGAAGGGAGGAGGCAAGGTACAGCATTAAGCTTTGTAATTTTGGTTAACTTCCTTTTGGAACCTTTATGTGGTCAACTTTAGCGACATTTGTTTTGTATGCCTATTATTTTTTTTTAGCGTGTGTGTTTAGAATATGGTCTCTACTATAACACATGCAAATAGTCTAAAGTGTTTCTTTTGGATTATGGTGGAAGATGATAATTATCTAATCAGTCCCCAGCTTTTCTATTGAATGTTAAGAGTGCAGTGCACAAAGTCCGTGTTGATGTCTGTGATCTGAACTGCCACAGGAGATCATACTGAGGTCCCTGGCATATGTGAACTCCAGAGATCACGTGCATATCTTTGAACTGTGTTGTCACCAGAAACCACGTATAAATCTGTGATCTATGCTCCTGCTGACTGTAATGGGCAAGGAAGCTACTTTTGCCAAGATACTGATGACTGTAGACTCATAGTTGAGACAGAGGGAAATAGAAGGCTTCTGTGACAATGACTAATCCCCACTCATCCCCCCCAAACAAACAAAAAATAACAGCTGAGTCAGAAAGCCATCAAAGAGAACTCTTTAAAAGATGTGATAAGGTGTAATTAGCATTTATGACTTTTGGCTGGGTGTGGATAGGGAAGGACTCAGTTTTTTTTTTTCTGGGCTGGTTACTGGAAGTTTGACCATGCTCCAGTAAGTATATGGGCAACATAAATTGAACTTGTGTTTTTTTTTTTTCTTTTCTTTTTCTTCTTCTATTTTTGGGTGAGGGGGATATGTCACAAGGGTGGAGAAAATACGTGGGAAAACTCGGAAGTGAGTGTGCTTGGGGTTCATGATGTGAAATTCACCCAAATAATCAATAAAAATATTATGAAAAAGAGTCTGGTGTAGATGAAATATGAGTTGATTACCAGACATTCTTCATCATTAATGAATGAACAAACATGTAAATATTGTATCCAAAACTGGAATTTGGATAACACAGAGAATACTATAAGAGCTCAGCGGAAGATCAAAATTCAGGTAGGGACATCTATCATCCAATATTTGAGTTTTAATTTAGCCTTAATTGTCAATTGACCCAAACAAGAATTACTGGTGAGGAGTCTCGGTGAAGGACTGACTACATTTACCTGGCCTGTGGCATGTCTGTGAGGGACAGTCTTGAGTGCCTTCAATGATGTAGATGGAATCCTAAAGGTGGAGGTGCCTCCTGGTAGTAACTCAGCTAAAATGACAGAGATGAAGGAAGGTATTCTCTTTCC
This sequence comes from Alexandromys fortis, assembly GCF_014885135.2. Lineage (NCBI taxonomy): Eukaryota > Metazoa > Chordata > Mammalia > Rodentia > Cricetidae > Alexandromys > Alexandromys fortis. The sequence goes on along the minus strand of NW_026067930.1, from coordinate 17,570,365 downwards.
TTTCTCGAGCATCTTTCACACTGGCAACATCTCCTATCCTATGCACGCCTTCACTGATAGTATAACCAGCTTCATTTTGTTTCTGTCGTGACCCGAAGACCTCTCTAGGAACCAGGGCTTCAACACAAGATTAGCACTGCTAAAGCATTCAAACTAACGAATGAACAACTACCAGTTTCTTGTCCCTTTCTGGTGTGAGATAATTATTGTTGGTCAACTCCAACCACGTTCTGAAAGCAAGTATAATAAAGCCTTTTAAGGTACATGTTTATTTTTGCAGTCCTGTTACTCAAGAGAAACATACCCACTAAGGGCCCACTTTGGGAGACGCAGGAAGGGAAATATAATCAGGAAATTGCCAGCATACATTTTAAAGTGATGTGTACATTCAGATTTTTCCTCTTTTTTATTTAGCGAATTCGATGCTTGAATGCAAAACCACTTGATGAGGTAGCAAAGCACAAACTGATTTGAATGAAGTCACACAGTTTAAGTAAGATGTGATTTCAAACCCATCAGAGCATTATGACCTTGTAATTCATATGCTTTCTAAAAAATTTGATTATTTGGTGGCCATGGAATCCTGACAGGGCAATTGAAGTGCAGCTTAAGTAATATCTTACCCCTTCACATACCCAAGCAGATGAGTTTATCAAATCTCATCCCAGGAATAAATATGTTTATGAAAAAATTCCACAACCTCACATTTTTTCTGCATTTAAGGTGGTAACATTAGTAATATCTTCCAAATGATTGCAAGCTGGGGAGAAGTGGGAAAAGATGTGAAATACTTAGGACTTTGGGTACATAATATGTCTTTACATGTTGTCTCTAGTTATATTTAACATAAAGGCTCTTTCATAAGGAAACATAATTGCCATATTGAGCCTAGGAAGCACTGCTGGGAACTTGCTATTGATATTTTAAACTTTTAAAAGTAAAAAAATGGAGAAAAGGTAATGCTCTTTTGAGTGAGGCAGTGCTTCACAATGTATGGTCATGGTAGGCTCAGTCTTCTCTCCTTCAGGTCCAGATCATTTCTCCATCTGCACTTCCAGACTGACCACAACCACCAAAGCTTTAACTAGAGCTAGTCAAAATTTTTATTCCCAAAGAAAATATTCAGGCATAGCTTTCACTAACAGATATGGAAATAGGTCATGATTTAAGCCACTGGGCCATAGTAGCTAAACTATTACGGTCAGTCAACTAATGAATATCCCTGCTTATACCATGTGTGGTTAATATGTTAAAGAACAGAAGATTAATTGTATAATATCAATAAATCAATCTTAAATTGTAATGTGCCATTGGAAAGTTGGAAAATATACAATAGCAATAAAAACAGAAAAACAACCAAAACCAAAAGATTTTTTAAATTGAAATACTGGAAAATGAAAGAGCTCTAATGTTAATGGAAGAGAAGATTTTATATTATAAAAATAGCTACATTACCAAACTCAATCTATAGAGACAGTGAAATTTCTTTCAAAATTCCAAAACACTCATTCCAGAAGCTAAAAAAAAACCCAAAAATAAAAACAATAAAAAACCCTATACTCCATCTAGAATAAAGAAAGGCCAAAATAGCCAAAGCAGTCCAAAGCCAAAAGAACAGCATTGGTTGTCTTAAAATACACAATTTCAAATTCTTCTACAGATATGCAATAAAAAAGTCAATACAGTACTGTTGTGTAAACAGACACATATACCAATAAAGCTAAAAGAAAGTTCCAGAAATAAATCTAAGCATCTAAAAATATTATTTATTTTATACAAAGGTGCAAAAATACCATTGGAAAAAAGAGTTTCTTCAACAAATGATATGGGAAATACTACGTTCACATCCACACACAGAGGAATGAAGTCAGATCCTTATCTCTCACCTTTGGCAAAAATAAACTCGAATTAAAGACTTTAATGCAAGATATGAAACTGTGGAAATACTTTTAAAAATAGCAAAGATGAAAATAGTTTATGATTTAGGTATAGCAAAAATTTTCCAAAAGTTATTCTAACAGCTCAGAAAATAATACCAGAATTGATTAAAGGGATCACGTGATGCAGAAAGTTCTGTCAAAGAAAGGAAAAAATAAGCTGAGGGAAGCGATGGACTACAGACTCCTAGAAAATCTGCATCAGAGTGAAGACATATCTGACAGAATATTAATTACTAGAGGTATATTACCATGCAAGACATATATGGAACTCTAAAAATTAAAACCCCGAATCAACCTACTCAGTGAATGTCCACATGAAAAGACTAGTCATTAAAAGATAAAGTACAAATGGTCAATATTTGAGAAACTTCCAGCATTCTTAGCCATCGGGAAAATCCAAGTCAAAACTACATTGATATTCTATTTCAGCCAGCTCAGAATGGCTTTCATTATGAAAACAAACAACAGATTCTGGTGAAGATGTGGTGAAAGATGAAGCTCTCTGCCCTGTTAGTAGGAAAAGTGTTTTCTCTCAAATATCTAAAAATAAAACAGCCATAGGATCCAACCATACCAAGCACTCAGGAATATGCCCAAAGCATTCTGCAGGTATAATTGCACACACGTGTTTATTTCCACATGATTCTTAGCAGCCAAGCTGTGAAATCAGCTGAGGTGTCTCTCCACAGACAGATGGAGGAACACAAATATGGTATATATTTACATTGGAGTTTTATTCATAAACATACGCTCTGAAACCATGCAATTTTCAGGAAAGTAGATGGAACTGGATATCGTGTATCTTAAGATAAAATAAGCCAATCTCAAGAAGACAGCTATCACAAGTTTTCTGTCATAATACGAATCCTTTATTTATATACATACACACAGGCAGACATACTTATACACATACCTACATGTACACACACATACACACATACGTATTTACACTCTCTCACACAAGATACATATACACATACACACACATATATATGTACATATACAAACATGCACATAGCCACACTCATACAGACATGCACATGTACATACATATATACATATACACATATGCATACACATTCACACACAGATGCACATATGCATGCACAAGTACATTCTCTCCCTCTCTCTCTCTCTCTCTCTCTCTCTCTCTCTCTCTCTCTCTCTCACACACACACACACACACACACACACTGAAGAGAAGAATTACTTCATAGCTTGGAGAAGCCTAAGAAGAGAGAGGGCATGGTGGAACATGAGAGAAAACAGCATATGGTCAATTCATATGTTACGTTTTGATGAAAATATATAAAACTTTTCACTTTCTATAATGAATAAATGAATTTTTTTCTTTTCAGCAGGCCTAGTCCATATTATAAGATGTATAAGTGATGCTGCTATCATATGTGGCTTTGAGAAACCAGCCTACAAATATTTTAGTACATTTCTGTATTTATACTATTGAAAAATATATAGGCTTTCTGAAGTATGTGTGTTTACTGTTTTCCCCACTTTTACAGTGTATATTTGCTAAGGTACTTAGTCCTTGGTTCCTATGAGGTGGCTTGTGAGTCCCGTTACTGAGTGAAAACTGGACAGGTATTTTGAAAGAAAATATAAAGAAAGAACTATAAATCGTTAACCAGAGTTGTGTTGAAATTGTTCATATTTAACTTTACATCCTTATGGTTTATCACTAAGATAAGAGATATGATTTCTTTGCTTTCCTTTTCATATATGTTGGAAGCAAAATTTCTTGGCCTGGTAAGATCCTCCTTTACATATGTTTTCTCCTCACATATAAGCATATAGGTTTAAAGACAAACTGAAAATATGCTCAGGATCTTGTCCATAACATACTCAACAATTGTTGAATACACATATAACTCATAGGGCAAAAATCCTCTAAGGTAAGATGAGCATCCACTTATCTCATTATTTTGAGAGTTACTAAACTATCTCCAATTTAAATCAGAGTCAGTTTTAAGATCTTTCGTTGGTATATATTATATATACCAATTATTGTCCTGATTATTTGCTGATTCTCTGAAGATGATTGTTCATCCTACCATTCTCTATCATTCTGATATCAGACCAGGCTATGGGTTGCTTTTGAGCTAGCTACTTTCCATTGTGTAAAGATAAGCAACATTAGGGCGTTTAAGGGTTGTTTCATAGTCCTGGCCTTCCTTACTCCTTTACATTAGCCACCAGGTCAGAATGTTTCAAAGGAATTAGTTCCTATGACTTGGACCATAGAATAAGGCAGTAACTAAAAATCTACATTTTGCATCATTTACATTTACACCAGGAAAGAGACAAATTGTTTTAAAAAACATTATTTCATCAGTTATTGGATGAAGAATCTCTGCTCTCAGCTGGAGTAGTCACCAATCTATAAGTATAGCAAATTATCATTAGACATTTACTTTCCATTCATGTTTGGGTCTATCTTAGGTCTTTGGGCCATCCAGCCTCTGGGTCCTGAGTTATTATTTGTAGACAACCGTTTTACACTTGTTTGTGCAAGTACCTCAGGTAAAGCCATAAGGAATTTGCTGCCAAGATATGTATCTGTGTTTTTTTTTGTATATTTCTGCACTAAAACTGAAAAAGCTAAGCTTTCATACTAAATAGAATATTGGAATTTTATAGATAACACCTGGAAGGTAGTTTTTAGTAGTATTAAAATACATTGTATGAAATTCTCAGACTATTTAATTTGTATAAACTCAGAGTCTGTCAAGTCTGAGTTTTAATTGCTGTGAGAAGTCATGTGGGGTCTGGAGAAGTCTGGAGAGACGACTCAGAGTTAAACTTATTTACTGTTTCCATAGAGTTCAGTCTCCAGAACCTACTTTGAATGGCTCACAACTGTTTGTAACTCCAGCTCCAAGGAATCTCTCCAGCCTCTTTGGCCTCTGGAGGCCCTGCCACCTGTGCACAAATACACATGAACACACGTAATTAATAATAAAATAACTCTTCAAAAAGTAGTCTATTATGGTATATATAAGTTGACATGAAGACACAGCTTCCATCGCCAGCCTGGGTGGTGACTGGGGGCCTGGGTTGACCAGTCTAAGGATCTGAAACATAATGGGTGGGTAGTGTTCCCCAAGGAGGACTGGGGAAGGAACTGTGTTCTGGAAGGAAGAGCAGAGCTCAGTAGGAAGACAGTGTGTGCATGTGGAATTCCGAGGGCTCGCCGGTGTGAAGGGTGATTATCAGGACTGAAGAAGAGGTAAATAAATTACAAAATGTGTAAGCGCTGGAGTTCTACTATAAGGCGTTTGTCATATTCAAATGGTACTGGATGGGGGAAAAGCCTGTTTTTATTATTTTATAAAGTTCTCTCTGCTCACCATGTGGCAGCTGGATTGGAAAAGTTATAATAATATGACAAATAAATAAGGGCTGGTTATGAAATATTCAAGTGACATAAAGCTGGGTGGAGTACTTGTAATAATAAGTGACAAAGACAAAACTAATAATGAGTTCATCATATTTGGATACTGAACCTAAGTATAGGATACAATACAATTCACAGGGGAAAGTATATTGAACTTAGCGTTTGAATGTGTATATGTATGTGTTGCTCGTGTGTGTGTGTGCATGTGTGCACATGTGTGAGCATTTTGCAGTTAGTTCAAGAAATGTGGGAGGAAGATAAACAAGTTAATATAAAACTTTAGCATTTGAGTGTGTATATGTGTGTGTTTCTTATGTGTGTGTGCATACAGTTGCAGTTAGGTCAGAAAACACACGAGGAAGATAAACAACACAAAATTTCAAAAGTAAAGGGGAGGGGGCAGGAGATATGGGTTGGAGGTTTAGAAAGTTTAGAGCACTTTCCACTATTGCAGAGGATCTAAGTTCAGTTGCCAGCACTGCCAACTCTAGTCCCAGAGCATCTGATGCCCTCTTCTAACCCCCACAAGCACCAGCCGTGCATGTGGTACGCAGATACACACGGAGGCAAAACATTCATGCACCTTAAATAAAAAGCCTATTTTTTTTTTTTTAACAGAGCAAAACCTGTGGTTACGGAAGTGTTTGTCACTTAGTTTGCATAAATCCTACCCTAGTTAAGAAGCTATAAAGAACAGCATCTCTGTGTTTACTGACAGACACAAAACGTCCCATCCATGTCAATCGATTATTTCTCTGATCTGCCAACATCCTTGCATTTCCTTGCCAGCTGCTCCACCACTCGTTCGTTCAAACCGCAAGTCTGTCCATCTTCAAGTTTCTAAACCTCAACCTCAGAGACATTTAATATATTGAGCCTCTGTCCACGCTTTCAGAATGCATTCCCACCAGGCTTCAGTAAAGCGTTCTCTTGAAATATTTTCTGTTCTGTCTTCTGGTTTCTAGCACACTACCTGATGTGGAACATTTACTATCACAAAGGAGATGAGTGGATGGATGGATGGATGGGTGGGTGGATGGATGGATGAGCAAATGGAAGAGTTAAACTGAGCAGCAGCGTGAAAGAGTGAAGGCAAACACGTAGACATGTATTCCACATCAGACAGCAGGATGGCAGCTGTAGCGTGTCTTAAAAAGAAAATATACAGTCTTGTTATTTTCTGCTCAGGAAAGTGAATGGTCCATTAGCAACGCTTTCATCCTGTCTACAACCTTCAAATCATATGCACACTCCGTTAAGATGTTCCCTCTTGAGTTCCTGTGCCGCCTCCCCCTGTTTTCTCTGTTGCCCCTCTTCTCTGCAGTCTGTGAGGGATCTGGGTCCCTCCCTGGGGAGTGGTCTTTGGGAGCAGTTACTGCAGGCAGGCTCCTGGCATCATCACAGCTGGGCATCAGATGTTAGTGCCGCAGGAGGGAAAGACAGGTTTTTTTCTTTTTTTTTTTCCTCCCCTGTGTGTTCAGGTTAGGAAGCAGACACTGAGAAATCTTGGATTCTAAACTGAGAACCCACGATGAAAGTTCTGTCAGGAGTGAGCCCTGGGATTGTTGACTGATTTTCCTCCTCACGGCAGCCATTCCTAGATCCACCACCATGAATGAAGGTGCTTTATTAACTAGTCCAGTCTTCGCTGGGAAAAAAAAAAAAAAAAAAAAAAAAAAAAACAAACCCAAAATCGAAGTCTGGAAGCTCGTTTTGTTTCATGCAAAATCGTAGCAAACCAAAGGCTTTGCTTGCACTGGAGATGCAGCGAGTTACTTTGATGATTTCTTACACTCTCTTCCTTGTGGTTATTCCCCATCTCCCCATCTTCCCTGTTCTCTATCTGCTTGCTGAAGCCTTTTTATCTCTTACAGATATTTATTTGCTCATCGAGATTCAGGGCTTCTTTTCTTGTCAGAGTTGCGAAATAGAGCCGGCAGAGAGGCCCCTCCACTGATGAACAGACAGCGAAAATGGGCTACATCGATACCATATAATTTTACTCAGCTATAAAGAAAAATTAAATTATGGTATTAGCAATTAAGTGAATGAGGCCGGAAAAAAATATCAAGTGAGATGACCCGGGAAGAGAAAAATGTTGAATGTTCCCCCATCATATGTGGGTCTTAGCCTGGAGTCTCTAATGCTGTGTGGTTGATACTCTACTTTTTAAAAATTAAATTCATTTGTTTTTACATCCTGACTACAGTTCCCCCTCCCTGCTCTCATCCCATTCCTTCCCCACCCCGGCATTCATCTTTTATCATTAAAGTAGAATGCAGAAGTCCACTGGCTGAATATATGAAGCATATGTTTTGCCTCTGTGTAAAACCGCAGAGAGAAAAAGGTGAAAAGGGGATGATTTCGCTCACAGTTTTACATTTTAGTTCACAGTCCCTTCTCTCCATTCCTTGTAGCTGGTCACAGAACATTGTAGTGGGAGCCATGTGGTAAATCATACATATTCTCTTCATGGTAAGGAAGCAGAGAAAGACAAGGAGGACCAGAAACCAGATAGAACCGACAGACTTGTCTGCCATCCAGTGACCTAATTCTTCCAGCCAAGCCTCACTTCCTACCGTGTCTCAGCAATGTTTTCATATTATAAATCCATTAAAGAATTGGGTTTTTAACAAAATCATTGTACGCATGATCCAGTAATTCCCTCAAATCCCATAGACTGGCAGGCAAGCTGTTCACCCATGAGCCTTGAGGGAATAGTTCAGATTGGAATTATAACACTGGCAACCATGCCTTTTGCACATGAGCCATCAGGGAATATTTTAGAATCAAATTATAAGACTGCTTCAGCTCGTCATTATCCACAGAACCAAGCTAAATTAAATTTGTTTGGAAATTGTGAATTAGAACATGCTTTCTATGGGTGGGACTGGATTTCACACAACCCACTTACCCTCAACTACCATTACTTTACAATAAAGAAGAAAAGTGCCTTTCTAAAAGGTTTAAGCAATCAAAAAAGTCTCCTAGGCTACTTTCATGATTGACTTTTCTTTTAACTAGACACATCCATTCAATTCTGGGCAATGAACAAAAGTTGGGGCATTGTTGGTGAAAACTTGGAGCTTTTAAATAATACATAAAGGGATGTCTGACCATTTTGTCTTGTTTTTGCTCTGTTTGTTGAGAGCTGTACAATTCCATCATCACTTACAGAAGGCATTGGCACCTGGGGAAAGGTAAACGGTGTGGTTGTGTGTAGTGTTCTGAGTAGATGGATATCCTATGCCGAAACATCAGAAGATGTAAGAGGGATCTGTCACAAATGATTGAGGCACAGAAGACTCCCATCTGGCATGGTGACCCAAATAGCCATTCTCATAACTAATTGCACTGATTTTCTCAGAAAAAAAATGTAGAAAATAGGAAACTTTAAATATCTAAAATGAGTATGGGCTTCCGAAGTAGATTTGAAGTTATTAAAAATTCCTCTCTGTGTTTCATTTTTGCTGTGCCTTTCTTTGTATCTCTGTCTCTGCCTCTCTGTGTTTCTCTCTCTCTCTCTCTCTCTCTCTCTCTCTCTCTCTCTCTCTCTCTCTCTCTCTCTCTTTCTCTCTCTCTCTCTCTCTCTCTTTCTTCCATAGAAGAGGTATTCCATTATTTTAATCTCACCCAGATATGATGCACACTGCATAGCACAGACTGAGGATGCATTCTCACCAGATCTCTTTCCTCTGTTGCTTGTGCCAATAAAGTTCTTGTTTTTCCCCCTCAGATGAAACCTTTTTCTATGGAATTATCAAAATAATTGGGAGAAAGACGTCTGTGAAACGCAAATGCCCGTGAAAGCTGCGCCCCCACACTAACCTCAGAATTGCCACTAAAATAATCAGAGGATGTAGAACTAGGAGATTTGTTTACATAAGCAGAAAAAGTTTGACAGACTTTGACAAATAAGTTTCTTTATTTTTGTGTTTTGCTTCTTTTCAAGGCAGGATTTCTTTGTGTAGCTTTGGAACCTGTCCCGGCCCTCACTCTATTGACCAGTCTGGCCTTGAACTCCCAGAGATCTGCCTGCCTCTGCCTCCCAAGTATAATACTACTTACTTCAGAGTGACGAATAAGGATTAAATGAATGGATGAGCGGATTAAAAGGCTTACAAAATAGTAAGTAAATTACACAACAGTACTGTTGAATAGCTACATGCTCAGAGATAAAGGGATTGCTTTTGTCCCGATTATTCGCTGTCGGTGGGTCACTAGGCTAATCTACACAAAGAGAACATTAGGAGTACAATGTCTATTTTACCATGGTTCGGGGCATGATGGATGAAGTTCTGCTCAAAGAATCGTGGGAGAAACAGGTGCCAGTTGTGCGGCACTCAAGAGCTAATGAGGAGCAGCAGCTAAGTGGTTTGGGTTCAACTGTGAGGAAACTTGTAGTCTCTGTCAGAGTTTTATTACAGAGAAGGTGCAAAGTCAGAAAACACTTAACTAATCAGGTCATATGATCACATATGTGTTTCTAAATGACCACGAGAAGGGGTGTATAAAGAAAGGTTTAGAAAAAGGACATATTTAGGATACTATTTCAGAAGGTTTTGTATCAACAACAAGTACAGTATTGATAGAAAGGAAAAGAGCGGGAGGAAATGCCTGTGTAAAACCAGTCCGTTGAATAACTGGATTTGTGGATCAAATGAAACAGTTAAAGTTGCTTGCAGTGTTAGATTTGTGAAGTGGTTAAATAGTTAAATCAAGACAAGGAACTGTGTACTTGAAAACATGTGTTGATGTCTTCCACAATTGATGTCACCCGTGTGGGCATGTTGCCTAGAAACATCTCTTAGGAAGGAATAAAAAAGAACAGGGTTTGCAACTCTTAGGTTTGTGTACATTTGCCATTAGACTGGGCATGAGCACCAAGGAAGCAGTCAGAGGATAGGAAGAGGTCAGAAGAGAGTAGTAAAAGAGGAAACCCAATAGGTGAACATTCCCAAAGAAACATGCTCACAGGAATTTTCAATCATTACCACTTCAAAAGATTCTCTGCGAAACAGTTGTTAATGTTGACAGTGACCTAGTCTCTCCACTTTCAAATGTCCTCCCCTCTTCCCAAATTGCCACCCATTTTCCAGCCTCCCTTTGCTTCCTCAGTTCTCCTCCAAGCCCTTCTGGCAATCAAAGGAAGGATTCTGACATAACGCCTGGGTGTAAGGGAGTCTAGTGACTCTCACAATGATTTGGAGGCAACACCTCTGCTACATCCTTCAAAATTTTCAGACAAAATATGCAAATGAAATACTATAGCTAAAAAAGTCTGAGCGTCATTAAAATATTTATTTTTCAGGTACCTGAACTAATGAGTGACTGTATTGCTATGTGTAAGTTAGAGATGTAAGAATTCAGCTGTGTGGAAGTACTCCTAAAAGTAAAAGAAAACAATCTTGCCCGGTTATCTCCTTGTTTAAGGCTTGGTTCAGTCTTACACTTAGCTGTGAGAGTTTCATATCTGTGCTTCATGCAATATTCTTAATTGCCAGCCTCTTTGTAGTTACTTGAAAGTATATACCAAAGTCTTTGTAAATTCTAAAATCCCATGCACCCTAAATACAACTACTCTTTCAGTGTGGGGATTCATCATCAGAAATATTGGATCTTTTTACTTAATCTGTACTGCTAAGCTCCATAACCTACTGTGAAGATATATTTGATCCTTAGTATATAGTCAGACTGTAAGATCTACTGAAATGTTGCAGTTACTTGGATTTAAAGGGGTGGTTTGTCCCATAGACACGGCATGTGAGAAGGACAGTGAACACCACTTCTGCCTCTTAACCCTAAAGCCTTTGCTCCTTGGATTCCCAATACCATGAGATTCTAATTTTAAGTGAAGAAAGTGTATTTTTTCTCCACTCTTTAGTAAGATATATCAACAACTTTACTTTTGACCAGAGTTTCCAGAAAGTCTCTCAATATTTCTTCCATCTTCTGACCACTAGTTATATAAGTATTAACACCCATTAAGCATGCCCATCATACAAGTCACCAGGAAGGTTACAGAAGTGTTATACATTCATCCCCTTTGCTTTCTTTATCCCAGTCACCTGGCCTGGCATTAAACTCAAACTTTCCCTTCCATAGCTATAAAACACAAGGTCTGTGTACTGTAGAGAGCTCAACAGTGATCTTTGTGTTATGTCTCTGTATGAATAACGATGTCCTTGTCACAGTAGTTTGTGCAATTGACCTTGTTCTATTTTCATAAATATAAATGCTACCATAGACTAGATACTGATGAATCATCCCACTGAGAAACCAAAGGTCAAAATTTGTTTTGTGGGCCCAAAAAACAGCACCATAAAGCTGGGTGTGGTTAATAAACTGCTTGATCATAACTCGCTAAGGGATTGCAAAGTAAATTTTCTCCAGATTAATGCCACTTGCTAATTCTAGGCTGATATCAAGAAGTATGAACGTATTAGGAAGTGAGCAAAAGGAAATATTTTGGAAGATGGCATTTCTGTGTTTTATTACTGCTTGTTTGGTCTCCTTTAAGAAGGAAGTGTTTTTCCATTTTACCATAAGACAATAAAGAGGATTTAAAAAATTTTTTGTTTATTCTTAATTTATTATTGTTTAGATTTCCTTATATTATACATATGAACGTGTATCATGTGAGTGCCGTGGGCCTCACCAGTGGATATTAGAAGAATGTATTAGAACTCCTCAGAACTGGAGTACCAGATGGTTTTGAGTCACTATGTTGGTGCTGAGAATTGAACCCATGTCTTCAGCAACAGCAGCGGTGTTTTTATCCAACAAGTCTCCACCCCAAGCCCCAATAAAGAGATTCTCAAGAGACTATTTAAGTGATTTACATAGCTTCTGTGACTTTGAAAAACCTAATTTTTATGAATCAAGGGTGGAAAGGTGTCTATCATAAACCATAACTACTTTATCCCATGGGCATCACTGGGAACAAAATGATTTGGCTTCATGGAAGGAACGTTGGCGGGTATGTCTCAACAATCTGACTACCTGGAAGATCTGTGTGACACAGCAGTGGGGAGGAATGCTTGGGCCCGTTACAGGAGGAATGTTGTAAATAACTTCCTAAGAGAAAATCTTGACCATAACATTGGAATTGCAGTCAGGGAAGTTTGTGGACCTCCACAAGCACTGGGTGAAGCACATGGACAGCAAGTGCACACCTGAAATGAAAGGAATCCAGTACCACTGGAAGCTCTTTAAGTCCATGACCAGTTGGCTGACTAGCCAGGAAGCTACAACTGTGATATAGAAGAACCAACACAGAAACAAACTAAAGCTGGCTGTAGGCCAACTTTCTTGTTGTCTTAGGCATTCAGGATTCTGTCATGACTAACTAAAGAGACAGGTGAAGTTAAAGTTGAAGATCACTTAGAAATATAAAAATACATTCAAAAGGACCTAACTTTATACAATACTTACATTACTAAGGTTCTGGAGAAATTTATGTGGCCTGCCTAAGATTTCAATGAAGGGCAGAGAGGAACAACGTACACAGTATTAATTGTCAAGGAGAATGGAATGACATTTTCTAGATGCCCATGACTGCATATCTGGAGTCTGTAAAGAGATTGCATTAATATAAGAGAAGAATAAAATTTCTTATTCTTTACAATAGGGAGGATATCCTGGAGTAAGCAGCATTATCTTAAGAGTCTTAGCTGTGGCAAAGGAAGAGAGAAGGAAGAGAGAAGAGTCCTTATCAGATGCTAGATGAGAAAACCTCTTCCTTCCACTGTTGGCTTTGAAGTTGTTTGGGAGACATGAACCAGGGAATGAGGGAAGAGTAGTTTCTATAAATCACAGAGCACAAGAATCTAGAGCTTCCTATAAAGATTACAGAAAAGAAATGCAGCTTTGCCAACACATTGAGACTCATTCATGACTTCTGGGTGCAAAGCATAAGAGTATAATGTAGCAATTTTAAAAAGTGTGTGTGTATGTGTGTGTGTGTGTATGTGTGCGTGTGTATGTGTAGGAGCACAACTGCCATAGCGTACATATGGAAGTTAGTAGACAATTTCCTTTACTCAATTCTCTCCTTCTACCTTCCTCTAGGTACTGCAGATAGAACTCGTGTTGTCAAACTTGTGCGGCACTTGCCTTTACCCAACAAGCTATTCGTACAGCCATACAAATCTCATTCAGGCAATGCAGAGATCTGATAAAATTGGGCTTACAGTTCTCAGTTTGTCTGAGATGCATAAATTAAGGGATCCTGTGGTCTGTCCAACTATATGAGAAGGAGACTTCTCCAAGTGGGGAACCTCATGTATTTTACCTTTCCTTGAGCTTGACTTTACTTACAGAGTAAGCCTCTCCATAATTGCATCAAATGGATTGGACTGTTTACTTTATAACTCAAATTTCTACTAAGGAAAGTGGCCTCTTCCAAGAGTTAGTCTCATTCTATTGTAGCTTTCAAAACAGTTTTCTGAGCCAAAGACTTGACTGAGGAGAAATGAAAATGTCCACTATTAAATTGTTTGGGTAATGGCGTCACCCCTCTTTATGAGGTTGGCTGACTTGTGCTTATTTATAAAGGAGAATAATGAATCATTGAATCCCAGGAAATCAAGGCAAGAAAATATCTGGATCTGCCTTTAGTAGAGGGTATTGTGTTAATTTACAGGTTATTCATCTCTTTTTTTTTCCTTGAGAGAAGTAACACAATAGCATTGCTAACAACAGAAAACCTTAAATCATTGCTAATTTGATAACCCAAGTCTGCTCATCATGACCTCATAGAGTTGTTCCCAACATCGGAAATGAGTGTTATTTCTTATGTCCTGTTCTTGAAAAAAAATATTATTTGAGGCAATATTGCATACTCTCTATCCATGTCCAGATGCTGAAGCAGAGGGAGAATCTCCTTGATCTTGCCATGTGTGCACACATAGCTAACCATCCAACATGCATAAGATCTTTCCAAATGGTCAACATGGTTGCACTGTCTCCATGCATGTCTTACCATCTTAAGGTACAGGATTTATGCTATTCTCCATTAATTCACAATTTCCATAGCCCATTGCAGTAGGTGTTGGATCAATCAGATAAGTCACTTTTGGCACTAGTCCTGATATTCATTTGAACATATCAGAAGATCAAAATATTTAATTATGCAATGTATTTCCTGTAAGACTTGACATGGTCTATGTAAATGTTCTCTTTGTCAATTTTTTAAACTGGGAAGAGGGTCTTCAGTACCTGTCTTCAACCTTTGTGTTGTTGTGTTACAGTATAAAATCCTCACTCCGATTTCATAGCATACCACGAAAACAGTGGAGAATAATTTTTCACTTATGTAATAAAACTCTGGTGGAAGTGAGTCACTGGAGGAATTCACTCGTTCTTCTTGTAGTCTTCCTCGTTTACTTACCAGCAGGGAAAGAGAAGGAGAATATGATAGTCACTTTTCATTTTCTTGAAGCTGAGCAATGCCATATCTTTTTATCTCTAGCCCATTAGCAAGAACGAGTCACAGCATAACACCTCCATTTCAGGCCAGAAAGAAAAAAAAAAGTTCCTGGATTTGTATCTACTTTCCAGTACCAGCTGTGTTAAAAGAGAAGTATGGGTTTTTGATGATCGATTGCAGCCTCCCCCATGGAATGCATCTTACATTTGATATAAGTTTGTATGTATACATGCACATAAACACCTATCACATAAAGTCTCTCATATATTCTGTCAGCCTCATATCACTATGCTAAAGTGCAATGTGTTTTATTTTATAAGCAACATATAAAGACTTGAAACTTGTCCAAATCTCTCATTATCTGATAAACCATTTTCCCCAATTCAGGATACAAAATATGCTCACATCTGTTGTAAATTCAATTATTGGCTTTGATTCTTTATGATTTTCCTCTATTGGAGCAGCCATTCCTGGCCTTTTAATTTGACCACAACAATGTAACTTCTTTAGCTAATAGATGTTATAAAACACGCAAGCAAGAGCTTAAAACGTATTTATGTATTATTTTCCTCAGGAACCTTTATCTAAGATGATACTAAGAACATGCCACAACTCTGTGGTCTTAAAAAGACCAAAGATGTAAAGGATGGAGTTGGTAAAACTACCCACCACTTCTTAGTGAAAAGTAAAGTGTGCCTGCAGTATTCAAGGATTCATGGCTGGATCAGTCAAATCTATACATCTTATAATTAGTCCAAATATGTACTGAAGAATGTTTATGGAAACTCTGTGCACCACACAGCACCATTGTGTCTACAGTTAACAAATAAAACATTTAAGCTTTAAAGTTTGCTACTCAAGATCCATGATAGCCATAATATCATACAACTTCCCGCTTTTGCACATCTTGGTAGGCATTCTCCACACTGGATTTTTCCAAGAAATCCTATGACTTATATAATAAAAATTATGACTAATTAATTTTCCTTCAAATGCAAAGAAAATGTCAGAGGTCATCCAGTGCTAAAATTGGATTGCTGACATTAGGTTTTGCTGTTGAAGATTGCTTGGTATAGTCCTACCAATTCCCATAAGAATCATGGGATTCTGGATGCTTGGGATCTAAATGTATTTTCTTCATATTTACTTCCATATCTAATATCCCTCAAACATAGTACCATGTCCGTTGGACTGCAACCTTACTACTTGATGTTATAATGGGCTGTCCCCCAAACTGTTAGATAGTAGACCAACATCTAGGAATCTGTGTGCTCCTGTGAGGCCTTTCTTGCCAGCTACATATTTCATACTCTGAAAAAAATATTATCATATAGGTAAAAGTCAAGGAGCAAGATGTAAGTGCTTATTTAAATTTATTTTTATCTCTGTAATCTCCCCCAGTCTTTATGAATTTGTTTTGTATACTGCCTCAACTGAATGTTAGAATTTACGTTTCCTCAGATGATAAAAGTTTTGTTATATATTTACTTCCATGGGTTTGTATATCTACTACACATGTGGTTGCCCAAACAAGAAGAGATATTGATACCAATGTAGTATCTGTATCTATGAGCAGAGAGCTGACTGCTGCCATATATAACATTATAGCCCATATTTCATTATATTATATGAGAGATTATTGTTTTGAATGTGTACCTGTGTCCATGTTTGGATGTAGCTGCGTGTGTGTGTGTGTGTGTGTGTGTGTGTGTGTGCGCGCGCGCGCACGCGTGTGCCTGTGGAGGACAGGGTCTCTCAACTGAACCCGGAACTTGCCCATGGAATTAAATCTAACTAAAGATCTTGCTCTGGGGATCCCAGGCTCCAGCTCCTCAATCATGCCTACTTTCCTTGGTTCTTATGATTCAGATTATTGTCCTCCCACTTGTTCACCAGGTATATACTCATGAAGCTATCGTCCCAGTTGCTGACAAATTATTTTTGAGTTCATTAATTAGATAGAAGGCAAGTTTTACGGAGCAGCAGGGCTTTGGGTGTCGTTTGCATCACAGACCGTCGTTCACGTCAGTCTTCTGGCAAGGATCTTGCAAACAGACACCAATTATCTAGTAAACTGACTTCAGGTAGGTTACACCTTCACAGTTTCAAGCTCATGCCACATTCAGTTGCTTTATAAAAGTATTTTGCTCAGCAGGTTTCTACTTTCCTTTATCGGCCTGTAGCTAAAGACATTTTCATTTAAGAACTTTTATTACAGATTGGCGTTTTAATTTCATACATTTGAAAGTGAAGTCCAACATGAAGTTATGGTTCATTTGGTGACTGGTAGTGCACAAGGCAGAAACTGTATATTAGGGTTCAAAACCAAACACACTGAAAAGACAAATAAAACAAAACACGAGCTGAATCCGGAAGCAATTATTTTCCTTTCACAGTGAAAAATCTGTGCGTGCAGGTGTCAGGAAGGCTCAAGAACGAAAATGATGGGAAAACTATTGCCAGAAAGTGTAAAAATGGCTCAGTGGGGAAGATGAACCACACTCTGCTGCTTCCTCCAGGATTGAACAGCCGCTGGGAGATGCTAATGTTTCCTTTTTGGAGCTCGCTCGGAATCAGCTAAAAGTGCCAAAACTAAAGATGAAAGGAAAAACATGTAGACATTAAAACTGATTCTCTTTGCCCAAATAAAACAGATGGCTGGACAAAGGTCAAAGAAACTGACCTGAAGACTGAATGGGTGGTCCCAGGAGAGCCTGTGAGTCGTCATGTTGACTAGTCCAAGCTTTTGAAGGAAACTAACTATTAAAACAAAGTAATTCAGTTTGCTGCTCTCAGTGGCTTGCTATCTGACAGTATTAACGAGAAGGACCTAGAGAAAGCTTTGCAGTTGAATGAATGGTTAGGTGAAAAGCAAGAAAATTAAGTATGGTTAAGGGAGAGAGTATGAAAAATTCAGACTATTTTGCAGAGTGATTCCTACTTGATTAAAAAAAAGAGAGAAGAAAATTTTATGACTGTACACAAGCAGGAAACCAAAGACACAAGAGCCAGACTGCATCCCATTCTTATGGTGGGCACTGGGCATCTCAGTGGAGGGTGAGATGGATAGCTAAGAGGTGCAGCCATCGAAACGAGAAGTCAGAGTTGTGAGGCAAAGCTATAATTAAGACCATCAGAGAGCAGAACTACTGAAGGCTGGATATTGGAGGGAGAGTTATGGCTTCCAATCAGAAGGAGCATGAGAAAATCAAGATGTAGTTTTCAGACTAGGATGCTGGATAAGGGAGCTTGGGTGCTTGACATGTTCAAGCTAAGAAAAACAGAGCATTTTAATTATCATTGAAAACAAATAGATAAAAGAGTAAGGTTCTAAGTCCAGATAATAACAGGACAAATCAGAAGGGACAAGGGCAGAAACCATAGACTTGAAGCTTTATTAAAAAGTTGTCAGCTCTGAGAAAAAAATTGGTCCATAGATACATTCATTGTTATCTAAGATTAAAAAATAAACATTCTTACTTCTAAGTAGATTTGGAAAGTTCTCCATACAAAATGATGATGACTATGTTAATTAGTTCCATTCAAAATTGAGCAATGAATCATATTTTGAAATAACATGAACATATAATAAATGCTTTACTAATTAAAATAATAAAATATTTAAAAATTTTTTCTGTGCATTGAAGAAATGTTTATTTTTTTCAAAACAACTTCCCCAAACATTTTTAAATTACATATTTAAACCCAAAGAAATATGAATTCTTTCCCAGTATTTCAGAACCAGTTTTTCACATAAATATTCTGGACTACAATTTTTTTAAATTTGCAAATCAGAGCATCATGTTCTAAAACTCGGAGCAATCAATATAAGAAATTGCATCCCTATTTCCTTTTCTTGAGTTCATAATAGATGATCAAATGAGAAAAATTGGCTGATAGAATTTTAAAATATCTGTTTTACTGATGACAAACATGAAGGGAAAGAGCTGACCCAAGTAAGCACAAACTAAAACCCATAAATATTAGTATCTACAATTACAGTCAAAGAATATGAGCAGAAAAACGCAGGCCTTCTCAGTGGACTCCTGACTCTGTTATCCTTGTTATATATAGTAAAGCAAACAGAAAACTATTAGAAAAGAAAGAATAAAACGTCTGGCCTGTGAAGTCTAGGTTCTCCTTCAAACAAGAGCAAAGGAGCCATCAGTTAAGTCTCAGAAAACCTGAAAGAGAGCCTGGTAGGAAACCAGCTGTTCCCTCTATATGGAAAAACAGTGAAGATATTTCTTTTCTATCACGCATCTTTAATCCCCACATCATGTGAAAACTATAGGTCCTTGATGTGGGGAGTCATTCTGTATATGTGTTGCTTTTATTGGTTAATGAATAAAGAAGCTCCTTTTGTCTGTGATAGAGCAGAGCTAGGCAGGAAAGCTGAATTGGATGCTGGGAGAAAGTAGGCAGAGTCAGTGAGATGAAATGTAGCAGCCAGAGGAGAAAGACGCTAGCCGCCAGCTGGAACCTTGCCAGTAGGGCTCAAGCCTTGTAGTAAAATATTAAAAAAAAATAGAAATGGGTTAACCTAAGATGTAAGAGCTAGCTAGAAATATGTGTAAGCTAATGGGCCAAGTGGTGATTTAATTAAATCAGTTTCTGTGAGGTTATTTTGAGTCTGGGCAGCTGGGAATGAATGAGCAGCCTCAAACAAGAGGTCCTGACTCTCAAAACTGAGAGCTAATTCTCTCCTGGATCTCTAGTCCTTGTTGCCACACCTTAGCCAGCATCATCCCTCATTTATATGATCTGTCTTGCTTTTCTGGCATCCATTTTCAACCTTCTTTATTGTTAGGTATTGCCAGTGTGATCTTTATCCCATCACATATCACGTGGGTGAAGCAGAATGAAAGACAGCTCCTTTCTCTGGTTGCTAGTAGCACTAAGAAGCAGGTCCTAAAGCCTTCAGTTTGGCAGCCTTTTATAAAGACAATAGATGTGGGCTGAGTAGCAGAGGAATGTATGGTAACAACTATTAATCATTAACTGTGTTGTGAGATGGGGCTTTGCATACATATACTGTAGACTTCTCCAACTAATTACCAAAAAGCAGATGATAAGGGTGAAGAAAACAAAACAGGAAGACACCTGGTCTTTCTCAGTCATTTCCACCACTACTCCTAGGAAAGGGAAGATGACTGAGGGATGCTCCAGACTGCCAGTCCCTTTTTTGTGTTTTCATAGCTTCTTTCCTTCTTGCATCCCGATGGCCTCTACGATTATATTATCCTTGTAATCTTGATGGTCTGTGTACAAAGTAATCAATCAATTTTTATTAAATTTATGAGCAATAGTTAGGCAAGATGTCTGAAGAAAGAATCTGTTTATGAAAAGTACAAAAAGCACATTTTATCGGTGGATAAATGAGCTTTGTTTTTTTTTTTTGTAAATTTTCCATGAACACAAAGCAAATTGACTAAACCTTTGTCTGAGACACTACTGTTGTTCAATGTTGATCTACATCATATAAGTATTTACTATGTTATATAAGTTGCTTTATAGAATAAACTAGATGATGACGCACATACAGATGTATTTCTCTGAAATAATCTATGTTCAAAAGGAGGCAGATAGAAAATTTCATGTACGAGATTAATGCCCTTGCAAAAGTGACCCCAAAATGTTTTCTTGTCTGCTCTGCATTGTGAAGACCCAGCAAGAGCAAGGGCATCCATCAGGGCCTTAATCTTTGAACTCCAAACCTCTAGAATGGTGGTAAATCAGTTTCTCTTCTTCATAAGCAGTCCAATGTATGGTAGTAAGAAAGACTGAATAAAGGACTATGTCAGAGAATGCAATAATAGATTGACTTACACTGGATGTCTCAGCAAAACCAATTGTTAGAGTGAAGTAGTTAGAAACTGTTCAGGGTTACTATTGCTGTGATAAAACACAGTGACCCAAAGCAACCTGGTGAGCAATGTTTCATTTGGCTTACGTATACTGAATCATAGTCTGTTGATGGAAACCAAGGTAGAACCTCAAGGTGAGAAACTGGAGGCATGAGCTGATGCAGAGGCCATGCAGGAGTGTTCTTTACTGTCTTGCTCTTTAGAGATTGCTCAGTCTGCTGTCTTATGGAATTGAGAACCGCCAGTGCAGCGACCCCCATACACAATATGATGGGCTGTCCCACATCTATCACTAATTAAGAAAATGTACTGCAAACTTGACTCCTTTATGGAGGTATTTTGTCAGTCAGATGACTCTAATTGTGTAAAGATGGTATAAAAATCAGCCATGATAGAAAGTGATGGGGAAGCTGTTATGTAAGATGGAATGGTATGAATCACGGTAGCAGAAGTGGCCATAGTTAGAATTGCCTGGAGTTTACAAAATGTTTTGACCGAAGAATATTCATATCCTCTGATGGTTACATATATGGGTTCTAAGAAATTATGTGTACATGTTTTGTCTAGCCATATGGTCAAACAGTGTGAAAAGATGTGACTGAAATATATTTGGGGAGAGAATACAGTTATAACAAAATGCATGAAACTATTTTGTCTGGCCATATGGTTGAAGAGTATGCCCAGTGACTCAATACTGAAAGGGTGTGGTTGAAGTATATTTGGGGAGAAGATACACAGTACAATTATTTAATTTTTTTCTGTTCTATGTAGTATCTTCGAGACTCTTCTTTGGTTCTAGTACTTTGGTTTTTTTATGTCTACAAATAACACTGAGAATGTTTAACATAAAGGAGGTGCCCATTCATTCCCTTAGTGTTTAATGAACAAATGCATTACTATGGAACATAAACTATGTCTTAATTTTTTACAACATTCAGTAATAAGGCCACATTGAAGGCATGGAGCTTGCTTTGTCCTTGTGGAATCTCCAGCATCCAGAGTAAAGAAGTCACAGAAAGTTGCAGAATAAACAGATTCCTATTCATTTTTTCCTGATATTTCTGGTCTCTGAATCTGGTTTCAGTTAGTTCGAAGGAAGTAAACGAGCAAATTAGTGTATGTTTCTGGCATAGTTTTTCTGTCGCTTAATCGACGAAAAGCTACTCTGGGAAACAATTCATATTTCTTATTACCAAATGATAGTTGTTAACACTGTCAAATTCAAAAATCATATAAATCAGATCTTCCCATGAACTCTTGGTCATTATAAGATTTCCCCCTCATTTTACTGGTATTTTATTTAGCAAGTCTTGAGAATGTCAGGGAATACATCCAGGCCTTCAACCATAATCTTCTAGTTCCAAAGAAGAGATTACTGACTCTCTGTTTAAATCTTGTTAAGAGAGTAAACAAATTATGCTTTGAGCTGGTTCTAATTTTCTGTAAATTAAAAATTACCTTTTAGGATCCATCTTTTTCATGGGCTGTTGCCACCGTTGGCAAATCATATATATTGGCTGGGCATAAGCTGTCAATCTGCCTTCCAATCCTTTTCCACATTTGAAGATGTGGCTTACAAAGTTATATCTGTCCCCAAATCTTCTTGTTAAAGGGATGATTTTGTTAAATTGCTTATTTTAAAATACCCCAACCTGAAAATAAGTTTTGGAAAGTGTTCTTTACACCCCTATCAGACCGACACACGCTCCTGCTGCCAAAGCCTTTAAACATAGTCCTTCCCCAATTCCTTTTACTGTATGATACTTTTATTTATCCTTTCAATTTTTGAGTTTTTTTTGCACTATCTCTGTCTCTTTTTACTTTTTATGAGTATGAGGAAGCACATAGTTTTGTTCTGTGACTGCTCTCCTAGAAACCATGGTAAATTGATATATCTAAGAGTAAATCCTCTCTTACTAGATAAAATCATCTGTATTCCTTTCTTATCACAGAGAAAAGGAGACCAGGTTAGGCATTAGAGTTTCCTTTGCCACAGACTAGGAGAGTAGCTAAGCATCTTGGTGTGTCTGTTTTGTAAAGGAGAAAAAGAAGGTGTGGAGTATGATGGGGGGAGGTGGGGAGGATTTTGGAAAAGATACAAACAGAATATACTGTATAAAAAAGAATCTGTTTTCACTAGAATGTACAAAAGCAAAGGGGCTAATGTATTTCTTCGTTATATTACCTCTTACTGACCTGAACTCTTTCTAAGTCTTTCAAGTTACAATGCCAGAGTTTTCATACCTTAAAACCGAGAAAGGCAAACTACAGTCTACTGTTAGGATCTGAAGATGAAAAGTCTCCCAAGGGTCCACTACTGGGGTCTTGCTTACTTGCAGATGGGCTTTTAGGAAATCAAGTGATCCTCAATATTTTTACAAATCAATTGTTGAATCATTTGATGGATTCATAATATATTGACATTGTTTGGAGGTTGCTAAAATCGGAGATGGGGCCTAGTTGGAGAAAGGAGGTCACTGGAGATAGGACCTTGGAGACTATGTCTTGTCTTGTCCTCTTCCTGAATTTGCCTTTTCTACAACCTATCAGACACGAGATAAATCAATTCGCTCAGCACATGCTGAGAAAACACAGCATTCTGCCAAAGCACCATGGGGCCAAAGAGTCACAGAGTGAAACCGTGACACCCAAATGACCCCGTTCCTCCCTCACCTTGCTCATGCCTGATACTGTATCTCAGCAGTGTCTACATGTCCAACATGCCTCCCTGCTCCACGTGACATGGAAATTGTGTAACTGGATAAATGTATACAGTGCCGTAGATTATAGAGATACGAAGTATAATTGCAGTATTTCCTGATTTTGTATCATTAAAGAAAAACTGATTTTATATCTTAACGATGTTAACTTGATGTTGTCTGAAGCCATTAGGGTTGTCAATAGATTGTATTCCACTCTGACTTCAACCTGTACAAGTGAAGTTTATAAGCATGAAGCAGGATGGAATTCAGGTATGGAGAATTAATATTGAGGATGTTAACTGTAAGGTCCATGACTATTTAGACTTAGTAAGAGAGTTGTTGAAGCCAGATGTGGGTCATTATATAGCTCCATGTATGGTAAGGGACCCTGCTTCTGTGGAATAAAGTGGAGAATGGTGGAGCAGGATACCTGACATTCTCCTCCGACATGCTCCAGCTTCCCCACAGGCATGCGCATTCCGTAAATGGAGACTGCTCATTGGTTTCCTGGCTGCCCACACTCAAATAATCACACAAAACTATAGTAATTATAACATTGTTTAACCAATGACTCAGGCATATTTCTATCTAACTCTTACATCCTGAATTAACCAATTTTTTATTAATCTGTGTATTGCCACGAGGCTGTGGCTTATGAGAAAGATTCTGGGTCCTCCTCCTTTGGCAGCTACTTGGTATCTTTTTGACTCTGTCTACTCTCTCTATATATCTCTTCCAGTCTGGCTATATTCTGCCTTGTCATGGGCCAAAGAAGCTTTATTCGTTAACCAATAAAAGCAACAAATTTACAGGACATCCTGTATCAACATCCCCCCCCACTTATGTGCATACAACATACACATTAATCATACATACCTACACAATAAAAGTAAAACAAGGTAAAATAAATCTAATGGCATGCTTCTTTAGCCCACTATGCCCAAAATAATAAATATAAGTTTATTATTTTATTATTAAAAAACATAATCATTGTACAGATGATATAGTCTTTCTAATTTTTTGTGCAAAGCTTTTAAAAATCCAGCATCTTTTTATATCACCTGAATGCCCATATTCAGACTAACTGCATGTCAAATGACCAATAGCAGATTTTGATAATGTCATTATTATAACCCTTTAAAAGCATTATTGCCAGTAGAATGTTAATGTGTTTATTCTAGTAAACTTATATATGATATGCACACATTATTTTAACAGCTACATTTTTAATTTTAAGAAAGTTTCAACATTAAAAACTGTATGTTAATATCCATTTCCAAGTTATGAAATGTGCTGCAATATATTGTTTATATATATTTATAGTTCTAATATTTATCACTGCTATCTTATATTTAGGTTAAATTATTTGAAATAGACTTTCTGGGCCAGGATAAACTAAAAGCTACAATGATAAAGACATTAGAAATTATCTCTGCTGAAGGAATAACATTTTATTGGCCATGCCATATGGTAGCAGTAATGATTGTATTCTTGAATCTCAGCACCATTTCTGTGGATGTAGAAGATAGGGAGTGATTCACAGTCATCCTTATCTATTTAACAAGTCTGAGGTTGATCTAGGCCACATGAGATTCTGTCTCAGAAAACATTTATATGTGTATTTAATAGTTTTAAACAATTTTGTATTTTGCAAAAGACCTATTTTTATTATTTTAATGTGTGTTTGTGTGTATTAGTATATACATGGAAATGCAGGTGCCTGGGGGGGGGGCTCAGAAGACTCCCCTGGAGCTGGCACCTGCTCCAACATGATCAACTCTATTGTGATGCCCAGGCAAGGATGATCAGGGACTGCTTTTCTGAGTGTTGTAGCTGGTAAGAGGAAGGGGAGCTACCTGATCTATAGTAGGCAGTAAGGGTCATGGGGCCCGGGGGACATCTCTCCCCCACCCACATATCCACATGACAGACGAATGGTGGGGACAGCAGCCTCAGTGCTCACAACTTCAGGGCGGTTTCACCCATACCTCTGCCAGCAGGGGCAGCTCTGCTGTGGTGCCCAGTTGGTGCAGGGCCCATTCTCCAGAGTGTTGCATATGGTAGGGGGGAGGTTCAGCTCCCTTGCCAGCTGGAGATGGGGGGGGGAGCAAGGAGGAAGGACTTCTTTTCCTAGTTTCCACCACCACACTGTAGACCAGGGAGGCAGTACCAGCTATGCCCCTTTCATCCTCACCCCTGTCTGCAGGGTTAACTCTACTGTGTTGTCCACACAAGGGCTTTGGGGCCTGTTTCCCTGAGTGCTGAGAACTTTTAATATTTAGTGACAGACTTACTGAGACATATTGCATGCATCAGGAGTTCTCATGCATGCTAGGACATGTAATTTAGTGCTTCCATAGTGCTCACTGATGCATGCCATGCTCATCACAACTTAATTTTAGAAGGTTTTCACAATTTCATCAGTAAATCCTGTGATAACTAAACATCACTTCCTGTTTTCTGTTCTACTCATTATAGCCACTCAATTACGTGTTTTCAATTTCTGTAGACTATTTGATTCTGAACACTTGATATACAGCATATGGTCTATCATGACTAATTTATTATACCTGCCATAATATTTTCAGGGTTCATAATTATGACAACATTTATAAAGCCTTCATTAGTCTTTATTTACAATGATGTAACTTTTTTTTTTTGATCATCTGAGACGGAGTGTTTTTTCGGAACCCAGGTGGGCCTCAAGCACACCATATTCTCAAGCTGGTCCACAACCACAGAAATCCTTTTGCCTTTTGGTTTGCCAAGAGTTGGACATACAGTCAAGAGCTAACATGGCCAGCCATATTATATTCTTTTGTATAGACATATGGCATTTTGTTTATATATATTCATCATTTAATAAACATGGTCTTTGTATTCCAATTTCTGCCTTATATTAATACTGTTTTCATGAACATTTAAACAGAATTTTGTGTGCATAAAGTTTCACATATGTTTTAAAGTATTTTGTGTATATACACCAGAGGAGAATTATTTAGTAAAATGCTAAGCCTAGCCAACATTTTGAAGAAGTAGAAAACTATTTCCCAACATGCTTGAATAACTAAAATCCACCCAGGAATATGTGAAAGTTCTGTTTTCCCCACACATTCCCCAGAAGGGCTGGCTTTGGTCTCTGATCGCAGCCCTTCCTTCTCTGAGTAGACATCTCATGGTTTTGATTTGAGTTTTCCTAATGTTTTTTGATGTTGTTTATTTCTCTGTGGTCTCCTGGCTATTTGCATGTCTACTCTAGAAAACTTCTATTCAAATATAATGACTGCTTTTAAATTGAGTTGTTTGTCTTTTGAGCAGGAAAACCCTGAATTTTAAGAATGCTTCAAACAGTCTAGATTGAATTCCCACTTGCTTAAGCCTACCATATGAAAATTAATAGATCTCTCTGTTTTTTTTTTTTTTTTTTTTTTTTGGTTTTTCGAGACAGGGTTTCTCTATGGCTTTGGAGCCTGTCCTGGCACTAGCTCTGTAGACCAGGCTGGTCTCGAACTCACAGAGATCCGCCTGCCTCTGCCTCCCGAGTGCTGGGATTGAAGGCGTGCGCCACCACTGCCCGGCTCTCTCTCTGGGTTTTGTGCTTGTATCCCACAACCCAAGTCTTAATTAGACAACAGCAATCATTCTTCTGACAAAGTGATTGCCCCGAGAAAGCTACTATCTGTGGTTTCAATAGTAGGCACATTTGATAGAAGGAATCTGTTGAACTCCTTCCACCATTGCTAGATTCACACATCCACATTCACTAGAGAACTCTGAATGTTCTACATACATAGACAAGCTCATAGACCTTTCAGATAATACCAATCAATCACTGTTGTAATAGGTGATTTTGCATTTCCTTCTAATTATCTAACAAGGAGTAGTCAAAGTTTCTGTAAAGGGCAAACCAATACAGAATTAGTCTTTGTGCACTATGCAGTCTATTTTCAACTATTCAGTTTTGTTATAGTGAAGGAGCAGACATAAGCAATACTTATGTACACGGTTGTGTTACAATAAAACTTTATTTACAAAAAAGGAGAGCCAGGTGGTTTGCTTATCTCTTATAGGTCAAGAATGCTACTATAATAACCACTGGGCTTATGGAACATAGCAATATAATAACAACAATGTCATTAATAATAACTCTCATTAAAGACTCAAAAAGTGTGATTTTACTTCAGTGATTTGAGTTATTCCTGCCAAGATACAGATTGGTTCAGTGTATTTTGTGGAAGACAATTATGTTTTGTTTATAAGTTTGTTTTTCAGTTGTAATAGTGGCCACTACTAATGAGTGATGCTTTTAATTTGAGGGGAAATTCTTTTAGATTTTATTTGTTGTGTTATTTTATATGTGTGAGTATTTTGTCTGCATGTATGTGTGTGCACCATGTGCTTGCTGTGCCTATAGAAATTAGAAGTTACTGTCAGAGTACCTGGGGCTGAATTTGAAGAATGTTCTGAGACAGTATATGGGTAACGGGACTTGAGCCTAGGTCTCTCTGCAAGAGCAACTCATGCTTTTAACTCTCCAGCCTGGTTTTAAAAAAATTTTGGGTGCTTAATTTTTTAAATTTCTTTATAAGGCATTATGATTTCTGTTATTGCCTCCCTCTCTCATTTCCTCATTCACCTCTTTCTTACTAATCTCTCTTCCATAGTCATATATTTTTGTATTGCTTGTTTTCCTTTGGGTTTGAACAGGACCACCTTGGGACTGGAAGGTTGGGATTGGAGCGCTCCTCTGGAGCTTGGTGAGTTCAGCAGTGATTATATAACTGAAGACAATGATTACCCAAATCTTCCAGTGGCCATCAGCCGCCAACGGTTCATCAGTAAGATGTAGATTCTATAAGTCTCTTCCCATTCATGACTGGCCTTTGAGAGGTCCTGTCTTGTCCAGGTCTAACACAAGTAACTATGAGGGCCTTGAATTCATGATTATATAGGTTATAACTAAATCATAGGATTTTGATGCCATTCTAATTTTTTTTTTGTTTTGGTTCTTACATCTTGTCCACAATATCCCATGTGGTTTAGAAGAGGTGGTGTACATGATTCATTTAATACTGAGCCTGTATTCATTTCTTATTCTTGGGCATCCATGAGTCCCTGTACCCATCGCTATTCTATATGAAAACATGCTTCTCTGATAAGGGTTGAGAATAACCCCTAGCTAGAAATATAAACCAAGACAGTCAGAGGCAATCTGATTAGTATTCAAATGCAAGAGCTGGTTGGGGACATTCCATATTCAAGCTGCAGCTGCTACACTGGTTTACACACCTGACACAATGAGAGGGTATCACCTTCCCCATAACAACACTAGCACTTTTGTCGTGTTTATCATTGATGGTTGACAGTCTGAATGGGATGAGATGAAACCTTGAGGTAGTTTTAGTCTGCATTTCCATGGTGGCTAAGGATATTGAAGACATTTTAAGTGTTTACAAGGGATTTGTATTTCTTCTTTAGAAAACCTTCCGTTAAGCTGCATAACACGTTTTTAAAAATTGATTTGTTGTCTTGACATTTAGTTTTTATAGCTTTGCATAGTTTAGTCACGGATCTTCTGTCTAAAGTACAAGGGTCAAGTACTTTTTCCTGTCAAGTACATTTTGTGGACCACGTTTCCACCTGACTTATAGTTGCTTTTGCTGTACAGTGACATTTTAGTTGTATGACATCCTGTTTATTAGTTGTTGATTTTATTTCTATTGTTAATTCTCATTTGCTGTACCAGTGTCTGATGCAGAATGCCCCTACCTGTGAGTCAAGGCTGAAAAGTCTCCCATCCATTCTCTCTATCAGTTTCATAGTGTTGGGCTTTCTGATGATGCCTTAGGTTCAGTTTGGTTGAGTTCTGTGAGGATGGATGATGAGGATCTGTTTCACTTTTTCTATGGGTGGATATCAAGTTTCCTGAGTACCCTTTGCTGAAGATGCTGTCATTTCTTCAGTATGTATTCTGCAAATCTTGGTGAGTACTTTTCATGCTTCTGTGTCCCCTTATATTCTACTCGACTAGGCACTTCAGTGACAATGTTTTCTATACTTTGACATATGTTATGTGATTTCATTGCCTTAGATTGTATACAAACTTGTAATAATAGGCTTGGTACATGTTGTGTATTTTATAATACTAGATTATATTTCTTTATTTTTCAAATAGCATTGAGAGTCAAATTCATATGCCTAGCATTTTTACAAATATATAGACTGGTAACCTGGTATGAATTCTCCTTATGGAAACAGTATTTTCCAACTCATTTTTTTTATTTAATTTCAACATATCACCCAAACACATTAGCTGAACAGCAGTGGGTAACGATTGTTTTCACAGGAAATTGGCCCTTCCTCTTTCAGTTTACTTAAAAGGCTAGGGGGCAGGGAGAGGTGTTTTCCAGTGTATATACACACGAGGTAGTGTGTATATTTACACAGTGCACAGATGTCTCCAAAGCAGCATGTGTTTGCTGCAGCATCTGGCTTCCTGTGGTATCCTGACCTCTGCTCTTGGACAGCTGGATTGGCTCAGAGTCTCAGGCAAGACTTACAAGACTCACAAAAGACCACATTTTCAAGCCGTACTCTGTTTCTCCGTCCAGCTTTTCCCCAGAAGGAGTCAGGGAAGGTTACCACCTAGGGCCTTGTTTTGGTAGCCCTGCTTCCCTGAAGAATTTTTCATGGTTGAAATAAGTATACACTGAAGATTTGGTTCGTGTGAAAAAGTCCTGTTTGGAAACCCTCCTTCTCATCCTGCCCACTAACTCACCCCTTCTAAGGCTCCCGCCAGGGATCTGGGTCAAAGTGAGAGGCTTAAGACAAGACAGTTCTCCACTGGGGCCTGGAGTACAACAACCCCGAGAACAACCTTCACCTCGGGACAGTGTGAAACTGAAAGCAGTCATCCATTGAGCTGGAGCCACCTGGGGGCCTGCTGCTGGCCAGATGTGCGCCAAAGGAAGCACAAATCATCACAGTGGAGCATGGTCTCCTCTCTGCTCCGAAGGGCGTGCTCATGTGTCTGTATGTATGTTCATTTGTCCTAAGAGAGGAAGATTATACCTCTAGCGCCTTTTCATTTTCTGATCTTTTACGTAGCAGTCACTGCAATTTACAAGCAAGCTGCTCACCATTTCTCTTCTCAAGCAATCAACAGCTCTCTAGCCCGGGAATACATTGTCTTCAGGGAGCTAGGTTCTGTCCCTAGTGCACGGTCTCTTTTGCCAACTGCTGACCAAGAATTTATCATTTGTGGAGAGTAATCTGGTCAGGCAGAGGGTTGAAGGGTTTACATTTCTGTTTCATTTTTCTCCTTTCTAGGAACTCAAACACAAAATGAGACCTTGCAGTTTTCTAAGCTGACACCCATCTTTTTCTATCCTTTCTTTTCTCTCCCCCCTTCACAATCTCCTCCCCCCCCCCATGACTTCACCCACGCCTTCTCTGTCCTGCTTGTCCTTTCTGTCCCTGTTCCCAGAATGGGAACACTTTTCTCTTTCCAGTCATTCATTCCTAATGATTTTGATTTTTTTTCAGATCTGCAAGCATTTATTAAAGTAATTACTTAATGTCCAATTTATCTATTTTTTTGTTTAATGCCTTTAGTAATTGTTTCTGTTGACTCCTGAGCTTCCACTGTGTAGCAATGCCAAGACCCTTCTCTATGTTTATTCTGCTGAGCAAATGAATGGATGTTGACACAGACTCTCCCAGAACTCCTCTCTAATCCTCTCGACTCATAGATCTGCCCACACCCACCCTTCCTCCTTTTATCTCTGGCATTATGAAAACACTGACGCCTCGTTCTGGCTCGCTTACTCAGTCACTCCCCTGTGATTTCCTCCATCCCACCTGGAAACATTTCCAGATACCTCTAACATTTTCCTACCTTTGCCTTTCTTTTTTTCTCTCCCTGGCATCATTCTTTAGTTTTGTTGAGAATGTCATGTGTGCACACAGCATCTATGTCCTTTCTATCTCCTCTCCATTCCCCAACTATTCCCATGCCCTCTTCTTCTCTAATTTATGACTCCTTATTTAGTTATTCTCTCTCTCTCTCTCTCTCTCTCTCTCTCTCTCTCTCTCTCACACACACACACACACACACACACACACACAATCCCTGTGTGTTCATGTGCAAGCCCAAGTATGTGTGCATGCATGTAAATACAACCTGCTGAGTCCACTTAGTGTTGCTTTTATGGACATGTGTTTAGGACTGATGACTTTGGAATGGCCATCCTATCAGGGGTCATCACAGGAGAAGACTGATTCCTCCTCCCTTAGGTCCCGTTCACCCAGGTGAATCATTGTGATATTCTCACCACCTACTCACATTGGCATGTCAACTAGAGCTGTCATTGTGCATGTTTTGTTTAGAAAACCATACTTTCAAGAGTTCCTAAGTTTAACTTATTATATGTGGAAGATATTGTCTCACAGAAGATATCCTGATCCTCTGACATCTGTAATCTTTCCACCCCTTCTTCTTCAATGCTCCCTGAGCATTAGGCATAGAGGTTGTACTATAGATACATCAGCTGGGCCTGGAAACCCTATGGTCAATTGTTCTCTGCATTTTAAACAGCTGTGGGTTTTTTTTAATGGTCTTCATCTGCTGCAAAAGAAGTTTCTTTGATAGGTTCTTCAACACTTCACAAGGATGGAGAAAGTGCTCATGAGGTACCCATTTCTTGCAGAGTGTTTGGCAATTAGTAGCTGTTGGGGGAAAGAACACTTTTCTTTCTTTTTTGAAGAATATATATTTTATTTTTATTCTATATGTGTGTGTATTCATGTAGGTGGGTACATGTGACTACAGGTACCCTTGGAGGCCAGAAGCATCAAGGGAGCTGGACTTACAGACAGTCGCGAAGAGCCTACTAGAGATGCTAGAAACTTAACTCAGCCCTTCTATAAGAGCAGTGTGTACCCTCAGCCAAGGAGCCATCTCTCAGCTCTAGCCATCACTTTCCTTCAGCAGTGTAGTTCCTGGGAAGTGGCCTCTGCTCCATTAAACTGCCCCACACCCATTTACATGCAAACAACCACAATTAAACTCAGTAGAGAAAAAAAAGACATAAAAGTAATTAGAGTACACTTGAGTAAAAGAGGTTCAGAAGGAGCAGGAAGGGAATGAGAGAATCGTGAGGGGTGAGTATAATCACAATTCATTGTATGTATGTATGAAATTGTACAAATTAAAAAGAGTCCCATAAATTAGTAAAAGAAGATGTTGCTCTCCGAACCTCCCCCATAAAAGAAGGTAATAAAGAAATGTCTAGTAAATTATTAGAAGGCACAGAGAAGAATGATGACCAATTTCTTTTCAAAGATTGCTTGTAAGAGTCAAGGTGTAAGGGGAAGCAATAAATGGTCCAATTATGATGCAAGCTAGCTATAATGAGACATTATATCTCTAGTACTGCATCCACAGAAACTATGCCCTTGGTCAGTTTGGGGACAAAAGGATAGTAGATCCCTAAATGGAAAGGTCCCAGGGAAAGTGATCCAAGCTTTTTCAAGATGCAAAATCTACTTAAAGATGAATCGCCTAAGCTAAAGCTTCAATATTCTGGAAAAGAAAAATTGTTGTCTTCATAATCTTGGGATAGATTTGGTGGAAAATGCACAGAAGAAGTATGAGCCATCTACATAATAGAATGAAGGAATTAGATGCTATTGAAATAAACTTTCTCACATCATAAACCACTAAAAACAAGTATATAAGCTATGGACTTGGAAAAAAATGCCTATCATACAAGTAGCCAATAAATATATATCTGATAAAAGGAAACCCAAAAGGTTAACAATAAAAGCCGTTACACCAGAAATTAAGTACTTTTCATAGACTTGGCACATGGTATACAATACTCCTTAATTGAAATGCTGTCTTGACAAATTCACAGATATCTGTTGTTATAAACATAACCAGATTTACTCCATTATGATGATTATTGTGTAATCATTTCAAGATTTTAAATGTCCTAAATATTAACAGTCATTTCAAGATTTTAAATATCCTAAATATTAACACTCTAGTCAAGTTCAAAATGTAAATTCAGTCTGCTATCCTACATCAAAAATCTCATAAACATCTTTAACATTAATATAATCATCATTATGTTAAATGTTCTTCCTCAGTCTCCCAGCTTCGGTGACATCTAGTAGTCACAATATAGTTGGTTAAAAACAGATGCATGAATGAGATCAGCCCTAAAGACCTTTGGATATCCTTTGCTTAAAGAACTAAGATCTAGGGCTGGTGTTGAGTTGAGGGCTGTGCTCTCATGGTTTTAGTGGCTTTCCATTAATGGAAACATTTGAATGTGTGTGGGTGGACAGAGAGAGGATGGAATCACATGTGGTTAGTAAGACAAAGCAAATACTATGTGTGCAGTAGAAACCAAAAACAGATTCTTCTACAGGGAAAGTGGGTTTTTAGGCTTTAAGTGTTATGTTAAGCTTGGTTCTGCAAGATATCAAGGAATGATGCTTGGATATATTCAGCTGTGGTAGGCATTGGTAGCATATTTTTGCTAGCTAAAGATGTAATTTCTTTTAGTTTTTGCTTACTATTATTATGAGCTCAATTAACTGTGGGATGTGATTATAGAATCATGATGCTGGTAGGGCAGAAATTTTAAGTGAAACAGCAATCAGAAAATATTTGAGTTCAGTAAGCAAAGTATGCATACTGATTGATAGTTTTAAGTCACAAGAGCAATGTTATACTGTTACAGGGAGCAGGACCCCTTGTTCCGGCCACCCAGCTATCTTACATCCAAAATAATCACACAGAAATTATATTAATTAAATCACTGCCTGGCCCATTATCTCTAGCCTCTTATTGGTTAACTCTCACATCTTGATTTAACCCATTTCTATTAATCTGTGTTCACCACAAGGTCGTGGCTTACCAGGAAAGATTTAGCATGTCTGCCCTAGTGTCGCCATGGCAGCTCTCTAACTCTGCTTTCTTCTTCCCAGAATTCAATTCTGTCTACCTGCCTCCGTAAGGGATGCCCTATCACCAGACCCAAAGCAGTTTCTTTATAAACCAATGAAAGCGACACAAATACAGAAGGACCTCCTACACCATTATATGTTGTGTGATTATTATCAATTCAGCATTTTAGGAATTTGAACCAATAGTGGATGGTAAAGTTGAAGACAATGACAGAAGATAAAATTCCAAATATCTTATTGGTGTCTCTGTAGCACCTAGGCATTCATTTTGTGATGCTTTGTGCTAGGTGTGTACCATTCTTTGCTTGATTTGTTCATCTAGGCAATGACTTGCTGGGGTTCTTATGTGGCTTCTCTCTCTTTTTGCCTCTCGCTCTGTGTGTGTGTGTGTGTGTGTGTCTTTGTCTGTCTGTCTGTCTGTCTGTCTCTCTCTCTCTCTCTCACTTTCTGTGGCTTAAGTCTTGACTATTTTATGTCATTTTTGCATCTGATAATCTGGTAAATTTCAGATGTGTGATCTAGTCCAATGTTGCTTTCCATGACGTGGAAAGAGTTGGCGTGTAAACTATCACACGCCACCACCGAGTTGGCTGTCGATTTACACATACACAAAGCTGCACTTGTGTTTATGTCTTTTCTATGAAAGAGGCCATTGCATTACACTAACTGCTCAGAAAAAGCTGATGAATTAAATGCACCGTATCATCACAGAAATCGTATGTGTAGCCATTCACCTCAGTGTGTTTTAAAAAGTGTTTTCACAAATGTTACAAAAATTCTTGTTTGGATTTAACAACAGCCTAGAGTTGAAAATGGATGTTTTTTATGTATTTTCTAGGTAGAAAGTTAAGCTTCAAAGTACTTCAGTAGCTTCTTAATGTTATAAATACAGAGAATTGCACTTAGAAGCACTTTCCCCTCTCTAGTGGACTATTTTAAGAAGACAAATTGTCAGTAAGTGCTCTGAGCTTTACTCTTGAGAAATGGAGAACTACACTGCTAATCCTTATGTGCCTACCATTTAGTATGTGTCAGTGAGCTATAATCTCCAGGAGATACCTTCATCTTATGTCTCTTATTGGTAACAGTAATTATAAATGGCACACTTATTTTCTTGAATTTTGAGTTGCAGTCAATAAATAGGTATTTTCCTAGGACAAGGGCAATGTGTACACACTGTGAATGATGAATTTTGACTTCCAGTTCTGGCACATAAAAGCTACATGTAACTGAGTCATCAAACCTTACCAAGTCTCCATTTTATTGTGAATATTATTCAGAAAGGTATACAATTGCACAGACAACATTCATGTACTTAAAATCTTTCAGCTGAAACAGCTCTGACCACTGAATTTATTCTCCTGATAAGGAAAGATCGAAGGAAGAACACGTCTAGAACCCGAAGATCGTAAGTGGCATCAACCCGACATTCACGTATATGTTAGGTTATAACACAACCTAACTTAGAAACCACTGAAAATGCAAAAATCATACGGGGGATAAATTACCAGACATATATAGTTCCTTAGCAAAGAGTCACTATTAAAATGGAAACATAACATTATTTGTACATGTACCAAACTTTTAGAAAGACAAATTCTTACTCCTCAGTTGAACATCTTTATCTTTGAGGTGCCCCAATTTTCTAGTCGGTACCTGAACATGCTTATACTTAGGAAGTATGCTTGAGAACACTCTTAATTCTCTTCATAACTGCAGACATCATCAGCTCGGTGCTGCACGGATTCAGAAAAACCACATTTGTTCATTAGGAAAATTTTACAACTATATTTCATTTCAACCACTGTGCCAGTAAATGGTGAATTCCTATTCCATGCAGGCACATGACTTCGGGGCATGCTGCAGGCTTATGCTAAGTCAGTAGTCTTTGTAAGCTGTTATGTTTATTTAACAATCCTCTAATGTTTATCACTAAGTGTAGGTTACTGAGTTTATTGAAAGTGGCTTTATTTTTGTGCAGATACAGTTTAAAAATAGGATGAGTTAGAAAAAACACAGTGGTTGCAAAAGGGTCTGTTTTTCAACTTAGGATGCTGTTTTGCAGTGACTTTTGCATTTTATAGTAGGGCTGAATCAATTACTGGATCATTTATTTCATAAAAATCTTTGAACATAATATACTCCGACTTGCAAGTAACTAATAAATTCATATGAAACGGTGGGTGGAGGGCACATTTCATGGGACCAGAGACCCTTGGGTTATAAAGGTAATGGCAATGCTTGAAAGTTCTCTCACCTTTTCTCACGTCAATGTTTGTACCAGTTTCTTGCTTTGCAAAAAGGAGACTGCATATTGCCTGGGGAAACGACACAGTAAGTTGTGGGCTTTGGAGGAACGCCCAAGCGATTAGGAATTAAAGGTGAAATGGAAAACATTGAGGTTAGCCGGGGTATTTCCCACTGCTTTACTGAGACGGTAGAACAATAGCAGTGTGAGGCCAAGAGTCTCAATGAAAATCTCAGCTAAGTGCCATACTCCAAGAGATTCAGGCCAAGCTACAGACAGAGAAGAAACAACGCTTGGAGTAGAAACCAAATCTAATGTGTACTCTATACACCTGTACAGGAACCACAAGAAACAAGCAGGTGGTCCTCACTCCCTACTCTCTTTTCTCTGTTCTCATTTTGCTGACTGGTTGTACAATTTCCTTACCTGATGAGTTTAGTATACATGATGAAATTGTGCTTGCAATAATGAGGAAAAATTTTCAGATGAGTTGTGTGATTGTACCAAGGTAAAGATGTAACTTAGCAATCACCACATATACCAAAAATTCAAATGTAGGTACCCAGTCTTTCTTGACCTGAAGACATCTGTCTGTAGAATCCCCAGAAAGACTTTGATTGACATTTGAGTCCTTGAAGAACTTTTATTTGGATGCATAAGTATTTGGTCAGTCTGTGGAGGATCTGCACACAGAAAACTCACTGGAAAATACTCATAGTTTGGGCACTTCTCAGTAGCAAGGAACTACACCATGGCAGGAGGTAGGCTTCCAACAACCACCTCCAGCAGCCCCGTGTGCAGCTCACTCTACAGAGAGGGTGTCGCCTTGAACAAGTGGTCCTATTCAGCCTTAGGTTGTTTCTTAGGCAGTAATACAGCGGCTGGACTGTGCCTTATTGTCAAAGTAGGGCTTGCCTGGAGACTAGAACATCCTGGACATGGTGACTGTTGTTCTTCATATGTATTCCATTACCTGCTTAACTGCCCTCTAGTGAGTGCTTAGTCAGCCCCAGTTTCCATTTGTCAAGACTGAAATGGTATCAGAGTCACAGCTTTAGCATCATTTGATATCCTCTGCCTCTTACCTTATCAACAAGGTCCCTTTTTAATAAGAAAACTTGACTGTACTTCCTTAGAATTTATCAGACAGCTGCCAGGTGTTCAGCCCTGTATCTGAAACTCTAGGCGACACCGAATTTATTATTTGAATTGACAGGAAGCAAGGGATATCTGGAGGAACCCACATTTTGTCTATGCAGTTTGTTGGGGATGAACTTTGTCACCTTGTCCAGGAAGCTCCTGCCATGGAGAAGCTTAAGGAAATTAGCAGGAAGGTGGTTGAATCAACTCCGGCTTGTTGCTGTTGAGTCTAAGAAAGTAGCATGATATTGGGTTTTACACAGGAAAACAGGAAACAACATTCACATTTTCATGTTGCAGTTTAATTTGGTTTAATGGTTTCCTTTTAACAGGGACATTTGATGTACAAAGTTCTGGGTCATTTGTGGTGGAAATTTAGGGGTCAGTGAAGCTATGACATTTATTCAAGGAGTTTATGACCTTGTGAGACTCCTGCTCATGATGCCTCTCGGTATGTTAATTTGTCCATCCCAACTATTTTTTGTCCCAGTCACAATCCCAGGTAATGGCCAGCATCAGTTACCAGGTATGTGAGTGAAGGTCTTTTGTATCATTGTTCTACCTGTCTAGTCTCAGTACCCTAATTAACATCAAGGATGAAGGGGGTCCCCATAATTATGGAACCTTCTGAAATCTTGACTCTCAGAATCCCACACTTTTTAAATTTGGAATTCCTGTGATATTGCTTGACTTGAAAGAGCAGTAGTAAATGCCATGATGGAAGGATTTCAGTTGGGGAGGAAGCGGTGAGAATGGAATGCATATTCTGCCCACATGACAAAGGGTCCACTTGTTCTGAGTATGCATAATTAAAACTCAACAATGGTAAAACCAAGCAGTAATAAATGAGACTACAAATAAACGTAGGATCCGTTCTCTTTCACTGTTGTTCTCTGAACGCCTCATTTGACATCATTGTTTCTTCCTCTTGTGTCTGTGCTGACCTCTTTCCACCCATTGCTGCAAACTTGCTCAACCCATCAATAATCTCCAAGATCTCTCTGCAATACTTTAATCTAACCTCCACATAGTATCTTTAAAATGAAAATCTGGTCGTCTCAAATTTCTTTCAGTGATTTCCCCTGAGAGAGTGCAGCTCTGAGCCCCACAGGCATTCGTTCCATTCCTTACCTCTGCTCTTTGCTCCACCTGTGTGCTCTTGCTTCTTTACACCCCTGCTCTTCCAGTCCCAGTGCACTGCTTCCATGATATGCAGAGGTTCCGCACCGCTTTTCATTTAGAGGGAGTATGCACATCCTGCTCATTTTGTTTAGGTGGCCCTTGTATCCTCTTCTCTCCTGCCATGTCGATCTCTCTCCGTCTCTCTGTCTCTCTCCCTCCCTCTTCCTCTCCTCCTCTCGCTCATATTCTCTCTCTCTCTCTCTCTCTCTCTCTCTCTCTCTCTCTCTCTCTCTCTCTCTCTTTCTAGCTTATTTTTTTTGTGGGTGTGTCATCCTACCTGTGTGTGCTCTTTTGTGTAGAAGATCTCTTCAGCATCTGTATTTATCATATGACATATTATCCAGCTCTACTGAGAGTGAGTGTAGTTACTTCCAGCTTGATATGTTGATAGCTCTAGAAATTGGAGTGCCGCTTCTTTTTTATCCCTGAAAACATTTTTATTTGTCCTTGAATAGCATAATAACATAGGGAATATAAGACAGAATTTTGTTGTTTGTTTGGCTTTGTTGTTGTTGTTTTTTTTTTTTTGGTGAAAAGGAGTCATACAAGTGGTAAGTTAAGAGAAACAGAGGAAGAGAAGGATGGAAGGAAAAGGGTTAAATACTAAGATGGAGAAGAAAAGAGGGAGAGAGGGAGGTAAGAAAAGGAAGAGGGAAAGGTGAGCTGAAACGATCAGGGAATGTTTTAGGATGTTGTTAATCACAGGACTACACTCCGCTTTCCAACGTGAGAATATTTTTCTTCTTCAGAAATTTCAGGCTCTGTCCCTTTGCTAGTTTGGGATGATGCTTTGCATTTGGACATTAAGGAGGCTACAGATCTCTTTTTCTGTGGTCAAGTTTTCAAAATTCTTTTTGCAGTTTTGGTGATTGAACCATTGACCTTACACATTGTAGGTTAGTACTCTGCCGCTGTGCTGTATTCATAGTCATGGCTATTATTTTTTTTTTCTCTCTAAACATACAGGCAAGTAACTTCTGCTGTCTTCTGTCTGCGGTATCAGTGGCGCTCTTTGAAGTTTGCCGACGAGGAGACATTTAGATGCCACAGTGACAATTTGGGGCAGCGGAGAATGGTTTAACTGAACTAGATGTTCTAGTTGGCAAGTGGGGCACATACTCTGTTACCACAAAATGAATAGCATTATGATCACGTCATACCACAGCCATGCCACTGTCACAGAGAGACTGTTTCATGGCACGAAACGGTATGCAGCTTCAATTCTATTCCAATTTGGATTGAGCTGTCTTCTCTGTCTTTCAGGCTAAAAGTGAATTGTGCATAGGTAGATTGAGGTTTTGAAAGATTTATTTCATTTGGGATTTTTTTTTGTCCAGGTTTGATATAACTACCTCTGTGTCTTACCAATAGAAATGAGCATTAATTCCACAAATTCATCTTACTCTTGAAAATCTATTAGGTTTAAAATAATTTATTTCATTTAATAAGGTGTTTATTGCCAGAAACACCTTAATGATAGGAAATGTGTAGATGTAGCAATTTTATTTAGCAGTAATAAGAGGGAAGAAGATTGGAAATTAGAGTAGTCTCTGCTCATCCAAAGCCTCATTCAACGTTTTCCTTCACTCAGTTAAGTCAGCAATAGGCTAAAAATACTGAATGGAATGAACAAGGTAGGGGTGGCATTGGCAGCAGCATCTCTGGGAGTAAGCAGGCACAAATCCAGCTCTGTACCCAGTGGTGAGTCCATCAGAATTTAATATATGTTCCAAACCCATGGCCACACAGACAGTTCTAGTTCAACTCTGTGGGACACAGAGGAAAGTACAAAGTCATGACTGTGGGAAAGAGATGGAAAGAAGGGTACTGGCAAGGATGCTGGTGAGAAATAAGACAAAAACGGGGGAAGCCACCGGAAAGCACTACATACATATATATTTCTTACCAGCATTCTGAAGGAGGTCACCTTCCCAAATTTTATTATACATATCCTTACTATTGTTCTACTTTAGTATTAATTAATGCTGATCTCCCACTATGTCTAGTTCATAAATTAGTATTTTCATAGACATCTATGCATATAAACAACTAAATGCTCATTTTGTCAGATCACTTTTGCTAACAGCTTGTTTCCTTCCATAATTAAACTGGGTTGTTTTCAAATCAAAGCTATCTATCCAATCATCCACTCTAGCATTGAATCAGTGGAAGGAGAGAAGTAGCAACCTTGTGAATGCCCAAGTTCATAGAATGAGCTTGGGAATATAATCTAGGTCCTAATGCTAGTGATGATGGTCCGGGATGACAGGACGGGAGACTCTTACACAGTCCCAGGTAAAGCAGAAATCTCCACAAAGTTCTACACAGTACACTGAACTTTTTTGTGAAGAGCTGAACTGGAAACTAAGTAATTAAAATTCTGTTCTAACTTTTTGGAGTTCCTAAAGAAAATGGTAAGAATTTTTTCTTAAAAGACCTAGATCCAGGAGTATACCTTTCTCTGTCAAGAAGTCAGATAATAAATGTTGCATTTCCAGTGTATGTTATTTAATCTTTAATAGTTAACCCTGCCATCTAACAACAAATAATTGGCAGGCACTACACAAATGAGGCTGTACCCCAGTAACATTTGATTTGCAAAACCAGAGGATGATGTATTTGTAAGCAAATGGGTCTAAGAAAATGAAATTTCTAATTCAATTCTGAGGTTTTTACTTTATTTTTCTCAATTGATCTCTGAACAGCATTGTATTATAAGTAAGACATTGGGATCAGTTGAGTAAATAGTTACTCAAACGTGTTATGATAGAATTATGATCCCTTTAGGTAAAAAGGTAAAATTGGCTTAAAGAAGTGAAGTATTTCGACACCATTTCCCCTTTTAAAGAAAATGAAGGTTTTGACTTTAACATAGTAAAATTACATATAGCAAAACAGGTATCACAAGAACTATAGTAACAATATTTAGTCCATTTACATTTCACAAATTAAGGAAAATACTTTACCATTTATCCTATCTTTGTAAGTCTGAAGTTTTATAACTAATCTATCTTTTACAATTGTAAAACTGTCTTTTCTCAACTCCATCTAAGACTGCAGAAGGATATAATAGCACCTAAGAAAACAGGAAATAAATTGTAAGCAACTTCTAAAACTCTAGAATTGACAGAGATCTCCCACTGCCTGGACAGTCACCCAAAGTTCTTCTGTAACGTTGAGGTACTCATCTTCAGCCTACAGGACCATAGTATCTGGTAGACTTTACCATGAAGCAGGAAATTTGAAGATCTTTTCTGCTTTGTAATAGCAAAGCCCATCAGTTACTTTCTTCTGTGTCCTGCAGAACATCTGGCAGACTCTTATATGGAACAGGAACCCTGAAGGACCACCTCACCTTTAGGCAAGTTCAGCAGTCATTTTTCTGTGGTTCCTGCATGTCCACTTCATATAGCATAACATCAAGCACTTCAGGAAAGAGCAATTTCTTGCCCAAATGACTAGCAAATTCCATAAGGAATTTTTTAATATATGCGATTCTGAGCTAGTGAGGGGTTATTTTATGGTGTTCATCGCCAATAATGGACTGAACCTCTGAAACTGTAAGCAAGCTGTCTTGGTTAAATATATTCTCTATAAGAGTTGCTGGGATCATGATGTATCCTTACAGCAATAGAAACCCAAACTAAGACATATGCATATACAGCATTATATTTAAATTGTGTGTGTGAGTTTGTGTGTGAATGAGTGTATTTTTGAGACAATCTCATGCTTCCTACTCTGACTCTGTGTGGCCAATGATAGCACTGAACTCTTAATTCATCTACCACCACCTCCCAAGTGTTAGAATGACAGGTTTGGGCCATGACTGGTAGACTGAAACATAGTTTTAAAGCACAAGGTTATATGATAAAAATGTTTTATGCTTACATTATATTCCAAATATAGGTTGCAAAACACCTGAAGCTATGAATAGAATTTAAAATTATTATATATAACATATAAATAATGTAGAGTTATGATATACATAGTAAATATGGTTAAAACGGCAGTTAAAAAACGGCGGTAGAATTTAAGAGATTAGTTGAGTTAGATATTGGTAGAAGTCAAAGGCCAGGTTGAAACATATCTCTCCTTCTCCTGTTATCTTTGGTGGGGAATTTTGCTTCCCTTGTGCCTGATTTATTTTGTTTCTTCTCAAACCTATAGAGATCC
This sequence comes from Alexandromys fortis, assembly GCF_014885135.2. Lineage (NCBI taxonomy): Eukaryota > Metazoa > Chordata > Mammalia > Rodentia > Cricetidae > Alexandromys > Alexandromys fortis. The sequence continues at coordinate 17,527,294 of NW_026067930.1, read as the reverse complement.
CACACAGAGACAGAACACACTGCCACAAGTCCCATCCAGGAAGAAATGACCTGAGATTATTTGGGGTAAGGTCATCGAAGGTACCTTGAAAAATAATGAAGGAAGTGAAGACGGATTTACTCTAAGCACTGCTTTCTGAGCCTGGCACAAATCGTCTCGTGGCTCACATTTGTAGATGGAGTGGCTCCTGGTTTCTGGGTAAGTTATTTGTGAGAAGGAGATCTGCCAGGTCTCCTTGATATCTGGCTTCTTCACTGGCACTGGTTTGCTGGTTCTTCCTATTCACTCAAAGTCAGGCCTTGCAAAGCCATTTGGAAAGCATCCAAGCTTTTATTTTTGAGAAGATACTTTTAACAATTGGCTGGCTCCCAGGAAATACAAGTGTAGGAATGGATGCCTCACTGTCCTTGAAAGTGGTTAAGAATACAGACTTAGAATCACACCCCAGACTTAACTTACCCTGTGTATGACCAACTCAATCCTTTTGCCACTCAGCTTCCTTGGTACCCCTTTGTATTAGAGCACAGTGGATCACAAGGGGTTCCTGGGAGAAACGCAATTCATTTGGATTTTCATCCCCACCACACACTGTTTAAGGATGAGCCATTTCTCTTAATATAACTTCCCAATCTTTCAGTTGAGTTTGTCATTTGGAGAGTACACGCCTGTGTTCTTGAGATTATTGGGATCATACACCCAGCCCAGGGGCTTTCATGTATTCTCTTCCTTTTTTTTTTCTTCTTTAGATTTCTAAATTGCAGGGGACATTATTATTTACTATTATCTCATATACCGGGTTATGTTTTTAATCATGCAGTTTCTTATTTGTTCCTTGAGGAAATTTTATCTGATACACATACAGTGTCATCAAAGAAACAATATTTTAGAACACTGTACATGGAATAGATAATTTCTTATGGTCTGCTAAGATTAGTTTCTTTGTTAAAATATGAAATTATGTATTTCTATAAGGAGGGTGGTAATGTCATGTTACTTTGATTTCAATGAGATCTGTTCCAAAGGTGGAAGCCTTTGAGGGCTCCTTTATTAAACACCAACCCCGGCTGTTTTATGTTATGCAGGTGCTATGTAAATGTCAAATATTAATGTTTTACTATCTAGTAAAAGAGATGAAATGAGATTCCTGTTACTGCTTATTTCAAAGGCCAGAAAAAAAGAATGTGTCATTGTCCTTTTGATTATTCAGCTGCTGAGTTACTTTGCCTTAAAAAATTGCAGTGAAAATAAATGCCAAAAATGCTGTCATGTTAGTAATAAAAGTTCACATGCTTAACACTTAGAGAACACTTATTAAGCCCAAAGATTTGCCCCAAGCTATCTTCATGTGCTGTCTTCTCAAGCCTCACCAAATGCTGTGAGATGGGCAAGAGCCTTAGATTCCCATGGCAGACAAAGTAAATGGCATTTCCAAGTTCTGCATAACTGACTTGGGACTAGAAGCTACTGGGCAGCTGAGTATAAAGTTAAATCCAAGATGACTGAATATAGATGTCAATTTTTTTTCTGATTGCAAGAGGCATAGGAAATAATGAAACCTGGAGTATGGAGAAACTCTGACCAACTAACAAGAGTGGCTTCTGAGGACTGTCACACAGACGAAGACCCAGAGTTGTCATTGGTTTTGATATGTTGGCAAGGATATATCTGAAAATAGGTAAAGTATATGAAAGAGAAAGCATCCAAATGCCTAACACACACACACACACACACACACACACACACACACACTATTACATCACTAGTTATCAGTGAAATACAAGTTAAAAGTACAAAGATACGTGATTTTGTACCTGTTAAGATAGATACTAATGAACAGACCAAAGACAAATGACCCCAAAGATTTGAAGTATTGGGAACCTTCGCATATGGTTAGTGGGGATGTAAATGAAGACATTACCAAAAATATGTGGATTCTCCTTAATTATAACACAACTGGCATACGTTATAACAGTCCCATGCTTGAGTGTATACCCAAAGTCTCTGAAATTAGAGCACCTACGAGGCGTTATTTCACAAAAGTCATGATGTGCTATCAACCTAAGCACCCACCAATGGATGAGTAAGTAAAGAACTTTCTTCTACATATGAAAGAATGCAAATCAGTATAAAGACTATGAAGTTCTTATGTTTTGTGACAACTTAGAAGACCTAGAAGCTCTTCTGTTAAGTAAAATATGTCAAACACAGAAAGACAAATATTTTAGGATCTCATTTGTGTGGGAAATATATAAAAGTCCAACAGGAGTAACGAAGAACAATGGTGGTTTCTAGAGATTAGTGATACCTGTAGAGTTGGGGAAGGCTTAGTCCAAGTATCTAAAATTTTGGTTAGAAATAAGTTTGCACTCTACCACATGGCTACTATTTGTAATAATGGTGTATTGTCGAAGTTACTACTCTTTTTAAAATTAATTTTATGTGGGTGCATGTTGTATATGTGTAATATGTATGCACATTTGTGTATGGGTATATATGTTCATGTGTGAGTGTTTGTGTATGAGACTCTGAGTGCACACATATCACTGCTCTCCTGTAGAGAACAGAGGCTAACCCCTTGTTGTTTGCCTTTCCCTTCCATCCTGTTTCCAGGCAGTCTTTTGCTGTCCTCTATTGGGATGCCAGGTTGACTGGCCTGCAAGGCTCCCAAGATTTTCCTTTTCTGTCTCCCATCTCTTTAAAGGTATCTGGGATTACAGAAGCATACTACCACATCTAGACCTATGAAGAGTGGAGATCTGAACAGTGGTCCTCAAGCTTAAACAGCAAACATTTTATTCACTGATCCATCTCCCCAGCTCTAAATTACCAATATGTTAAATATGAAGTGTTCTTATCATCAAAAATTAGTATATGAACTTATCATTTAATTATTCTTCTTTGGCCATTTTATAATGTATGTATATCAAAATATGTTCTAGATAATAACTATATGTATTATTCTGTAGCTCAGAAATAATAGAATAAATAAGATAAAACTTCACACATTCTATACAATCTCCTTATTTTTTTCAAGAGTTAGTGATCTATGTTTATAAAGATAGCCCTAGTTAAACTCAATGAGTCACAAAACACAACAAAAGACATGGATGTAGGAAAGGGATGGAGGTAATAATAGCGGAAGGGAAATATGAGAGGCTGAGAGGGACAGTCACCATACGGCCCTCTGTGTGACTGTGTGTGAGTATGTCTGTGTGCTTGTGTGTCTGTGTGTATGTCTGTATATGTGTAACAATGTGTGTGGTTTTTGTGTGCTTGTGTGTATGTGTCTCTGTGTGTGTTTGAGTGTGTCTGTGTGTATGCATGTCTATTTTCTGTTTGTGCACACATGTATGTGTGTAATCACTAAATGAACAAATTCAATAAAAACATTTAATTTAAAAATAAAGTATTACTTGATCTTTTATTATGAACTATTTTTAGTTTACTTCTAGTGAAAATGGCTTTAAATCGATGAATGACACTGGCATAATGAATTTTTTAGGTAAAAATTTACAGAATTCCTGTGGGTGGTAGATGGATGTTTGTTATTTGAACAACACTTACCTGTCTTAGCAAAGAATAACACATTCTAACTGTAGTAGACCAAGTCTCTAGCATATGTCATCCAAACTTGTTCTAGTACTAGACTGTTTAGTCTAGTAGATTCAGTTATGGGCTCTTCCAAACAGTGTTATCTTCCCTCTAGCAAAATTAGTTCATATACTAAATTCTTGGTTCCAAGTATGATGATCTATCTAATGTCATATCACACATAATGGCTGAGATTCAGCATGGGTGGTCCTCAATCTCTTGACTCTTGTGCAAATAAGAACTCTGGACAATGTTACACAAGGAACAAGATAGGCAGTTAGGGACCAGAAACTTCTTTCAGTCAGTGTTATACTGATAACAATTGTATCATACACTAAAAGTCCTGGTATTTAGATTGACAGACAAGACCCTAAAGACATGGTTTTGATTTAAAAAGGAATTCTATGAAAACCACTGTGTATGAATTCATGGGATGTTAGATACTGCTCTAGGAAATGAAGTTATTTAATCTTTAATAATTAATTTTAATGCATCCAATATATACCTAAAATTCTGGAGATTCAGGGAAAGCTATTTATCAACAACCACACACTTTGTGCATGTCCTAATCAAGCGTGTTCCATGCTATGTTGAGCAAATATAGAGCTAGCAACCCTTGGAGGACTGGGGTGCATGCAAAGTTAACACCGGAATGGATCCAACATTAGCGGCCCTCACCTAGTTCCTGGATTCTGTGCTCTAGCATGCACAGCTACTACCGTCCATCCATTCCTGACATTGTTTAAATGCTGGGTTAACATAAAAACAAGAATAGACAGGAGATAGGTTTCTTTTCTTCTGTTTTTGAATTGTGTGTGTATGTGTTCGTCCATGCCTACCACTTGTATGGGCCTTGGATGGCAAATTTCACCTTAGAAAAGTATGACCACAGACCATCTGCATGCCTGTACTACTCAGAAAAAAAAAAGAATCCTTTTACAAAATCACACTCAGTTTTAAGTTGAAATTTAATTTTCATTCTGAGATTCAAATAGTGAGATCATTCAGTCTAAGACCAAAGTATGCCCTGTGTTTTAAAACATAGAGCAAAAGCAATCCTTTGAGGGCTTTCTTTTTTAGAATGAATTTTGATGATTAACTCTTGAATAAATAATGCTGACACAACCAAACTCCTTTGTTAGAAAGGAACTAGCAATTGGAATTTCCCAGTCTTTCCTAGGTCTTTGGCCAGGGACAAAGACAGCGGTAGCTTTATGGCAGTGGTAATTATTTAATTCCATTTGAGTATCATTTTCCTTAAACAGGAAATGTCTGAATCATAATTGCCCTATCACAGAGTGTGTAACCAAGAAATACACAGTAGGAATGTGTGAAAACAGAAAGGAAATGTGTCTTTGTGACAACTTGAAATAAAATTAATGAGCCAGATGATTGGACTTGTTCTTAATGGATGTTTTTGTATAACTGATGAAATCACTCCTTTCTCCAAACTGTCAAGTTTTCCTACTGCACTGAAAGAGACTCGACTTTCTATGAAAGAGCCTATGTTGATAGGCAGCCCTGTTCTCTAACCAGACTACATAGTAGGCTGGTTTCTGGGCTTTTCTACTTGGATGAAAGCTTGCTGGGTTTTTTTCTGGGTCTCTTCCGTCAGTCTCAAAACCATGAGACTTGTCGGAGAAGGGGAATGGCTGCTCCCTGCTTGAAACACCTCAGGGCTACCTGGACAGAAATCCACAGATTCATAGGGTGTGACTTTGTTTATATCCTAGCAGCTGTTCAAAGGAGAACAGCCTGGAGAGCAGACTGACATCTGTCATTTTTGAAGATCAGTTATGTGATCGGACTGGAAGCTAACAGTACCCACCAGTTTTTTTCAAGGATTAGGTGGATGAATTTGCTTTTGGATGTGAAACTAGATCCAAATCACCCCTGCTCCCGCTATCATGACAAGTTTTATCTTTGACTCTCAGTATTTATTTTAATGAAAAATAGAAATAGTTGTTTCCTTTAACTATTTTTTTGCTCCAATTAAATACTATGAAGCAATGAATTAATGTAAAAGTTTTGGACATATAGAAAGTAACAATTAATAGTTGTTATTACAATTAGAAATAATTTTTAAATTTCAGGTTTTTCTGTCCTCATAACAATAGGTGTTATTCTCTACAGCACAGCAACACAAAATTGTGGTTGAATAAGCATTTGTTACATTCAATTCAATTCCCAAGTCTGAATGAGCAATAAAACTGACACGTGTTGTTCCTGCCAGGAAATACACTGGCAAGGCTCAGATTGTTCACATGTGTTATGGTCACAGATGTTGGGAAAGGCCTAAGAGAGAGACGCCAGGCCTTTAATACGGTGCTTTGGAAGCTATCCAGCGCTCAGCTGCACTGAGCTCGCAGTAAAGCCTAGGGCAGGAGACTCTGGTTTTTTAGCTGCTCAGTAGCCTTCATTAAATCAGACTTCCATGGAGTCTGGAAAGACTAATTTATTTTTCATCACAGGTAAGGACCCCAGAGTTAACAACAACATTCACTCTGATGAGGTAATGACCAACACGAAGCATTACTATAAATAAAAGGAAATAATGATTCTTGCTAATTAAGAAAGAACAATAGGTAGGCGAGTAGTATTCTCAGAATGGATTATTTGGAAGGGGTTAGGTGGGGCTTGGGGAAGCCACACATTGATGACAGAGTATTGTCCATATAGTGACACCACAGGTCTGCTACCACTGGACCCAGGAGTTATAGAAACCCTCCTAAGTCAAGGGGAGGACACTGTCATGTCTGGAGCTGTAACTTTAAGGTGTCCCTTAGCAAACTTTCAGGACAGTGGCGTCGTTAGTAGGGAAACGCTCTGACCTCACTTTCATTTCTCTAATCTTCTGCATCTATTTGTCTCACGAGGCAAATGGCAGGGATATCTGGGTGTGGAAAATTTTTTTGAAGTGTGTCATATTTCAAATCCTCCTCCAACTTAGCATGGAGTTACTCAGGACTGAGACCTCCCCCATGAAGTGATACTCAGGGCTTTCACAGCTCTCGGGTATACCTTTGTATATAGAGGTACATGCCACTAGCTCGGAGGCTGAAATTGATGACAAGTTATTCTTTTCTCTCTCACGTGACAAAATGAGAAAATAACTGAAAGTAGAAACGAATTATTTTGGCTCATTGCTTCAGAGATTTCAGTCTGTGATCATTGGGCCCGATCATTTGGAGGGATAGTTGAGGCAGAGCATCATGGTAGGGTGTATGTGATAGAACAAAAATCGCAACTTCCAGGCTGCCAAGAAGAAAGAGGGGTGGGACTCCATGGTCCTAAAGTTCCTTGGAGGAACATTTAAGAGTCAAACCATAGTGCCCTCCTTAGATTTAAGTCAACTTCACGTTCCTGTTTGTAGATCTGGGGTAGGTGTCATTGGCTCATCTTTTCTTTTGAGCACATGGATGTGAGATACACAAAGGGAAGTGGTGATGGTTTAAACTTTAGTACAAGGGTAGAATGTGATTTTTTTTTTTTTTTTTTTTGGATTTTCGAGACAGGGTTTCTCTGTAGCTTTTTGGTTCCTGTCCTGGAACTAGCACTTATAGACCAGGCTGGCCTTGAACTCACAGAGATCAGCCTGCCTCTGCCTCCCGAGTGCAGGGATTAAAGGCGTGCACCACCACCGCCCAGCTCTAGAATGTGATTTTTATGATAGGTCAACCTTTATGATTACAGTTCATACAAACATTACTATCTTGCAGAAGTTTTAGGAATGTTGTAGTTTCTGTGGAGACCCCAAAATGTGAGCCTATTCCTTGTTTGAAGGTCAGAGTTTGAGTTAATTATTGTTCTTTCAAAGTTGTTAACAACAGGTGTGGCTACAAAACAAGACCTAGGGTGTGGCTAATTGGTGTTTTGGACGTTAAGATGCCCCATAGAGATAGATCTGTTCCGTCCGCACCAAAGGTCAGAGAATCCAAGCATACTTCCGCTCCTTCTTTTGAAATAGGAGGTTTGACATAAGGAGTGATTGCCTACAGGATACTTGTTCTAGGGTGTGTTTCCTGCCCAGACATTAAATTCTTGTATTATGTTAAAACAATCTTTTGCCTTCTTAGTACGAAGGTATAAAAATGTATGGAAAATTGAACATGGGTGGACTCAGAACTCAGAAGGAAGGAATTAGGCATTCAGTATTTGCCAAGTTACCCTCCTGTTACTCTCCTGTGTCTCTGTGTTTCCTTCTTATCCATGTTTTTCCTACCTAATGTTTCTAATTCTCATGCCCCCTTTTTCTGGAATGTACAAACTTGCCACAGCAAGGATGGCCACAGGAGTCACCCCAAAAGGGTGCCTCACATATGGCAGCCCAAAATGGTGTGACTCGTGACAAGTTTTCATTTTATTTTTGCTTTGTTTTAAACTCAGAATGATTAGGTGGCTTCCTAAAGACACAGATCTACCAGGTAGAAGAATTGACGCTAGATCTATTATATACAAATTGAAAATTATTCTTATGGCCCAGTGTTGGTATACATGGTGTAAACATGACTGGTTATTTTCTCGCAATCTTCAGACATCTCACTCACATCTTTCCACTTAAATATTACTTTGAAGTAGCACCTTGAAGGAGCCTGCTAAATTACAGCGGGGTCAAAAAGAGATGACCTTATGTGAATTATTATTTATTTGATTTGTTTCCTATACACTTCTTAGATTTATTTTATTTAGGTGTAAGAGCATGTAATATATGTGCAGATACCTAAGGGGGCCAGAAACAAGCTGGAGTTGTAGGCAATTATGACCAGCTAGCAGCGAGTGCTGAGAAGCTAACTCTGGTCCTGTGGAAAAGGTGCTCTTGACCTCTGAGCCATCTCTTTACCCTCCCTCCACAATCTTTCCCAGAAGGATCTGGGACATGAGGTTGGGAAGGTGACATGTTATCAAATAACAAAATATTTGGCAAGAGATCCCAAGCAGCCAGAGGACAGCTTTATATCTTGGGGGAGTTTTCATTAATAAAAATCAAAGTAAATACATCTGGGCAGTTTCCTTGAGAAACCTCAGGTTTTCACACTGAAAGTTCTACCTTCAGAAAACCCTCAGGCCTGAACAGACATCAGTGGTTGTTTAGCCTGAAATTGGGCCCCTCATTCTTCATTACTCGGTATGTTTTTGAGGGACTCAACCACTTCTGTCCCTGTTTCCTTGCAGAAGCATATTATGTGGACACTCTTGTTCTTGGGGGTGGAGATGGGGGGTAAAGATACATACACATCCTTCTAGAAACAGAAATTTGCACCCTCTTGCCAAATGAATACAGTCTACAATGGCTAGTCTTAAGAATCATTCATCATCCAACTACAGGGGGCTTGGCAGAAGGAGGAAGCCTTGGGGGCTTTGAGATCACTTGTCACGGAGACACAGAGTAGTGGTCACTTGTGTCTCTCAGCATTAAGCAGCATTTAGATTCAGAGTCCTATTTTGATTAACATATATTAGTGCTACAAAATAATGGATTTGATAATGACATTTTCAAACATGAATTTTTGATTGTGTTCATCTTCCTATTACCCGACCCCTTATTGCTCTCCCCATACTCCTGGTTCCACGATGGTTGGAAAAGACTATGCAGAACATCTGATTTATCCCTCTCTCCTGACACAGGCTCAGAGTTAATATCTTTGTCTTAAATGTGAAGTATCAAATGTCCAGGCTTGGGTTTCTCTAGGATTTTCCAGATTAAAAGTAGCAGAGGTAAGGCAATAGCCCAATCTTTCTATCTTAGAAGACCATTTCTTCTTTCATGAAAATTGGCTCTATGTCCTCTTGTTATGTCTTCAATTGTTATTTAATATCTTCACTTTTAAAGTGGGTCCAGTAATATAGAATACGATGAAAGAAAATACTTCACAGTATTCCAAGCAAAGCTTCATTTTCTCGGATTATTATTCTTAATTATCTTGGTAGTTTGACACATGAAAACATGATCATATCACTGGGTTCATCTTCCAGTTAATGGGAAAAAAATCAACTCTTGCCCTGGGAACACAATTGTCTTGAACATAAAATAGATTATTGACCATTTCATCCAAGTTTTCTTTGGATATCTCCACTTTTTTTTTTTTTTTGGTTTTTCGAGACAGGGTTTCTCTGTGGTTTTGGAGCCTGTCCTGGAACTAGCTCTTGTAGACCAGGCTGGTCTCGAACTCACAGAGATCCGCCTGCCTCTGCCTCCCGAGTGCTGGGATTAAAGGCGTGCGCCACCACTGCCCGGCATATCTCCACTTTTTTAAAAAAGAAAAAAAAAATATCTCCGAATCGTAGCTTGTTAAGGTAAGTCTGGAGGAGTAATGGAGGAACTGGAGATATCAGGCATTTGCTACAGAAAACAGGAGGCTCTGGTCTTAGAAATAGAGGACAGAGGAAAATGTCCACTCCTGCATTCTCCTGGCAAGACCCTCAAGCCAAAGAAAAATGACACCATTAAAAATTTGGCTTGTGTGTCATCCAAACACAATGAGAGATATTTTGAAAGAGAATAGCTAGAAGCCATGCCATGCTTAAGCTAAATGACTTCCTCTTTGAACAATTCAAATGCTGGAGAAAGCTAGGAAAAATAAGTGACAAAACTTGCAATAATAAAATGAGTCTTTGTCTGCTTGTGTATTGCTGTTCTCCCCACATTCTACTTGCTCCAATTTCAGTGCACTGTCACTGCTACTCTTGAAATGTTTCCTTGCAAGGAACATAAATGGCTCCACTATTCGTTCTCCCTTAAGAATCTATCTGGCATGAATATACTTTCCTTTGATGTGGGTTGGTAAGAAAGACAGATCCAGAGAGACAGACAGGGTGAGATGAAAGGTAAGGGGAGTAGTAAATAGGAAAGGAGAAAAAAAGAGTGGGAAGGAGGGGAGACAAAAAGTGGGGAGAGGAGATAAGGAGAGGAGACAGGAGAAGAAGGTAGAAGAGAGGACAGGAGGGGAGAGCTTATTGGCTAACTTTTACATCTTAATTTAGCCCATTTCTCTTAATCTATGTATAGCCCCGAGGCTGTGGCTTACCAGGTAAAATCCAGCATCTGTCTCTGGCCCGGGTACATGGCATCTCCCTAACTCTGCCTCCTTCCTTCTAGCATTCAGTTTAGTTTCCCCCGCCTAGCTCTACTCTGCCCTATCAGGCCAAGCCAGTTTCTTTATTAACCAGTGGCGTTCATAGCATACAGAGGGGAATACCACATCAGGAGCCTTTGTGCCTGGGATTCGGGATGTTCCTCTGCTCCAGATGCATCCTGTTCAACAAAATTCAGTGAGACATGTGTTGTGTTAATCCTGATGCTTAGACACATATCTTAATCTCTGCATGGACTTGGAAAGAATATGTCATTTCACATTTTTCGCCATTTCTTTCCTGTGCTATGTTGGTCTTTTTCCTCTAGTACTGCTAGATTTCTTTCTTTAATAAATACTGGTTAAAAGTGAATGATTATTGCAAATTTTTAATAGTCTAGGTCCACTGTATTTATAGCATTAATCATCCTTGAATTTTTAGTGTCTAGAACTGTGTTTAGGATACTGTTTATTCAGCACCTATCTGCTCATTTATTTCTAAAAAAATTAATAAAGGGAACTGTGCAATGCTTCTTTTGGGGAGATGTAACAAAAGTCTACGCACCTGAGATGGGAACAGCAATAGACCAAAGCGAAGATACCACCGAATCAATAGTGTAATTAGCTTGCAAAGAGGAATGAAGAGGAGGAGTTTGTAAAATGAGCTGGAATTACTGACAAGCAGCTGCATCACTAATCTCCACCCATCTTTAGGAAGCTGGAACCTGGATCTCACTGCATACAGGCAGCTCAACAGGTGAAGAGTCTCTATTTTAGGTACCTCAGCCAGCCTGGGCTTCTTCCACATGGCTCCAATGCTGTATGTCTCTTCTAGGTGACTCATCTTTGGTGAAACTGTCCCTCAACTATTTTTACTTCTTACATAAGCTGGGAGAAGTAGGGATCTAGTGTAACTATTTTATTTTAGGGATTTTATTGAGGCTTTTGGATTGTTTACTTCTGAGTCTTCCAGAGCCTCTCTCTAGAACTTCCTGTCGCAGTTAGCTTCCCTCTAAGATGAAACTGCTATGGACAAATAGAGTTTTCATAAATGAAGTCAAAGAAATCAAAGCCTGCCTTGAATGGTTGGTGGTTTATGTAATCCTTATCAATCCCTGAGTCTCTGATTTTGACTTCATTTATGAGAGGATGTAAAAGAGTTTCAAATTACTACAAACATACAAACAACTTGAGCAGTTATAGCAATAGGTGATGATAAGAACAAGGCTAGAGAATGTATTTGGTTTAGATTTTTCACATTGAAAGTCTGAAGATCTAATAATTCCTGTTGCTTTTGTGACTTTCTAAAGAAATTATGTTACTATATCATGTCATTTTTCTATCTTAGAAGCTCTTATACATAGATGATTTGATCCATGTGCTATTAACTTGCCTTGGTCATCAGTAAAAGCCAAGCACTGTACAATCCTAGAAGCAAATTTTCAGTAGCTAGGCTCATGATTTTGTTTTGTTTATTAAATATATATATATATATATCAGGTTATAGCAATAAACACAACTGAAATGTAAATGGTAGTCAGCCATGAAGTAGTTATTTTTAAAGGATTAGCAGAATTGTTTCAATTAAGTACATTTTTTTCATTGCATTGATTACCTTTGACTATTGAAATTTGGTTTTGGGGATATAAGTCTTATGACCTCCAATTTGAAAACAACCCAAAAAGACTTCTATCTTTTCACACAAGGTTGCTACTGTCAATATCACAGTGTGTGTGTGTGTGTGTGTGTGTGTGTGTGTGTGTGTTTAATTCTCTTATACTCTTACAACTAGCTAAGATGGACTTGAATGTATATAGACATATAGGGTAACATTTTAAGACTTAATATCCTGGTCTCATATAATTATTTGTGAGAATTGTATTTCTCATATTCAGAGTGATGATTATCTGTAATAAGTGATTGTTAAGTGTCTAGAGTTAGGAAGGGCTTAGCAAAAGAGAATACAAAACAACAGAGATGGCAATGATAATATGGTTCCTAGTACGAAAACTTCCAAGTAAAGCAGCAAAGGGTGCTTTGTCAGAAATTCCCCTGCTGTAGGGGTGAGCCACATGTGGTAGAGCAGAGATTTCTATCTAATTGACAAAAGTGTATCTACAACCTTTTGAGGAGAGATATTTAATTAATATATATTTCTTTTTTTATAGTTAGAAACGCCTGACTAAACAAATTCTACACAATAAAGTATAACAGAAACTATGTACACAATATCTAGTTATGAATTATAACAACATGAAACATTGTTTATGCTCTTTTATCTTCAGAACTTAATGAAACGAAGGTTACTCTCAATGAAACTTTTTTTTAATTTATTAAAGATTTCTGTCTCTTCCCCACCTCCGCCNCCACCCTCCTCCATCCAGGTCTCGTAAGGTGAGCATCCAGACTGCCTAGGCTCCCACAAAGCCAATACGTGCAGTAGGCTCAAAAACCCATTGCCCATGTTCTTGAGGTCTCAGTAGTCCTCATTGTCCACTATGTTCAGTGAGACCTGTTTTAACCCAGGCTTTTTCAATGAAACTTTTAAATTACAGACCAACCCTCAACTATCTATCCTGTCTTATTAAATAAACAAGAACCATCATATTTGCTCGGGTCTCTTTATTATAGCATCTAACCTATACTTGATAGTACTAAACTCATACTTTCAACTTGTAACATATCAAAAAATTGTCATATTGGTTTAATATTAGGACAGTAAAATACAATTAATAATAAGCTACATATCTGTTAAAATGTAAATACAAAGACCTACATTAATGTAGAGTATTTCACTTAACTTTGCTATGTAACAAATCACTTCAGAACTTCATGGCCTTAATTATATTTTTCACTCTCACGTCTAGGTGTTGGCTGAGGGACTACTATTCAAGATTGAGTTCAACTCTTTTTGAAGCTTTAGATCTGGATGGCTTCATCTCCTTTCATAATTTTTATCTGTAGCCCAGAAGAGTGTTATAAGGTATATAATACAGACACGCACACACACATATACACACGTACAACATATGTATAACACACACACACATATATATAAGTATATATATGCACACATATATAACATATAGTGTTGTAAGGTACATATCCAGGGAACACAAATTTGAAGTGCTTCTTATGTCACCTGCTTTCACATGCTACTGCTCCAACAAGTCATATAGTCTATCCCAGTATTCAGATCATCACTGGACTGAAAACTTCACTCAGTATGGAGAGTTGTACTAAGGAAGATGGGCGACTCAAATAATAAGAGTTTGCATTAAATCCATGGTCCCATACTATGTTCTCTGTTTAGTAGGACCTCAGAAAATGTAATTTTCTAGAAACACAATTGTTTCAGAAAGTTACTGCCAAATTTGGTCTGAAAATATTAGGAAATGTTAAAACAAATCTACTAGGCTTCAAAACCACAAAAATATTCTTTTCATACAACAATTCGACCATTTATTCTATCCCAAACACAAGGTACATCATTGCAAAACTCTTGAGAATAAATAAAACATTAGCCAAACATATTACGATAAACTGAAAAAAAAATATTTATAAACAGTTTGCTGTTGAGCACTGAATCAATGACTAGATTTTTCATTTTTATTACTACATGTTTCGTGAGCCACTACACTGCATGTTCTTTTCCTTCATCAAGATATGGATAAGACTCAGTGCTTTAATCTGTGTCCTTCCATAGACAGGACATTTCCAAACATGATGGAGAATGGAGTCACACTAGAATGCAGAGGCATGACTCTAATGCAGTGCCTGGATCTGGGTGCATTTCCTTCAGGGGATGAATCAATAAGGATAGATTCTCTTCTCTATTTCCTGACACTATGATGTGGGGAATAATTCTGCTATGGCCAAGTTAGAAAAGAACCTACAATACAGTTCTGTTTCTAATTTATGTTTGGGAAAAGGCTTAGACTTTGTAAACTAAATAAGCCCATTGTAATGTCAATTCTAGCACAGTGAATTAGCAAGACATTATTACTATTGTGATATTTCTTGCCATTTACACATGGATGAATATCTTTTTTGCTTTGGAGTGTGTTACATGCTATGGAGATAGGGCTTGCTAGAATTAGGTGGGAGTCCAGTTCAAAGGCTACCTTTTAAGAGAGCTCCCTTCATTGTTGTCTGTTAGCCTTCCCTTTCTTCTTTTAAAATGTCCTGTTTCAAGGGAAATACCATAAAGTGTTCTTACAGAAGTAAATTCTCATTTCTATAAAATATTTATAATCATTCAGTTAGGCTCATCATACTCAAAATTGCTGTACAGGAAATTTCTAATTTTTGCATTCTTTTCTTTTTACTCTTTTCTGATTATATTGAAAATTACAGGGAGTATATTCTCCCAGATAAGCAGTTGTTCAACAGACAGAATGCCAAATTCAAATTTTGGCCCCACCAATAATGAAAGGGATGAATTAAGCTGTTTGTGCAACTTTCTTGGACCATAAATCCTCCTTGATAAGCAGATGATAACGTTAGTACTTATCTCAAAGAACTGTAGAGATTAACACAAATTAAATTCTTTAAAAACTGATAGAAAGCAAAGAGCAATAGCGTATATGGATAAAAATGGAATAATGAAGCCGATTGTTTGGTGTCAACTAAAATGGTAATATAAATAAAAAACAGCAAAGCAAAAGTGACAAGGTCTTGAAAAATGCCACTTCTTATCATCTATTTGACAAAAAAGATCTGTTGATTGGTAAATTCCCTGAAAGTAATTATTTTGCATTTGGCTTGTTTGGTTTTGTTGAGCACCCATTTATTTTACATATTCATTCACAAGATTGATCATAACTTGACCAAGTGCTTATTCCTTTTTCTACTCTTCCCACTGTTTCTCAGGCTTTCCTGTGAGAACTAGATGTTTGCCTTGTCTATTAAATGGTTTTTCTTTTAGAACACACAAGACAGAAACTGCAATACAGGAAAGAAATGTCTGTTTAGTTTCAGATGAAGATCTACCCATTCCATGGTTCATCCAAAGAGAAGATGGATGTGTTCTCTGACACATTTGCTATGTACATGAAAGTTTTATGGTAGAGGTGGATGGCATCAATGGGTCAGATATTATTTCATATATCATATAAAGATCCCCTTTTATAAAACTGTATAATTAATTGATACAGTTTTTTAATACACAAACTAATAACATGGTTGTTTTATATAATGTATATGGACTAAACATAGTAGCTATGTAAATGTTATATTTTCATGCAAATTGTGAAGTAGTGTTTGTTTATGGGCATCACCATAATCACATGAATGATGTATTGCACTGTGATGTCACACAGCTATAATGCCACCAGGTACCTGTACCAGGCTAATTTTGGGGGGTGGGGCACCAACCAATTTCCAAACCATGACATGAGACTTCTTATTAGTTATGAATGCACAGCCTAGCTTAGGCTTGTTTCTGGCTAGCTCTTTTAACTTAAATTAATCTGTTTCTATTCATCTAGCTTTTGTCTCAGAGCTTTTTACCTTTTTAAAATTTCTTTCCGTAAATCTTACTGTCACTGCTTTTTGTGTTTACTGGCTGGTGGCTACATGGGGAATTTTTCTTATTTTTTCCTCCTTCTCTTTCTTCTTGAGTCTAGATTTTTTTCCTTCTACTTATTTTCTCTGCTCACCAGCTCCACCTATCCTTTCTCTGCTTAGCTATTGGCCATTCAGCTCTTTACTAGACCAATTAGGTGCCTTAGACAAGCAAGGTGAAACAAAAGTAACGCATCTTTACATAATTAAACAGATGCAGCACCAACACATGTAACAATCCTTACCATCATTAAACAAATGCTGAAGAAACAAATGTAACAACACACTTTTACACAGGTAGAGTAATGAACATGCAGCATGAACAAATGAAACGCATTTTCATCCAGTTAAAATAATATTCCATAACTGGTAGGAGAAATGTTTTAGCTGTTAAAATCTCCAATTTTTAATTTACCATTTGAGAGCTTCATACCTGCATGCAATATTTTTGTTCATATCTACCCCACCTTCCTTCCTCCCTCCAATTCTCCCCAGATCACTCTCTTATCCCTTATCCAATTTGATGTGTTCCTCTTTTATTACTAGTGAATACAAAATTAACGCTACACAAATCCACGTGGATGCGAAGTCCTATTATATATTTCATTTCATTGTCCAATATTATATGAAGATTAGATTATTTATCTGATTTTACCTGCTTACTGTATAAACAGAAAACCAAAGAAATAAACAAAATTTACTAAACTTTCACAACGAGCTGGTGGAAAAGCTCAAGTCAAGACTATGACCTTGCTCCTTTGTCGGTTTGTCTTTCATACTTTTTAATTAAAAATCTTATTTTGTATTATGTGTAATGATGTTTTGTTTGCTTGTATATCAGTGCTCCCTTGTGTATCAAGTGCCTGGTACCCGAGGTCAGAAGATATCATATTCCCTGATATTGGAGTTATAGACAGTCGTAAACCCACATGTGAGTGCTGCAGATTGAACCTGTGTTCTGTAGAATAACAAGCACTTATTTTAACCATTGAGCCATCTTCCCAGACCCTCAGTTCCTTTCTCTTTAGAAATTATATAACCTATGGATAAGTCACTGAAGTAACGTTTTTCTTTCTTTTTTCTGTTTTTTTTATGGGGTTAGAAATATCTTATAGTGTGGTGTCCCAGTTTTTAAGGGCACCCTGCAAGTTCAAATTTTGGCAGTGCTTTGCTGCAGGGAGATGGGGACACAGGATACAGTTCTGGGAATTTTCTTCAAAAGGCAATCGACAGGAAATAAATTTGAAATGACTCTCAACTGCCTACTTGCCCAGGCTAAATGAAGTCATTTGAAGGTATAATTTGCTTGTGAACCAAATTAGACTGCAGAAATGGTCGAAGAACACAAAAAGGGAGGAAAATTGCCATAGCAAAAATTGGCTCCAAAACTAGCTATTAAGCTTCCACTTGCAGTTAATGCTTAGAGTGTGTGTAATATGAACCTTTGTAATCCCTTATTTTATATTTTGGGGAAAAAAGCACTCTTCATGTAGAGGGTAATGCCATCCATTGTCAACATTGAAAGAGCGCAGTTGTAGCTATAATTCCACCTGAAATTCTGGACTTCTTTGTGGACGTTTTCCATGGAAGACTTGAAGATCCAGGTAAGAACATTAAAAAATAAAAGACCAAGCTTAGACAATTTGGTGCGAAACATTCTCCAATCTTAATCAGTTTTAAGGCAACACTGTAAAGAAGGTACAGTCAGGCTTTGCAGCCAATAGGCTTATGCTATTTTAAATCTCAAATTAAAGACTTCGTAGCCACGTGACCATTGGTGGGTTGTTTAAGTTTTCTAATACCTTTTCATCTCTCTTATGAGATAAAGAGAATCTTGGGAAAACTCTCAGGACCTCTGAATTCTTGTGTTGTTTGTTTAGCATGCCAGAAGACTTTACATCCTTGTATACGATACCCTAAAAGGGTTTCAAATGGAGGTTAAATACTTTTAGTATGTAAGTGAGCCACAGATTAACTTCCAAAGTTCAGTGTGGAAAGGGAGTTCCCGAGGCTTGACACGTCGGTGGGCAAGGTAGGGTGGATATACAGATTGTGGATATGGACTGGGAAGACAACTTAGCTGAGCAAAGTGCTCGTCACACACACACCCGATAGTTCCAGTTTGATCCCTGGAATCCACTTTATTTTTTTACAGGAAAGTTCTATGCAGTGGTATGAATCTGTAATTACAACATTTCCATTCTGGATCATCAAGCTTAGATGTCACAGAACAGTGTCTGAAACAATAGAAACCCAGACTCAGCAAGGTGAAAGGGGACAGACAACAGACTCCACGAAGCTGTCTTCTGACCTCCACACAGGTACACCAGTACATTTATGCGGTTGTACCTGTGTGTCCACACTCTCAGAACACACACACACACACAGATACACACACACACAATGATAACAACAACAGTAATACTAAATAGCTGGTATAAGGAATTTACTCTGACAGTCTGCCTTGAGATTCTGTTGTAAGTAGTCCTCCCGTTCCCCTCCTGAGGAAGATGCTCTGATCCCTGAAGTGCAGGGCCTCTAAATGGATTTAGAGGATTTAATTGGTACCCTTGCCTTCATCTCCTAGCAAGTGGATAGGGGCCAGAGGCTGAGTTTAGGGCACGTGTGAAAGAGGCCTATCTCAAGAGACTCCTCCCCAGGGGCTCATCCATGTTGTGAAGTGATCCCAGGAGGAAGATGCTACTTTGGCCCGGTCTATTGCCGGAGCTGGACATAAGCCTTCAATCCTGGATTATCAGTGTGTTACTGCAAAGCTGTTTCCTTTTGCAAATGTGAGTCAGCGACTTACTCAGCTAGTCCCTAAAGAAATGCTGACATCCTCCGGAACTAGGCTTTTGTAGTTCAGAGGCAGAGCAGCCATTTCTTTGCCGTTTCCTTGAAATCAGGAAACACTAATTCCCTGTCTGATTTCTAAGGGTTCAACTAAGCATCCAATGGTTGCAGCTGCTTGAAAAGCATTCAAGGTCATCTTCCCCAGTCAACTGGAAATGATGGAGACCTACTTTTCCTTTCCATGTTCTTTTCCTCTCCTCCATAGTAGGAAAAGCAGCACATCAACTGATAATAACCATACATGTGCATATACATCATATACATATAAGTGCATGTACATGCACGGGTACTCATACGTGTAAACAAATACACATACACAAACATATACATATATCTATCACACATATATATTACATACGCATATATGAAATTTGTTGTGGAATGTTATTTTAATTAGGCAAAGACGTGTCACATTTGTTTACGCACCTTTGTTAAGGATGTAAAGATGTGTTACATTTGTTTACGCACCTTTGTTAAGGATGTAAAGATGTGTTACATTTGTTTCACCTTGCCTGCCTAAGGCACCTGATTGATCTAATAAAAGCTTATTGGCCAATAGCGAGGCAGGAGATAAGATAGGTGGAGCTGGCAGGCAGAACACATAAGTAGGAGGAAAAAATCTAGGCAGATGAGAAGAAAGAAAAGAGATCAAGGGAAAATGAAGAACACACCAGGGACCGGAAAGAAGCCAGACAGCTGCCAGACAGGCAACCAGAGTTCTAGGGAAGTAGGACAAATAGAGAGGAAGGAAGGAAGGAAGGAAGGATGGAAGGAAGAAAGGAAGGAAGGAAG
Source organism: Alexandromys fortis (assembly GCF_014885135.2). Taxonomy (NCBI): domain Eukaryota; kingdom Metazoa; phylum Chordata; class Mammalia; order Rodentia; family Cricetidae; genus Alexandromys; species Alexandromys fortis. The sequence goes on along the minus strand of NW_026067930.1, from coordinate 17,507,423 downwards.
GAAGGAAGGAAGGATAAAAAGCCCCCCAAGGCAAATGTAAAGAGAGCCAGAGTAAGAGCTAAGATAAGGCTGAACATATATAACTAATAAAAGTCTCTGTGTCAAGATTTGGGAGCTGGTTGGTAATCTAAAAGAAAGCATGGTACATGTATCTAGCATCAACATGCATGTCTATGTGTGCATGTTCGTGTGTGCATGTGTGTGCGTGCATGCGTGTGTGTTTGTATGTGTGCGTGCATGTGTATTTCTAGCTGCTAATATACAGAAAACAAATTAGCCTCAATATTTCCAGGTAATTTGCATTTTCTGTTCCATCTTCCTAATCTTTTCCCCTCCTAGACAGCATCAGTTTGACAGCTAGAGTGCCTGTGAAGGTCTAATCTAGCAGCAAACACTAGCACTCTTAGACTTGTGAGAGGTGGACCTTCCGCAGAATCACTTTCCTCTGAGCATGAAATAATTTGCCAGTGGAATAGGAATACTCAGAAAGATTGTCATAAGTAGGATTATGTATAAAGAGGTATTTCATAAATGGGTATATAGACTAGTGGTAGAGGGCTTGCTTAGTGTGTTCCTCTCTGTCACACCAAATAAACCAGTATATTTGAAGGTTAGGAAGAAACATTCCTGCTGTGAAATAAGCTAAGTATCTGCTTCATTATTCTTAGCTTTTTAATATAGGCATATGGAGATACATGTGCACACACATATAAACATTCACATACACACATATGTATATGACTTTTAAAAATTTTGATATATAGAATTTCTCCTTTATGTGGTCATTTCTACATCATAGACATCTGTGCATCATAAACTCAATTGATTTTAAATGAAGCTTGTCATGAGTTTCTCAAAAGACTAGTTTCGTTTAATAGTTAAGTATTCATTACTATAAAATAATAAACAGCCACAAGTAATGTCATAAACATAAAACAATAGCAAATCCAATAAAATGATGAATCACTGCTCTACTGTACTTTAGTTCTGTGGTTCTGGAGCAAAGCGTCATGTTAAGTCGGATGCTTAACCTAAATTTTATACTAGAAAATTCATCAGAGCTTGAAAACTTTCACAATTGGATCCAATCGTTTCCTTGGAATGTGTGAAGTGTTACAAATACCGCCTAATTCTTTTTGAAGCTCAAGGCAAAGGCAAAAAGTCTTGTAACATACTGGAATGATTTGAATGATTGTACCATAAAATGGCTCGGATTTGCTCATCTGGCTTCAAGTTCAGAGGAATGACCAACAAACCGACTTATGTTCTCAGCAGCGAAGACTCTGAAGGGCCTGAACAGATGCTGAAGGCTTACTCCAGGCCAATGCACGAGGGTTTTTTTTTTCCCTGTGGTTTCTCTTAAGTGTTTGCTAATATCTACCACATTGCATACTCAATGTCCCTTTTCAACTGGCCTGCTTGCTCATAATATAATACAGATGATTTTATCTTTCTCAGAGCCCTTTTGCTACAGTGAACTGAAGTCTGCAGGGCTCAGACTCCTATAATAACATCCACGTTTGTTTGAGGACAGGAAACTCCCTCTCAAAGGTTTGCTCCTTAGTCTTAACTTCTAGAATACAATATCATATGGAATCCCACTTAAATAATGCTCTATTTTTCCTCCGAGTATTCATTTAGGCTTCTGCTAAGTTATGGATTTCAGCTCACTGTACCTTTGGTAAACACAAAATGCCTTTCCAATTAGAAGACAATAGCATCACTCATATGGGCTAGAGATGCTTAACATCTTTAAGTAAACAGAACTGAAAGGCTTTCCTTATTTGGTTTCAGATGCAGAGTAAACAGTTCTGTAATAGAGGCAGAGAAAACTCATATGGTTTTATAACCTCAAGGAGGAAAAAAGGAAAGTTGTGGACAATGTGTGTCTGGCTCTGACTTTGATGTGATTTTTATTGTCTGTTTTTTTTCCCCCTTGTTCTTATTGAACAAAATCATGTGACCGATTTTTGTGCTTATTTCTCCTCCCAATTTAAACTCTTAATTGCAATGAACATTGACTTTCATTTTAGGAGCAGAAAGAAACGGAAAGAATTCTGATAATACTTTAGAATATTTTAGTCAACAGTTTTAGAATGGTTATAATTTAACTGCCAATGAAATCTGTAGCATTTCCCTCTGTTCCTGGCCTCATGATATCTTAATCCTGGGTAAGTGTCAACACTACTGATGAGAGTCTCCAAGATCTCCCCTCTACCTAATGGGGTCAGGAATATAGATGCAACAAGTTATTAAGCTTGACTTTTTATATTCATTAGGAGTCATGAGAGAAACACTGCTAAATGTTATACTTGTGGGTTAGACATATACTCTCAGTGACAGATAACTTCAAAAACACTAGTGTTGCATACTAAGACCATGATGTCTTTATCAAAGAATTTCATCATCTTTTTAAAAAGCACTTCTTCTCACGTTTTTGGCCTTTGATAAAGACAGCCATTTCCTGTAGGATATCCGGAGGGCAGATAACTAGAACTGTGTGTATGAGGTTCACGCCAGCTTGCCATGTCACAATGTTGGGGCAGCAGTAATCAGTCTAAGATGGAATTGATAGAGTTAGATAAGGGCTGGTCAAGAGGCACATACAATCTTTACCAGAGATGTTGAGAACAAGGTTTTCTTGTCATCCTGCTCTTTGTCTGCCCCCTCTCAACTTTTATCTAGTCCCATGTCAAGTGACAACATGATAGAGAACAATTAATATATGAATCTGTTCACGTATGTCATATGAACATACACAGATATGCAAACTGAATATAGACTGGTATTTATTGCATTCTAGTTAGGAGGAGCACAGAAAGCCATTTTAGAAACAAAGTCATTCTAGTGGCCAGAACATTAGTCTACTCCAGTTTAAGTGGAAGGAACAGTAGCCTGAGATCATAGCAATATAGATAATGTAGAAAAATGGGCAGAAAAAATAGTGGCTAAACTGGCAATTGAGGCACTGAAAGAAGAACAAGAATGTGTGTGTGTGTGTGTGTGTGTGTGTGTGTAGCTTGTTCTGAGAATGAGGTATTTGCGCAACCTACTTAATATAGCTATGAAGGGGAAGAGGCTTTCACTGACTGGTTCTCCCAATAAGAAAAGAGTCACAGCACCTGTAACATGAAAGAACCAGACCAAAGGACATGGTAAACTCATGTTAAGTGCCCTAGTATTGGCACACTGGGCTTTGAACCAGAGTAAGCTGTTTGACTGAGTTGTGGCTGTGAACTAGGTACACATTAAGGATCTCCACTGATGAAGCCTGAACTAGTTAACCACCCCTCCCAAACTTAGGACTTTTACGGCTTTGAGCAACAGAGGCCAAATCAGAGCATCAAATATAGAATCAGTCCTTTGAAAACCAACAAGAATTTGGTGTATGTTTTTCAGTCTTTAAATCAGTTCATTGAGGTATACTTTGAGATACTGCATTTCTTGCCAGTGAAGCTTGGCAAGGACCATGGCTTGAGACTATTTGAATTATTGATGTGAGGTTCTATGTAGTATAACATTAGATCACTGGTTATCCCCACAAAATTCACTATCCCATCATAGACCCTTTGTAGCAGTGTTGGGTACTTTGGGAATATTGTGGGTGCCTTAAATCAATAACCACATGTGTTATTCTACCCTAAAATAATAGAATACAAGAGTCCCAGAACTCTGCTGTGAAAGAAGGGGCTTGGTGGGTCATCATTCTTGGTGAACAAATTAGGGAATTTGTCTTTCTCATTCTGATATAACTCCAAATTCAGTGATTTCAGAAACCTTGGCTAGCACAGTGGGAAATCTTCAGGAGGCAGTATAATGAGACGCTCATTAAAACTCATTCTTCGACAACATATTGCCGAAACACTCAGCATTAGGTGAGACTGGCCTGCAGATCAAGGAGTTGCCAACCTGGTTAAGTGACTGTGCTCGTCAAAATAAGGAGAGATGGGTCTTACATGGGAAGTAAATAACATTCTTGCCATCCAAGAAGTCTCTTGGAACATTTCCTGAAACTTTCTTATTCATTTTGATAGTAAATGAGCTATTCCAGGTGACAGATCTTGAGAAGATATAGTAGCGCCTCAGAAATGAAGGTCTGGATCCTCTACCGGGTACAGCATTGATGCTCACAGGTATTAGCTGAGGCTGAGGGGAATCTTGAATGGCTGATGAATGTAGACGTGATTAATATATTTATTTTCTTAGTAATGGCATCATCTTTTGGGAGACTTTCAGATTCCAGGAACCTTGAAGTTGAATGTGTGTGGACCTGATTGGCATGTGTACTGCCCTGGAGTAGATTCTATAGTGGTCACCTTAGGCCCATTTCATGACTGAAGAACTAATTTTCTTAAGTCTTGTCAGTGTTTGAGACAAATATCCTAAGTTATTTTCTTTGTTCAACCCAGCAAAAGAAAATGAGCTTGATCAATTATTATCCTCCCTCTCTTAACAGTAACTAGAAGATAAAGTCCATCGCGCTTCAACTCAATTGGAGGTAACTCTTAAACTTGGATTTTCATGTTTTTACCTCTGATTTCCTCTTCCATGTAAGCTTATTTTCTTAAAAGAGTTTATTTATTATTAGGGTTATATTTTCTTTCATCCCATAAAATATCCATTTTTCTTCTACTTTGTAAGATATTTCCTTCCAATCATCTACTACCTCTAAACTTTTATCCTGCTCCATCTGTGATCCCTTAGCCTTGTGAGGGACTATGGTATACATGGTTCCTTTAGAATTGAGCATTCTGCAATCCTGTATTTTCTGCATCATGGCTAGTGGTAGGGACATTGGTTAAAAATCACTTAGTGAAAAAAGAGATTTCTCAAATGGGTGTTTAGAGGTGCATTGATATGTACGTTTAATAATAACTCATTAGGGATCTGTTAAATTCTCTGTCCATTAGCAGCATATTGGCAGTAGCTGCTTGCCTAGGACCTATGTTTTTGTCTTGGTAATAGTGTTAGGTATGGGTTTTATCTTGTGGAGCAGGACTAAAATCAAATCAGAGAGCAACTGGTTATTCCCGTGATGTTGCATAAAGGAGTGTTGTATCTATATCCCTACCTTTGCCTCTTCCTACGCCAGCACCTCACACTGCACAACTCTTCTTCAATTATTTATTGCTACATGTAAATACATACATATATTGGAAATGGAAAACCTATGAAGAAGTTTGGCCCTTAAAAGAGACTAATTCCCACACTCTTAGCAGTTACTGACTACTTGTGCCGAGATTTTAAAAGAAAATTTTAAGTATTTGTGCATGCATGCTGGCTGTACAGTCCAGAATGAGAAATTGAATTCCCTGAAGCTGGGGTTACAGGAAGTTGTCAGTTGCTCAAAATGATTATGGAAACCAAGCTGAGGTCCTCTGAGAGAGCACCAAATGTTCTTCTCCATTTATTCATCTCTCCTGCTCCATACTATTATTAAATTTTATCCTGACTGAGCTATCTATCTGCTGTACTTGGAAAATATATTTTTAAAGCCTTAATTATATGAATTACAATCAGAAATAGTGGCCAGCAAGTAATACGTAACAAATTCTAAAGCAACAAATTGCTCTATGAGACCCCTTTGGAAAGGGAAATTTCTGAACATGAACACTGAGAGAGGTCAAAACCTCACGCAAAAGCCAGGAACAAAGCAGTCAGGACATAACTTTCGTAAGTTACACTCTTTGTAGTTGATGATATAGTATTTGAAAAACACTCTGATGCATGCAGTGATGTCGTTTGACCCCTTCATACTCATCCCTGTTTAAACATCAGGTCAATAATGGAACTTGAGCGAGTCAAAAAGAAGAGACAAGCTGGGAAGATGGCTTAGTGGGTAAATGCACTTGCTGCCCATCTTAACGACCTGAGTTTAATTCCCTGCACCCATATTGTGGAAGGAAATAACCGACTCTTGCAAATTTTTATCTTCCTTCTTAAAAGTATGTGTGGCCATACATACACAAACACACACACATACACACATGAAGAGAGAAAGGTGGGGTGAGGAGAAACAGATATGAACACACAAAACAAACGTATTCTATTAAAAAATGATTTGCTATCTAGTAAGCATCTCATTGGGATACTGCCACTAGCCAACCAACCATTTGTTTTCTGTTAACTTCATTGTTGAGACTCAAATTCAAAGCATTCTGTATGCTTGGTAACTATTCTCTCACTTAACTCATCTTCAGCCCTAACCAGAATAATCGTGTAAAGAAAGCGGAACTCTACAAACAGAACGCAGTCAGCATCTTGGGAGACCCTGTGCAGATGAAGACAGCGACCTTTCCCACTCTTACATGAAGGCAGAACTCTGAACTCTTCAACTCTGAAGAAACCTCTATCAGCAGTGGCCATGCTCCCAGTTGCTCCCTTGATGACCTGGAACTGCACAGTCAGTCTTAATGACTTTTCTTTCCTACTCATTTGTCCCTAGACTTCGTCTGATGGTTTGCTCAAAGTAGCAAGTACAGGCTCATCAGTGCGTCGGGCTGGTTCTTGATTCTTTTCTGTGTTCTGAGATTTGAACAGCACTGTGTTTACTTCTTAACAACTGGAAATTACATGGAGACCCAACAAAAATATTTCCCTGATTTTGTAGTACATCATTTTCTTCCCAAAGCCTTCATTTTGCTGGTGAGGCAAATAAAGGCCAGGGTTGCCTCTCTTATGTGGGAAAAGCACAGGATTTTAAATGGCTTCTTACTACATGGAGTGAACCTCATTTTACACTTTTTCCCAGTTATACCCTACTAGTTGATTGTTAGCTAAATAAAAGATTGCTTGCTCTTATTGGAATTTAAATGAGATTGCTTATAATTTTTGTTATAATGATAACTTGGGCCTTGTGAAGTGTTTTCCTTCCTTTCTAATTACATATAGTGACTCCTAAGTTTGCATGCATAGTTTTCCCAACTAGTGGGAACTTTGCATACCATAGAGTGATTTCTAGAAGTGCTCTTCCAAAATGCTGCAGAAAACTGAAAGTCTGAATCTGACATGCTGATATACTAGTAATGTTAAAAGACAAAAGACAGTATGTAACTGCAGATATTTTTCTGCTGAAAGTTGATTCAGATATTTTTCTGCTGAAAGTTTATTGACTTAATTGTAACTTTAGACACTTTGTTTTCTGACGGTTGACTTTCCTAACATGAAATAATGGCGTCACGATCTCTATGAAAGTTGATTGCTCACTTTGAATTATGTCTCCTCTTAGTCTTTAAACATCCTTGGTGATTGCATTTATGTCCTCAACTGTTGCCTGATTATTCCTGATAAGAACATGACATGTTTTTTTTTTTTTTTGGTGAGTCTTTCTTTAAACACGTATTTAAAGCCATAAAAACATTCAGTTAAAAAAAAAAACCTCCTATATAAAATCTCATTATCATGTATCTCTCCAAAAGCTGAAGCCATTCTTCAAAAAATATCTAAGCTCCTGTAAGGCAGCTCACTAGTCTATTGATGAAAATGTATTTTTCATTTTGCTTTTATTTTTAGAAGAAAGCATCTCAGTAGGTCTGGTGGGTTTTAAGAACACAAACTCCCTAACACTTCCTGATGAGGGCCACCTGTTCACCCCTTCCCAGGCAGAGCTCCTAGGAGAGTCCCCCCCCTGCCCCCCATGCATCTTCTGTTCTTCATTATGCAGCCTGGAGCTTGTGAACACCACTGGAGAGCTTCCCCAGCTGGCACTTCCTGTTTTAATTGTCTGAATCTTTTCCTTTACTAGCTTGGAAGGATTTTATAAGCCTCTCCCAGGGTGGTCAGATGTAACTGCTTTTCCTAGGGAAACAGAAGATCCCCACTCAAGGAGGCCCCTCCTTTCATGAGGCCCCTCCCTTCCTTGTTGCCCAATGCTGGATGAGAGAAGTCTCCAATATGTTGTGTGTTAGTCACATTGCCTCACACTCTGGAGAGAAGCTGTCTGTAACTTCCATTTCTACTTCACTCCACTGTCTCTGTTCTTTTTAAGAGCTAATTTTTTTTATCAGTTACTAATTTAAAAAACCATACTTTTTCTCAAAAGTTTAGTTTGTCTACCACCTATAAAAGGTTTGGTGATATTTACATTTCAATGATTACACGAGAAAAGCATAATATTAAGAAAATGACTAATGTGTGCCCTTATCCTAGTGAAAATAAGTAATATATAATATGTAATATGTGAGAAATGAGGGTTCTAAGAAGTTCCCATGTATTTTTCTTTGCAAATTAGTACATTGTTCTATAACTCCCGTACAACCAATAGCTTTTAAATTTATCTTTTAGCCATGAGTGTGGATCACATGACTCTGTAAGAAGTTAAGCAATACACCCCAGAACCATGCATATCTGAGTATAAATTTTATATTTAATTCAGTTACTTCTGGGATTTTCTACAAACCTGAAATTCCTCAAGACTTCTTGATAGTTCTCCGTAAGTAAAAAAATTTTTTTTTTAATTTATAAAAAGTGTTATTAACATTATGAACTTAACTAAAGCAGCATTCTTAAGAGGAGTCATTTTTGTATTATTATTGTATAATATAAATAATTAAAAGCTAAAAATGAATGGCTTTGGAGAATGCAGTCCAAGGTTAAAATTAATACACCTATATAAAATTATTTGAAATTATTTTACAAAACTAAATTTTCAAGTCATACTATTCAGGTTGACTTTAGGTCATACCTTGGGTTCTAAAGCCAAAAGAAAACACCCTCCCACATTATCATAAAAGTATATTTTTAAATTTCAGTGACACTGGCAAGATAGCTCCATGGGTAAAAGTTTTGACCATGAAGCATGAGGACAGAAGTTCCATCCCTGGAATACACATTATGGAAGGTGAGGCATGACACCCGCAAGTTGTCCTCTGACCCCAACATGCACACCATGGCATGTAGTTGCCATACATATCCATAAACACATACACAACAAATAATCCATTGCTTAAAACATACATGTGTGTCTAAATAAACATATATATTACCCCCACTGCACACACATAAAATTATCCATATTCATATATAATTCTATTTTTTAGAAGGCACTGTGCTGTTCTCCTTTTTATTTACAAAATTAAATTTATAAACAATCATGGTAATCAAGTTAAGCTCATGTATTCCACTGTTGAAAAAGATCACTGTACAGAAATGTATACAATAACTACAAAACCAAATTTACTGTTATTTATTGCAGATGGAAACAACCTTTAAAGGGCTTATTATGTTGAACTGATGAGTGAAGATATATTGGAACTGACCAGACAGAAATGAAATGTGGGAAAATAAAAGTTGGCCTGCAAAACCATGTGATTACAGAGTTAAAGTTTATGATTTAATTTCCTATTTGTGCATTGCTAACATACAAATTGATATTCCTTTAATCAATACCAGAGAACTTACATTCTTACTCTTATTTTTAATTTAAAATAATTTTATATTTACCCATATTAAGAACTATAACTTATACATAAATTTTTATACTATAATTTTAGTTTCTCATTACCATTCTCCCTTTTAACTTTTCCCCCTTATATTAAAATAGAATTTTTCCTCATGTAATTTATACTGGTTATGGTTTTCCTCCCCTCAATTCCCCCCAGTTTCTCCCCACCTCTTCTCAAATCTGGATCTACTTCTTTTTTGTCTCTCATTAGAAAACAAACAGGTTCCTAAATGATAATATTAAAATAAAATATAATAATATAGAATATAATTAGATAAAACAAGCTAGCACATCAGAATTGAACAATATTAACTGAAGGGAAAGACCCTGAGAGACAGAGTCAATGACTTCCTATGAGAAAAGTCTACAAAACATTGTGTGTTATTCATATTGACTCACACTCCTTGGACGGAAGCACTCTGTAACTTCTATGTCTAGTTCACTCCACTGTCTCTGTTCTTTCAGTAGTGATTTCTGTGCATTATCAACTGCTAATTAAAAAATCAAGAGTCATAGTCAGAGACCTCCTCATTCACATACTCGGGAATCCTATACAAACATTAAACTGGAAGCCATACTATATACACAAACAACCTGGTGCAGACCCAGGCAGGCTCTGTGTGTACTGCCTCAGTCTCTTTGATCGTGTTGATTTAGGGAGTCTTCTTTCCTTAGTGTTCTCCATCCACTCTGATACCTACACTCTTCCTGCCTCTTCTTCTGCAGGGTCCCTGGAGACAGCCTGTTTAAAGCTGAGTGTTCTAAGGTGTCTTGCTCTCTGCATGATGTATAGCCGTGGGTCTGGATATTTGTTTCCATCTGCCACAGAGGAAGATTCTCATCTTTGATGAGTTGTGTAGGTGTCTTCAGCTATGGTGCTTTACCCTACGCTTGTGGGGATCAATCTATAGTCTTGGCAACAGGCTGAGTTGTTTGGATATTCCCATGGAAACCTTTTGGCCTACAACTCAATAGGTTGTAACCCAGTCCCAGGTCTAGAAGTTTCATTTGGTAATAAGAGGTGCTCAGTTGGGCCCTGTCCCCCAACTCCCGATTATTTTGTGACCTTATTAAGATTATCTTTATATATGTATATATTTTAGGAAGCTTCTACTGTATTAGGCTTCCATATTATCCTCATATGTGCCTTAATTTTAGCTGTCTCTCATACATTCCCTTCTATAATCCTCTCTTCCCTCTCCCCCCTACTTGATCTTCATATTCCGGCCTCCCATTAACCATAACTATTTATTCTATTTTCACTTCCTGGCAAGATCTGTTCTACCCCCAAGTCCCTTGCTCTATATTTAGCCTCTGTGGTTCTATGGATTATATAGTGCCTATTTCTTAATATTTTCTGAAACCCAGATGTGTTTGAGAATTTGAAACAAGCTTTGTTTGTGCTCATAGGATCAGGCACATGTACATAAACATGTGCTCATAGGATCATGCATATGTACATATACATGTGTTCATAGAATCAGGCATATGTACAAACACATGTATTCATAGGATCTCACTATTTGCCATAAACTTCCATTATATTGTATGGTCAGAGGTCCACGTGCAAGTCACTCAACCATAGACTGAAATCTCTGAAGTTAGAAGCAATGCTTCCTTTTTATTTTGATTTATCTCAAGTATCTGCTACAGAAACAAAGCAACCGACTAGCAAAATTACCTTGCTTTATGTGTGTTTCTATATAAGCACAGCTTAAAACCACAGCCAACAGTGCGTACTGGAATTCACAAGAGAAAGAAGCTGATGGCGTGCATATTTTGTCTCCATTTCCTCAATAGGGCACCTCACAACCTTCTTGTGGCTAGAAATAAGACAAGGCACTCTTGTGCTAGACCTGAGTTTATTTCATAAGAGGAAATTCACCAACAGAGAGAAGGAAAAAATGTGAAAATGTAGCAGCAACTAGATCGCAGAGAGGACAGACATTCAGAATATGAGAAACCAAACCGGCAGCATCAAGAGACCCTGACTGCTGACCCTGCTAGACAATTCAAATTTGTCTTCCAGCTCTGCACTGTCTGTGAATGGCAGTGGGGGCAGAGTATGTGTGGGTTTGGATCTTCCAAGCCACTCTTAGGGGGTAGTGAATTTCCGGACACGCAATCTGAATATCGAGGCTCGATTGTGTATATAGAGCATAGGTATGTTAAAACCTAAAGGGGGCTACAAATATGAAATCTACATACGTTCCATTCCAGACTTGATATACCAAAAAAACTCCCTTAGTGACAAGTTTGCACAAGGAACGTAATCACTGTAAGTTGGAGTGAGGCTATACTCTGGTTAAAATCCAGAAGGTCATAAGTATACAGGTCCCATCCACACACAGTGTTCCACCAATGTCTCCCACACTGTTCTTACTCAGCTGCAGCTTCTCCCCTTGCTGCAGGGCAGGAAAACGCTTCTTCCTTTCAGTCTGACTAGTAACGTAGAGGTTCAAAACTGACCACCTAGGGGTCTAAATGAGATATATGTTTCTTTACAAAGATAATGCTCTCTTGAGAAAAAGTAGAGCCTTTCTTGCTTAAATTTACACCATTTATCTTAAAAATGAATCTGTCAGGATGGAGGTTTCGAGGTCCATTCCAGGTTTATAACAGGGTTCATCTGGCCAATGTTTCGTAGATGGAGCTGTATGCTGGTATTATGATAGAGCACGTACAAATCTAGGGAATGACTGAAAACCTACAGTGTTCAGAACTGTGTTCCAGCTGCAGGAGCTGCAGGAGCAGATATGACTATGATGGGGTCCTTGCCCTTGGGGTTCTCATTTGATGGAAGAAACATCCACTTAGTGTTTCTTGTTTTTTTTTTTTTTCCTTTGTGTGTGTGTGTGTATGGCAGTAATCACATGTGGCAGATTTCCATGTGTGTAGGCTGTAAATATGTACTTACTGGCACAAACACCTCTGCATGCATGGGGAGACCAAAGACTAGATCATCTCTTACTCTATTACTATTTTTTTTTTAACATAGATCTACTCTCAAAGAGAATCTTTCTCTACTGTTCTCTGCCTCGTTCTTTTTGAAGCAGAGTCTCTGGTTTAACCCGGAGCTCATAGTTTTCTGCTAGGCTAGCATCCAGCAAGATTCAGAGTGCCTCCTGTCCCTGTTCCCATAGTGCCAGGTTACAACCATGCTGTGCCACGTACAGCTCTCACTTTAGATACTGGGATCCAATCTCCAGTCCTATGTTTGTGCCGCAAGGTACCTTAACCACTGAGACATCCCTCCAGACACCTTTATACAATGTTTCTAATTGCCCCAGAACCCTTATACAATGTTTCTAATCTCCCCAAACTCTTACACAATGTTTCTAATCTCCCCGGAATCTTATACAATGTTTCAAATCTCCCGGAACCCTTATACAATGTTTCAAACTCCTCAACCCTTATACAATGTTTCTAATCTGAGAACTACTTCAAAGAAAATTGTTGCCAGTGTGAGAATAGAATTACAAAAGAGAAAAACATGATGAATTTAGGTCTCAGCAGCTACAGGTTTTAAAGGCTTCAAGGAGGGAGCAATGTGACTGAGACTTTAAGTGAAATCTCAGCAGTGCTGTGAGAAGAAAACACTTTTTAATCATTCTTCCTCTCTCCAACCCCCACCTTTGTATTTGTTGCTGGCGATAAAATTCGCAAGGTGCCCAAAATATCAAGTAAGGGCTCTAAAGTGGATAGGGTAACTCTTCATAATATAGACATGGTGTTGACACATGGCAATTTTCTTCACAAGGTATTTCAAAAAATCCTTCATAAATGCACTTTCCATGGGAAATGACCCCAGGCTGCAGGATGGAAGGAACAGGAGGGTGTAACACAGAAAGGAGAAGAAGCAAATATAGAATTATTGAGATTACTGTTTGTGATAATCAAGGTTCTCTAGAGACTGTCAACCAAGAATATAGTATTCATATCCCTGGGGATGTAAAAATTGACCTTAGACTATTAACTAGATTGTCCTCTATTTCTGATTAGTTTGCTGAGAAGCAAAGGGGCACTGGGATATCAGAGATGGACCTCTGGAGAGATCAAGGATCAGGAAGGATTATGTTGGAGGAATGGCATTATCACACAGTAACTTTGGACTGCTACAAAATAGTGTACTGGGACTGAAGCTAAATCAAGGGTAGCAGAAATGTTGTATTATAAGACACCAAAGCTCTTCCTAGCTGCTTGGAATTGAAATGTTGAAACCAGTTAGACTATTAAGGTTACAAATGTAACCGCTTTTCTTTCTTTCAGTCTTTCCTTTCTACCTGAAACATTTTCTTCTTTCCCTCTTTCCTGTTTGTCAATCCCATTTCCAAGACAAAGAAGATATTGGATATTTGCTAAATAAAAGCTAGACTGTATACTGTACACAACCTTGACATATCAGTATATGAATTTTTTAGATATTTTCATGTGTTCGTTCAACAACCTTCCTGAGTGATAGGCTCTATGTTGAACCAGACAATGAAATAAGCACACAAGAACCTGAAATGACTTTTGTCAGGAAATTATAGACATTCAGCCTATTAGAGACTTCTTACATCCAATTTATCTTTGGTTTCCTTGGTTCTCCTAAACCTGTCCCAGCCACCTCATCAACCCTCAACTCTCACACTACACTAAGAACGTTGTTAGGATATATGATATTAGTATACTGTTATTTAAGGTTTCTACTGCTGTGATAAAACACAATAACCAAAATTTTATTTCACCTTATGGCTTATAGTTCATCATCCAGGGAAGTCAGAGCAGAGACTCAAAGCAGCTTTCAGGGGCCAGGAGATGAAATAGAAGCCATGGAAGGATGTTGCTTACTGGCTTGATTTTCATGGCTTGTTCACCTTGCCATCTTTTACTATCCAGAACCACAAACCTAGGGGTGGCATAGCCCACAGCGATCTGGAGCCTCATATAACAATATCGATTAAATAAAATAAAAATAAAAACCACTCTTGCCCACAGGCCAATATAGAGGGGACATTTTCACATTTAAGGTTTCCTCTTCCAAAACAACTCTAGCTTGTGTCACATTGACATAGGACTAGCCAGCACGATTCTCTGTCACACTGACATAAGACTGGCCAGCACAATGATTTTCTGTCACATTGACAAGGACTGGTCAATACAATGATTCCCTGCACTTATATTTGCTGGCAATGAGATGAACAATGAGAGTCAAGAAGGAAACCCAGTTCAGCATGATTTAGTTTGCTGGGTTGATTTGAAACTATGGAGTCTGACCCTGGGCAGTTTATCATTGACATTTTAAAACTGGGTACATCTTTGGAAAAAAGATTTCTTCCTGACAATTACCAAAACAAAGATTAGGCCACAACTATGTTGAAATTCCTTTGCAAAGTACCCATTACTTTTTCTACAAGAATGGGTTCTATTGACTGAGAAAAAGTATTCATTACAAGGGGATTCAGGTGAAGCCTAGCCCTACAGAATATCAACCAGGTTGTTAAACAACATCCACACTTAGGCCTCTAAGTGGGCAACAGGTGTAAATCTCTTCTGTTGAGAAAATCTTGTGTGTTTAACATTTCTGTTTTCCTTGAGACCAGGTCTCTTTCTGAATCCTGAGCTAGACTGGCTGCTTATGTGCCTCTTGTTTCTGTCCCTCCCAGCACCAGGGTTGAAAAGGCCTTTGGTCATATTTTTTTTACATGAGTGTTGGGCATTTGTGTTAAGATCCCCATGGTTGTGCATCAAATGTTCTCACCCTCTGAGCCTTCCCTCAGTGTCTTTGATTTCAAGGGTGAGCAATGCCTCTTGTTGTTCTAATTGGCATAAGAAGTCATTATTTAGGGAATTGTGAATTCCTCATAGCTAATACTGTTCAATATTTATTGGTTTTCTCTCCATCCCTCAGTTGGTGCTTCCAGGTTGTCTTCAGTGTGTGATTTAATAAAAGAAATTTTGTTTCTCTCTATTAAGATCTCAGGAAGAGAGTCGATAATATACGAGGGCTTATGAAATTAACAAAACCGACTTTATAAAACAACTTATGATAGGCTAGACAACAGTTTTCCAAGGGTATCTGTGTCCTGATTTATAAATATTATTCCTTATAAGCAAGACTTTATTTCTTAATCTAATATCTTGAAATTGGAGTTAATCTTGCTGAGTCTGAACACAGCTCAGTAGAATCACAGGACCTTATATATGAAGGAAGGGAGGATACTCAGAGACAGATGGATGTAATGATCGGAGGCCAGAAAAGAACAGTACCGGTGCCGAGTCAAGGAATGTGGGAAGCTTCAGTGGCTGGAAGACATAAGAATGAATTCTCTCTTGAAGCTCAGTGGAATATAGCTCAGAATCAGCCTCACTGAATTCTAAGACACAGTTTTAACTTATGACCTCTAGAACTATCAGACATTAAGGTTTTATTTTTCTTTCTGTGATTTGAGATAGGCTTTCTCTGCGTAGCTGTGGCTGTCCTGGAACTCACTCTGTAGATCAGGTTGGCCTATAACTCACAGAAATCCCCCTTTCCCTGCCTCCCATGTAATGGGGTAAAAGGCATGCAACCACCACCAGGGGACTGTGATGTATTTTATGACTAATTTTGCACCATCTAATTCTAGGAACTGTAAGAAACAAATGATATGTAAGGTCTAAACTATATTTTTAAATTGCTGTTAAGTTTAATTTCATTTTTACCACCCCATGAGATCCTAGAAAGTTTTGAAAATGTAAAGAACACCAATTCATATTTCATAAAATGTGTGTCTTCATTCATACAATTTATACCAAAGCATCCAGTGCATCACAATTTCTTTTTATTTTGAGCTTCATTAAAATTGTAATTATCTTTCTTATTAACAGCTGCATCTTATTCTTCTTCCATATGGACAAAGCATACATTTATCAAAGATTAAATTAAGTTCCCAGTGATCACTCAGCTACTTTAATTTTTTTTTTTGGTCATAAGAAAATACTGCAATGAATATTCCATGTCATTGAGAATTTGTACAACTATAATATGTTTGTAAGGATAAGCAATATTTATCTAGCTTCAATAGATTTCAGTTGTGCATATCTTCATAATTTGGATAGATTTTTGTTTCTGAGAAATAAAAAATTGCAGATATGACTAATATAAGCAGGTGCTACAGGGTTCTCAGTGCCAGGAGTGATGATTTGATAATATACAAAGGAGATATCTGATCATCCTTATAAGGTATGCGTAGACTATTCAGTTATACCATTGACTGAACTGTTAGCCCATACCCAAAGATTTCTTAGCTTACAATGGCTTCACACACATACAGATGTGAAAGCAACAAGGAATTGGTAGCCTGTAGCATGATGTGCTACTACACTTTGATGGTCAGCAGATTAGGTGCACTAAATATGTTTCTGACTTACAACACTTTCAATGCACAATGTACATATCAAGATGTAATTCAAGTGTGACTTGGGCCATCTCTCTGGGTCAATCTTTATATGGGTGTGCATATCACACACACACATATTTATAAAGCAATGAAGCTGTAAGACTTGGAAAGATGGTAAGGCTGCTATGCTAATCGGAGTACATATGACTTCACTAATACTTGATACCTGTTTTAGAGTGGAGATGAGAGGAACCTACAGCTTTGAATGCAGTGTAGCCCATGTACATTGTTCCTTCCAGGGTTGCAATGTAATCACATTTAACTTCTCTATCACACGCCAATCAGGTTCTTTATGGTAGTACAAGGCAATATTCTTCCCAGAGAACTTGCACATTGGAGTCAGACAAATCCTCAGAATATGTGTGTAGAGGTATGATTTTATATTTCTGAGATGTGTTAAGACAATTTGATAATTCTGTCTCTATTTATTTATATTAATGTCCAATGTTACCTTTCTCTAGTTTATTATCCTCGCTTTCTTCCTCCTCCCCATTTTTCTGCCTGCGGTATCATTATATAGTCATCATTGCCAATGGCCTTTAGTTGTAATAATTCAGTCAAGAAACATAAATAAATGGTTCCTGCCTTCCCCTGTGCTTTGGTATTAAGTACATAATCTTCAACATTTCATATTGGTATGGATCATGCAGAGTAGCACAGGATGATATGCCTCAAATCACAATATATACAGAGCATGTGCAGTCAATACTATTTAGCAAACTGCAGATAAATATAAATGAAGTAGATAGGTATATTTTGGATACAGTTTCCCTTTGAGCATTTCAACCTTGCAAAGGGAACTCATATTCCCTATCTGCCTTACAGAGTGGGATACAGAGAATCCTTTATAAAACACGTTCTACTTTTGAATTCCATTTGCTGAAAACTGTTAGTCAGTCTAATCATTAGAAATATCTGAGAAATGCCAAGAGGATGAGCTCATTAGATGCACTCACCTCTTGCTGCGCATTTTCTTAATCAGTTCTTCCTGCTTTCATACCAGATAACTCGCCTTCTATCAATCCCCCCTTGTGTTGTTCTGGAAAGTCACGAAGTCTGGCTTCAGATGTATCTGGACTCAGTCTGTCTCTGACACTTATGGGCTGACCTTTGTTCAGTCTCAGCTTCTACTATGATAACCTACAATACTGTATCTCTGTCTGGACTGGACAGCCTAAACTCCCAGCAGTGAGGAGGAGGCTGGATGAGATGCCTCTGGGTTTGTATAAATTGCTCTCAGACACCTCCTATGCAAAAATAATTTGTTGAGTCATATCTGGAATATGGTCAGATAAAAACTATATGATCACTCCTCTGTTTTAACTCATGTTTATGGATGGATGCTCACACGTTCTTGCTTTTCTCATTTTCTGTACTACCAACATAATCTCACTTTAAAGGATACTCAGAGACCAAAACAGAGAACCAGCCTATGAGCTCACCTATGCCATGAATGCATTCTGTCCCCAGTTAGTTCCTGGGGCAGCTGAGGACAGAGAACCTGAAATGACCCTATCCTATAGCCATACTGATTAA
Organism: Alexandromys fortis; assembly: GCF_014885135.2. Classification (NCBI taxonomy): domain Eukaryota; kingdom Metazoa; phylum Chordata; class Mammalia; order Rodentia; family Cricetidae; genus Alexandromys; species Alexandromys fortis. The sequence continues at coordinate 17,489,021 of NW_026067930.1, read as the reverse complement.
TATCTTGCATATCACCATAGAACCTTCATCTGGAGATGGATGGAGATAGAGACAGAGACCCACACTGGAGCACTGGACCTGAGCTCCCAATGTCCCAAGGAGGAGCAGAAGGAGGGAAAATATGAGCAAAGAAGTCAGGACCACGAGGGGTGCACCCACCCACGGAGACAGTGGGGCTGATCTATTGTGAGCTCACCAAGGCCAGCTGGACTACGACTGAAAAACCATGGGATAAAACCGGACTCTCTGAATATGGTGGACAATGAGGGCTGCTGAGAAGCCAAGGACAATGCCACTGGGTTTTGATCCTACTTCATGTTCTGGCTTTGTGGGAGCCTAGCCAGTTTGGATGTCCACCTTCCTAGACCAAGATGGAGCGGGGGGGGCTCTTGGACTTTCCACAGGGCAGGGAACCCTGACTGCTCTTAGGACTGGAGAGGGAGGGAGAAAGGAGTGGGGGGAGGGGAGAGGAGTGGGAGGAGGGGGAGGGAAATGGGAGGCGGGGAGGAGGCAGAAATCTTTTTTTTTTCCAATAAAAAAATTATATTTAAAAAAAATTATCTCATAGGTATACTCAACTTTCCTTAAGGGTCTAGCCTGTGTCATTTTAGGACAAGACAAACTTGGCTATGTTTCATTTGTCCCACCACACACGTGCTTTTGCTTGCCAGATTTTATATTATCTCTACCTCTTATGGGGGTAGCATATTCTCAGTACACAGACACTTGAAAGAAAATCTGAAGTTGAAATGCATGAGTAAAATAAAAGAGTCCAACATTTAAGTTGTGCAAATCTATATGAATATGTCAATAATTATATGCCTCAGTTATGAATAGTCTCATAGATGTGGGCAGAGAAAACATTTGAAGGTAAGGCAGGAGCATACGGAAAACAGATGTGGAGCCCAGTTTTCTTAGTCCAGATGAAGTGCTGTGAATTATTAGCTGCACTGACCTATCCATGAACCTTGGATGAAGATAATGAGAGTAACAATCAGAATTTATTGTGTGTTTAGTATGTGCCAAGTCCTAAAAACTTAAATTTGCATATGTGGTACCAATCAAGAGTGTGGAAAGTAGGTACTTGCCCATTCATGATGTCTCTAGGTTGTGAGTTAGGTAAGGTGAGGCATGGCCCAAGAACTTCCATCAGCTGTGGAAGTCTCCTAGCTGAAGTTCAAATGTGATAGTGCAGAATTGACTGTAATACTGGACTCAAGAGCGATATTAGATCATGTGCAAAGGGTAGGAAGTTTAGAAAGAACAGAAATCTATACATAACAGCAAACTTGCTATCAGCTTTCCAAGATGATACCCAGCTTCAAGTGAATTTTTGCATAAAGAGTGGAATATGCAATTGTAAGAACAAAGACACCGGGAGGTTAAGGAAAGTGGTTTGGTGGGGGAACCAATTTTGATAGCTTCAAGAAACTGTTCTCACCTTGTGACACGACAGAGCACTGAGAGAAAATCCTGATCATACAATAGGAGGCTGCAGACCTCAGGCCTGAAACGGAAATGAGTGAAGGACAGTGGGCAATGTCAAGGAAGCTGCAGCTACGGAATTAGAACGATGCTGACAATGGTGGTTTCTTGCCGCAGAGCGTCAGGGAAGACCAGCTGAACGAGTAGAACAGCCAGAGTTCGTCAGAGGTCTGCCCACTCTAGGCAATGTTTCAACGCTTTGTTACCTTCTTTGTTCTCCTCTTTTCTAGCAAAGGATACGACAGAAATTAAAGGAAAATCTTAGTTGCAAGGTCATTGTTCTTAGTGAATGAATGGGATCTACTGTACGATGAACCTGCTACAGACATAATTTAGTTGCCATCAATAAGAAATTTACTTATTTTATAAAAAAGTGCAAATGTTAACATTGTCCAGAAAGTCTTTGTGGCTTTGGATCCTGTCCTGGAACTAGCTCTTGTAGACCAGGCTGCCCTTGAACTCACAGAGATCCACCTGTCTCTGCCTCCTAAGTGCGGGGATTAAAGGCGTGACCACCACTGCCCAGCTGAAAATCTTAACAAGTTTATTTATAATTGTCACTAAACTGAACTGTTGAAATGTGTTCACTGAAACATTTTGCTTACATTAATGCTTTATGTCTTGCACTTATATTAAAATTTCACACTCAAATGAAAATGGAAAAAACTGCCAATACCTGATTTCTGCTCCCTGTTTTCCCACTCACAATCAAATACTGAGGTACCTTTCGACCCCATGGAAAAAAGCAGGCATCAGATTCCCTGAAACTTGATGTACAGGTTGTTGTAAGCCACTATGCGGGTGCTGGGAAATGAATCCTGACCCTTGACAGTAACGAAAAATGCTTTAAACAACTGAACCATCTCTCAGGTCTCAAAAATTTTAAAACGTTTTAAATTTACCTAACAACAGAATATTTTGCTCAAGAACACACAGTCAGTGCCCTAGAAGCACTTCTAACTAACACGCAGAAAGTCAGAATAGAATCTGGGCTCTCAGTCTTTAAAAAAAAAAAGAGATTTAAAGTTTTTTATATGCAATGCAATTTAATTATATTTTGTTCTACTCTCTCAACTCTTCCCAGATCTCCCTCACCTCCCTACCCACACAACTTTATAAACCAATTTTCTCTATGAGTGCCACTAGGTATATCAACCACATTCCAGAGCAGGCCCCATGCCCCAGAACTGCCAACACAAAACAGACTCCATGGTCTATTTTGTGCGTGTGTGTGTGTGTGTGTGTGTGTGTGTGTGTGTGTGGTTTGCTCTGACCTTGTTGGACTCTGAGTATTAAGAACGAAAGCTCCCATTGGTATTACATAATGATCCAGAATCGTCATCAGCCAGTGAGATACAGCGCAGCATCCCAGGCTCCACAGGCATCTGCATTCTCATGAACTCCCATGTTGGCTCGTGCACATAGGAGAGTTTGGGGAGATCCACTAGAGAGCAGCTCAGATCTCTGTGTACTGACTGAGTTATAAACTGTATCTCCTGGGAGATAAAAATCTAAGCTAGAAAAATGCTCTATAGATTTTTTTTTCAGCCTGTGTCTCTGCTTCCTTGATTGTCTTGTCAGGTTGATCAACCGGCTGAGTTCTTACATGCCTGCAAAGATGGCAGTTCTCTTCTTAGTTCTTCATGGGCTTCCTGCCTGGTGGTTCTGTCTCTACTCTTCAAATTAATTCACACACAAAAAAGAATCATCTTGGCTCATGCTATAAAGCTCAGAGAACCAAGAAAAAATGGAGATGAGAGACACTCCAGCCAGCTTCACTAATGGCTTCATTTCTTTGCCTTTTTTCAATATTTGTTGAAATATTATTCAACAAATAATATATGTGCTGTGATTTGCAGTTTAGAATAAAAAGGCTTGCACACTGAGAACATTGAAGTATAAATAATTATATTTTAAACTGTAAATACATATTCACATATAAATGCAATATATATATATATATATATATTGTATGTGTGTGTCTTAGAAATGAGATGTTTTCAAGTTGTCACATTTGCTGAGGATTGTACCATCTCCTAGGTTCTCCTAAAGTCCCACGTTTGCTGTGATTTTTTTCATTGCCCACACATAAAGAAACTGGGACCTAATGTTACTCTGCAATGAACTATTTTGTAAGGAAGAAACTAGGTTAAAAATTGCAAGCAATAAGGCCATACCTATCTATCAAGGATCTCTGACGTTATAGCCATTGGTCATTCATGGAGTAGAATATTGGATCTATATTTAGACAAATGATTCGGTATGCAGTAAATGCAAGCATTTAACTATATCAATACAAATGCACTCCAAATGGTTAATGATTGTTTGTGGATGAATGTCTGCAGAGGGGATTTCATACAAAGAGGATCAAAAAGAATTGCTTGCTGTCACTGAGTTGACTGCATACAGACATTAGTTAGACACTTCTATGGTTCAGCTTGGAGTGATCTAATTGAGAGCTAAGCTCCCATTCTGAGCTTTCTGAAAACAGAGGTTAATCCAATGAGATAACCTAGATTCAGGCTCAAGCTCCCACTCTCATTAGCCTCACAGACTAAAGGTGCTTGCTATTTCTAGACACACACTTTATCCTATGCAAGGTGGAGACTCTGAGAGCCTCATCCGTTAATTTGGGACCATGGGTTTAGGTTTTGTTTTAACACTCTATAACCAGAATACAGTATAGTCTCTTTAAAACGTTTATGTTTCTGAGCATCTACATGAAGGTAGGTGCTAGTATTACAATAGAGAGAATTCTCATGCGGCTAACACTCAAACAGATTCTTCAAGACTTACTGGGAAAAGAAAATTCCATGAGTTAGTATACAGTTTTCCTACGAGTTTATACCACTGTTTGTCCTGTTAACAAAGACTTTAGTGTAATTAGGTTAAACGATCTCAGAAATGTTTGCTATTCTCCACAGTGTTCCGGCTAATGACTGTACTGCAGATACAGAGAATCAGAAAAGATAGGCAGGACTAACCGTATTTCTATGTGAATTCTGGCTATTTATCTTGCAGAGGCTTGCCTTATTTGTGAGTTAGGTACCCTAGCTATTATCAGATAATAAAAGATGTTTAAGTTTTCCCCAAAACATTTTTGTCAGTTGAAGATGGCCAGCATCCTTTCGTGACTGTTCAGCTGTGTGGGTTGAGGGAAGAGGCGGAACAGAAATGCTTCTACACCCCCAAAGCACAGGACCTTCTTATGAAGGGTGCTTCTTTGTTGAAGGATGCAATGTGGTGGCCACTCTTGTTTTTGTCCTCTATATTTATTCTGCTTTTCTTTGAATAGACACAAGAACAGGAAGACTGCCCTTCTGAACCTCCTCTCTGTCAAAGGATTTCTAGGGATTTCCAGCATGTGGAGGAAGATCACAGTCTCCATGGAACTCCTGCCAAGCGACTGAAGCCAGAGACTTCCCACACTCCCTGGGGTCTCGTCAATTCTTATCAGAGTTGGAGGGTTAGTGGCGGCAGCTCTTTGACTTCAGAAAAGAAAGAAAGAGGAGAGGAAGAAGACAACTGTTGGGAAACACAAATCTCTTGTCTAATTTCCAGGAGTGGGTTTGTGCACAGGCAAGTGTTAAGGTTAGGGGCTCTCTGCACAATGGGTTCATACAAAATAATCTCTACTCTATGCACATCTCATTCAAGGTGGGCAGCTGGAGCTCAGAAATTAAGGGGGATACACTGGATCAGATTTTCCCTTGACCTTTGTTTGCTGTCTTTAAAACCTGGTCCCATTCATTGATGTGTTAGGTGCTTGCATGGCTAACATAGCCCAGCCCCCTTGCTCAGTATACTGAAGGCTTCTTGGAGGGCTTACAAAGCATTGTGAAGAGTTAAATGTAAATGAATCAGGAACACATGGATTCAATTTCCGTGGAAATTCACATGTGCTGGGAAATGAAGGGGGGCAGTGTCTGGCCAAATGTGCTTTGATTTATCTGACCCCAAAATACACCCCCTCCTCTCTGCTTTCCTCCCCTCAAAGTCATTTGAAAGTTTGGTTAATGTCAAACCATGGCTGAGTTCTCAAGACCCTTGCAACTTGGAAAGGTTTGAGTTCTTCGAAAGGGCATTCAGGAAGCCTTGCCCCACCTCCAAGCCCAAGCCTCTCTCACATGGTTTCCCTCTAGTTAATGGGGTTAAATTAAGGCAAGGATGTGATGATGGTAGCTCAGTCCCAAAGCTAACTACCCCTGCAACCCACGGAAGCCTCCACTTCCTGCAATGAAAATTTTCATGCAGAAGATGCGCCCTATGCAGTGTTTCTGCCAATAAAGATCAGGTTTATTTTTCTGGAAAACCACTGCTAGAATGGAGGAGTAGACTTAAACAACTCCCATCATCCCATGCCCCATTCCCTGCTCCTTAGTCTCCAGAGAACACTTATCGACCAATAGAGTTAATATCTATAACTGCTCCATACTCAGAGTGTTGAAGATGGGATCACTTACCGACTATTTAGGGCTGTCAGACAGAGACCAGCCTTCATATAAGAGGAGCCTGGGTGGAGATGACAAGAAAACATCTTGGGGGTCTCCTTTGACAAAGGAGACTTCATTGGTCCAGCTCCCATAGTTCTTGGGGATTGATGACTGTGTAGAGAAGAGAAAATGCTGTTTTCAATTTCCAAGTTTTGTCACAGACAGTGGTCAGCCTGTTATTTGTCGGGAGCAAAGTACTGTCTGCAGCGTGTGTCTGGGGAGAGCAAGCTGGATCAAGTGTTCAGGCTTTGAATCTCTTATCAGCATGAACTGGTCTTACCCCTGTCTTTCTGCTTCTCCACAGTCTTTATAGCAACCTACCATGCCCTCCTGCGGTGTACTTCCTTTACCCGCTACACTTCAGCCTGCCTACCTGACTTGCAGTTTCCCTGATGAGTTAAATTTCTTCCACAGGTTGTGATTTGTTGAGAATCTTTGTCCGTGGTGACCACCAGAGGGAGCGCCTCGACTGAGGGTGAGGGCAGTAAACGGGCATGTGCTGAATCTGGCTAATTCTGCCAGGATATCATGCAAAACTCGTCCCTTTCTCGGGCGTGTGTGTGTGTGTGCGTGTGTGCATATGTGTGTGTGTGTACAGACACTCAAAACCAATATATACATGTAAGTGTGTATATGTCCGCATGCATGTATGTTTATATGTATTATCATATTATCATGTATATACTCTTTATTTTTAGTATATGAGATAATTGACTCTGTTTAGAATCTTAAATACTTAATTTTCTGAGAGGCTTTTCTGTAATATGTCTATGAATTGTCATGTCCATTGATTTCCATATCCGAAGAAAGATTCACATTCTTCCCAACATTTGCCTGAAATAGTCCTGGCTATTTCCTTTACTGCTTATCAGTCTGATGTTACCCATGTGTCTGTCTCCTGTGAGGACTGAGACATTATGGGATAGTGGGTGAATGACAGCTTTAGATTTGGGCACTAGCATTAGTGCAAAGAACAAACCTGGCTTGTGCGAGGTGTTCTAAGAATTTCTTTGGATGAGTTATTTAAACGACAAGCCTAAATGTTGATAGGATCCGGTCAGAGGATTACAGGTCCAGAAGCCACTCGCTATAGTAAGTTCTGAATGTCCTCATAGAGTTTACTTTAAAAGTATGGTGTGCTATGGCCAGGAAATACGGCCCAGTGTTTATTTATAAAAAAAAAAAATAGGTTTCCATCCAGTTCCAAGAAGTCATATTCACACAATGACCACCTTTATACGCTGTCTTCAAAATACTGGGAAAAAGCTGTGAACAATGGGACCGATGCCATTTGTGCTGACGTTATGGAGCACGCCAGGTTGTGAAGTTAGAGACTTCCAGTCAAGCCTCACATCCATGGGCATACTGAAGAAGTGCCATCTGCAGGCGTGGTGAGCTGCCACATGATCACAACCCTCCCAGAAAATTAGGCGAATCCAAGAAAAATGCTACTCTTCTCATATTTTAAAAGAAAGAGAGAGAGAGGGAGAAAGAACATGAAGATAGTTGGGTAGCGAAGTTGGAGTGGGTAGGGAGCTTGGAGGAATTGGGGGAGGAAAAAGAATATGATCAAGCACATGAAAAGTTCATGAAAGTAAATTTAAGACTAGCATAGGTTTAGAATTGTTGTGTTTTCTATTTATTTTATAAATACCTATTTTGTAGGATGATCCTACAAAAGGCTTAAGTTTTCCACAGATCAATGCGAAATAAGATTTCCCCTCTCCAGAGATTCATGAAGAAACGATGAAGAGATCTGAAATCAGGAGAAATAAATTCAAAAGACAGGTGTAAGGTTATTTCATTGCTCAAACTGTGTACCGTGGATTCTTTGATATTTTGCTCAAGGTGGGCTGTAAGTTTTGTTCTGGTTTTCCCAACCGCCAGCATAATGAGTAAAATATGATTTAGTGTGTGATTTACGGGCAGGGCTAGCCATATAATTTGCTGGCCTCGGTGCAAAATGAAAATGTGGGGTCCCTTACTCAAAAAGCTGGAAAAATGCCACTCCGTGTAATAAAACATGAAACTTTCCCCTCTCTCCCATGCTCTCACTCGGGACCTGTCATGGGGCTTTTTATTTGTTCTTTAATAGTACACTCCCCGGGGCAGGGGATGCTGGCTGGACAAATGCAGACTCTCAGCAATGGTTAGCCTCAGCCCTGACTGGCTGATTGGCTCTGCTGTTGCTGTGTTTATTTTTATTTTTTTTTTCTTTAAACATGCACTTTGTGTTCACTCTAAGGACAGGAAGCAGGTCTGTCCTTCCGATGCCCCATGCTGCAACCTTCACAGAATTGCCAATCCTGGGTTGGAAGTAAGCAGGAGGCTTGGATTGCAGAACCCACAAGGGCTGCCAGCCAAGGCAGAGGCCACCGCTGCTGTGCTTTGCCACAGGGTTCATAACTAGACCTGGATCCTCCTGGGGGGGCGGGTTCGTGTCTGTGTGCAAACACTCCCTGGGTGTGGAAAGATGATTGGCCTAGAAAGCAGAGGACAGGCGGTGCTTGAGCACAAGAGAGAGAGAGAGTCGTCATCAGTGTCTGGGTGGGGCGGTAAGAAAGCGATTGGCGATAGACAGAAACACAAAAGGAACCGAAGCCGGGGATCTACTCCAAGGGGAAAGAAGATGGAGACATGCGCTGTGGGTCTAAGCATCCAGGGATATGCCACTGTTTTTCACTTAAGCTGAGTATGGTAACTCGTGTCTTTCGCCCAATACTTTATATTTTATATATCTAATATATTTAAAATATATAATATAATATTTTGTCATCCTATTTCAAGTACTCAGCCCTGAAATCATATACATACAAACAACACTACTCAGTGGGTTATTATATAGATATGCACAATATTAATATAAATATACACATAAATACAATCCACTCAATAGGGTTGTTTGCATACATGTGATTTCAGGGCTGACCACTTGGTGTAGGATAACAAATGAGGACACTCATTTCTAAAGACAAGCTTTCACCTCTCAGCAGTCATTGGCTGGCTGCCTGTAGTTCTTTGTCTAGGGCTGAGGTGCCGTGGCATTTCCTACTGTCATGATAGAGTATGTCTGTTGATTAATTGTTCAGGTCATGTTTAGGCTCATGGGTGTAGCTTTCTAGATATTTCTAGATTTTAGCAAGGCACTAGGCATCCAGTTCCAAGACTGCATTTTACAGCTGCCTCAGAATGGGAGCTTGACACTATTTTGTTTGAAGTTTTATGGTGCAGGGCTTCATGATACCATACACAATGTACTAGCAAACATAATGGAAAACGCTTTTCGTATGTAAAGAAATGTATACTAAGTGAAGTATTCAAGATTATTGCTCTTCCGGAAGTTGTAGAATACCAAGCATGGCTTTACGGACTATGGATGAAGTGAGAGTGTGACAGACAGAATGCTAACCCCCTCCAAGGGAGGCACTGCCTTAGCACAGACAACCTGTGAATAAGAAGGAAGTAGGTATGGACTCAGCTGGAACTTAATCTACTATCCAAAAGACAGGGAGTGTACCCTGAGTGTGTAATGATTATTCTTAAATTTACAAGAGGAAAATGGAAGATGTGGATACCTTTAATGTTATTGTTATATATGTCTGTATAGATAAGTGTGACTCACTATGGTTCTGTAATATGGCTTTAAGGGTGCCCCCACTGTGCTAGATAGCCAATAAGGGAGATCATCTCCTGTGATAAATTTACTTGAGCTTGAAACCTCTGTCTGATCACAGCCTCAGCTGAATAGTGTCAGGTAAACAACATAGTGACTTTTGGCTATGAGTATCTTGTCTGTACATGCGAAAAGTCATCATTGTTACTCTACAAAGTCATTAATAACCTACTTTTCTGTGTGTGATATACTAGACTAGTGTCAGATTATCAAACTTCCTTGGGGAGGGACAATAACTTACAGTTGAAATTTGAAACAAAAACTTGAATGTTGACATTTTCTTGGTAATTATAGCCTTTTTCTCTTCGTAACATAGGAAACAGGAGTGAGGAATCTGACATGTATCTGGGGTATGTCTACAGCAAGAGAATTTGGCCCATGGCTGTGAACTTACTCTTCTGCCACATAACAGCATAGTACACCACTGAATCAATGAGGATGGGAGAGAGAGCTTTATTCATGAATGGGGCAGGCTGGTTCTGGGAATATAGCACAATAGGAGAGCACTTCCCTAGCTTGTGTATGGACTTGGGTTCTATTTTCATAACATAACTATAAACACGCTAACAAAAGAGTACAAAAGACTTTCAGAACTCCCTTCTCTTCATCCAATATGCAAAGAAAGGTCTGCCTCTTTTTGGCAGAAGGAATATGTGCCCTTTTGGTCTGTGTTTCTCTCCACCAAAGACTTTAGATCATTGGGTACAGCAAGTTAATATCTTTTAGTCCTAGATTTAAATTGTGCATTTTTAAAAAAAATAGGCAGGTAATGAAAGAATTAAAAGTTGTTGGTAATATTTATTGATTTATATTTTATTAAAGAAATGATTGGAACAATTTCACACCAGTTAGAATGAGATCAATATTAACAATTGTTTTCAGTTGAAGTGTGTTTTTCCAGAAGCCAGTTGGCTGGGAAGTTACTGCTTACCCATGCATTATAGAATACAAATTGAAATGATATAACTTTCAGGAAATACCCAGGGATCCTTCCATTTTCAGTAGAAGGACTCTTCATGGGAAACGTTCTCAGTGAGGACTTCTGCTGCAGTGTGATCCTGAAGTCTGTTACACTCTTCTGAATCTGTGTCCTGCGTTTGCTCCTCTCTTCACTGGACTGTTTGTGCATCTCCTACTGTTTGAGACTCCACCAGCTCCATTCTCTCCACTTGTCTCGACTTACAGATTGTCTTCTTAGGGGCTCATCCTTGCAAGGCCCTTTGTGATCTGCATCTTGCTTATTCTGAATATTTTCAATCTGTATTTCAATTAAAATGCTTCCATAATTTTGTCCATGCCCTTTTTTTTCATGACAGTTTCTTCGAATCTATTCTTCTCCACGTAGGAAGACCTAAAAGCCTCTCCCTTCTCTTCCTGTGCTGCTTTGTCTTTAACACCACTTTCTGGAAAATTTTATTAACTATAAGCTACTCAGTTCTACCCAATACTGTTTCATCAGTGTGTGCTTTATTAAAATTCTTTTTGTATATTGTTTGTATCCTGATAATTTCATTTATGTGATATTCCATCATGATAAATTAAAATCTTTTTTTTTTTGCAAGACAGATGCCTTTCAGGTATAAACCAGTTTCTGTGCTTTGTTTTTATTTATCAAGGCTTGTGCTTGAAAGATAGTCAACAAATATTGAACTCATTGGTCGGCAGGTACAATAACCTGATCCAATATTTTTATATTTACCTGGTTATAGATTTAATAGGGGATACTGACAAATGGCAATCTTGAAGAACAGCGAGGATCAACTGTCTTATACCAAAATACCTCTCTTCCCTATAGTTTCAAAGTGCTTTTAAGAGCAATTAGGAGATTTTTAAAAACTATCACAACACCATAATCCTCTTTTTTAAAAAAGCCAGAGGTCACCTTACAATTGAACGTTGGAACAAGAATTAAAATGCTAGAATGGAGGGCTTAGCTTGTGTTAACTGCATCGCTGCTTCTGTGGCCTTGTTAAATGTGCTTTCTGAACCATGACAAGAAGCAGTGGTGGGGCAGAAGATCTGAAGCAAGGGGCATCAGTTGAAGAAGTTAAAGGGGAAAATTTATGGATGGATAGCAATCAGTTTAACACGTGTATAGTAATTGGTTTCTCTTCTCATAGGTAATTGCCAGGATTATATTTTAATTTATATTTGGTATTTTCTAGGATTCTATTTCTTACATTTTCCAATTGATTTCATTCGTGATGAGCTGTGTTTGACTCTAAAGCTTATGACAATCGTTTCTGTCTCAAAGGCTTACTTATCAAGACTCTTTAATTACTGGCAATCTCTAAACAGATAAAAATTAGTCCTCAAATTGTAATAAAGAGATTGTTACATTATCTTGAAGGGTAAAAGGCAATACAATGTATATTGATATTCTTTTGAATTAACCATATCCCTCTGCCAAAAAAAGCTTTTCACTCACAGTCTAGAAATTTCCCTGACATTTGTAAACATAAATTTCCCATAAGAGCCATTAAAATCCTCTGTTAATTCATTAGCTAATCACAGTGGATTGGGAGGAAAGCCATGAACTTTGTGTAGTTGACATCCTATGTTTTTCTTTAGTCAAAAAAGAGAGTGGAACTATGGGTAAACTACTTCATGCAATACACTCTGCTGATAATCACATCTGGGTTATAAGCCACAGACAGATACAGGGACAGTAGTTGTGTGTTGACTCACTTTTACTTACATATCATCTGGGCTACCCTACCTTTAGGATTGCTCTGAGTCTTCCGCACCATCAGACAGATTGTCCATATTCTTAAATTCCTTTGCATCAATGGGTGATTATAAGTAGACAGGAAAGCAAATTGACATGCCAAATGACTTTCACAATGAGGAGAGAATTAATGTTTTCTAGACATTTCCTACATAGCAAGCACTATATTTGGATCTTTAATTCCTATACTCAAAAATTATATGTGTTAATATGTTAAGATGTGTTTAATACATTAAAATACATTTATCTATAAAACATCACTAGGAAATACTGAGTACTTAGATAGTGCTAAGATTACTTAGCTGTTAAGAATATTAAAATCAGAAGATTAAATCTCTGTCTCAATACCCATGTAATAATAATTAGAGACAGAAGTCAAGTCATTTCAGATGTCAAACGTATTCCGTCATGTTTGCTACTGCTACCGAAAGGGGGAATCCATCAGAAAAATATCCGTAAGTGACATTATGCCAAGAATTTTGGGGAAAGTGGTAAAGAGGAAGAAGAAAGATATAGAAACCAGAATCCCTACACTATGGAAAGTTTTCTGAATCCAAACACTGAGGGGATTACCAAAGCTGAAATTTTTTAAATGTCCTCTTTATGATCAATTACTACACAAGTACTTCTTTAGTTTAAGATGAAATAGCAAGTCAACATGATCAACTAATATTTAAGCTCCAGTTTTTCTTCATTATGCTTTTTAAAACACAATAATGTTCTCTAACCATTTGAACCCTCATGTGTGAAATTAAGTGAATCAGGCCTGTGGTGGTTGTCATACCCAAATCCTGTCATGTTATGTCCTTATTTTAGAGTCCTTAATTTCCTAAAAAAATCATATTGCAATTATTAATGTGCTGTGTATGTGTATACATTGGGTAAAGCTGAAACACGGATTTTTTTAAAATTAGTTTTGAGGCTCAGTTTTCTGCAAAATATAGACTATCTCTACTATTACAAGGGCATGGTAGAAATCCATGGTCTAGAGAATTTGTAACAATGTACCATGATATTGCTCCTTTGATGGAGATAAAATTTTCTTCCTTCCTTCCTTCCTTCCTTCCTTCCTTCCTTCCTTCCTTCCTTCCTTCCTTCTTTCCTTTCTTGTACATTGTTAGTGTCTCTTGTCATTATATCTCCTGAAACTTTTTCCTGGAATCTATATAGCGCAAGAAACTCAGGTTTCCCATTGACTATTGGCTCTCTTTGAAAATCTTATTCCAAAAGAGTACTTGTATATATAAATCAAATAAAATTTCATTGACTGGTCAATTACAGCTAAATAAAGAATTCAAAAGGTCTTTGTTCCCAAGGAAATCAAAATTGAAAACAGTTCAAAATTCATATATAAAGAACAGGAGTAAAAATCCTTTAGTGGCACTCAAAGAGGGTAGAAATATAAAGAAAAGGCTTTAAAAGCTCATAAGATGGAGGAGTTGAGTGGCTGAGACTTGGGTTGTGACTTCTCGGGAGGTTAGGGTCCTTTGTAAAGTCTACGAGCTCGTGAGAAGATGTGCTTGAAGATACACATCCTTTATAACTGTAGTCAGCCCCTCCCAGGACTTTTTGGGTGGTGGGTCCTGCCGTAAAGACTGAGAACGTTGCATGTGAGCTTGGATATTGTCATTGGGCGAGAGAGCTGAGGAAATTAGAAAAACAATGGCATGGGAGAGATCACTAAGATTATAGGACCCTCTCCCCGGAAAGGACTAATAGTGATCACACAAATCTAGTAATCCTCTGTGTTGTATTTCATTGTCTGGCTCTCTACATGAGAACATGTAGGCAAGGCAGTTGAGAAGCCTTTGTTCATTTCAGCAAGTTGGATATTCCTAGGTTCACTTTAAAATACAGGAGAGAGAGAGAGAGAGAGAGAGAGAGAGAGAGAGAGAGAGAGAGAGAGAGAGATCAGAAAGGAGAAAGAAAGAACCAAATGACCCACAACAAAAGTCTCTTAAAACTAAGCCATGGTAATTTAATATAACAATATTACACTTTTAGAGTTAAGAGACATAACATATGGCAGTGAGAAGCATTTTGCCAAAGGATAGGAAAAGCCTGGCCATTCCCTAAACTGTCACTAGAGGGGGAGGTTGCACGCAGATAACATTCAGGTCCCAGGCCATAATCCCATTTTGCAGTGAGGACTTCCCACCTCCACCAGCAGGAGCAGTTTTGGTTTTTTTTTGTGCTGTTGTTGCTATGGGAATCCCTAAACAAGGGGTAAATATGTCTACAATAGCCATAGACAATTTTATTTTTCATCCTTTTTCAGGGCACGGCAGCCCCAGAGCAGTCCCTCGGCAGTTTGCTGCTGCTCACTGGCCTGTTAAGTCTGGGGAACACAAGTCATCTATTATCGCTAACTGGTATCACAGCACACAGCTCTGTTCACACACTGTGGCGCATTGTAAGGTCTCTGCTCTATGGAGAGGGAGAGGGAGAGAGAAAGAAAAAAAATTGTTTTGCCCCTCCCCCCTTTCTCTAGCTTGGTCCCTCTTCCAAGAACAGCTGAATCTTTAAATGTGGATACCTCATGAATCTTTCTTTATCAGTCTAGTAGACACTCATGCATTAAGTGCCAAGGATTACCAATTTAATTGAGCGTATAGACACCGACAGAAAGATCATTAGATTTACTCTTTGGGGAACAAAGGTAACTGTGCGAGTTACCTGACATGTATCTGAAGCAACTGGACTTTCTAAAATGTGTAACTTTAAATGAAAACTGATTGAACTTCAATGCCTGTGGCGTAAATTAAAATGTATCCATCCAAACTGTTCAGTGTATAGGAGACAGAACTCTAAGCCAGAGTAAGAGTCCTAGCCAGGGAGTTAATTGAGCAGAGAATAGGAAGGCTATTGTTAGCAGCAAGTGACTTTATCTCCTTCTTACCCCTAGAGTTGTGTATGTAATTTGCTATATAATTTAGCAGCCAGTGGGCTGTGGATAATAGCTCAGTGGTGGGAAATTTACCTAACTCGCAGTGTACTTTCTAGCATTTAAGCAAACAAACAATTAACTACAGGAACATGTGCAGATCAGCCTCTGTATTTGAGATGTCTACAGTCAGGGGAACACAGACTCACTGAAAGCTAGTCCTAGTCCAGTGGGCAGCTAGGAAGGTGAAAAGAACAGCAAAGATCCCTAATTCAGTTAGATCTCTGCTGCTCCAGCCCCCTTATCATGCTGAATTGCTTTCTCACAAAACTAGTGGGGGGAGGACCAGGACCTGAGACCCAATGCTGTGAGGTCAGAAAGCGAGTCCGTTAGCTTCCATTATTTCACCATATATCTTTGGGTATGTGCGTAGAGTAGATAATCAATGTATATGTGTTCTGTACATGAGAATATACACGGATGGATGATAAAATATTGCCATGGCAGATAAAATCTGAGGACAGTGGATATGTTCATGAGAGATGCTGAACACTTTCTTTACCATATCTGGATGAAAAAACTAAAATCCAGCCTTTAACTTAATCTCCCAGGTTTTACCTTTTATTGTTCTACAATTTGACTTATCGCTCTAGATATCAAAATATTTCAATCATAATGCAAATAAATACTGCAGGGCAGTAGGAATCCATGTGTAAATTCTTACGAAGAAGAAAAGAAATAACTGGCCGTGGAGTTTCTGAGATGGCTTGAAATGACATCTCTTGCAGAGAACAGCTAGTCTTTCCTTGAAATCTTCATCATAATTTGGGTTCCGGGCACCTAGGAAGTATGGTAGTTTCTGGCTGGTATTTCCCAGGGCATGGTTTCTTGGGAATTTCAAAGCTATAAAATCCAAATGGTAGAGGGATGCTTGAGTTGTGAGCCATTGTAAGTCAAGTCTCGATGCTGATGCTGGGGGTGGCTGGTCAGGCTTGGCTTCTTCTCCCTCTGGCCTCAGGGTATCTACTTAACTGGAAACACATTCTTCGGTTGGAGCAAAAGAGGGGCGACCTTTCCCCAAATGGTTCTTGTTTTGTGATTCAGCATGTGAGTCATTTGGTTAACAACCGTTTCCTGTCTGTCCCAGACACCCGTTGGGAAAACCGGATCCTCTTATTTGGAGAGGACTCCTTGGCCCAGTTGTCAAGGGTATTGTGAGCTTGTCAGTGAAGTGGAGGCTCTTGAGAATTCCTGTATTTTCCTGAGCTGTGGAAGAAGGCTAGAACTACCTACAATAAGAGCAGGACATAACACCATATAACCTGCTAGGTATCACTGTGACAGATGGTTTTAAAATGTGGGCAAAATCTCAGGCTACTACACTGAGGCCTGGGTTGAGTGTTTCAAACAAATTGAATTAAAATTTGGTTTAAATGAATAAATTTTAAGTTAAAATTTAACTGTCACTGTAGTGCTATTAAGTCACACCCTGCTGCCGCCAACATGGGAGAATGCTCTTGATAAAGAGATGTTTTCCACCTTCTTTGAGTTTGCCACTCTTGGCCCTTCCCGTTTAGCCATGGGAAAGTACAAGCAGGAAGGCACAGGTCAGATGCCCATTCTTAATCTTGGACATGCTAGCTCCCGGATCCGTAAGAACAAAGTTATGTTTACTGAAAATTGCCCACGTCTCAAGTAGACTGAGACAAACACAGAGAAGTCACAGCTGTGAGGACCAGCTTTTGGCAGCTCAGGAATTGAGGGGAAGCCACGGAATCGGCAGACCAATTGATCACTCAGATTTTTCCATCTGGGGGAGTAACACACACACACATACACACACATGCACACACACACGCACACACCTTTGGGGTCTTTCTATCTCTCTCTCATCCCTTTATTTCTTTTCTTACCTCTATCTAGATATATCTTTCCATATATTCTTAATTTTCCATTATAGTGTCTATACCCTGTATAAAAATTGCTATGTGGTTGCATTCTATTTTTAAGTGAATTACTACAATTTAATCATTAAATGTAAATCATGTAAATACAAGTAAAAAACAAAATGTTTTCCATGCCCCTTCCATGATTAAACATCTTATATATTATAGGTGAAAAACATATTGTCTCCAAGAACTCACACACATCCATGTTCAGAAAACTTGTCATGAATTAACAGAGTATAAGCAAGCAAGGTATTTTTCTCAGTCAATTATTTTACAGTCAGGTTGCATTTCGTGGTTACAAGGAAGAGAACAATTGCTTTATTATTTATTTGAAAAAGTAATCTTACAAAAATCTTTAAAATATCACCTCCAAGACGTTAGAAATATTTCCTAACCGAGCCACTCTGCCGACGCAAAATAATCCCAATCAAACTAAATAAGACCAAATTAAAAGATATTCAGGTTTAATTAGACACCTGAGCTCCCGAGTGGCCCCAAGGGGAAACGGAAAGCCACCAATGCCAACACCAGAGAGGAAGAGGTGAAACCACGTGTTTATTTTGGGGGGAGAAGTTTATATAGTCTGTGGGAGTGGTCTTGACTTTTTCTGGGGCTGGATCAAGGTTTGGTGGGGAACATTGACTCTTTTCAGTGAGGGGTCAAGGTTAGAGGGGGACGAGGGAGGGGTCTCCAAAGACGGAGCCTGGAGGTTGGGATTACATACAGCATAGGAGGTAATATCTTCATAATAATCCACAGGTAAAAAAAAAATGCCCAGTAGAATGGGATAATTATAGCACACTAAAGGCAGTGGGGATAACCCCACACCACGCCAGAGATACGATACCAGAGAAAAATGGCCGTGCCAACCATGTAAAGGCACAGCAATAGCAAGAGACATTCTGAGGACAAAGTCTTCAGGGGTCTTTCCTATCTGATATTCGCCCATTAGGGCTGATCTGAAGCTCAATTGCCACCTGCTTCTTCTCTGACATGGCCACTAATATCTCCACCTTTATTTCCTCATTAGATGAAGTCTGTGGATCTCTCTAGCCAGAGTGTAACTGCAGACTTTTGGACACAGCCACTGGCCATTCATTCCTTCTTATGTATGACTTTGATTGCCTCTCAGCATTTACCCTAAGCCTTCTTTGGGTCTTAAATGAAATGGCAGAGGTAGACTGGATACACCAGCAGTTCAGGGGTAAGAATTAGGAGCATTAGGTAACTCTAATCTTCATCATACATAGGGATGGGCGCTTCAGCTAGGTTTAGGTTAATCTGTGCAAAATAAAGAATAAAACCGCGAAGCTTGTTAGTTCTATTGGGAAAAAAGATGGTATGTTTCTCCTGCATACAAAAGTGGATTTTTATAGCCCTGCAAATTATAACCTGCTGGACAGTGATAACTTAGGGAAGTTGACCTTATGTTAAAGCTGGCATGTCCAAGGATGCTAATGGATTGGAAAGAAATGGTTTCCAGCCATTTTTGAGTGGGAAATAAAAGGCTCTTCCTTTGCCACACATATTTATGTTTTACTGTTTGATACAGTTTGAGTTAGGTATTGTATTACTTCTGACAAATGTAACAAAATATGTAATTTATCATTCAACTGTATGTCTTACAAGTATTTGTAAGCTGTCTTATATATGAGGTATAAAGACCAAGGATAATGGAGTATAGCAAAAGGTCAGACATGTAAATGTAAATACATTTACATAGAGAATGTAAGCATAGATAAGCATATACAAGCTACAATGGAAACATGGAAGGAAAGATCTTAAATGTACCTTCATGGCGCAGCCAGGGTCACCTGCGCGTTGACACTGGAGGAAATTATCAGTCTTAAATAAAATGAAATGAGAACGTGTATATGGAGAAAGTGGCCTGGGATATGCTTCAAGCAATATTTCTTTTAACACGGGATTATTTTTTTCTCACTGTGATAGCGATCTATCAAGGAATTCTGATCAGCACTTTCATTTTGACGCCATGTATATTATGATTTCTTGGTCACAATCTGAAGGAGAGTTTAAAATCCCATTAGTCAAGATCATGAGAAGTACAATTCCTGAGCCTTATATCCTGTCCTGTTCTCTTGCCATGCCTCGGTTTTCCCCTTTGAAAAGGAGGCAGCACTGAGATTACTGTGAGCCCCACACATGTGAGCCCTACTATATATATCGTTATAGTAGGTACCTTGTAGATGTGCAGTATTTAATTTTTATTTCACCTCAATTCTTTCCTTATCGGTCCCAGTTTCTACATCATTTCTGTGGGCTTCCTGCACAAATTAGAGATGCTTAAAAATAAACCTGGTTGGCCAGCTGCTTTGTTAGAATGTGTGAGATCTCAACCCGACAGCTTAGGTTTAGGCATCGGTCATTCATTATTCTTGTATTTTAGTGTGTCTGTCCCAGCTACTTCATGATGCTCAGTTATCTTAGATTTGTGAAAGCTATGTATAAATAAGTAATGTATTATGTTTATAAAGTATTCCAGATAAAATATTTCCAGTCACTACAGATCTCTGCAGATATGATGATAGGAGCATGCCTAGGATCAATCAGCTCATGATGGATCTATATGAGGAAGGCAAAGTGAGTTGTCTATGTGACATTTTTTTTCCTAAATGTAAAAGTAACCAATACATAGGCATGTGAAAGGCATAGGCATGTGAACATTCAGCTGATGTTTTCACCTGTATAGATGAACTTGTTTATTATTCTTTTATCTGCTAACTGATCTGATAAATTTTCCAACAAATAACAGGATGCAGCATAATATATATTGTTTTTTAAATAATTTAATGCACCTAGGTGCATCATCCAGTAACTGATGTGAGCCAAGGCAGAGATCCACAGCCAAACATTAGGTGGAGTTCAGTGAACCCCGCAGAGAGGAGGAGGAAGGATTGTAGAGGTCAGAAGGGTTGAGGACACCAGAACATGGTCCTCAGAATCAACTAAGCAGAGCTCCTAGGGGCTCACAGACACTGACTTGAAAATCATGGAGCATGCATGGATCTCAGCTAGGTCTTCTACATACATGTTGTGGCTGTATGGCTGGGTGTTTTTGTAGGACTCCTAACAGTGAAAGTAAGGGTAATCTAACTACTTGGCCTGCTAGTAGAACCATCTTTATTTCCTAATGGACTGCCTTGTCCAGACCTGATATGAGGTTATGAGCCTAGTCTTATTGTAATTTTTTATGCCATGTTTTGTTGATATCCGTGGGAGGTCTGTTCTTTCCTTAAGGGAACTTGAGGAGGAGTGGATCTGGGCGAGAGGGTGGGGTGGAGATTGGGAGGATTTTGGAAGTAGGGGAAACTGCAGACAGGATGCAATGTGTGAGAGAAAATTAAGTAAATAAATGCATAACTAAGTACATAAGTTAGTGATAATAATGACAATGATAATAGTTTCCAGGTTAAGTGTCACCTTAATATATGACTGACGGTTGCTAAGAGGAAGCTGCCTTTGGGGAGATGGGGAGAAAAGTGAGAAGGGGAGGTTGGGGGGAACTTGGGAAACGGGATGTTTGGGATAAAGGAAGGTTGGATAGGGGAGCAGGGAAGCACATATCTTAATTAAGGGAGCCATCTTAGGGTCGGCAAGAGATTTGGTGATAGAGGGGCTCCCAGGTGCCCAGGGCGATGTCCCCAGTTAGTTCCTGGGGCAGCTGAGGTCAGAGAACCTGAAATGACCCTATCCTATAGTCATACTGATGAATATCTTGCATATCACCATAGAACCTTCATCTGGAGATGGATGGAGATAGAGACAGAGACCCACACTGGAGCACCGGACTGAGCTCCCAATGTCCCAAGGAGGAGCAGAAGGAGGGAGAATATGAGCAAAGAAGTCAGGACCACGAGGGGTGTACCCACCCACGGAGACAGTGGGGCTGATCTATTGTGAGCTCACCAAGGCCAGCTGGACTGCGACTGAAAAAGCATGGGATAAAACCGGACTCTCTGAATATGGCGGACAATGAAGGCTGCTGAGAAGCCAAGGTCAATGCCACTGGGTTTTGATCCTACTTCATGTTCTGGCTTTGTGGGAGCCTAGCCAGTTTGGATGTTCACCTTCCTAGACCAGGATGGAGCGGGGAGGACTTTGGACTTTCCACAGGGCAGGGAACCCTAACTGCCCTTCAGACTGGAGAGGGAGGGGGAGAGGACTGGGGGGAGGGGGAGAGGAGAGGGAGGAGGAGGGGAAAAGGGAGACGGGGAGGGAAATGGGAGGCGGGGAGGAGGCGGAAATTTTTTTTCAATAAAAATTATATTTAAACAACAAAAAAATTTAACATGATCTGTGCTTTGCTTATCAGTTGTACTTTATGATGTAACAGTACTATTGCTATTGAATTTTACTTACTTGTAAGCTCCTCGGTGTTAGACAGTGAATCTAATACTCTCTTTTTCAAATGCCTTTACCGACAAGTAACTTTCAGAAAATACCAGCTGCACGTGAATTCATCTATGACAGCCTGCCTTCAGTTTTAAGGTGATTTTTCCTTTACGTGATTTGTTTGTACTAAACAGATTTATTTTTAACTGAGAGGATACAAATGCTCTCACTTTCTGAGTCTTTCTATGAGTCAGAATGCTTCACTGCCTGGACTGGCAAGGACACGTTACAGGGAGCCAGTCATACATACAGTCATAGAAATCATTCATACATACAAATCATCCTGCTAATCCTGCAGTCACTTGTTCTGAGTCGTCCTATGTTGGCTGCCTCCCCAGAGCCGATTGTACCAGAAGCAGGACAGTCTTATAAGTTCCTGGGAAGAGAGCTAGTCAAATATTTGGTTCCTGTAAATGTACTGTACTGTTGGCATGGGGCAGATCATTGTGTGGGTTTCCATTTGCACTGAGGGGGCCTTCCTATGGAGTGCCAGCTACTGTGAAACACAGGGCGGGAGAAGGCAGAGATGCTGGGTAGCCAAAATGAAAACTCACCAAATTATCCAACACTCCATCATGGTCTTGTCATCTGCCTTCTTGTGGTAGCCATTGAACAAAGGAAATTCTCCTCATGATGCAATGAGGGAAGAGGGGTTTGCACTGTCCCCTAGCAGAATATTGGAAGTTGTTGATGATGCTGATGATTTCCAACATCTGCCCTCAGTTATTTCCTATATATTTTCACAAAGCCTATAGCTTTGGCAAAAATAATTCAGGGAAGTTGTGAGAAATTCCCAATGACTATAGTTGTGAATGATCAGTAGCCAGTGTGACCATGATCTGGGGAATGAGAAATGGGCACAGTGTCTTTGATGAGGAGGTTTGAAGCCATAGATATAATATTAATGTCAGAGCCATATAGCTGTCAGATTTCGGTCTCCAGGAATGAAGCGTATGAGCAACTTGAAAACTCAGATGCACATGTAAATCGAAATCATCAGGCTTTGATCTGAATTAGATATTCATAGAGTATCACAGGACCATCTATGATTTAACAAGACTTCTAGGTAATTTTGAAGTATGCAAAAGTGTAAGAAAGATGGCACTGGAATGTCTAATAGTACAATGCCAACAGAAATATTGCATAAATAAGTTTTGCATAGTTAGACCTTTCTGTGGAATCAACCTGTGCTGATTCTGTATAATCCAGAGCATCCATTTATTTTGCAACAACTCAGTAGTCAAAATCTCCAACATGAGAGAAAATGAAGGAAGCTTGATTGCTGAGAGGAGTAAGTGAGGAGGGCAAATCGGCATCCTCTGTGTCCATTCTTTGGAATCAGATTGTAAAAATTCAAGATTGTGCAAAATTATGACTTACATCAGGAAGAATTTACACAGGGGCTGAGTCTCTACTGTTTTGCATTTGAGAGGAAACCAAGTGCAGTCTTCCTCTGTACTTGCATTCGTACAAGCATTGATTGTCCTTGAAGATAACCCTAATAGCCAAGGGGAAACTACTGACAACTGGTAAATGACACAGTGTGCAAAAAGTGCGGATTTTCTATAGACCGTGGAAATCAGAACATATTTTTTGAATGAAGAAACAGGAAATTATGACGAACATTCTTCTTCAGTTAGTCTTTCTGAGTTCAGTTACATAGTTCATCGCAAAGCTGGTATCCTTGATTCTGAAGTTGTATCAGAATATTCGGGTTTTAGAAAACCAAGACTTCATAATACAATGGTGTGATCCATATCTAACAATCATTAGGCAAAAAAAAAAAATGGATTATAGGCACTGATTAACTTGCCTTGTCCCATCTTGGCCACTCTTTCTCGTTCATTAGGCTCCTCCCTTATTCCTCTCACCTCTGGAATACCTATCTCGTCACACCCCACAACTCAGGACTTGCTTCTTTTCTTTATAGTAAATAGCATTTTGATTTCGTTCATTTTTTTCTCCAGCTACAATCCAGTCATTGGCTAGATCCTTACAACAGCCTAAAACCTGCTTTTACTGTATAAATGGGAGGTTTGAACAAGCAGGAATACTTCACTAGGTGGAATATTTTCCCAAAGAATTCCTCATGGAACTTAGTTTTAATATCACCGTAAGCTTTCAAAACCGCAGCACAAATGGTCTTTATTTTATCAATTGACAGGTTTCATCAGGCAAACACATTGATTTGGCGGAAAAAAAAAAAAAAAACACCCACCACATTTTAGTGTGGCTCTTCACATCTTTGATAGTATTTCTTTTTTTTTGAAGGTTGATTTTCTAACTGGTTGGGGGAGATAAAATCATCTTCAGGGCTTTGAGGAGGCTGCTATGAACTTGTTCGATTCATCATATGGAATTCCCTTTAAAATACGAGATTGCCCATTTTAGCATGCAATGTTCTTAACTTTTTTGCATTTCATGGTTGCTGCTCATTAGAATGGTGCCTCTCTTAGCACAAGCCTCCTGGCAGCACACTTGTTGGAGCTCTGGTTAACTGAGGCGAGTTTCTGAGAAAAGAAAAGAACAATATATCATTCTGTCATTCGGTTCATGGTTGGCATCACTTGGTTGTGTGTTCCCAGAACAGAACCTTGGATATTTTAACAAGAGGTGGTTAGTATAGGCTTTAACAGTGAGAAGACATTCAATGGAAATCGCCCCATCTTCCACCCAGGCTTCTGACTTAGTTGTTTGGGTTATGGCTTAAGCACTGACATATTTAAAATTTCCTCAGAAATTCCACACACAATCAAGTTCAAAAAGCCCCGGTGCTGAGCTCTTGTAGCTCTGGATACCTGCATGACATCTGACTTGGCTGAAGAGCTAACAGTAACAACTCAGAATTGGCCTCCAGGTATGCTTTGTCCTGAATAACTCCATTGAATGTGTGCTTTGAGCCTGTCTACAGGGAACTGGGAAGTTTGGATCTGTGCCAGTGTTTTCACAGGATTGCTTAACTAAACCAACGCACCATTGTCTCTTTCCTTTGGAGAATTATGTCTGTATTTTGGTTCTTGGCTATCTATTGGCCGGGTGCCTTTGTGGAGGGGTGGAGATTGTGGAGGAGTTAACCTGTGATCTGTAAAGAAGCCTAGTAAGATGGTAGAACATGAGTTTCCAATTTCTGTTGCCTGAAGACACAGATGTAGTAACTTAAAGTAGACAATGCTTACTATCAGGGTTTTGGAGATCACGAGTCCAAAATGAGTCTTAAGGGGCTAAAATCAGTGTTACAAAGTGAACGGAAAACAAAAATGAGGACATGACCTCTCCTAGGTGTAAGTCGAGGGGAAGGTTTATTGTAGACATGAAGGAGAAAATAGCCAGGGTCATCTGGAATCGTCCAGACTGAACTGGCCCATGAGAGGAGAGAGAGGTGCGGGAGAGCAAGAGCAGCAGGCCAGGAGCCAAGAGACCAAGAGTCCACATGGCCAAAATGACGCAGTATATATAGGAATCAGAGGCTGGGAGAAGGGGTGAGAAGCCCAGCCCTGGGGAAGGAAAGCTTTAGGGTAGGGATAGGCGGGGAAGTGCTGGGAGGAGCCATGGGTATTGAGTGAGACCTGCCAGTTTCAGAGCTAAAGCTCCCACGTGCACTCACTTTTCAAGGACGTCAGCAGAGAATCTGTTTCCTGCCCTGCTTTCAGAGCACTGGCAGCACCCCGTGTCTTAGTTTCTTTCTATTCTCTGCGTCTCCCCTCCTGACTCTGCTTCCATTGTTCTGTCTTGTTTTTCTGACAAAGACCATTGTGATGGTACTCTGCCTAACAGGAGTATTGCTAGCAATGGGCATCTTCACATTCGGAGCCAATTTACCTCCATGACACAGAATATGACATATTCTGAGCTTCTTCTGATTATATTACAGATATTTTGAGGAGAGACAAGGTGTTATTCTGCCCACCATTTTTGATGACATATCTCCAGAAATATTGTACTCGACTTTTACTCTCTTAACGAGAATTTATCAAGACAATCATACACATGTAAGGCAATCATTGGAGCTATGTAAAATAGTTACAGAATGATTTATACTCATTAGTGTCATTACTGCATGTCCATGCAGCAAACGCATCTATCCCAGCATTTCGCAAGAAATGCTCCTACAACCCTAATTCTTGGGTCCTCTGACTATTTGTTACCTAAATCATTAACATTTAACAAGGTCAAATTGAATTCTGCCAAAGATATTCATTGATTTTATTGCTATTCTAGGTGACCCGTGTTGCCAGGAAAAATAACATGCTCCCAGACCCCCAGGTTCTAGGCCACAACTAGGATCAGTCAGAACCAAATTCCTGGGAGGAGATGCAGTTATCCAAGTGTCTATACATTTTTAGAGTTTCTCAGACCATTGGAGCGTACATCCATGTCTGAGAGTGACAAACTCAAGTTACTATGTTTGTACTTTCAAGGTTTTGCTCTTCAGGTCTTTCACTTTTCACGCTTGAAAGAGAGAAGAAAGCCACCTGGTTCTCTCCACATGCTGGCTGTTCCATGGAGACCCTGGCCTAGCTACAATCCAGAGTAGCAACGCAGCAGTGGTCTGGCAATAGTTCACTAAAAGCGGGAAATAGTTAAGAAATACAAACAGAATGTCCTTGCTTGAACCCCAGTGTCAGGAGAGACAGTGGTGACTTGTGCAGAAGTGAGCTTGGCTCTGTGGACTTCCATGTTCCCGTGTCATTCAGTCTAGAAATGCCCGAGGATAGCTCTGAGGATGGAACATGTGTTATCTGATGGAACGCAGGCAGAGAATTTGTGTGAAGTGAACCTGGATCACTCTTCAGAGGACTTTTATTCAAACCTAGTCATGAGGCAGAACCACCCTCCTTCATCCTTCAGAGCCCTTTTCCTACACAGTGGTTTTCTGTTTGCCTTTCCTCGCACCTGCAGTCAATGGCATCTTGATGTGACAGGCATACTATCACATACCGAGCTGAAGACAGACCTTTTGGGGGAGCGTGGGAAGGGTGAGGAGACCCTTGGTTGTGATACTTTACTCATTTCCTGTGTTTTGGCTCTCAGAGGCACCCTGTTAATGCCTGTGTCAACGCAACATACTGGCTTCTATCCTGCTTGAGTTTTCTCCTTTCATACAACTAACAGACTGATACATAAAATGCAGTACACACTTCATCTATTGTAAGCCTCTCCACTTTGGAACGAAAGAAAATGGGAGTGGGCACCTGAACCACTTTTATACCTTCAGATAGTGCTGTATTCTAAGGATCTGAGATACTACCTGGAACCTAATAGGTGATTAGGAAATATTTACTGGATGGATGGATTTTGTCTTCCTAAGAATCTTTTCAGAGAAGTATATCATTAACCCCATTTACAAAAGGTAGAAATTGAGGCTTTAGAAATCAATTGCCCAGTTGACAGGATGTAGACTCAGGTGAAGTACACTTCCCATCATACCTGTGAAGCATTTCCAAAGATGGTTAGCTAAAAGGACAAGATGAATCGTCAAAGAAAGTGGTACCTCCAAATGGCAGCCTGGAGACACAGAGGTCTGAGAGATAGCAATGTGCCTGCCTGACTTAGGGTTATTATGCTTGGAAATGTCTGAGCTGTTGCCTCCACCATCCTCTGCTGATGTCAGGTCCCAGTTTCTTGGTCCTCTGATATGGATCCTCTATGGAGGATACAGGGTTGCAGCATCAGAACAGCGTTGTACTGGTACCCAGATTCACAGACTACTCATCCTCTGTCTCTCCAGTATTCAAACCACCTTGGTGAACTAGAACCACTATCATGTAAGCCAATTCAATATACCTCTTTTCATAACATAATATAGAATATATGTTGTTTTCTATATCACACACATACACACAGAGAGAATATCCTATGTCTGTAAATACACACACACACACACACACACACACACTATCAGTTTTGTTCCTTATGGAACCTGGAATAATAATTGTCCAAACATGATTCCAAATTACATCCCTTGTCTACTATTTCATATTTATCCTTCTTCTTACCAGCCATCTGTTAGGAATAAATCTCTTAAGAGCAGTGTTGTCGAGAGTTTTTCTTCCCAGTGAAGGTCTAAACATTGTATCTAATCATTCATAAGTGGCTGTTTCTTAGCTCTTAGCTCAGATATGAAATAGGAACATCTAACACAAAGAGTTCATGAGGATGATTGCATAAGAATGTTTGTTTAATGAGCTGATTATTTTCTTCCCAGAATAGTATAAATCTTGACTCGGCAGGTGTGTAGGTACTTACCAAGGCTTCCAGGTGTTCCTATTCTTTGCCTTTTGGAAAAGGAAATGGCATATTGCTATGAAAAAGAAATTTCTGGAGAAATGAGTCAATTGATTGAGTCAATCAATCCAGTATTTTGAAACATTTCACTTGAAGATGAAAGATATGACCTTTGAGACCCACAGAACAATTTTAGGATTTGCTTTCCCCAGGCTCAAGTATATTTTTGCTATCCCTGTGATTGAAAGTCAATATAGGCTTGCTGAAAGTACATTAATTTATATAAAACTAATAGCTACCATGTTCTTACTGATGATCAATACTCTTAATTTTTATGTGTGGTATGTGCACATGTGTACGTAGGTGCCTAGGGAATTTAGAAGGCTTTTATTGGAGGAGGGTGCTTGTTGTTTCCTAGGTGCCTTGCTAGCTGAGACCTAAAATAATCAAACAGAAACTATATTATTTAAATCCCTTCTTGGCCCATTAGCTCTAGCTTCTTATTGTCTAATTCTTACATCTTAATTTAGTCCATCTCTATTAATCTGTATAGCACCATGTAGCTGTGGCTTACTGGCTAAAGTTCCAACTGGCATCTGTTTCCAGCGGTTCCATGGCGTCTCTCTGACTCTGCCCTTCTTTCTCCTAGCATTTAGCCCAGCTTTCCCTGACTAACTAAGTTCTGCCTTGCTATACGTCCAAAGCAGCTTCTTTATTCATTAATGGTAATCACAGCACACAGAGGGGACTCCCACGTCAGGTGTTAGATTCCGGATGACTGTGAACTGCCTGACATGGATGCTAGGAGCATAATTCATGACCTCTAGAAAAACATCAGGTACTTCTAAATGCAGGGCCATCTCTCCATCCTGACGGTAAATAGTTTTAAAATAAACAGTCGAGAAACAACTATTTTCACATGGATTTTGAATTCTCCAACTTGCTTTGTGAATGCAGATTTTATAAAGTGAATATTAAAATTCATTATGTTGAACAATGTATAAGTTCCATATATGAACTAGAACTTTAAACAATCTATTTTTTAAAAAAGGATTTAATGAAATGTAGTTCATTTTGTACAATTAGGTCATTTAAAGGACAGGTTTACTATGCCATATGTATGATAGCTAAAACTAAAGTATTTTATGATTACTTATAAATACCTTAAGAAAAATACTTGTGATATTTATGGCTGAAATATTTTATCATTGCCAATAAAAACTTTGGTTGTATTGGCAGTGGCTCCATAGCCGACCCACTCAACAGCTCCTGATGAGTAGTAGGCTCCTTTTTATCTGTGTTAGCTGGCCTGTTGTAGACATACTATCCCTGTGGACTAGACACCTGAATCGGGCTTCTTTATGTTTGTTAGGATGAAAAATGGATGTCCATATGCCTCAGTATTTTGTCACTTTGTCCTGTTGTATAGTTCTCCATTTTATTTTTCTGCCATGCTTTATATCTGCCCATCAGTTGGTTGCGATTTAAATTTCTTTCATTTCTTAACCATTCTACTGGTCACTTTTTCGTACTGTAAGAAATAACTCAGATAACCTGACTTGAAAGAGAAGTGTGTGACTTGGGCAGTTTGTGGGACCACTGGCAGTGGGATCAGGATACACCCCTAGTGCATGAATTGACCTTCTGTAGCCTATTCCCTGTGAAGAGATACCTTGCTTAGCCTAGATACAGGGTGGAGGGCATTGGTCCTGCCTTAAAGTGATGTGACGGACTTTGTTGACTCCTCGTGGGAAACCTTACCTTTTCTGAGGGGTGGATGAGGGTGGTGTGGGTAGAAAATGGGGGAAACAAGAGGAGAGGAGGGAGGGGGAACTGGGATTGGTGTGTAAAATTAAAAAAATGGTTTTAAATAGAAAATGTGCAAAAAAGGAGAAAATGTTTATTTTAGTTTCTGGTTTTTAGATATTTCAGCGCATGACAGTGTCCTTTGCCTTGCAGAAGCATTTCAATTTCAGGAAGTCCCATTTATTAATTGTTGTTCTTAGTATCTGTGCTACTGTTGACGATTTGACTAAAATCAGGAGCAAGACAAGGTTGTCCACATCATCATATCTATTCAATACAGTATTGAAAGTTTTAACTAGAGCAGATTAAGGAAAAATTGTCAAACTTTTGCTATTTGGAGATGATATGACAGTATACATAAGTGACCACAAAAATTCTGTCCGGGAACTCCTAAAACTGATAAACACCTTCAGTAACGTGGTGGGATGTAATATTAATTTCAAACCAGTTGCAGTTCTCCTGTATACAAATGATAAACAGACTGAGAAAAATATCAGAGAAAAAACACCATTTACAATAGCCATAAATAATACAAAATATCTTGAGGAAACTCTAACCAAACAAGTGAAAGACTTATATGACAAGATCTTTAAACCTTTGAAGAAAGAAAATGAGAAAAATATCAGAAAATGGAAAGATTTCCCGTGCTCATGAACAGGTAGGATTAACATAGTAACGTTGACAATTTTACCGAAATCAATTTACAGATTCAATGCATCCCCATCAAAATCCCAACAATTCTCAGACCCCAAAAGAATAACACTCAACTTCATATGGAAACACAAAAAACCCAGAATAGTTAAAACAATCTTGTACAATACAGGAACTTCTAGAAGCATCACTATCCTTGGCTTCAAGGTCTATAATAGAGCTATAGTAATAAAAGTAGTTTGGTATTGGCATAAAAACAAACACGTGGACGAATGGAATCAAATTGAAGACCCTGACATGAGCCCACACAAATGAACACCGTACTTTTGACAAAGCATCCAAAATTATGCAATGAAAAAAAGGCTTTAACAAATGGTGCTGGCATAACTGGATATTGACATGCAGAAGAACACAAATAGATCCCTATTTATTGCTCTGCACATCACTCAAGTACAAGTAGATCAAAGGCATTAACATAATCGGAACTTGACAGAAGAAAAAGTAAGAAGTAGTCTTGAATGCATTGGCATAGAAAAGAGGAAATTTAAACTTGATCTCGGAGAATCCAGGTATTTCCACCAACTTTTTTCTTACAACACAGCTAAGAACTCACTTTCCTGTGGTTGTTTCATGCTTTTATTGCCATTTTTGGAAAAGTTTGGAGATTTCAAGTTTTGCAATATTAAGTTTTTAAGGAGTATTTCATTTACTAAGAGGAAGTAGGAGGTCTTATTCTAGGTAACTCATATTTTCGTGTTTTCTGTAATTGGAAGTTCCTATCAAGTAGATAACAAATAGTCCTTAAAATAAAAAGTAAACTAAAAAAAATCTAGAAAGATAATTTGCCAACTGCTAATAAAATACATACAAACATGCATTATACACAAATGTCAACACTTAACAAAGCAAGTGCATTAAAGGCCTATTCCATTGGCCTTAAAGGCTCAGAGCTAGCTAATAAATACTCCTGACTCCAACTTGTATGTGTTTCACTTTTATATTCTCTGATTTTTCCAGAATAAACATTTACATTTACCAGAGCTTTCTTTTTCCCACCATTGAAAATACATGCTATCCAAAGTCAGTGCAGACCACTTTTCCAAAGCTATTTTTAGTGGTTCAGAAGTTGACTCAAGGTCTATTTATAATGTCAATGATGAGTGGACTTCCACAAAAGCATAACAGTCATTTTGTGTGACAGTTATCCCAACATTACAGTGCACATGCCTGCAGTGGACTGCCTCAAAACATAGTGTTTTGCAATTTTAAAATGAAAGTCATAAAACAAAAAGAGGTGCTAATAACCATGTCCACTAATGATATCATGTGGATGGCATTCATTTGTATGTTCCTAAATAAGTAATATAGGAATATTTGCAATGTAGCAAAATCTACCTCAGCATCAAAGAAATCAAAGTGATACTGATTAAGATAATGTTAGGAGGTATATTTGAAAAATGGAATAATATTTTTAGGGTTTGTCTTAAGTTTTTCAGAAAAAAAAGAAACTGTTTCATGAGAAAGCATATATGAAATAGTGTGCCTTCCTGAGTTTCCTGTTAGCAAAGCAATTGGGAGTAGCAGATGGGGAGAAACTGTTCACAAACCAAATAACCCATCAGGCAGTCATCACCTAAACAGGTTAAGACCAGTCCTCTCTAGAACCATTTTTTTCCAATGTACTTTGTCACAAAGAAACTTTATAATACCTATGTTTGAATTTACAAAAAAATAAAAAAATATTTTTGAGTTTCTTTTTTGTTTGTTTGTTTCTTGAGACAGGGTTTCTTGTAGCTTTGGAGCCTGTCTTGGCACTAGCCCTTGTAGACCAGGCTGGCCTCAAATTCAGAGATCCACCTGCCTCTACCTCCCAAGTGCTGTGATTAAAGGCTTGTGCCGCCAATGCCCGTTTGAAAATTATTTTAATGTAATTATATCCCATGTAGTATTGGGATATTAAGAAGTCATTTGATGATTATCTGGAATTCAAGTTTTACTGGGCATCTTGACCTCTGTCTGGCAGATTCACCTCAAAGCCAGTCACATGGTAGCATTATAATTGTCGGTTTTGTACATATACTTAGGTATTTAGTGTGGGAATGATATGTAGGTTACAAAAGAGGCAAACTTCTGAGTATCTGTTCTTTCTTCCATCATGTGTGACCTGGGAATCAAACTCTGTGCTTCCATCATGGCTACAAGCACACCTCTGACAAGTGCCAGTCCCTGGTGACCACGCATTCAAATCTATGAGCCATTCTTATTTAAAAAACAAAACAAAACTACACCTTCCAAAGACAGCAGTGGGAGTGAATGTGACATCACTTCAGGAAAGGCAGTTAATTATCTTTGTGTCTCGCTCTTTCTCTCTGTCTCTGACTCTTTGTCTCCCTCTCTCTCTCTGTCTCTCTCTCCCTTCTGTCCATGCTCCTTCCTTGGTTAGGCCCATGGCCATACTTAGGCTTGCCACACAAAGCTAATTTGAGAGTTGAAGACTGACATCCAATGATGTCAGGTGAAGAATTTAGTATTTTCAGTTGTTGAGGATTTCTGAGCCAGGAAGCAACAGAATTAAAGCGTTCATAGGAATCCTAACAAGGGCACGAGCCAATGAAGAAGAGGCTATGAGAGGCCAGTTTGTCAAGTGGGTACTAGTAGAAACCAGAGAGCAGGAATGAGTCACTAGCCAAGGACGTTGGCAGCAGAGCAATTTCAGAATGAAAATTCTGCGGCACTGATTGGATGACAAGTGGGAGCGATGTTCTGCATGCAAGGTGTTCATTGGAATTCCAGGACAATGGAAGTTATCAGCTCAGGGTATTAAGTCACCTCCACAGAAGATACGGAAAACGTTTAAAGACTCTAGAACCCAGAGAAATCAAAGGAACAGAATTGGCAGCGTGTTGGCATTAATTAGAGCTTCTTGATTTTATCATTTGATTATTTTAAGGTTATCATAACTTATTGCCAGAAGCTGAGGGACTTCCTCTTTGGACTTGCTTCCTATTTATGTTGCTGAGTAAACATCCCCTTTTAAAAGCACAGCCATTAATAACTCATCCATTTGTACATTCTTCCAAACCACTATATTAACCCATCTATGGGTTAACATGGATGACAGTCACTATTAAGCTCTTAATGGCTATTTATTTATTCCTGAGAAATGTGCACTTGAATGTTTTCATTGACTATCTAGACATTTATTAGTCATTCGTTTACCATTACACACATTGGGGGAACTCTTAAATGCACCATTTTGCTGAGCTGTTGGAGAGGAATCGAGATGAAGAAAAGCATATTGTTTGGAATTCATTAGAAACATATCCCAATAGTAGTGATTCTGTTTATTACAGACCCCAAACAGATCAAGTCATCTAGAGACATAAAAAGCAGAACTGAAAGACTCACTTGGTGACAAAAGTGCTAGGAAGACAATTGCTTACTGGTAAAACCCACTTAGAAGATGAATAATAGCTAAGTAACTAGCGAGTTAGTCATTTAGAAGGCTGTAAATTTAGTATTGTCCCTGAGGACTGTGGTTTAGAATGCTCAATGGTGGATCTTTGTGATAATTCAGTAGGAAACCAAAATAGTAGGTTCTCTACAAACAGTTGGCTCTCTGAACAGGTGTATGGTTTGAATATGATATACATACTTAATAAAATGGTTCAACAATTATCAAATTATATGGTATCAGGAACTCACCAAGGCCAGCTGGCCTGGGTCTGAAAAAGCCTGGGTCAAAACTGGTCTCGGTGAACATAGCGGACAAGGAGGACTACTGAGACCTCAAGAACAATGGCAATGGGTTTTTGATTCTACTGGACCTATTGGTTTCGTGGGAGCCTAGGCAGTTTCGTGGATGCTCACCTTACTAGACCTGGATGAAGGTGGGTGGTCCTTGGACTTCCCACAGGGCAGAGAACCCTGATTGCTTTTTGGGCTGACGAGGGAGGGGGGTTTAATTGGGGGAGGGGGAGGGAAAGGGGAGGCGGCGGTGGGGAAGAGACAGAAATCTTTAATAAATAATTAATTAAAAAAATAAAGTATACAAGTAAAAAAAAAGAATAGTTAATGATATGATTTGGGAAAGTAAAGATAAAAAATGAAAATGACACACACCTATGCTTTAACACTATGTCTGACTTCTTTCTGTTGTGCTCTCTCTAAGTGCTTCAAACTCTCTCAACTTCAGAATTCCACAATGCTGATAACATATTAACTTTGTAGTGACCAGAAGCACCGATAAGCTGGACCTAAAAATGTGCAGATCAAGGTAAAAGTAGGTGTTACTGGCATTATTTCCTCATGATTCCAATCCCTTATCAGGCTGCTGCCTGGGAACTGGTGATTTGTGGACCACTTTGATATATTTAACGCTGAGTAGCTACAAAGCCTCAAAAGGTATTTCTCTAGCCATAGCTTAACCACAATGACAACTTTGCTGAATTTCTGCTTTTACTCAAAATCAAGGTAATTCTCCTGCTGTTAATTTCAGTCCCCAACTGCCATGTGTTTCCCTGCTGAGATTTTGAGTATAGTGCATATAAGGAGTATCCTATCACGTAAATGGGGGCATCCCTCGCTGCCCACAAAAGACCTCTGGGTTCTATCTGGAATGCTAGTAAGTTTCCTTGTTGGTTGAGTTCCAGCTCTTACAGCTGAGCAAGGACACAGAATTGCTATCTCCTGCACATTCTCCCCACCCACTGCTTGCCCATTCACTGAAAACAATCTCTCTACTTTTTTTTTTCCCTAAGAAGGGGAAAACTAGGGAGTCCTACAGCAAAGAGAGCTGACTTCATCTGAGTATAACACAGCACCCATAGAATTTTATGATTAGGACGGGGAAGGGGGGTAATAGTAATTGGAGTTAGCAGAGCTACTAGTCCATGTTACCATCTGACCAGCTGGACCCAAAGTCTCAGATCAAAAACCTGACTTGTTAAGTTAAGCATCACAGAGACCTCAAGATTCTTACCTAAATAAGAAATTACATTTCATGAAGCATGCATCTGTCCTCAGCACTGTGTTTAAGAATGATAAATGACAGGACCGTCATTCTAAACACAGTAAGTCTGAAGGCCCGGGATGGAGTCCATGAGCACTGATTTATTTATACTTTCCATAGATTTCTCTTATACAGAGAAAGGACCAGGAGATAGATGCTTAGCCACCTTCTGATTGGATTTGACCCCTGCTCCACCGGAAGGAATTTCATGCCTGGCCCTGTAATCATGGTCCATGGCTGGGAAGGTCATAGGCTCTAACATAGAACCTTGCATTATTTTCTAGAACTTTGCATTATTATTTTCTAAATGATCATGTTGTCAATTTCCATATATATATATATATGTGTGTGTGTGTGTGTGTGTGTGTGTGTATGTGTGTGTGTGTGTGTGTGTGTGTGTGTGTGTGTGTGTGCTATGCCCATAGGCCTGGGCTGCTCTCACCCTTGGCTAGAATAGATGATAGTTAACTGAGAGCTGAATAACTGTTCAAAATTCTGAAAATCAGGGACTCATATTCATCCCTAAATGGGACAGCTATCTTAGCCTCTCCATCATGAAGCCTGAGAGAAGCCCACAGGAAAGGAAAGAAGAATGCACTCAAAATAGTGGGTACCAATGATGTAGGCTGCTGCCTATGACCATGGCATGGCTCTCACACTCATTAACTCACATGAGTGGTTGTATGCACTACACCTGCACATGACCAAGTTAACCTAAATATTAGAGTAGATGGGTTATATGATCTCCAAGCACAACCCCATATGGAGGAGCTATTGGCTATGAATAGCTGCTGATGGAGGGAGAACCATTCTTTTTTCTATGAGGTTGAGGCAACTGATAGAATTCCCATGCTCCAGTGGATGGCTTTACACCCTTATATTTATAGGCAACACTAATTGGGCTTCATGGATTATTGAAAAGCAAAACAACAAAAATATGTAAGTTTTAGAGAGGGTAAATGTAAGTACGTATATTCATTTCCCGATTTATTAATATGTGAAATCATTTAAAATGAAAAATACTTATAAAAGATCAATTCTATAATTGTTCTTACTGGTACCTGAAACAAAAGGAAGTTAAAATCCCTTGCAAAGAAGGGACAGGACAGGGCTTTGAATAATTTCTTGTCAGCAGTTGGAGGGCAAGTTCAAGAGAAAATAACAAAGTCCAGATGTTCTCGGAGCAGATACTGGGGGGTTAACTTTATTATGAATTTCATAATGTCAATTGATTAAGGAAGTTTGCAGTTCTGACTGTTTTAGCAAGTTTCTCATCTGTTCCACAGAAGTTAACACAGCTGGGATAAAGGCGCTTCCAGAGACTTCCTGGGCTTTCACGTTCCATCCCTGTTGCTCCATCCCTCGTTAAAACTACAGCACAATTAGAACATATTCCCCCTTGCACAAACTAATGGAGGAGAAGTTCTTTTCTTCTCTATTCCTTTTCCAGGGCTCTGGAGAGCATTTGCGTTGTGGCAACATTAAAATGTAAATATAATTGCAGTGTCCTATAGTCCTGAAGTTGCCCATTGACTTTTCCTCCTCTCCTTTCCCCACCCTCTCGGAATGGAATCTGCTGTTTAAGATTATAGCATCCCGAATTAGCTAAAGGTCATCAGCTCATGCAAGATGCTCTCTGTGGTTGAATCAGTCTCAGCTTCCAAATTAGATCTTTTGCACATGAAGTTCTTCTAAAATAATTACTAGTTATAGTTGATCAAGACAATGCCAACACACAACTAACTGGAAGGGGGTACTCTCGCAGGGCTCCAACATTAGGGGAAGAACTTATCAGGAACTACTGCCTGCTGAGAATGGGGTAAATTAGTCCTCAGAGATGAGCACTCTATTGATGATGTAACCAAGGGATTAACCCTGAAATCATATACATACAAGCAACACAAAGTGGACTGAACCAATTGCATTTGTGCTAATATATATATTTGTTTCTCCCTCTGTGTTTGTAACCATAATAAGTAAAAAAGACTATCAATATGAGTGGGAGAGATGGGACTAAGATAAGAAGGTTTGGAGGGAGGAAGGGGAAGGGGGGAAATGATGTGTTCATATTATAATTAAAACACATAGAACAAAAATATAATCGAGTTATCATTTTTAATTATACTTAAGAACTGAAAATTTTTCTGAACTTATGGACAAGGATGATCAGTGGTACTTAATGTATTTCAGATGCTTTTTCTAAAATACTCAAATTGCAAATTTGATTCAATTTTTAAGTACACTATAAGGACAGAACAGAATGAATGAACAGAAGGATAAAAAGAAGTTCTTAAACTTATAGAGGGGGATCGGAACAGAAAACCAACTATCTCCTGAGGTCTGAGGTTAGAGTTAGCAAAAAGAGGGCTGGGCTGTGGGAAGTCCTATATATGTGTTGCTTTTATTGGTTAATGAGTAAATTGGCTGCTTTCGACCAATGGCTTAGCAGAACAGAGATTGATGGAGAAAATTAAACTGAATGGTGGGAGAGAGAAGGCGGGGTCAGGAGACGCCACGTAGCAGCTGCAGGGAAAAGATGAGCCAGAATCTTGCCAGTAAGCCACAGCCACGTGGCAATACACAGATTAATAGAAATGGGTTAAATTAAGATGTAAGAGTTAGCCGATAAGAAGCTAGAACTAACAGGCCAAGCAGTGATTTAATTAATACAGTTTTTGACTGAGCAATGGGGACAAACAAGCGACCTCCTACAACAGGGCTGGCATGAGGAGGATGAAGGTGTTCAGAAGAATGAACTGTGAAAAATGCCTGCAGAGACCAAAACAGTCTCAGCTGCCCCTTTAGTGATCTGAGCATCATTTCTGATTTGTGCAAAAACAATCACCTTTGCGTAAAACAACTGGCACTTTTGGTAGAGTTGGCAGTGTTAACCCTTAGTTTTTCTAATTGAACTGAAAGGTCTTGTGTGGACTTACCTATATCCCTTAATAAAATTATAACTCCTCATCTGACTCAAGTGTTTTCTAAATCATTTTAAATAGTATCAGGAGGTCAGATGGCTCCATGTAATCTACCAGATTCAAATAATTCTCATTATCTTAATGTTATAGAAAACTGGCCCGTTAACTGCTTGTCTGGATGGTCAAAGAGTTTCTAATATACAGCCATCTAAGAGATTATGTATAAAACAATCAAGCTTCCAGGTGTGGAATGAGGGCTCAGTCTCTCAAACAAGTAATATTATGTAGTCCTTGTGAATATGACCATTTTTTTTTTTACTCAGCCAGAGCTGGGGCAGGGGTTCTCTGCTCTGTGGAAGACTAGTATCTTCAGTATAATCGGTTCCCCTGAGCATCCAGCCTGGCCATGTGAGCCACACAGTGGAGATGTTGTGAGAGGTCTCAGTCAAATCGCTCTTTTTGTAGGCTGTGCACAATCCTAAAATAGACATCATTGTGTTATAATGGCACTTTGCAGCTGAAAGGATCACTTGTACCATAAATGATGGACTTCATAGCTAACCCTCATCAGTAGTTGGCTCTAAGAAGCTCCAGCCAGATTTTGACTGCTGGGTACTGGTTGGAACAGGTTCTCAGATTAATTTTTATATCATCGAATTCTCCTCCATTCCAAGAAAATAGAAGTCACATATACTATGAAAATTATTCTTTCCTTCATCATTCTTACTCTCCCTTACTACCTTGCTTTCACTATTTTTTTTTCATGTGTCAATTAAAGAAGCATTCTAAAATTTCCTATTATGTGCCACGTTCTTTGCCAGTGGGGAAATGGAAAACACATATTATCTCCAGTTTTACACACACACACACACACACACACACACACACACACAGAGAGAGAGAGAGAGAGAGAGAGAGAGAGAGAGAGAGAGAGAGAGAGAGAGAGAGAGACCGGGCATCGTAAGTATAAATAGTTAATTGAGTTAAATAATACAGTTATGGTGTCTTATATACTTCTCTTGTTCCTGTGAGAAATATCCTGACAAGGGACACAAGAGGGGAAGGGTTCACTTTTACTTATACTTCCTGAGTGCAGTCCACCATCGAAGGGAAATCCTGACAGCAGGGGCTTGAAAGAACTGAACATGTTACACTTCCAGTCTGGAAGATCTAAGTAAGGAATGCTCCTGTTTAGCCATATTCTGCATTTTTATACAGTACAGACCCAAGGCCGAGGAAATTATGCCAGCCACTTTTGGAGTGTGTCTTCTCACCTCAGTCTCGCTAATCCTCTCTAGCTTGCCCAGAGGCTGACTTTCTCAAAACAGTCCTTCATAGGCATGCCTTCAGGCTTCTTTCATAGATGCTTCAGATCCTGTCACATTGAAAATCACCATGAATCATCCCATGTTGAAACAGAATCATTACATCATCTACGCATATACTTGCCAGGTATACATCAAGGATTAATTTAAAATCTTATAATAATTGAGTCATTCAATCTTATCTAAATTCTAAAAAATAACTACTACAAATATCCCTAATTTGTAAAACAGAAAACTGAAGTATAAACAGGGAAACAATATTAAATAAATTTATCTTTAAACAAGGCACACTGATCTCAAATGTTTGGTATCCCACTGCTTAAATATGAGCAGAATGCAGAGTGAACAGGCCAGGTGTTTCTATTGTGCTTATGTTTGATACACATTGTTATTCAAGTTTTATACAGATTTTTGTATACATAACAAGCATATATGTGTGAAATATATCTGTAGTGTATATATTACTTTAGCACACATCATTGCTATGATTTGGATAATATTTTTATCCATTTCTTGATTGGCATATTTAAGCACAGTGAGGTTAAAGGAAGTTGCCCGAAAGCTCAGTGAACATAAAAGGTAGGTATTTTAAAGTGAGTTGACCACAGTGCTGAAGAGATTATCATTGAGATTGTGTCCATGCTTTTTTTTTTCCAAACTATATAAATAACCAAAGACTCTAGTAAGTACATTTTTAATCTTAGTTTTCATCTACATACTTTATAAAGATTGTTAAACACATTTGATAGGGAAATAAAGGTATGTGGGGATTTCCATGTGTGAAACTTGATTCAAAAAAAGTCTGTGTCACGACATTTCAGAGAAAATTTCATTTATAGTTCTGTGTAGCATTACCGGTGTCTAAGATTCAACTCCTGTAAATTGATTCTCCATTCCTCTGTTGAGTGCTTCAAAGAACATGGATGGTTTGAGAGTGTGGGGAGGTATTCTGAGTCTTAGACTCACAGCTATACACTGGTGTCCTTCTGGGGGAGGTTTAACAAAAGAAGAGCACATCTGTTGAGTTCTCTGGTAACCTCTGCCTGTGGTTGTTTGAGATGTATCTGGGTACCACGCCATACTGTTCACCAACCTCATCTCCTTCCCTTTAGCAGTCATCATGCCGTGCACTGTAATAGGAATCAGGAGAACAAGAACATTACCCATCTGCATCGGTTCAACTATGCGAAAGTGAGGCCTCCGTTTTATCAGGAAAGAAAAGATACGGGAATTAAAGGTTGCAACTTTTCCTTTCCTGCAAGTGACCTGATTGGGTTATTTACTGATTACCCAAGGCTCCACATGTTAGCCAACAGTGTGCAAAGTTAAGACTTGAAAAACAAACACCCAAACAAGTCCACATATTGGTAAGTAGCTGTCAGTTAGAGAGAATTCCTAGGCACCTCTTCCCATATGCTTAGCGTTTTCCAGGAGCCACACTTTAAACGTCTTATCTTTTTCAAAGGAAAGGGCACTGACATGAAACGGCTAGCAAGCAGTTCATCTTCTGCCATCTTATCTTCACTTAACGGCTCCTTCTCCCACCCAGTTCAACGCAGCTGCCAGGAGCTTAGACATGCTTTGACTGAAAGTTACAGTAGAGTTAATAAGTTATCCATCTCTTCATGGGACACTGACAGTTTGCAGCTGATGAAGCAGCATGAAATAGGTAGAATAACATTGAACATGGCTCAGGTGAAGGACACTTCTGCAATTGGCAATCAGGGATATACCTAGTCCTGTTTCTAACTTTGGGTAACTCCTGTTGGGCCAGGTTGTCTAGAGCTGAGAGTCACAGGGCACCTGTGTGAGATATCTGAATTATTCTTCTCCAGCTTTCTAAACCCCGAAAGCATTTCGTGATCTTTCTGTGATGAAGAAATACAGACTTAGCTAAGACCTCCCCAATTTCCAGCAAATCAAATTCACCCCTGCATTCTTAACGAGCCAACCTTTTAAAATTGAAACCACAAGTTTCTTTCTCCCTTGTCCTGTTTGGCCTTCTTCTGACACTCACAGGACAAGTGGACACCATCTTAGCAGTCACCCCATTCAATCGAGAAAAAGCATCAGTGTGTTGTTTAGAATGTTGGGATGTTACTTTTGTTCTCCATACGTGCTTAGCCTTAAGACAGTTGTGAGTATTGGGAGAGAGCAATAGAAGTTTCTTGCTTCAAGGTAAAAGTGAGGACACTGTGGATGAATAGGAAAATATCATTTCCCCAGAGACACAACATTGGAAAAGTTTACATTTGGTGAATGAAAGGAAGCTGAGAAAGGGAGAGAAAAAGCTTCATATCCATAACAACTTCTATCACACTTAAGACATCTATTTGGCTATCCACCATGCCAAGTTATGAGTGCTCCATTCATCTTTTTCCAGCTCCACTCTAAACTGGGCAGGAAGAACTATTTGCCAAGCATGACCCTTCTATGAACTTTTTGATTGCCATGTGCCATGGGAAAGCCAGAAGACCAAACCCCAACTGTAAAGATAATTTTGAGATCAGTCTTTTATTCTTCATTCTTCTTTACATCTGCCAGCATACTGTCCCTGGCACTTGCCTCACAGAAGGTGTCAGGATATGGTGATAGAGCTATCTGCTATCTGGAAAGATATGATGATGATGGATCTCTGCAGACATAGATGCACGATATATCCACTTTCTTCAGATCTCACTGTCGTGGGGTTGCCATCTGCTCTTCCAGGACCTGACTGACCTTCCCACACAGGGAAGAGTCCCCAGAAGGTCACTGGGTTCAGCTTCATTTCTCCAGGCACTCAAAATCTGAGACATCAAAGCCAGTGGTCCTTCTCCTTTATTAAATTAGTATCACAAATATCACATGTGTGCAAGACTACCATTTATATGGAACTAAATCTCTCTTGATGAAATTGCGTTCATTTCCTGTTTTTCTGCATGTGTATTATTATATGAAAGAGAACAACATTCAATCATATTTTATTTAATTCAGTTTTGTGGATTTTTTTGAGAAAAGAAACCATCCATTTGCTTTCACAGTAAACACAATAGTTTGTTGCATCACAATAGATTCACTTGTAGCCAAATGACATTTTAACATTTGAAATATGACTTGAGAATTATATATATCATAAAGATTTTGAGCTTCAGATCAAGTTCTCTTGACATTTTCCCTCCAGTTTCTCAAGGAGGCAATCTAGAATTATTACTACCATTAGAATCTGGGTCCTGTATGCAACACGGAAGATAAAAAATTATCTTACTTTTAATGGGCTTTAAAAGATCCCAGCCAGGATTCTTTTGATTGAGGGAACAACGGGCTGTAACAGCAGCCTGTCAGTACTAGAAGACTGACCATTTGCACTCTTGTTTAGTTTTGTTTCTTAATGTGGACCAGAATGTTGGGGGTCTTCGGAGAGAAGCTGAGAAGATCACAGTTGCAGGGTGGGGTCTCGTGGGAGAGGCTGGCTGTGTGGTATTTGTGGAGGCAGAAAAGGGGGTGGGATGGGTGCAAGCAGAGATCACAGAGATCAAAGAACCATCAGGGCCCTCCACTTTCCACAGCAGAAAAGCCTTTGGCAACTCTTTGAAGTTCAATTTACCCTCTGCCCCCAATCAGGAGAGTGTCAGGGAACTTGAGTGAGAGGATTCGGGCAGTGCTGTTTTATGAGCCTACGAGGCTAATAGTATCTTCGGAACCCCTTATAAAACAAGAGTGCAGGAGAAATTACTCTACTTCCTACCTACAATCTGTCATCCTCAAGTTAGTACACAAAATCTAAGTGGCTTGGCCACTGCTCTTTGCCTAGGCCCTCCAACAAAGTGACGGAAATAGTCATGCTATGGTTATAGCTTCTATCCTCAAACCAGGGTTCCACTTAGTAATTCTCGGGAATAAAAAGCCCTGAGCACAGTGTCACCGCTTTGCTTAGTAAAGTATCCCCCCTCTGGCATGTCCCTGTACCGATTTTTTTTCTTTCTCTGTGATCCGTTGTCAAGATTTTGTTTCTGTATTTTAAAGCAAGTGTGAGACTTATACAGTACAGTCATCATACTAATTTTTCCTTATGGCAAACAAAATAATTCTTAATCACCCCCCCCCATACCAAAGTTGCTGGGAGGATAACTCTCAGCCCAAATCTCAATTTGCAGCTCTTGATTGAAAGTACGACTGAGATATGGATTCTACTGAACAGCAAATGTTAAGATGAAAACTCAAGAAGCCGCCAACTAAAAGGCAAATATCATGCCCCGTCTCTGTCCTAAATAGGAAGCTTGACTACAAAGAGATATGCCAATTAGATAGTGTGTCATTGTTTTCTTAAACCAATAAGCGTTGTTCATGAAATTAACTTCACATTCATGAACTCCCTTTTGATTTAACCTATATCTACAAACCTAGGCTTTTTTTGGCTTTGGCTTCCTTGGTTACTCTCATGAGTCTTGTCTCTACTAGGTCTGGAAACACAAAAATCTTACTTTAACTAGCTAGGCAGTAGGAGAAACAGAGATCTCCAGGATGTGTGTGTGTGTGTGTGTGTGTGCACATGTACGTGGGAGGGTGGGGGGTTAATCTGTATCAGCTAGTGATTTCAGGAAGACACTGAGATTTCTTACTGTGCTCATTCCTGCAGAGTTGTCTATCAGGACCACATTAACAAGCTAGGTTCTATTTGTTTCAAGTTAACTCTGTCCTTTGTCTTCTGGACAAGGTCCAAATGTCACTACGGTCTTAATGATGAATCCATAGCATGCGCCAGGCCGAGAAGTCACATGAGAGCTCCAGTTTTCAGGATGAAACCATAGTGAATACCAGGTTTTAATTTATATTTTGAAGCTAACTCTTTGCTCTGAAAATGCTCTCACTCTGGCTCGAAATTTTCTGTCTTTTTTTTTTCCTCTGAAGAATGAGCCATTTAACAAGGAGAAAGGTTTAGAACTTCTCTTTTCTCTCTGCAACTCCACTAGAAAACCTAATGGATAAATTTAATTAATTATAGAAATGTTAGTGTTAATGGGCTGTCCAATGAAATGATAAAAAATGCACTGCTGTGCAACGAAAGGAATGATGTGATTATAGTATTTTTCTCAGTTTAAAGTCTTTAAAGAAAAATTGTGTGTGTGTCTTTGTATATGCACGCATGTGTGTTTGTGTAGTATCTACCAGTTAAAAAGAAAATGAAGATGTAAACCATCTAAAAGAGCAGGTAGGTTAGAAGTTAGAGTAGAATAAGATCAGATTTCAAAACTCAACAAACATAACATCTGGGAGACCGATTGAGAGTGCTTTGTAGATTGAGATTATAATATACTGAGAACAAACTAAAATATTATCTAGACGAA
Source organism: Alexandromys fortis (assembly GCF_014885135.2). Lineage (NCBI taxonomy): Eukaryota > Metazoa > Chordata > Mammalia > Rodentia > Cricetidae > Alexandromys > Alexandromys fortis. The sequence goes on along the minus strand of NW_026067930.1, from coordinate 17,444,130 downwards.
CTGGATCATAAACTGTAAGTTTAAAAACTATGTTCATATATGTAGGTGTATGTAAATTGAGTATCCACAAAAGAGAAACCCTTGCGAGGCAGTGTCTTACCTTTGGCATCTGAAAGGGTCATAGTAATTTAAAATGTAAGTTGTCAGCTGCTGAGGGTATGAGGGAATAAATGAAGAAGAAGAAGACTGAGGTATTTGATTAACATTTACATTCATACTCAGAAACTGAGCAGAGAGCTTCTTGTGGTTAGAGATAATTTAGCAGCATAATAAGCAGGCACTCTGGGGCTTTTAGGAAATGCAAGGGTCTTTAAAAAGCAGCGTTGAGGAGTCTGTAAAAATAATCAGAGCTATGTGGAGAGCTCTGCTTGTTTTCCCAACATTTACTCTCATTCATGAACATTTTATCCCCTGATTTCAGTTCACTGAAGAGAAATGAAGTGGATGGAAGAGAAATGGAGTGCTCGGAAGAATGTAGATGGAGTCTGGGGATTAGTAGAAGAGATAATTAATCTTTTCCTTTTAAAAAGTTAGTTAAATAGAGTTTTACATAAAAATGATTGTACTATGATGTATAGTTAGAGAAACTTCATTTACCATACAGAAGAGACAAAAAGAAACAATAACTGGGTATTGAAAAAGCTGTGATAAGAAGGAGCCCTACAATACTATGGTCTTAAAACCAATTAAAACCAGAGAAAGACCACAGTATTGGATCCTAATGTTGCTCTTGGGTTTACTGTGAAAAATGACATGCAAGCCAGAGAAGCACTGAAGTCTGGACTGTACCATGTTGATCAATTAAAGCTCTCTTATCTAATCATTTTTGGATATTTCCAAGTGCCAGGGATATGATTGCTACTCTGAAACATCACAGATCATTCGATGGCCTTGGGAGCAAGCGTAGATGTTAAGAGCAGCCTGCCATTGTGTGTTTCATCCTCCTGCAGAAACAGAATGTCCAGACATATTGTATTCAGTGGCTGGGATACACTTTATCCCATTCTGCAAAGGTTCATTTATATTTCACATAGCTGCACCTAGAATTCTGCTCTAAAATGCTAGATCACCTACCTGTCAGTGTTGGCGCACTCCTTTAAAATCCCAGCACTTGAAAAGCAGAAGAAAGCAGATCTCTGTGAGTTCGAGGCCAGCCTGGTCTACAAAAGCTAGTTCCAGGACAGGTTCCAAAGCTACAGAAAAACCCTGTGTCAAAAAAAATAGATAAATAAATATTTAAAAATGCTCAATCTTCTAAAACCACAGTTATAGCAAGTATTTGGTTTGTAGAAACTGAGTTAAATTATCTACATGGAGTGGAGAAGGGAATTGTTCCATTTTCATTTTGCTGCTGTGGGAAAACGCTCAGGAATAAAGCATGTCAGAGGAAGAAAGGGATTATTTCAGTTTATAAATTAGAGTACACCATTGAGGGAAATTATTGTAGAGATTCGAGTACAAACTTGAACCAGAAACCATGCCTGCTTTCTGACTTACTCGTTTGTGGCTCATTCTTAACTAGCTTTCCTATACACATCAGGATAATCTGTCCAGGAAATGGTATTGTCCACAATGAGCTAAACACTCCTATGTAGATTAGCAATTAGGAAAACCCCCCATGGTCATGCTCACTAGGCCATTCCGCTCTGGGAAATCCTTCAATCAAAACTCCCTTGTCAGCTGGGAACTAGTAGCTTCTTTAATCCCAGCACTCATAAGGCAGAGGCAAGCTGATCTCTATTAGCGCCAGCCTGGTCTTACAGAGAGAGTTCTCAGACATCCAGGGCTGCAGATAAGCCCTATTTTGAAAAAAAAAAAAAAAAAAAAAAAGAGGGGGACTCCCTTTTCATGTGGTCTAGGCTGTATCAAGTTAGAAATGAAAACTAATAAGAGCAGGAATTTTCTAACAAAATTCATGAGCATTTGCATTCCCAAATGTTTTTTCTTTAGATTCACAAATAATGTGCTTCTTAGTTCACCACACAGGGGTCAAGAAACAGTCCTAGCTTCTGAGAGGAGCAACGTCTTTCTCAAGCCTTAGTAAGTTTGAGTGTCTAATTTTCCCCAATCTATAAAATACAGAAAATATATTTACCTCATCTGTTTGATATGAACTCACAAGATGGTAACGTTCATGAAACACTTGGCAAGCTGTTACTGATGTTCAGGAAGCACTCCATAAGGAGGTGCTCTTTGGGTACCACTAATTGTGAACTGAAATACATGTGAAAGGATGTGCAAAGCTATTGTCATAGAAAACATCATCATGCATTTTAAGAAATGTGAAATAAAGTGTCAAGTCACAAGGGGACAAATTTTATTTTTGCATTTATCACTGTCACTTTTTAGTCTGAGCTTTGTACGTACTCTTTCGTAAGATGTTAATAGTTATAGACACATGTATATGTTCTGATAATAACTATCTCATGCTGAAATGTCTGCTATTCTCATGGTAGAGAATCTCATCTCTTTCTTCATCCTTCTAATAAAACTCAAAACCCGGTTCTTCAGTAAGAACGCTCAACTTTATTCATACTAACAGTACATTTAATGTGTGCGTTCATTTCTTGAAGTATTTTCATGTTTTTCTTTACCTCCTTAGCTCAGTTCTGGAATGAATCAGTTTGCAGAATCTAAATCACTGCGTGCTTAACCAGTATTTGGCTCCTAGTTTTAATATATGGGTTAACTTTTGTTGTATGTCTCAAAAAAATTCTGGGAAATTTAACTGCTCACGTTTTGATCGTGAGACTTGCTTGTGTTTGAACTGTGACTGCTTCTCCACTAAATCACTGCAGTGTTTATCACGTGCTTTCCCTACAATCTCTTACATCTACAAAGTTTCAAAATGGCACAGGACAGGATTTAATACGCATTTATTTCCCCCTTTAGTATTTTTGCCTCATCAGTGACTCCCATTTAAGACCAAGATCTTACAGTATTCATGAATTCCCCAGCACCGTTTTTCATCCCTATCTTTAGTCTCACTAGTACTTGCATTGCATAAGGAGAGTAGAGATTCTCATAGCTTATTGTCTGTCAATGTTATATTTTTCTATAGTTTCCTTATACTGCATTGAAGGAGCATCAGATGAAAGCATGCCTCTGTGGAAATCTGAATTTTCCCAAAGTGACTGTGCTGGTTAGTTGTTTGTCAACTTGACCCAAACTGGAACCACAAGTCACGCTTTCCGAGGAAGAGGGAATCTCAGTTTTTAAGGTACCTCCATCAGATTGGCCTCTAAGCAAGTATGTGAGACATTCTCTTGATTAATGATTGATGGGGTGGAGCTTAAAGCCCACTGTGGACAGTGCCACTGCTTGACAGACAGTCCTAGGTTAAATAAGAAAGCAAGCTGAACTAGCCATGGTGGGTAAACCAGTAAGCTGTGTTTTCTCCATGATCACTGTTTTCACTCTTGCCTGAAGTTCCTGCTGCAGTTTGTCTTAATAGCAGACTCTTATTGGGCTAAGCCAGATAAACTCATTTAGTCCCAAGTTACTTTCTGTCACGGTATTTATCACCGCCACAGACAGCAAACTGCAACAGGGACCTACAGTTTTCTAGATATTTATTTTTGTTTTCAAGACATGAGAGACCAAATTCATGCAAAAAGAATGTCACTATACATGTGTGTTTCTTTTTAGAAAACTAATTTTCCTACTCCACATGCCGTACACATTTGTGCTTTGCTAAACACAGCCAGAATTTACTTCCACAAATTTTTTAGCATTTTACAGGAATGTTTTAGCATGGTATAAGAGACTTGTTTTCTCACAATTGCAGGAACATTTTCAGTTAGCCTGGTCCTGAAATTTTTCCAGTATAAAGGAAACAAAAATTTTTAATTGATAAACATAATTGTATATATTTTGGCACACAGCATGATGTTTGGATATATTCACTCATTACAAATTGAATCCAGATGTTCATTATATGTGCTATGTTAAATAATTTGTGTTTCAAAACTACTTAAAGTTTGCTCTTTAGCAACTTGCAAGTGTCCAACACATTATTATTGACTATAACCTCTGAATGTTTTCTGGAAATAACCTGGAAATTTTGTGTCTGATGACAAGAGTTGCTCTAAACTCTTTTCTCTTACCCTGTTCCAATTTGCATTTTAAAGGAACATTTATCCTGTCCCCTGATCCTTGTACTAATTTGAATCTCCATCAAAAGAGATTGATTCTTTCTTTGCTAATATTTTTCTTAAGAGCCATTTTCACATTTTTTTAAAGTCACACCTCTTCATGGTTTTCATGGACATGTCTACTATGAATTGGATTATTGAACTTCTTTTCGTATTACTTTTGGTTGTTTTTATGCCTTCTTTGGAGAAATGTCTGTTCAACTTTTCTGCTCAATTTTAAATCTAGGTTGTTTGCTTATTACTGATTTGAGTTCTCTTACATTTTTGTCCTTATACCCTTATAAGTATGGATTGTAGATACGTCTTCTGACTTCATAAGCTGTTCTTCACTAAGTTGGTTGAGTCTTTTCTGTGAAGAAGCCTCTGAGTTGATGTTATTCTTCATTTCTATTTTTGTTCTTGTCTGTGTTTCAGGGTCATATTTTTAGAAACCCACAGCAATGTCATGGAGATTTTTACTGTGTTTTCTTTTAGTATTGTTGGCTTTAGATCTTACATATAAGACTTTAATATTTTCAACTTGTTTCTTTTATATGGTAGGAGATGAGAATCAGTTCCATACTTTTGTGTGAGGATATCCAGTTGTCTAACATTTAGTAAAGGAATAGGATTTTTGCCAAGATCAATTGTTTATAAATAGTTACATTTGTTTCAAGACTATCATTCTGTTTCTATTGAGCTGTGTGTCTGCGTGAATGGTCATTCCATGTTATTTTGATGACTGATTTGTCACGGATTTTAAAATCCTGTAAATGTTGTAGTTTACCCACAGAAAGTGGGTATAGAGAGTGAGTACCTGGAGTGTGGCTGTAACTCAGTGTTCACAACCAGACTATAGCTGGGAATATAACGGATCCTTTCCCGGAATGATTAACTATGGCTGTTTCTTGGTGGAGGGAAATTCTTCAGCTGTGTTTCCCAGTCTCTGTTTCCATGTTGAGAAGGTGTTGGTTTACCTTAGTGGCAGAAGAATCCTCATCTCCTGTTGAGTCAGATGCTTGGAATCACCATATTGAATGATACCAACAGTTTATTTGGTCGTTTATTCATTGATTCAGTCGTTAGAAAGGGCTTAAGAGCTTAAAAGACTAATAAATACATAATCAACTCACATAATTTGGCATGTTACCCATGATTTTTCTCCTTGAACATGTGCAAGAATTTTCTCAAGGCATCAAGCTACAGAGTTAGCGAGTTAAACAGTATAATTACTGTAAAGAGCTTGACGCAGTGACAGGAACCTGATAAATATTTGTGTGAAATGTCTGAAGAGCCAAATGGTAAAGACATGTGTAGTTTACTTGGGACGCTGTGCAGCTGATATTTAGGAATATGCATAGAAACAAAAAATCACGCTATTTCAGTCTGTTTCTTCTGCTGTAACAGATAGACCTCACATCAGCTAACAAAAACAAAGTGAACTTTTTGCACATTTCTGGCATCTGGTGCAGTGTAACATCCCGCAACTAGGTGTCTTGATATTTTATAAGGTCCTGCTCCACCAATACTGTATTTATTCACACATTAGAAGAAGAGGTGTGAAAAGGTTTGACCAGATTCTCTTAAGCCTTTTTATATGAACATTAATTCCATTAACAAGAGCAGAGAACTTGTAAGCTGGTCATCCTCGAAAGGACCAATTCTCAAGAGAAATGATGGAGGGACACAAAGAAGCACATGTATGAAGGAGAGAGAGAGAGAGAGAGAGAGAGAGAGAGAGAGAGAGAGAGAGAGAGAGAGAAAGAGAGAGAGAAAGAGATAGGGAGAAAGGCAGAGACAGACAAAGACACAGAGACAGAGAGATGGAGAGATACAGGGTCAGACACAGAGAATGATGTGTTTTCTGACTCTCAGTCTCATTTGCACTTGATAGACTTGGGTTGAAATTTCAAAACTCTTAGGTCCTTAATTTCACTTCTTGTCTACCAAGTTTATTACTCTGTGAGTCTCACCTGATTTTTTATGGCAGCAATCTAAATATTTAAAGTTGCTTGGAGAGCTCAGCTGTTCATCTCCACTTCCCTACAATTGGGAGGTCTTCTAAAAATGATCCACTATAATTTATTATCTCCCAACTTAATTATTTCATAATAAGCCCTACAGATCCAAACAGAATTCAGCTGTTCAAGAGTTCCCCTCATGAAAACATCCTTCAAAGACGTTGATTTAATACTGACCTAAAAAAACGCGGCATTTTCCTGCCTGGAATCGAAAGGGAAGTGAAAGATCTAGAAAAGAGCATTTGCAAATATTGTGCACTCCCCTCTAGTGCGCCTCTGAACTTCTGACTCCGAGTTTCATGAGAAAGAAATGGAATACTGGAAATTAAACTTCCTCTGTAGGATCAAATGACAGAACAAGGTTCCCCACCTTCCAGGCACTGCCTTAGTGGAACCAGCGATGCAAGCCACGATTTTCAATCTCTGGATTTACCACGTCCTTGGCCTTTGTTCAGAATTTCTCAGCAAAGGTGATAATGATAACAGACAGCTCTGAACAAGAACCCAAGAAGTCAGAGGACTGAGCCAAGCCATCTGCTCACCACGCAGATACTATGATCACCTCCCACTGGCAACAGCTTTTGGCTACTGTCAAGGTGAGCTAGCCTGAAGCGGTGACCCACAACTAATACCCTTGTATCTCATGAAGGAGCCTGACTGGGGTCTCCTAGCTGATCTCCATGCATTAGGTTATGAGCCACCAAGAGAGCATAAATATGAATATTGTTTTCCCTTATACCTGTTGGTTTAAGTTTGTCTTTCTCTGATTTTCCCAGGATGATTTTTCCCAGGTTCTTTATTAGTACACCCATTCAATGAATCAATAGGAAATGAGAATGACGTCATTTTATCCTTGGGGAATTAATGAATTAAGAAAGGCTTTCCTTTTTAATAGTTTCATGAAATATTGCTTAGGTGATTCCAACACTTTCGGAATTGTCGCTTTGCATACCTGAGAACAGAGAAGCCTAGGTAGACGCAGTTAGATTATGACATTCTCAAGCAAAAAAATTGTCAGAAATATCTGAGCATGAGTTCAAATACAGGATAGAGATTCTCAATGAAAGAGTCATGGTGGGCACATTCATAGACGTCTAAACCATATGGGTCAATCTTGAAAGAAGAATAAAAATGTACAAAAGAAACATGCTATGTGTTCATGCAAACAGGCAGACACTGAGGATGATAATGTGAACCCTTGTTGTTTTTATGTACAAATATTTTCCAGTAACGTCAATAAAAATTTTATGTTTTCTATAATATTTAAATTTGAATGTTGAAATAGATGCTTCATGCTCTTAAAAATATAAAGTTTTGAACTCACAGAGATTCGCCTGCCTCCTGAGTGCTGGGATTAAAGGTGTGTGCCACCACCAAAGCTACAGAGAAATCCTGTCTCAAAAAACAAACAAACAAACAAAACAAAACAAAAAATATATAAAGTTTCTTTTTCCTAAATCATATATGTATGAAAGTAATTAGTTTCTTACCTTTCAAAGATGAATTAAAAAAGGAATCAAATGCCTCGATGAATCTATTGATTCATTCTGATGAAATAATTTTTCATCTGTGAGTATGTTCAAGAGAGGTAAACAAATTTATGACTATTTATAATGCTAAAAAAAGCTAAAAAGCATCTAAATTCTAATGTGAATTAGCTATTATAAAAGTAATATTTTGCAGGCATTTTATGTTATACACGTTTTAATGTAAAATAATGAGTAAAAATGACAGATATTTTATTATCTAAATTATGTTAAAATATGTTAATAAAATATGCTAGAATAATTGTTTCTGGGTAGTAAGGTTAAGAATTATTTTTCTTTTGAACATTTTTTTAAAAAAATATTTTCCATGAAGAATCAAAAATCCACAATTAAAATGAAATACTCTAGTGAAAAAAGAAACTTAAAATATATAGGAAGAACTTAGACTATTTTATATGAGGAAGTATACATATTTGTGTATACTCTGTTGACTTTTTCAGAGTTGGTTCCAAAATTAGTTTTTCACTTTGTTTCATTTAGAAGTTTATTGAGTTTAAGAGACTCTAAAATAAATGTATGTAATGTTTAGAAAAAATAGGAAGCAAATACATTGTTTTAAGGATTGTAATCTTAATTGGGATTGGAACGACCTTAAGTGAGACACTGAGGTAATGGAGTCAATGAATAAATGATCAAAATGTGTCCTTGAAATGAGTGTAGTATTTTGAGACACGGAGGTTGTTTCTTCCCATTGCTTGTGAATAAATTTCCATCTGGCTCTTTTACTGTATGAAAGAACTACAATAAAAAAGAAGACATGAGGAAATTGGCATTGCTTTATAACCAACTCTTAAATTTGTTTATTGTTTATTGTGTTGTTGGAAATATATGTACCTTCTCCATTCACATAAACCGAGGCTTGCTTGCGGTGTTTCATGCCATTCCTCAGTATTTCCCTTATTCCTGTTGGTTTAAGTTTGCTTGTCTTTGATCAAATGACAGAACCAGGTTCTCCACCTCTCCAGTACAGAGAGCATTACATGCTATACTGAAGCACCGTCTCTACTTTCTAGACTACTAGCCCATTTTCTGCGTTTCCCTGGAGGTTGCCTTGAGTTGGGTCTGAGTGCTAAATCTAGATTTGGGCACTTTTCTAGCTGTTAAAAAGTGCAGCAGCCTCTACCTGTTTCCTTTCAGGAATTCATGAAGGAAAAGCTCAGAACAGCAGTTTTGTGTCAACAGCATTATTAGGCTATGGCTGTGGAAATGGCTTAAAAGTGGATAAAAGTGCTTGAACCACAAGCCTGCCCTCCTAGTTCAGATACCAGAGCCAAGTGAGCAAGTGGATATAGGATGTACCTCTGTTCCCTGTGCTCTGGATAGTCTTCAAAATAAGGTGCTTGCCTCAGACTTGGAGCAGCAAAAAGTGATCATATATATGATCTCTTATGCTCTGAGTCAATAGGACTTGCATTGAAGAAAAACAAAAAAAGGAATTCAGGGATCCTCCTATAGTTTAGTGAAGAGAATGGGGAGCAAGAGAATACGTATTCAGTAACTCAAAGGAAATTCAGTTTGTGCAAAACTTCCACATGCTGCAGACCATTTTAAAGAATTTGGATCTCCCAATGACGTATATAGATAGAGAATTAATCAAGAAAATGATATGATCATGTTTAGTTAATGTAAACAATGAATTGGAGAAAGATGAGGTTGAATGTTACTCAGTTCGAGTTCCTTTCTAATAGTCCACGTAAGAGATCATCATGTTCTGAACAGTAGAAATCATGCGACTGATGTGGCAATTCTGGATGTTAAAAAGTGCATCACATATACCTTGTACTGAGTCTAAGCACTAAGATAGACGCAGAACAAAATCGTGGACACTGTGAGGCTTATGGCTTATGTAACTGGGCAGCCACTGGACATCAGAGAGTTTGGGGGAATAAGAATGTGATATTGGTTGTGAATATTTTATCAGTTGTCTAACTGGAAATATTTGATGTGCAGTGAGATGCGAAGATCTGACACCAAAGAGAGAAATCTGAACTAAAAACAAATATTGAGAAACATAAACACCATCGAAGTCAAAATAGTGATATGAAATAACCTAGAGAGAATGTACCAAGAACCTCTAGACAACCCTGAGAAACACCAATGGAAGAATTCATTCCAAGAAGATAGTCATTACTTTTCTATCTATAGATATATCTGACTTATATATCTATGATATATCTATAGGCTATATCTGACTTTGTCAAAGTAGGTTTTACTTTTACAGCAGGAGTAAGATGCAGGATGCTGAGAATGAAGAACCTACCCTAAGAAAATGTGGAAAGGAAAGTACAAGTTTGTAAGTTCACTGTACAAAGTTGAGATGTAACCCACACGGTAATTCATGGCTGGCCAAGAAAGTACAGAGTGATGCAATATTTGATTGGTGTAAGCAGAGAAAAAAATTTTTCGTTTTAAACTTAGGAAATATAAAAAAATCTGAGATTTAATTGCATATTTCAGATTTAGGAACAAAATCAAACTCCTTTTCAAGTTCAGTTTATAGATTTTCAAAAATCTAATTTTATTTCTTTAATTTTATTAGAAGATTCTAATTTACTTAGTGAAAATTTTACAGAGGATGAAACACATTCAGATTAAAATCAAAATGAAACTCTTTTCATTGAAATGTATGGAACGGTGCAAAACAAGAATGTCATGACATTTTCTGAAATATCATTAATCAGAAAAGAAAATATGTGTGGAGGTAAATCTGAATAGTGATCCCTAGCAGAACATAATCAGAAATTGAACATTCTAACAAATGTTCAGATGCTAATCCATCAGTCATTTTTTTTTCTTTTTGTCATTGTAATGATTCCTAACCATACTCTGCTATACTCTTAAGTTGGTGCCTAGTCCTACTGGCACCAGAGAAGCTTCATCCAGCAACTGATGGAAACAGATGAAGAGACCCGTAGTCAAACATCAAATGGAGCTTAGGGAAGCCTGCAAAAAAGGGGGAGAAAGGATTGTAGGAGACAAAGGGGTCAAGAACACAACACAAAAACCCACAGAATAAACTAACGTGGACTTAGAGGTGCTCACAAAGACTAAACAGACATCCAGGGAGCCTGCATGGGACTGACTTGGCATGTATGTTACAGTTGTGTAGCTTGGTCCACTTGTGGACTCCTAACAGTGGGAACAGGTTCTGTCTCTGACTCTTTTACTGAATTTTGGGATCCTACTTCTCATACTGGGTTACCTTGTCCAACCTTAACCCATGGGGAGGTGCCTATTCTTACTGCAACTTGATATGGCATGCTTTGTTGAGATCCATGGAAGATCTGCACTTTTCTAAACAGAAAGAGAGGAAAAATGGATTGGAGGGCAGGAACAGAGGGGGCTCTGGGGAAGGGGAAACTGCAGCCAAGATGTAAAGTAACAACAACAACGGTAATAATGATAATAATAATAATGATGATAATAATAATAAAGATTTTTGGGGTTTTAAGAAAAGACTAGGAAAAAATTGCTGAGATTGTTTACAGGGAAATGCTCTGCTAAGGGTAGAATTGATACTAGAAAGGGTTCCCCGGCAAGAAAAGTTTTCTTCAGGAAATTATTATTTCAGTTCCTTGAATAAAGGAAGTATATTAGTAAGTTAAGAATCTGGAAGGGGTAGAGGAGGACTGAGGAATGAATATGACCAGAAAACATTGCATTAATTCTTAAAGAATTAATGCAAATAGACATTAAAACATTTAAAATTGAGAGAACTTCACTGGGCTTCAATAAATGCATTGTTGAATTCAATGTTATATAGAAATCATTTGGTTCTGACTTCTCTGACCTCTGGGTTACTTTACTGAGAAATGATATTAAATATTTTTCCTTGCGGATTGACATAGTAAATTGATTTACCTAAAATCAAATATTTCATTCTGAAGTTCAACAGTCAATGAAAAATCTACTCTAACTGAATAAATATGCTCAATTGTGGGGATTGACACAGATTTGAAAACAAAACAAAATATGTAGGTAGATTCCTCCCCCCAAATCTTAAGAAACACAGAGATTCTCGAAGAAGGAAGGCTATTTAATGATTACATGTTTTTTTTTTTTTTTAACTTGGATAATATATACTCACACAATACTGTTGAAGCAAACCCCAGTAGTTAGTCTTCCAAAGATGGCGTGGGAATGCCTGGTTAGTTGTAGAGTATTGCCAGCTGTTTCTCGGGATAGAAATATCCCAGCCATTGAAAAACACTGCTTCTGCTTGGGAAGATTTTTGGAAGCAAGCTCATTTTATGGCTACTCTTGAAACTTCGTGAATATTGAAATCATTCTACGATTGTATGAGTTCAAAGGGAGATCACTTGCCTCTTTTAAGTAACGTGCCTCCATTTATTCATAAAAATACTGCTTGAGCCAAAGTAACAAGGACAGAGCTTTTGTTTTGCTTAAATAATGGATCTATTCCAGAATCTCAAAGTGCTTTGCAAGCATGAGATTTTCATTCAGTACCTTTATGTTTCTGAAGGGGACTTAATGCAAAGAAATGATGTTTCTGGAAACTTTGGATAGACTGAATAAAACCTGACAAGGCTGCCAATAGGTTTGAGGATGAGCCAAGAATAGCAAACAGGATTTCTACAACTGTGTTTTAACATCCAGACACACAGACGCATATTCATCAATATTAAATAATTAGAACAACAGACTAGAATGTCATTTAGGAAAAAAAAAAAAGTTATTGACCAAAGTCTGTCTGGGTGGGCATTGGAACAGACTTATTTATACTGGAATCTTAGTGGTTTCCTTGCCCCACTCAAGGTGAACTGAATTCTCATATTCCTTCGAGATCTGAGATTCTCAGGCTCTGTGAACCTAAATCTCCACCAGGGACCGTGACTGAAAATAAGAATGTTCCAAAAGATTTGTGAAAATGGCATGGCCCACTAATTTCACATGTCTCCTTGTTCTTTTCCTTAGAGAGGTTCAGTTGGCTTTGCCTTTCCTGAAACTAGCACCGTTCCTTCCCACTTCCTTCCCTAGCTCCCCTTGAACAAAGAGTGTGGATAAAATCATAATTTGTCTTACATTATTGTATAATTAGTCATACTCTTCCTTCTCTTGATGAATAATGAACCTAGGTAAATAAAAGCAGAGTAGTCTTGGAATAAAGCATAGCCCTGTCATTAAGTGTATGACTTTGGACAAATTAATTAATCCATCCAAATTCTGATTGCCTTCTTGATGAAATGGAGGAGATGTTATACAGCCAATACACACATTTGTGGGGAATCAATGAACATGAAGAGTTTAGCACAACACTGCATAAAGAGTAAAAAATCTTGCTTCTCTTTTTTTCCTTCCCCTTGGTAGATACCTTATGCAGACTCCAACCTATTCTACCCTATGTGTCCTATTGGCTGACAGCCCAGTAACTACAATTCCCATAATCCTTTGCAATGTGCCTTCTGGACTTAAATTTCCTTAGTGGGGTAAAAGTTGCCTGAGATTCTGAATGCAGAAGAGAGAAGTTAATATAAGTCCTCTCCCTGGGGCAGGCAGGTACATTGCCTTGAAGGTTACAAAAAATGACAGGTCTTTGTTTGTAGCTTCCAGTTCTTTTATGAATTACAATTTTAGTTTGCTGAATAACTGAAAAAACTAACTGGTTCCCAACAATTTTGCTATATATTAATTTCTTTAAAGAAAATAATTGTTTAGCATAAACTTCACTTTATAATAGGTGGCGTTTGAACTGAATGTCTTCTAACTTGGGTGTGTATTATTCCTAGATTAATTACTAGTTGATTCCTATTAATTATTTATTTTATTTTTTTAAAAAGAAAACAATCTATCTCTTTTTTATTATACATACCAATCCAAGTTTCCACTCCCTCCCCTCCTTCCATTCCCTCCACTTACTCCCCCACTCCAACCCACATCCACTCCACAGAAAGGGAAACGCACTTTGTTTTGCAGAAGGTCCAAGGCCCTCCCTAAGGCGAGCTCTCTGCTGATGAAAATCCCAATTTAGCCAAATAACAATGAAAGAAATTAAAAGATGTCCAGGTTTAGTGGGATTTCTGCTCTCTTGGGGCCGTCCCGGGAAGCTAAGCTGCCAACATGGGCTCATGGAGAAGGGAGTTTAAATAGACTGGGGGAGTGGTCAAGATTTTGGCGGGCTGCCTTGTTCTCACCCCACTCCCCGGGGGAGGGGTCAAGGTTTGGTAGGTTGCCTTGTTCAAAGATGGAGGCCCTAGACTGGGACTTACACTCCCTACTCTATCTAGTCTGAGCAAGGTATCCATACAAAGAGAATTGGTTCCAAAATAGCCAGTACAAGCAGTAGGGATAAATCCTGGTGCCTCTGCCAGTAGCCCCTCAGGCTGCCCCAGCCATGCAATTTTCACCCACTTTCATAGGGACTAGTTTGAATCTATGCTGTTTCCTTCCCTGACTGGCTGGAGTTGGTGAGTTTCCATAAGCTCAGGTAGACTGTTTCAGTGGGTGAATCCATCATGGTCTTGACCTCTTTGCTCATATTCTCTTTCCTCCCTCTCTTCAGTTGTACTTTGGGAGCTCAGTACAGTGCTCAGATGCGGGTCTCTGCCTCTGTTGCCATCAGTTGCTGGATGAAGGTTCTAAGATGATATTTAAGATATTCATCAGTTTGCTTACAGGGTCAGGCGTTTGGGCACCCTCTCCTCTATTGCTTAGGGTCTTAGCTGGGGTCATCCTTGTGGATTCCTGGGAATTTCTCTAGAGCTAGGTTTCTTGCTAGCCCTATAGTGGCTCCCTCAATCAAGATATCTCTTTCTTTGCTCTCATCTCTGTCCTTCTTCCATATCGACTATTCCCTCAACTTCTCCTCCCCCTCCCTTTTCCTGTCCTCTTCCCCCACCCTGATTTTTCCAGTTTTGTCAGGCAATCTTATCTATTTCCAATTTCCAAGTGGATCTATATGTGTTTTTCTTAGGGTTCACCTTGTTACTTATCTTCTCTGGGATCATGAACTGTAGGCTCAATATTCTTAATTGGGAATCAACCTACCACAGGATCCAGCAATACCACTCTTGAGATTATACCCAGAAGATGCTCAATCATACTGCAAAGACATTTGTTCACCTATGTTCACACCAGCATTATTTGTAATAGCAGAACGTGGAAACAATTTAGATGCCCCTCATCCAAAGAACGGATAAAGAAAATGTGGAACATTTACACATTAGAGTACTACTCAGTGGTAAAAAATTACAATGACATCTTGCAATTTGCATACAAATGGATGGAAATAGAAAACATCATCCTGAGTGAGGTAGCCCAGACCCAAACAGATGAATATGGTATGTACTCACTCATAAGTGGGTACTTTCTATTTTCTTAATTATTGAATCCAGTCAGAAAGGTTGGAAGAGAATTAAGAGTGATAACATTTGTTCACATTGAGATCTTTGTTCGCATTACATCATCATTCTGAGCAGTTCTTTCAGAATACCCTACCCCACTCTTCACCCCAAACCCTAAATGTGAATCTTGCCCTCATTGCTCTGCTTTTTAAACATAACTACTATCCTCCCTGAGTGAGTCCCTGCAGGTATTCAGGAAGAGAAACAAATCTCTAGAAGAGCTAAAAATGAAAACGCGATGCAAATCGAATTCATCAACCTGGATCAGACTTCAGCGAATCTAATAACACGTGATTTATTTTCAAAGTGTTTACAGCAAGTATAGTTTGGGAAAAAAAAGTTTCCCGGTGTAATACAATCCCTGGTGCATAAAGAAGCATAGTTATATTGCAACTCAATTCAGGGTACATGTCATTTCTTTCAGAAGATGGCTACCAGAGACAGGCTACCTGTACTAGCTTAAGGACACAAAGGTATGGTCTGGTCTAGGTCATACAGAGAGTGTAGAGGTCACTTAGGTTATTAGCTGTTCTGGTTGTGAGAGCTTGGGGGAGTCTGTGGCTATAATGGTCATTTAGATTATTAGTCACCTCCAGTCCTGCTTATAGGAGCTTGATATGGTGTGGCCCAAAAGATAGCACACACCACTAGGCTGTTAATCACTCCCAGTTCTCAGCTTCCTGGGTGGAAGAACAGGTTTTTCACCTTTTCCATGGAAAGACATTCCTTTTGCTTAACATTCCTGGTTTTTTTTCTGGAGATCTATGGGCACAAGGACCTTCATGCCATGTTCCCAATATCCCCCTTCTTCCCATCAACTCAAATCTACATAAGCCATAATCAGAATATATTGTATGAAGAATTTTCTATTTTCAATTAAAATAATTCAAATAAATAAAAGGTACAAATCTACATCTTCAGTGCTTTACAAAATAATAATCTTGGTCTCTAGAATATCTCTAAACTTTTAAAGACAATGATTTTCGTGGCTTTCCTGCTGTATAGCTTTTGTTTAGAAATTATTTGGAATGTAGAGAGTACTCAGAGTGAAAGAATGGTACTATATATACGTAAAGTTAATCCTAAAAAATTAAAAGTCTATTCAGTAGGTGTTATTATTATTATGCCTAGCATATAGGGAGCAAGAATTTAAACCCCTGTGATAAACCAAGATTTAACTCAAACCCCAAACCTTTGCTGTTTACCATGTTAATGTAATGAATACCCCTTGCACCTCGAATATTAAATTAGATGGAGCTATGGTATCTCTGAGGCCCAATTCAAATCCTTTTCAAGGTCTGTCTGCCACTGATATCCCAGGACTGTGCATCTTACCAGGGAGGGAAATCTTTTAAAAAATCCATCAGAAGCTTTATTTAAAAAAAAAAAAAAATTCAGCTGAAATCTATGAAGGAAAGTGGTCTTGTATATTTGCCCTTAAGCAAAGCTGGAGAAAGACAGTTAATGCTGTATATTCTCTCATTAGAACAGGAACATATCAGTACAAGGGAGGTCTTCTTGTCAGGGATTAGCACACTCTGGGCTATAGCATATAATTTTGACGAGGTAATTGCTTCTTCCAGCCTGATTTAGCTTGTAATTAGACACGGTGTAAATACTCCGCTGCTACCTGCAGAGCTCTGCAGAGAAAACAGTTCTCTGATGTGAGGCCTTCTGATAGGGCGAATAGGTAGCTCATCTTCTCATACAACAGGCCAGTTTTTGGAAAGCATGCTTGGAAAAGGAAGCTGAGCTCTCACGATTCTATCTCCCCTTTTGTTAGGCAAAGATCTGCAAGGCATCGGCAATAGAACAATGATAGTATTTCTGGGTATGGGTACTAATCTGAAAGAGATCCTGCATTGCATTCGGTAATCATGTAAACATAAGATGGTGAGATTAGTATAAAAAAAAAAGGGTGGGGGGAGCAAGATGCTGAAATCAGCCACTGCAGTTTCTATCAACAGCCTGGTTGTACAAAATGGGGAGCACAGATGGGTGTTCCTCATTAACTGCGCTCACCATTTGCATGTGGTTCATGAAGGAACTGTCTTTACTTATCAGAGTTCCAGTCCTTCCCAGTTCCCCAAGATTTTCATTCTCCAGTTAGGAGAATGTCCAAAGTCAGAACTTGCCGCTGAAAAAATTATTTGTAGTTTTCCTGTATTTTTCCTTAATTATGCATCTATCTAATTTCTCACTGTTCATAGCCTCCTACTGCAGTGGCCTTTCAGAGCATTTTATGTGCTATTTATTTTGGCTGTGACTAACAGCTTAGCTTGGCAATTATATCATTTGTTGGAATTAGGAAATATTTGAAAGCAAGGAAGCATTTTTGTCTCTGTGATAACCCTGTGGTTCAAGTAGTCATGACTTTGAAAAGTCTTATGTAATGAATATTTCCCCTTTTATTAAAAATAGATTATTTTCTCATACAATATATCCCAATTATAATTTCCCTCTCCTCTAATTCTCCCAGTTCCTTTCAGCCTCTCCTCCTATACAGATTCATTCCCTGTCTTTTATAAGAAAAGAATAGGTTTCTAGGGGGTTAGAGAGATGGCTCAGAGGTTAAGATCACTGACTGTTCTTCTAAAGGTGCTGAGTTTGGTTCTTAGAAACGAAATGGTAAAACCATCTGTAATAAGATCTGGTTCCTTCTTCTGACCTGCAGGTATACATACAGGCAGAACACTGTGTACATAATAATAAATAGATAAATCTTTAAAAAACAGGCTTCTAAGAGATAATAACAATACACAACAAAAGATTATAGTGACATTAAACAGAAAACATCACATTGAAGTTGGACAAAGCAAAACAACAGACAGGAAAGAATCCTAAGAGTAGGCACAAGAATGAGAGACCCACTCATTCACACACTCAGGAGTCCCAAACTGATGGCTATACTATATATTTAGAGGATCTTGTGCAGACCAGTGTGGGCCCTGTGCTTTCTGCTTAAGTAAGTCTATGTCAGTTCACATGGGCTTGTCTCAGTTAACTGAGAGGGACTTGTTTTCCTGGTGTGCTCCATTCCTTCTGGCGCAACACTCTTTCCTTCTCCTCCTCTGCTGGATTACCTGAGTTCTGAAAAGAAGGATCTGATGGAAACATTCTATTTAGAGATGTGTGTTCAAAGGTCTTTCTCTCTGTGTTTGGATGTGGACCTCTGTATTTGTTCCCATCTGCTGAAGGAGGAAGTCTTTCTCATCATGGCTGAATCAGTCATGGGTCTATGAGTATAGTAGAATATCATTTGCAGTCATTTTATTGTTATTTTGTATAGATATAAAACAATAGAGAAAGAGATCCAGTGAATTTGACAGAGAAAAATTATGCATAAGAGAAGTGAACAGGAGGAAAGCGAAAAAGGAAAATGATGCAATTATATTATAATTTAAAGAAAAGTATTATAAAAAATATGGTAATTCTCATGTCCTGAAATTGTGTATCTTACCATAAAAGAAAAAATCCACAAATTATAACAACATAAAACATTCCCAATTAAATTAAAAGATTTATTTAACAAGTCAGAATTTTATGTCACCAAAACAACTTCTTTTTCATTTTTATGACCAAATAAAGTTTAGAACTACACAGTTTACTTAACTTTAATGGCGTAAATAATATCTGAGCTCAATTATTAGGAGAGTTCAGCAAAACATAATGCCTTTCATTTATAGATTACATTATTCTCATCCTATTAATGAATACATGGCCCATATATTTAAACGTAGCAATTGAAAGCTAGAACCTTTTTTGGCCTTGCAAAGGATACTAGCCATTATAATAGGGTGCATTTACCAAACCCAAGCCTTGTGGCCTGAGCAATGGTCTCTGTTGAAACAGAGCATTAGCTAAGGCAAGTTTAGTGGCCAAGACCTTAGATTGAATTACTTTTTTGGGGGTGGGGTCAAGTGTTGACAGTGCATGGCTTGAACTGTTTTTCAAGTTGGCGTGACCACCCAGATCATGCCCGGTGTGAATGCTGACTGGTTTGCTAAACGACTTATGATGGCTACGAGGAGCAGAGAGGACACCTGTCCTACAGGTAAGCAGCGAACGCTCATTTCCTCACTGCGGTAAGAGGAATTGATGGTCAGGAGAACAAGCACATGAAGCACAGCTTATGGATGGGCCTCTTACAGCTTGTGACATAGCTTGGGAGAGAGGAATGGTTTCTGATGCTAAAAGGCCTCCTCATACCTTGGCATTGAGCCTCTTCCATCGTTTCTGGTTGGTGGTAATCACAGGGTGTGTTTGTGCAATCAAAGCTGGAATAGAACATTTTCTTTGGAGAGAAGTTTGGGAGGTTCCCAGGTTTGAGATTTTGGTTTTTTTTTTTTTTTTTAAGTACTAAAATGTGTTATTGAGTCAATTAGCTTGTTCCATTGCACTACACTTACATGTGTACTGCCTGCGAATTATTTTCTTCTCTTTGAGAAATCCTTTGTTCTCTGTAAATCAGAGGAAACCCAATCTGTGTTAAACGTGGGCTTTTGGAGACATGGATATAATTTGGTCATGAAATAGACTCAACTATGTGACCTTTCCCATGATCACCTCATTCCATGTGCAACCAAGTCATCACAGAAGTGGGAATGTTAGACAATGATAGTACAGTCAATGCCATAATAATGGCCTCACGGAAACCTCCACTAAGCTATTTTAAAATCTAAATTTTCAACATGAAGATTTGCTGATGTTAAGGTTCTTTATCCAAATTGCACACAATACTTGCAAAATTCTATAACCTGTGCCACGATTAATTACAATGAGTTGTTTTTTAAAATGATGTCTTCCCAAACTGTGGAAAGCTGTAATAACTGGAAAGGAAATCCAGGAGCAAATATGTCACTGGGGTAATTCAAATAGCTCTGCTGTTTCTGCACTTCATATTTTCAAAGCAGCCTTATTCAAAAAAAAAAAAAAAGGTATCCTTTGGGGACAATTCCAGAAAATAACTCTAAGTGGGGCGTGGGGCGTTTCTTTAGCCTTTGCAGCGTTTTTCCCTTCTTTGTTATGCTTTCCTTTCTAAAAGAAGAAGAAAAATATCCTAAGGTGTTTCAGTGTTTTTATCCATCACTTCTTTAGTTTTTTTTAACAAATACTATTTTTTATTGTTTTCAAAGGTAGTGAATTTAGCACATCCTCTGAATTCTTGATGGCCATATAAACTCAATTCATTTTCTTTATAAAATGGGACTACCTACAGGAAAGGAATACTTAATGTTGAACTTTGCTTAGATCGTAATCACCCTGAATATTTTGTAAAATTGGAAATGTGCAAGAAATGCTCCTGAGAAATAGCTCAGGATTTTACCAGTCATTAACATATAATATACATACCATTGTATTATGATTCCCTTTGTTCCTCTTCTCATGAATAATATAGAATATGTCTGACAAACACACACACGGATTGAAAAATATTCATGGAAAGGCAGCAAAAGTCAGTTACACACATTGAATGCATGGGCCAGTGTTTGTGTCTGCAGCTTTTCCATGTTTCAAAATAGAGGGAACACCTTAGTACAGAAAAAAGAGAAAGCGAGAGAGAGAGAGAGAGAGAGAGAGAGAGTGTGTGTCAGGGTTATTAGAAGTCTCTCTTCTATAAATGATCACCAAATCAAAGTGTGAGGAGCTTCTGTATTATTAAGTATATGACTGAATTTTTCTGTAGATTATACTGAATAAAAAATCACAAAGTATTCTATGAAATATATAATTACAATTATTTATTCAAGATATTTAGTGTTTTTAGCTTTATTGAACAGACTACACGAAGCCATAGCTCTGGTCCTCAAAACTTACACTAACTGCTAGCCTTAGGTTTGCTTCTCAGAAGACAGTCTTCTAAAAACACCAAGGATAAAGAGAGTACTAAATACCATTATATTGTATAATATTATATATAATATTATAATATTATTATATTATCAGGTAGTACCATCCAACCTGACCTCACTTTATTACCAGACTCTGATCTGTCCATCCTTTTCTTTACTAGTTTTTCACATGAATATTTTTATTCTGTTACAATATATTTGTCCATCATTTATTTTCAATTTTAAGTGGTCTTTGGAGCCTGTTCTGCCAGTTTATGGTTGACCTTAAATTTTATCCTCTATTTCTTCTAGAGGCAGTTTCACACTGAAAGAATGTCAGTACAGAAATAGAATAATCAGTTCATTCAATTTTATTCACTAACTGTCTTTTCAATGAAAATTTAGAAGCACAATCAATGAAGAGTTAAATAAAAATCTATAAAGTAGTTTTGTTTTGAACTGAGTGTGGTGGCACACACCTTTAATCCCAGTGCTCAGGAGACAGAGGCAGGAATATCTCTGAGTTCAAGACCATACTAGTCTATAGACAGAGTTCCAGGACAGCCAGGGCTACACAGAGAAACTCTCCCTGTCTCAAAACACCAAAAAGAAGGAAAAATATATTTGTTTTAATGATTCAACATCTTCTACATAGCTGAGACTGAGAAGCTGAAAGAAAGCTTCAGGAACTGATAAAGGGAAAATTCTGGAAGAAATGCTTTCTAAAGTTTAGTGACAAAGTTTATAAATTCTTTTGAGATAGAGTTTATATACTGAAAACATGCACAACATTTAGTTAAGGGAATAATCTAGACATTTATGCTGTTTAACAAGGTTTGCACAATCCATATCCTTCAGTAAGATATGCTAGTCAGAAATGCAAGGAACAGAAGACTACCAAGTCACTATGGTAAGCACTTTGTAACTTGTTTTTGATTGGTAGTAGATAGCTAATTAATTCTCTGGGGGATCAAAAGTAGGACACTTAATGCTGAAAATAAAAGTTTGTGTGTGTGTGTGTGTGTGTGTGTGTGTGTGTTAGCATGAACAGTAAAAGTGTAAGCAGTGCTTGGGTTTACAATCTTCAACAGATACCCAAATCTAAACCTCCTCCTCTAAGTTGTTCATGTCCTTTGTGAGCATTTAGAGTATTTTGACTCAGCTCTGCTAGAGACAGAATTTTGTGTCTGCAATGTCATGTCTTCTTGCTTTAGAAGTTTAGAATATGGCTATCTGCCTTAACTGAACTTCTCTTGAAGTTGTACTAACAGTATCGAAAGGACAATGAGCTGGAAATTATGCCCACAGAACAATTTGTAGAAGAGTTTGTGTTCCTGCTGTTTGGGGATTGATTGTATGTTGGACAACATTCATACTGCAGCCTGGTTTTATTATGGCTGACCCAGATTCTGAGCAGGTTGCTTACTTGTTTTTGACCCAACTTGAAGTCATTTTTGGTAACTATTAGAAACCAAAGAATAGCTCATAAATAAAGTCCATTACCATGTCCCCAACTGTTTATTTAATTAAAAAAAATAAGAGCATAGAGAATACACTGTACATATACCACACAATACTAACCTTCATATTTTAATCATGTATGTATTTTAACAGTGTTTTATTTTTGCAATAAATATTTTGATATCAAGAAAACTTCTCTAAGTAATTGGTAGCTCCTTTTCAGACATTAATAAACACCATTTCCCTAGAAAAACATAACTTCATATATGTATATATGTATACATATATACGACTCTCACCATTATCTATCTATCTATCTATCTATCTATCTATCTATCTATCTATCTATCTATTATCTATCTAAAATTGGTGAAATTCTTATTCAGATATATATAATGAATAAAAAAATCAATGAGAAAATAAAATAATTATTAAAAAATTTAGTAAATAATTAATAAAATGAATGAAAATTACAAGCCTGATGTTTATAATATACACAAAGACATAAATATTGAAGCAAGTTTTTCATGCAGTTGTCATGTGCACAGGGCACAGTATATGTAGGAAGTCACTCCACCGAGCCTTCAAGAACAAAGATAAGATGAGCTTAGTAATGCCTGAGGTATAGACCGAAGAGTTAAGTCTCTAGACTTTTGGATATTTCTGTCTCTAAGAGATCCCTCTTTTTGGTGCGACATAGCAATACTTTTGGGAAGTATAGCAACCAGGCCCCACTAAAGCCTTAGCTATAAGACACTATGCATCAGTGAGATTTAGGACAGGGGAAAGCTGAATCATGACAAAGGAGCTGGCAAGTTCAGTTTCTCTCTGTTTTTGATACCTGTGAAGAAATAACACTTGATCGCTTTCCCATATCAATGTACGGGGCATGATTTTCCAATTAACCTGGCAAGTGTTTTCCTAAGACAGGCAATCAGCATTGAAGTTAATGAGCAATTAAGTGTGGCACTGTGGAGTTTCCTCCCCCAAAAGACAACAGGTGTCCCGTGTGTACGTGAAGCTTGTCTGTCCTCTCCTCCCGGTAATCCATCTCCTTCCATCTCTCTCTAATTACTCTTTTATTATCTCATTAATCTTGTAGGACTCAGTGTAAGTAGATGGGGCAAAGGTGTAACCTCTCCCATACTGCAGCCAAACACCACGTGAAGATAGGGATTCTGTATTTCTTCTTAACTGGGCTTTCTTCTTCAGGAGTTCCCATCCTGCTGAGTCAATGGTTTGAGGTACTGCAAGTACATTTAGCATTTAGTCCAGCTGGATAGTCCTAGTCTGGTCTTAAAAATAAGCTGATTATTCAATGAAGCTGCTTAGATCATACTAAATATGTCAGAATTCTGTCTTGTCCTCAAGAAGACTTAATATTGGGGGAAGAGGAAAATTCAGATGATGTGACAATTAGTGTTCATTGTCTCTTTGAATGGATTTGGAACCACCTAGAAAATATACATCTGGGCATATAATTTAGGGCGCTTCCAGACATGTTTATGTTAGAAGACTTAATCACAAGTGGGGGGGAGGCACCACCTGATGGAATTAGGTCCTGAAGTGAATTTCAAAACAAGTCATCTAAGAGCCGGCCACCATCTGTCTCAGCTTCCTAACTGCAGACGCTGTGTGATGACCTCTCTCACACTCGTGCCTCCAAGGGCTGGATATTTTCTTGAATCTACTATCGTTCATTTGCTCTGATAGCAAAGAAGAAAGAAACTGATGCACGTTTCACTTTAGTAACAAGCACAATTACTCTAGTGGCAACCTTGGAAGCTGATGCAAAAAAAAAAAATGTAGGTGTTCCAGGGTATCGTCGCGAGGGAAGTTAATGGGAAAATAAAAGGAAAAGACTAGGACAGGGGAAACTTTCAGATTTCCAATGTGACACTTTCAAATGACAAGATGGAAGAAAGGAAGACTCACAGCAAAACTTCAGGTCTGGTCTGACAGAGGTGTTCCTGATCTGATCGGATAGCAAGCTCTTGAGGAGTGGCCATCAGAGGGCTGTCACATGGGCTGAAATGACCAGGTCCTAGAAAGCTTTCCACATTGACTTGCTGTAGATGATGACCAGTCAAAGTGCATGCAAAGGCATTGCAGGCTTGTCAGCTAACTGCTCTGCTTGCAATGGAATGAAGAGCTCCTTCTTGAAGGGAGATCAAAGTAAGTGTATTCCATGACTTGAACAATATTTTGCCCTTTTGGGTTTGTATTAATCTCTGCCTTCAGTTACAATATTGAAATACGCTTATGAGAAATTCCAGGCAACTGGACGCTCTAGTTGTTTGAATGTGTGAGTATTTGGGTCTGCTGGAGGTCTTATTAAACATGTGTTGCTGGGTCTACATCCAGGTTTCTGGTTCAGGAAGTCTGGGATGAAGCCAAAGATTATGGCTTATAACATTAGTCCTAAGGAGGTGCTAATGTGGCCGGTCTCAGGATTCCACCTTAAGAATTATTTAAGCAAAGCATAGAAAAGAACCAGGCACAGCTAAAAGAGAGGGCATGGCTAAGTGCGATTTCTCCTTTTTTTCCTGGAAAATTTTATTTCACCCTCAATTACATCCTAAGAAATTGGTCATCAGTCGTTGCCATCAAAGTTCTATCTAATCCAAAGAGAGTCAGTCCAAGTGCTTGATATCAAGATGAAAGGGGAAAAGTCAAAATAAAAATGTTCTTGCATCGTGTATGTGTGTGATACGTATTTATGTATCTGTAAGTGGTGTATGAGGAGAGAGGGCAATCAGAGAAGCATCACCTTTCACGATAGCCACAAACAGCATAAAGTATCTTGGGGTAACTCTAACCAAGGAAGTGAAAGATCTATTTGACAAGAACTTTAAGTCTTTGAAGAATGAAATTGAAAAGGATACCAGAAAATGGAAGGATCTCCCATGCTCTTAGATTGGTAGGATCAACATAGTAAAAAATGGCAATTCTACCAAAAGCAATCTATAGATTCAATGCAATCCCCACCAAAATCCCAACAAAATTCTTCACAAACCTTGAGAGAACAATAATCAACTTTATATGGAAAAACAAAAAATCCAGGATAGCCAAAACAATCCTATACAATAAAAGTACTTCCAGAGGCATTGCCATCCCTGACTTCATACTCTGTTACAGAACTACAGTAATGTATGCGTTATGTGATATGGTTTGTCTGTATATGGTGTATGTTTATCTATGTATGTGTGGTGTTTGAATGAGGTGTATACATGTGTGTGTGTTTCATGTGTTTATATAAGTGTGCTATGTGGTTATATGTGTGGGTGTGATGTCTGTGATATGGTATATGTGATGTAATTTAGTATGGTATATATGGTGTGAATTTGTATGTATTGTGTGTGTTTGCTGTGTTTATATATATATGTGTGTATGTATGTCATGTGCTATGGTATAGTGTATGTATGTGGTTTGTTTTTTGTATTTGTGGGTGGCATATGGGATATATAGTGTGGTGTGTCTATATGGTGCATGATTATGTACGTATGCATGGCACATTGGTTGGGTACATGCATGTGTGTGTGTTATGTGTTCATGTACGTGTGTGTGTGTGATAAGGGCTGTGGGTATATGTATGTGTGGGGGCATTATGTTGTATGTGTTTTATGTATTTATATACGTGCTTGTGGTATATTTGTGTTTGTGATCTGTGTTGATGTATGTGTGTGTGATATCTGTTTAAGAATGTTTGTGGTGTCTGTAGTAGCGGTAATGGCAGTGTTGTGTGTGTGAGTGTGTATGTGGTAGGTTTTTATGTATTTGTATGTGCAGTATATTTTATATGTGTGATATGTTTATTGATATGTATGTGTTTATTGTGTATGTATGTGCATGGTGTGGTATGCATATGTATGTCTGTGGGAAGTTCTTTTGCTGTTTATTTAATCCTTTATGTTGTCTTATGTCTTTTCAGGACTCAGTAATATATGAGAATGCAAAGGACCTGGCTCAACAGTTTTTCTTTTGCAAAATGCCAGTGAAATTACTGCGTGTTTTACCCACTTCTTAACTACCCAGGGTCTGCCTGTGCTCAATGTGTGAAGTCAGAGCATGAGGTCACCACGTCTCCCCACAGAAACCCAGCACACACCATTCCTCTGCTCTCATCTTTCTGAAAACCAGGACTCTTTGTTCTTCTGGGTGGGTGGCCTCGGGGGAGGTCATTAAGTCTTAATGACCTTTGCATCCGGGAGAGAGTGTGCTCTGCCTGCCTGTCAGATTGGGGCCCTAGCTGCCTCGCTTCTCATCCATAAAGACAGTCCTGGGCTGTGTGCGCAGTTTCTTGGGAGGGAAAGAGTGACAGAACGCACCTGCACATGATTCAGTTCCGCCCTGGCAGCCCTCTCCTCACCGAGGAGGTGCCACAAAAACACTTACTGGACTTCCAAAGTCCCAGCTCGGATTCCGACACTTGAGCAATGCCAGTGGTTTCGTGATTCCTTCTGAATATTGTTGGTTGAGTCATTTTTCAGCCAAAAAAAAAAAAATCCTGCAGATTGCTGTAGGTTGAAGTACCAGCTGGGAGCTGGATAAAAGCTTACAAGGAGAAACCAGCCGATTATGTCAGGCAACTGGGGTCATGGAAAAAGCCCTGGAGATGCAGCACTTTAAAGGCAATTAGTATTACTTTTTGTGAATTTCATATGTGAGGGCTGTAGCTGCATCATCGAAATGCATTCTGTAGAAGTTGATCATAGCCCACAATCTGCCAGTCACTGAACAGATTAATTTCGGCATGTTCTTGAGCCATTTCCATCCCATGTTAGAAGGACCAAGTGACATTTCTGTTACAGGGCACATTCAAAGTGAAGATATAAGTGAACGTACTTTGGCAATATACCCCATGTGACGTGCCTTATATCACACATCATGCCTTACCGTAATACCACATCATCTGTGTTCTACTCAGTTCTAATTTTACTGTTCACATCCCCTGTTCTATTAGAAGATACAGAGGTTCCTTCCTCGGATACACTGAATGCAAGAGTGAATCTGGAGTCTGGGAAGATGATTCAGTAGGCAAAGGGCTTGATAAATAAGCACGAGGGCCTGAGTTCAAATCCCAATACCAACTAATACAAAAGCCAGGTGTGTATCTTCAGCACTTGGGGTATAAAGACAGTCAGATCGCTGGAGCTAGCTAACCACCCAAGAGAGCCAAACTGGTGAGCTAACAGATCAAGTGAGATACCCTTTCTTCAAACTCACGTAGAAAGGGCTGGAGTCATGGCTCAGGGCTTAAGAGCTCTTGAAGAGGACACAGGTTTAGTTCACAGCACCCACATGGTGGCTTGCAGTGACCAATAACTCCAATTAAAGGGAATCCAGTGCCATTTTCTGACCTCTACAGGCAACAGACACGCGTGGTGCACATGTATACACACGCTAAGGCAAACCAGCCTCAGACACAAAATAAACATTTAAAAAGCCTTAAAATAAATTGGAAATCAGAAGAATATCCCTGACATCAACTTCTAAGCTCCACTGGTACAAGAGCACATGCATGCATGCGTGAGCGCGCATACACACACACACACACACACAGACACACACACAGACTATGCGGACATTATTGAAAAGCCAAAATATGGAGATCTGTAATAGTGCTCTTCCATGACTAATTTTTTTTAATCTTTCAGCTTCATTGGTTTCTGGCCCCATATTTTTTTCTCTTTTGCCCATAACATCATATATAAATATATTTAAGAAATATTACCCAGTCCATTGAACACTCTGCTGGTTCCCAAACAGGTATAGGTTTAAGTCAACTGGAAGTATTTCCAAGCCAGATGCCTGAAGTGTTCCTTGCTGTCCATTCTGTCCTTAGATGGGTAAGCCTTGTGTACCAGCTGTGTGAATATACCCACTACACCTCCTCCAACTCCTGACCCTCCCCTAACCTTTAGAAGTCTTCAGACTCCAAGGCTTTGAATTGTCTGTCTGCCTACTCTAGCCTACTAGCCTTCTCTCTAACCCGAACCTAAAGCTAGCTAGGTCAGATGCACTTTGCTCTACTCTGTGCTCTTTCCCTGTGGCTCGTTGATGCAAAAGTCCCTTCCTTTCTGCCATTTTTTCTTTGCCTGTACCTCTTTCATTTCCTGCTTCACGTTTCCCCACACCAGAATGCTTTGTATCTGGCTAGTATGGAGTGACCCCTTGCATGGAAATGTCTCACGTGTCACTTCCACAGAAACCTGTTCCCGAATTCCCAGTAAAATTCACATCTCTCTTAATGTGCTCAGATAACCTTCTTTGTACTAACCACCCCTGCTGTCCATTAACTTTCTCCTGCTTCTTCCAATGTACTGGCAATTAGACCCCTGCTGCTTACCATGAATGTCCAGCACAAAGCAGAGGAACTGAATGGGGGACTTCCTGGGCACACTGTGTGGTCACTGACACTAGTTTATATTTAGAATGTGTTTTTAAAGCTAAAAGAGAAAAACATCTTCTGTAGTTGACTGCTTTGGTTAGCAATCCTTAATTGCTACGAGCTAGTACCTATTTTATGTTTCCTTCAAATTTAGTAAGTGAAATATTAACCCCTGTAATTAATGTTATGTTTTGTAACCTCCATATATTTTTTATATAATCATCTAACTAAAGATTCAATTTTCTAACTGGTTGAAGTCATTAAAATTAGTTTATAAATATTTTTAAATAAAACGGGTACATGCCTTACTTCTATTGCTTGCCACAAGACATTGAGGAAAACATTCAAATGCTCTCTATCTAAAAACATGATAGTTTCAAAGTCACAGGATTATGATAAGGACCAGAAACAGATATGAGTATGAACCACTGAAGCTTGTATTCCCATGGATTAGACGGCAACACATGTCCATCTCCCTCTTCAACCAAGAACTTTCCCCTTTAGAGCGAAATCCACACTCTTCCCTTTCTTCATTTATGGGTTAGAGTTCCAGAGCTTTGCTTAGCAGAGCAAAGTGCTTCTGTTCATTGCCACCACCAGCTTGAAACCTTCTGATTTGCCAAGGAGTCACTATGTCACTTCCCCAGAGAAAGTTTCAAATCAAACCATTTTTATCATTACTCTTTCAGACGCACATGTAAAGTTGTACCTTGTGGGTGAGTTCAATGAACAATTACCCAATTTTCATCGAGGACTACAGAAGTAGAAGGGGGTGGAAGACCGTGTGCCAGCTGCAGAAAGCAGGCTGCTGTGTGTTACAGGTGAAAGTCCCGTACGTTTGTTTCCTTGAGACATCAAGGGAAGGGGCCGTGGAGTATTTATTTGTTTTGTGGTAACCTCTCAGATGTACTGCATCTGCTGTGCTCTCAGAGATGTGGGGCTCCCTTGTGATGACTCTCCGCCTGCCTCAGACAACAGACTTGTTTGTATTTCTTGGCTTTGATCTCTCCCTGGTATCTAAATGAAGCCTTTCTTGTGCCTTCGAAGCTAAGAATTTTGTTAGCTCTCAGTCACAAGATGGCTCTGCTCCTGCCTTCACTCAGCGGTGAAGAGTGGGGGAGACCCATCCTTGAATTCACTTTAATACCTTCAGTTACAGAGTGGCTGGGAGCCAAGAAGCCTAGCAAACTTACCAAGAACAAATGCGGTATGCAAGAGAGGGCCTTCTTAGGTCTGTGCAAAAAGCTTCAACTTGTCAAGGTGTCTGAAACTAGAACTTGGTAGTTAAAATCTGGTCTAGACGGAGGGAAACAAGGCCATAGGAACAATCAGCATCCTTTAAAGGATACATAGCAGTTTGGCGAAAGATACAAATGGCGGGTTCAGATCTCCAGGCCACACACACACACACACAAAAATGAATTATCATCGGCGATAAATTCAGTGCGCTCTCACATTTCCAAGCTTTAGAGTTTTAATCATTCTGACAATACTCAAGAGAAACAGGAGAATCTACTGTGTCTCTCAATATCAGATGTAACAATGCATAGTCAATTGGATCCACTGGCTTCAGGTCTGGGGCTGAAGGGTGTAGGGGAGCAGTGTTGTTCAGAGAGACAAAGAGAGAGGGAGCAGAGAAACCTGTTTCTGCTACCAAGTAGGCTCTGTCTCCAGAAGTTTTCATCACTTCTCTACAAGGCCATATGAATACCCACCAACATATGAATGGATAATGAAATGTAGTATACATACACAGTGGGATATCATTCAGCTGCATAGAATTAAATTGTGAAATTTGTAGGAAAATGGATGGGTCTGGAAAGCATAATATTAAGCAAGATGATCTAAACTCAGAAAAACAACACCACAAAACCGTATTCTCCCTAACATGTGGATCTGAGACTGTCCTGGAACTCACTCGGAAGGGTTTGAAACCAGATCCGCCTACCTCTGTCTCCCTAGTACCAGATTAAAGGCATCCATCAACAATGCCCACCAAGTATAATATTTTAATACACACAGATAAACAGGTCTAAGTGAGGGTTGAGTCTCAAGCTATAAAAAGGACACCGAGAGAGGGTGATATTAAGTAATGAGAAAGTATGGTGGATAGACAAAAGGATGCATGTGTCACGAAAAATGATTTAAAGCTATATATATATGATTTAAAGCTATATATATATGATTTAAAGCTATATATATATATTTACTTTTCAACACTCCCATAGTTTTTGCCTTTCAGGAAGGCTCTATGGATCCATATTTGTGTGTATCATGTAGCCTTAGTTTTTTTTTGCATTCTGAAGGAGTGTAGCATGGGGCTTCTTTGAGTCAATCCCTGTGAAAGCTGAACGTCCTTTTGAATTCCATTGTGCACTAAAAAGCCCTGAGTAAGATCCACCACATTGACCCACTTAGAAAATGTAATTTTAAAAAGGTTGGTCTCAGAGAAAATCATCGTATTATTGCAGTATTTAATATGTAAATGATATTGCCATATATACAATATGTTTTTAAATACTAATAATTTTAAAAAGAACTACCACAGATACTCATGCATTCAATTTTGAATATTTCAACAGTTTATTAATTATTAGACAATTGCATGCAACGTATTTTGATCATATTCACCCTTCTCTCCACGTTCCAGACCCACCCCACTTCCGTATTCACCCAGCATCCTCCTCTTCTTTGAGATTATTCAATGAAAATGGAAACAGTTGTTAACTACACCATCGACACACAGAAAATACTCAGTGAGTTCTGTTTTCTAGGCATCAAAACACAGTAGACCCTCAATAATGTTTACTATCCAAGTGGAGCAGATTCTTTCATGCCCTATCAGAGGGAATAACGAATCATTTATTACTACCAAATCCAAATGTGAGTCTGTCTGTGACTATTCCCCAACAGATTTTATACCTAGTCAGGAAATTTAGTCTCTTTTATATATTTCTAAAGCTTGCAATGTGTAATTTGACTATAGAGCAGATTGTTTACATTAGTTAGTTGATTAGTACACAATACTCTATTCTCCTTGAGGGCAGGCCCCTGGCACTCCCCACTATTGCATGCCAGTTCCTCCATAGAATATTTGAACCCACAGAATGTTGTAGTATTTAAACCTCTAGCCCACTGCTTACTATACAAAGAGAAGAGCCAGGCTGTAAGGGCTCTTTGTTCCTCTGTTTCCTCTTCTGCAAAACAGAATAATTAAACTTGATGCTTAAGTCAGCCGCAGGAATGGAGAATGGCATAAGACAATAGAAGTTCCCCAAACAGAACGCTCAGTGTGAGTGCACTAATGGCGTCAGCACTAATGGCAGGGATGAAGGACAACAGTCACAGCACCTTGCGGACTGTGTGTCTTTTCGTTGCATTTCTCTTCTGCTTTATTTTGTAGTTTGTATTGTACTTAGCTCCGTTCTTTTAGGCCAGTGAAAAAGAGAAAATGAATCTTATAAAAAATAATGTAAATATTGAAGACATAGGAGTTGTTGAATCTGTCTGTGTGTAATGGGATAGGCACCATGAAGGACAACAGCACGTAAACACTGCCTCTGTGTTCTTATTAGAAAACAAGATGTTTTGGAGGGGATAAAGAGGATGTGTTCAGTGACAGAGAGACCAAAGATCTATGTAAGGATGATGCTCAGTTAGGAATGAGGAACGCTTCTGCTCCACAGTGAAATTGAAGAGCCACTTCATTTTCACTGGCTTTTCAAGTTTATCTTGACATGCTCAGTTTTATAATGACCGTGTCCCCTACCATATGTCATATGAATATGCCACCTCAGGGGCAGACATGATGACTATTCCATCATGACTTCATCCCACACAGAACAATCTAATTTTCTCATTTCCAGTGAGTTTTTGGCAAATGTATACAGGGAGCGTTTGTAGATCAGACTTCTACATGATGACTTGGCTGTCTTCCACAGTACGACATTGAGGAGCAGGTATGACTGGCTGTGCTCCGTGGATACGATGGTATTAACAAACCCAAATAACAGAACTGGAATTCAAGTATGATTTCCCAGAATAATCGCGGCTACAGTATCATAACCTTAAAGAACTAGACCACGGCATGCCATGCTGTGCCCCAAACTCTTCATTCCCCTCTAAGAGCCTCATACCAGCTGGAGAAGTATGCAAGATTCTGAAATAGTACAGACCTCCAGTGAATTTGAATTTCCTTTCTTCAGAGTTTGACAAGGAAGTTAGAGAGTATTTCCATCAAGACAACACAAAAAAGCAATGTTGCAAATGTGCATATGCACATCCTCCCCCACCACACACGCATAGGCACGCACAAGGGCACACTTACACATCACTAGTGTAGGCTTTAGATTAAGTATTTTTAAAAAGAATATGTCTCTCTTCAATTTCTGTATCTTCAAGACTTGCACTTTTAGACATGTATTTCCATTTTAAAGGATTTGTATTTCAAATCACTGAAGTCACTTTCTTTACAGTTCAGACATTTTTAGGAGCAAGAAAGCTTATCGGAACCCATACTTCCCAGCTTCCGACAGTGATTCAAGGCAATGGCACTCAGAGATTCTGACATTATTCTCTGAATGCCGTGACCTATACGTCAAAAAAAGTGGATGCTGCTGGACTTTTCTTGTCTTTGAAAAGTAATTCTCCAGGGACAAAGGGACTCTTTTACTGGGCAGTAATGACAGCCACGAGGTGGGAGCCATAAACCAGACAAGCCTGGGCAGTTGTATGCTGACATTTTTCATTCCTAATATCCCACAAGTATTTCGGCTTCAACAGAGCCTCTGTGTAAATGAAAAGGAACTTTTTTGTTTCTAAATTTTGTTATATTATGTTTGAAAATTCCTACCAGTCTTCCAATTACCCACTTGAAGATAGCCTGGCAAGCTGTTTTTTTTTTTTTCCCACCACCTTTATGTCCTCCCTCTTTACGTGTGGAGTGGAACACGAATAAATGGTCTGCTTCAAGTAGATGGATTAACTTGGTACCTCTTCCTTCTCCCAACCTGGTAGTCTCTGAGCTTAGAAACCTCTGCCCTAATTGTTCAGTCTGACCTGCCCACATCCACTCCCTGATGGCCAGCATAGCCTGAAGACAAAAATTGAAAATAGGGGGTGGGGAGGAAAGTGGGGACAACGTTTGTAAACACCAAAACCCTGTTAGGGAAGAAAAGAATAAGTAGTTTGCACAAAGAGGAATTGGGATGTGGAGGTGGAGAAGGCCAAAGGTCAGCATTGGCCGGAGTTAAAAGCTCCATAAAGGACTAGGAAAGCAAACTCAAAGCACACATTTTCTCAGGGCAGTGCTAGGAGAAGCCAGCGATGCTGGGCCATGCCTGGGACAATCTCACTGCTTCCATTTCTTGGTTTTTGTGTTCGTGTGTTCTCTGTGGGGGTGGCTTGTATGTTTTCATTTAGAGATGCTTTTTAAAACCGTTATCCTCTGCTTCCCCATTGCTCCCACGTGCCTTGCCACTACCAAGCAAGCTGTTTATATTCTTTGGTGCAGAATTTCTTTCAGCCACCTACTACACTCTGCTCCTTCCTACTTCCTCTCGTTCTGTCTCGTTCTGTCCTTTCCTACCTCGTTTATGTATTCATAAATACACAGATAGCAACTGCTATGGAATCGCAGTCTGGAGCCAACTTCTCAACTTGTCACTGTATCATTTTTTTTTTTCTGGGGATTTTGTTTGTTTGTTTCCGAGGTGGCATTAGAATTAAACATTTCTCCCTTTCCCTCCATCCCAGCAAATCCTCCCATCTACCCATCTCTGCTCGGCTTCAAATTCATGGCCTTCTCTTTCATCGATTGCATGTTTAAGGATGTGAAATTTTCACCTGTATGTTTAGAAATTTGAAGATCTTGTTTAAAAACTCACACAGTTAGAGGTTTTATCCCGTTCCCATTTTCTATCTTTCCCACATAGATCTGTGTTCTTTCTGGATTTATTTATTTGTAAGTTCTTTGGGCACAAGGCAGAGGTCAGTCTATCCATGCTGAGTGTTCATATGGGTCTTGCCAGTCAAGAGATGGTTTTCAGAACTGACTTCATCAATATGAGGCTTCAACCACTTACACATGACTGATGACATAATTTTCAAGCTTTTCAAATTTCTTCTAGATGTAATTCATGCCTTTAAATAATGAATTTATGCACATAATTGTTTGCTCATAGCCTAGTTACTTTAAGCTTTTCTAATAAAACAAAATTTGTCATCTTACAGTATGTGTATTCCCTTTGAGCTAACTGTTGCTATGTAGAAACGAAACTCATCAGATTCACTAATTCTTAGCTTATGAGTTGAGTTTAAAATGTCTGAATTGTGTATATTCATAGTGGTTTATAAGACAATTAATCTCAATATGTTTTCCAGCTATCGTTTTGAGATGTACAGTGAGAATATTTAAAATCCTTCATTCTGTAGTATAAAATACAGCACTTATTACTTTTATCCTTAATAGTGTTTTATATTTGAATGACCAAATCAATTCTTCTTGTCTATTTAAAACTGTATATACTTTAGCAATAATGTTCACATCTTTCCAGCTAGTTTTACCTCCAGTTCTTGTAAATCACCATTCTGCCCCGTTTCTGTGAGTCAGATACTTTCACATTCCACATTTTGGTGAGATACTTTCTTTTTGCATACCTCTCTTATTTGACTGGACACGAAGTCCTTTGAATTGTCACTACTAATAAGATCTTTTTCCTTTTTGTGATCAAGTAGTATGATTCTGTAGACAATAGATAAACAGATAGATAGACAGGCATACAATAGATAGATGGATGGATAGGTAGATAGATAAGTGGTTGATAATAAATTGATAGATAAATTTCACATTTTCCTTACCCAGATATTCACCGATGGACACTTCAGTTAATTTTAATCTTGGATAGTCTGGATAATGCTGCACTGTATTTGAAAATGTATTTTTTCCTTGTGTATGTAGATTGAATTAATTTTATATATTTGTCAAGTGCTAGAATTGCTGGATTAGGTGGTAATTACATTTTGCTTAGCTTTAAGATTTTCCATACTGGTTATATTTGTCATAGGATTGGATTATGAAGTAACTATATTTTAAAAAGTTTAAAAACCCTTCATACTGGTCATAATAATTTGTATTTGCACAAAACCTGTAAAAGTATTCCCTCTTCTTCCAATCTGTATAAACATTAGCTGTCTCTTATCCTTTTGATCATAGCCCTCCTATCAGGTGTTAGCGCCAAACATCAAAGTTGGTTTGACATCAAAGTAAAGAAAACTGACTCTCGCTTTCCCAGCAGCTATCAAATGCCAAATATATTTGTAAATATTAGCTAGCATTTCACCTGTGTGATGGTGTTAATTGTAGTACTGACAAACTCTAAAATGACCCGGCAGACAGGATTCTGGGCATACCTGTCAGGAACTGTTGATTGATATGGGAAGCATCGTATTAATTGTAGGTGGGGCTGTACCCTGGGCAGAGGAGCCTGGACTGTATGAAATAGACAAGCAAGCTTAGCAATGGTTATCATTCTTTGTTCCCTTTTGTATGACTATAAACACATGAGAATTGGCTGCTTCCTGCTCCTGTTGCTGAAATTTCCCTGTGATGAAAGACTAGAACCAAGAGCCAAAAAGCACAACAAATTCTCATCTCCTTTAAGTTGCTCTGCCAGGGCATTTATTTCATCGCTCCATGAAAGCAGCTAAGACCACCTGCTACTGAAGTTCTGCAAAAGATGATACTCAGAGAGCTGGGGCTTTTCATCCTTTACTTGGTTTGTGTGTCTACTTTAAAATTACTGGTTACTTCATTTTAAATAGAAAAATAGAATCTCTTTGCGGCTATTTTAAGAGCTAACTTAGAAAACTCATTATGAAAATACACATGCCATTAATGCCATTGCTGGGTGATTTATAGGTAATGTTTGGCTGGCTCAAGAAAGGCAATATGGCTAAGCTTGTATTCTTTTCAGAGATGTATTTTAATCACAGATTCCAGCAACCCATCCAATACCAAATCACAGAAAGACGTTTTTGTTTTGTTTTTGCCTAAGCCTCCTGAGTCACCATATTTTCTAGGAAACAGCAAGAATTCTACTTTCTGAATAAGCGCTAGCCCCTTAAAAAGTTTCAAAAAGTTATTTTAACTTTTGTGTTGTAACTAAATTTTTTATGATTTCCAATTCTCTTTCTGTGATTTGGATATAGTGCCTCATGAAAAGCATCTCATCAAATTTTGCTAAGGTGCTATATGAAGTTGTTTCTAGAAAATTTAAATTTTTCTTTCTGAAGCAGAAACTTTTTAAAGCGTTATCATCACCAATATATTTATTGTTACGCTAATTTATGTATGTAATAATTCAAAGAGTCTAGAATGTTTTAAGCATAAGTAGATGTTGGAAACAAACTGGGAAAAAAACTAAATTTCCCAATCAAGGTAGACATACAGAATTTTGTAAAACAGGTAAGACTGAGTTCAAACTTTCAAAGTGAAAATAACAGTAGACGATGAAGAGGTGGAGATCAGACACGGTGGTATAATCCGCATATTAAAACAAAGGCCAGAAAGTCAGGGTCATTAGAGCTCTAAAGTTCTAGAGCACAGAGGAAAAACGACTTAACAGTGACTCAGAGGCTGGGGCTAAAATCAACTGAAAAAAATCTTTCTGTTTTTCAATATTGAATGAGGAGACAAGAACAGGGAGAATTATGAGGCTGCGTAGATCTTAGTAAGATTTGGACTCTTCATCCTCCAAGCAATGGAAACTAAGTTATTTCACATGCCATCACATTTTCATGTTGAAAAGGTCCCTACAGCTAGAAGGGGACAGCAAACCAGAAAGCACACGGGTGGATGTCAGTGGAGCATTGAAAAAAGAAATGATGCTAATTTGCAACAAGATGCACGTGCCATAGAGAGAAATGGGGAAACTCAAGATAATCCTTGTGACATAAAGTTAAAGCCTCTACTTGATGAGAGAAACTGATACAAAGATTTGATAAGAAGATTTGTTTTGTTAAAACTTAAGGCTGATTTGATTCTTCAGTATTCTACATAATAGGCTCTGGCTTTTAGGTACCAATCAGCTCCCAAATAATGACATGGAGATTTATTATTATTATTTTGTTATGCTCTGCCTACCTTTGCTCATTTCTGGATAGGTCTTTTAATTTAAATTAACCTGTTTTTCCTTATCTACTTTTGCCTCAGGCCTTCCTTCCTCCTTCCCTCCCTCTCTCCCTCCCTTCTTTCTATCTTACTTTCACTGCTTCTCATTTCTGCAGGTTGGCAACCGACTGACTGGCTCAGCACATCTGTTCTCTCCTCTCTCTCCTTTTCGTTTTCTTCTTGAGCCTAGGTTTCTCCTATTTATTTTGTCTGCCTGACAGCCCCACTTATCCTCCTCTCTGCCCAGATATTGGCAGCTCAGCTCTTTCTGAGACCAATCAGGTGCCTTATGCAGACAAGGTGAAACCGCAACCCATCTCTAAACACAATTAAACAAATTCAGCCTAAACCAAAATAACACACCATTTCACAGTTAAACTAATATTCTATGCTATGAACAAATGTAACACATCTTTGCCTAGTTAAATTAATATTCCATAATAAATCTATCTTGGAGAAATGCAAACATAAGAGGTCTAAGTTAGACGAATTAAGTCTTCGAGGTCAATTAAGACAAGTGGAGCTACTGTGTTCATATAGCTTCGCAGGAAAGCGTCACTTTAAGAAGAAATCGTGCATAAGGGGCACAAAAACCCTTGAATTCTCATTATTCTTCCACTCTTTAAAACTGACCTTATCATCAATTTGTTTTATTTTAAATTCAACACTGTGTCTATAGATGGTTTCATGAGATTGTTGTAACTTTTTGATGAAACCTAGTACTGATTGTCTCTGGTTTAATCATTTGAAGATGTGTGTTCTGAGAATTTCTAATTCACAATAATCCAAAGAACGAATTCAAAACGAATACTCCTGGACTTCCCTGTAAAACTGCTAAATCAACTCAGCAGTGGTGGTGGGGGCCAGGAATCTGTTTCATAAACTATAAAGATATCTCTTTTCTGGAGTCAAGTGTGAGGTCCACCAAGCACAGACTGAGACACTGCACCGACTTTACGAATTGGTAGTTTGTATTGGCTGCAACCGTCTACTTGGTGGATACTTAGCCTTCACTCTGATGCCAGGTTGCTTTGCCCTTTATGTTGCAGCATTAGGTCACCCTTCATTATTTTGTAAAATGTTCACAAAAGTAAAAAGGAAGTCAGTGCTAATGTGAGTGATTTCTTAAGCCTCCTCTCATATTGGAAGCAGATGTGTGTAAAAACCGCTGCCTGTGGACATGTTTAATACTGCGAGGGCTTTTTATTTTGTTATTTTGAGTTGTATTAGTTGATTGTATTAATTTATTGAGCTTCTCATCTTTGTTTTATGTTGCACATATTCCATTTTTAATGCGGATGGGTATGAGAAAATGTCATTCGCTTCACATCTTTCATGAACAGTGCATAATATAGACGACTTGGAAAAAGCCACGGTTTGTTCCACACTTAATACGGATCGGTGAGTGCAGCCAGAACCTCCACCTCTGGCTCAAGAAAAAATTAAGTGTCCATTATTTCTCAAGCACAAATCATGTGATACATTTTTTTCTTTCCACTATCCAGTAGTGGAAAACACAGGAGAAATGCAGATCTTCAGTCTAAGTCCACCCCTAAAATTAAAACAAAGAATGGCAAATATAATGATCACTGAAACAAAATTTCAGCAAATTGATCAACACAAAGAACATTGGCTATACCAGACACATTAACAGAAAGTCTACAAACTAGACAGTGGACTCCAAGAATAGAATGGAAGAATGTAAACAATTAAAAACCAAAAAGTACTTTAAAAATAAAGCCAAGAGGTGGTTGTGCATGCCTTTAATCCCAGAATTCAGGAGGCAGAGGCAGGTGGATCTCTGCGAGTTTGAGGCCAGCCTGGGCTACAAGAGCTAGTTCCAGGGCAGGCTGCAAAGCTACAGAGAAATCCTGTCTCGAAAACCAAAAAAAAAAAAAAATATTATTTTTAAATTGTATCTAAATTGTTGATTAAATGAAGGTTAAAAATGACAAAACCTACTAGAGATAATTTTTTTAATAAAATATTATTTTTAAATTGTATAAATTGTTGATTAAATAGAGGTTAAAAAGGACAAAACCGATTAAAGATTTTTTTTGAAAAGCTAATAACTATTTTAAAAATAGAAGGAGTGGCTAAGTGTGGCGATTCATTCCTTTTCTTAATATGGCAGGTTGTCTATTTATTTGTATCAGCTATGAGTAGTTGACTATGTTTGCACTGGGTGTGAATTTCCTCATGTGGAGTGGAGCTAATGTCCAATTAAGTGGTCGTTGTTTACTCCCAAGACTTGAGTGCCTCTATTGCACTCCTGGGGTTGTCTTGCCCTGCTTCTCATTGTGGTTGGTGAGGTTTGCACCTGGGTGGGATGGTTGGCTGTTTTTCTCCCTTGGAAGCATATAAACTTTGTATTGTTAAACTTTTATATTCTGTATATATTTCTAATTGTACGAATTTGCCTTAGAGTCCTCATGCCTGTAATCTGACTCGTTTCAATAAAATGACGCCCTCCTACGAGACAAGGGATGTGTTCTGTGCTGTTCAGCAGAGGAACTTAGATGCTAAAGCACAGCTTACCATGTGGTAAGAGCTCAATAAATATTGATTGAAGAACTGGACCTCATTTAACTGATTTATGGTGTCTAAGACAGGCTGTGTTGCCAACATGAATCATTCCTTTCTCGTGAATATGTGCTTCCCTTTCTTCTCCCCAGTTTTGAAATGTCATTTCCCACGACTATGGCCTTTCATTCTGAAATGGGTGTTAGAATGGAATGTGAGACAGACGATTGTTCCTAGAAGTAAGGGTATGGGCATTACAAGATGTGTGGCGGAAGTCAATACGACATTGTTTTTTATCATAGTATATTTCATTGCAAAGCAGTCCTTATGAAACAAGAATTGGAAGATTTCGTAGAAATTCAAATGAGTACAACTTTAGAGACACTAATTTCTTGCCTTATTATTCAAAAATATTCAAAAATGAAAATACTGATTTTATGTTCCTAAAGCATCAAAAATTTAAAACAGTTCAATAAATTGGAGTGTCACCTTGGATTCCAATGGTGGTTTGAAAAGAACAGGTGAATAGTTACCTTCAAATGCATCTGTAGTAAAGGATGATATGAAAAATGTAACATGGTCACAGTTGTTTTGATCAAGATTTTTAAAGAGGGAGAAATGAAAATCTAGTGATTTCATATCCCAGAGTGATTGGAACAGCGAGATAATAGGGAGTTTTCATGCTTCTTCCATATATCTAATACATATTAGACCGAGGCTCATCTAACACACTTGATTACTCACTCTGACTTGCTTTATCTAAGAGTAATAATAACTTTGATAGGTAAGTAAGTCACATACAATCTGAATCATAAATGAATCTTTGCTATACACACAAATTTGCAAGACATAGTTGTGTGTGTATTTGTGTGTGTGATACTGTCTATATCCTCAAACATTCCCACACATCCAAAGACATAGACACAAAAACACAAAGACACATACAAACAGACAAACAAGCGCGCGCGCGCGCACACACACACACACACACACACACACCACACTAAAAAATAACACTTGTGATTTTCAGAGCAGTAGGGCTCCCCCTTCAAGAATTGTAGCTCAACTTCTTGAATTAACTAAGTCAGGTAGAAAAGACAAAAACTCAAAAACAGTTTTAATGTTTCAAAACTAGACACAACAGGGTAATATGTAAAGCCAAACAGAATGTCCTCTCCATTAGAATAACTGATGATAATCTTCATAAAAGTTATTAATTATAAGTTTATTCCTAAAAAGTAGGACTATATATGTATAAATAATATATAAACAAAATATTAAAATTCCAAATACTGTAATTTATCAACTGTGTGATATAAATAGGCACACACACATACATACACATATATGATGTAGCTAAACTGAAGTCTGAGGAGCTGTAATGTTTTATTTAATGGTGAAGAAATGATAACATATTGCTCATCTTCATGCCTTTTAGGTTTATGTCTGCTACTTTTAGGCACAAATAAATTCAAGTATGTAACTGGCATATTTTTCTTCTTTCAGCCTGTGAGAAACCGAACGGGACAGCTTGCTCTCGGTTTTCTGTAATTTCCTGTAGAGCCGTTCAGACATTCATCAAACTTTTAACGAGAACCTTGCAAAGCAAAATAGCTAGTGCCAACGAAATGAACCTGAGACGTTTTCTCAGTGTGGAAGCTCCCATCGTATTCAGATGAGGACATGCGCAAACAGTAGCTACTGAACACCATATATGACTTATTAAAGTTGACACCACCAGATGTGACTGACACATCATCTGAACTACTTCATGTAATTCTAACATTGGAGTAGTTTTGCTCTACGGGGTCATCTGTACTATGATTTCTTTAATATTTTTCAATACATAGCATTTCTTCTATTATTTAAAAGAAATATCTATGTGTTGCATCCTTCACTGTAGCCAAAAGTGGTATAGTGAAAGAAGATTGAGAAGCCCTGACTTGGAGCTGTCGCCTCCCATCCTGGTTCTGCTGATGTCAGCAGCCAAAGGACTCCTGTGTGGTTGAACTAGAAGTTTTTAGGGAACTAAAAAGAGAAACTTTTTCTCACTATGCAATTCTGTATTGTTTTTATTTACTTGTTAAAATTTGTTTTACTTTAACTATTTAAACATTTTGTGGTTTCATTTGCATTAAGTTAGAGTGATTTTTGAGTGTATTTTTCAATAAGTGTAAAGTAGTATAATTTCTAAGTTTATGATCTTGGTATCACAACCCACATATATACATATATATATATGTATTTTATATGTATATATGTGTGTGCGTATGTATACAGAAATACACATATGAGTACATACACACATATACACATATTCAATCATTGCCTACTTACCTGATCATTGTACCAATTACTGTGAAGAGTAGCTTCTATTTCCTTCCCCTTTAGTGTCCTTCATTAACAAAATAAAAGACCTCAACAGCTCCCCTCTGTGCACTTGTAAGCATAGCAGGTGAAGGTA
The DNA here is from genome assembly GCF_014885135.2 of Alexandromys fortis. Lineage (NCBI taxonomy): Eukaryota > Metazoa > Chordata > Mammalia > Rodentia > Cricetidae > Alexandromys > Alexandromys fortis. The sequence goes on along the minus strand of NW_026067930.1, from coordinate 17,401,229 downwards.
GGCTGTTCGCTTCATCAGGCAATAATTTAGAAATCATAATTTTTAAGTCACTAGAAGCAATGTCTATTATATTTACACAGATCTTTACTTTTTCTGTTTTTTTTTTATTTTTTTTTTTATTTTTTTATGTGTCCCTCCATCAGAAAAAGCAGAGGCTCCTTCTGAAGTAGGCAAGGAAGGAGTGAGTGCTCCTCCCCAGGAGTCCCCACAATACAGCCAGCTTAGCTTCTTTGATACCAAGCCAGAGGAAGAGCAAGGCACCTTGTTGCTGCTTCGCCAGGGCAGAAGCCTAGATACCCGACTTGGCTTTTGCTATGGGTGAAGTTTGCAGAAGATTTTTGGATTTTATTTGGTGTGTTTCTGAAAGAGCCTGTGTATTTAGGCACTCCATTTTCTATTTTTAATTAATTAATTAACTCATGATGGCAGGCTTCGGATAAGTTTCAGAGTGTTTTGTTGTTGTGGTTGCTGTTGATTGTTGGTTTTTGAGAAATACTATAGTCTTTAAACATCCACCGCTGTAACTGTTTCCCCCCTTTATCCTTCCTGACATGTCCGTATCATGACATGAAGTTAGAAGCTACAGAATTCCCTTTATGACTGTGAATGAGCAAGTTCCACACCAACCTGCCAAAAAAAAAAAAAAAAAAAAAAAAAAGCAGAGCAAACAGCGGTTAAGGATCTGGGGCTCTGATGCTACGGAATCCTTCCCTTTCTATACTGCCCAGGCTGCGACAAGTGGGCAGTGTTTGAGTCTTTTAGCTGCGTTTATCTCATAATTTACAATGCATCTATTAAAATAATTGTGACACAAGTCATAAGTGCCGATGACTAGAGTCACGAGGCTTTTGAAAAAAACAAAACATGGATATACTACTTATTCAGTCTTGTCTCAAATAATTAAAAAGAAAAAATGCAGCAAAAATCCCGTGTCTCTTCTTCCTAGTGGTGATAATTCCTTGTCTCCAAAGCTAAACAATTACATTAAAATAAATGGTGCATAGTAAAAGAAAGCCCACGTTATAGGGTGTATAAATACCGAAAAGAAATTCTATCATTTAGGGCAGTTGCTGGCTTACTAGCCAGCGGTCACATCACTGTGTGAAGAAAGGGATGGGTGGTTTCCTGCAGATCCCCAAGGCCTGACTCCTCTGGCAACACAAACTGCTGGTCCTCCTCCCTTGATCATTAGCTTTAAACTCCAGAAGGTTGATACTCCCAGTGGGTGAGCACTGACGTACAGCCGAGTGGTGTGTCAACTCTGTGATGTGCTTTTAATCATTTTGGAATTTACCGTTAAAGCTAAAGCCTCAATTATGGGAATTAAAGGTAACTGAAGCATGGCTTGTCATCTTTACCCACACTTCTCTAATGTAAGCAATCCCATTCTCATGCCAAGCTCTTTAAAATATCACTCAGTGAGGTACTGATCAATTTAGATGTCAATTGATCACTCATTTAACACACTTATAGTGTCATTTAAACAAGACCAGATCAATAAGGTGGTCACAAACAGCCCATAGAGGAATATGAATGTCAGAAGAAGGTCATATGAAAAGAGATGGCAGGCAGGTGGTGGTGGCACACGCCTTTAATCCCAGCACTCAGGAAGCAGAGGCAGGTGGATCTCTTAGTTCAAGATCAGCCTGGCCTACAAGAGCTAGTTCTAGGACAGGTTTCAAAGCTACAGAGAAACCCTGTCTCGAAAAATCATAAAAAAAAGAAAGAAAGAAAGAAAAGAGATGGCATGAGTTTCAGGATGGGGAAGACAAGGAGAGAAGTCTCAAATGTAGACAGAGCATGGCTGGGAAAAATCCAGATAGGTTTGCGTGGGAAATGACTTTGAGATGAATCAGATGAAAAAGACTGAAATATTGTGACTATCACTATTGCTGCTCATTGAGCAGAATTAAGTCTCTAGTTCTTGGTCTCATTAACAATGCCATTTATGGGTTCTTTTTCAAGGAGCAGACCTCAAATCCAAGCAAATGATGGTTGGTCACTGCTATACCACCTGTGTCACTGTTGGATATCCTGTAGGTTTATCCTGTAGACGGGGTCAACAGCGGTGAAGCGTCTAGTTGAGGGTCAGCTAAGTTCTGCCCCAGACTCAGTAACATAAGTGTATAAGGTCTTCTTCCAATTGATGGCAAGCACAGTAGGGTGTGGAGGAAAAATAATAGCAGTGGCAATGGCCTGCAATGTTTGGGGACTTTATGGAACCCTCTGGTCAATAACCAAAGAAGATGGAACCCAATCTTGGTACTAGAGTTTTCACTTGGTAGCATATGATGTCTAGTTGGGGATTTGTCTTTCCCACTGTATGGTATCTCCGTTTAAATTCCTTTCATCCATGTATATACTTTAGTGAGTTTTTACAGTGGTAGCTTACAAATGGCTTTTCAAAAGGCCTTTACTGCTGGTTATCCCTTTCTACATCCCTTAATTAAAGCCTGTACTCTTTCATTTTCTTGCCATACTTTCTTGTTTACCCCCTTTAACACTCTATGCTATTTCTCCATTTTTGGAAGATATGGAGGGTGCCACTGTAGCAGACTGATGAGCTTGTAAGTGTCTATAGAGCCACCACAAGGTAACAGGAACCCGCTGATGTCTTGGTGGCAGCACTGTGGTCCCAAGCAAAGACAGTCACCCTTGCTGAATTCAACTTTTGACTCAGAAACCTTGAAGCATTTTTTTGCATTGATTTACACATTCAATTGTATGATAATTCACAAAAGCAGTAACAGTCAACTCAAACAGTAGGAACAGAATTTTAAAAATCCTGTCTTGACTTATATGTGTCTTGAAAACAAAATAAAACAAAACTCCTTACTCCAGGTGTCTTCCCTCCGCAGCAAGCAACAACGGAACACTCACAGAACACAGGGCAGTCTGAGAACTGTACTCATCTCCAGGAAAAAGCAAAGGCAAGGAAATGAGTTGATCAAAATCACAATGCTAGCACAGTTCCTACAATGCTATGCAGTTTGCTCTGTAACTGAGCATGGTGGTTGCAGTTCTCTGGGATCAAATTCCACTGTCAGGTCTTAAGGAATGGGAAACAGGAGGGGGAGGATTTAGAAAACCCAATTGTAAAGTTCATCAGAATAAAAACTCGCATTGAGCTTTCTGCCTGTTCTGCATAGCTGTGGGTGATAATGACATGAAACATGTACACAGAAAAAGCTTCACATTCATGAGAGTTGTGTGACAGGTATTTCCCTGTCTGGGGATACCGGGACACTGAAGAAGGCTGGGATAAATGAGAGGAGCTAAGAATAACAATTGCATGGTTCATTTTCCGCCATCTAGATGGCCCGATTACAAAACCCCAGCTGACTCTCTCTTCTTAGCACTCACCCACACGTCCAGCATTCTGAACTCTTGGCCAGATCACCGAGAATGAGATTTCATTTTTTTGCTCGTGTCAAATAAATGATATCACGTATACTGTTTGTGCAATGCTATGTCTGTTCCTGTCTACTCTTTCTCTTTCTCCTTCCCTTTTGTTCATCCTACCTCCTCATGTGTTTTTTTTTTCTACCTGCCCTCACAATTGTTGGGCATTTCCTCATTGTTCAGTACAGCACTTTTAATGTAAGTAACACGATTGTCATCTCATTGTACAGATACAGATTGAGGTTACATGACGTCTATAGCTATCCAAGACCTTAAAATTAAGGAAGAGAACAAAGATTGAACCAGTTAAGTCTGACTTCAGAGTATATTCTTTGTTCTGCAGTAAGGTCCCGCTTTTGGAGGTTTCCTTAATCCTCTATTAGGTGGTATTCCAGTACTGTTCAGCTTTCTGGGAAGACCTTAGATATCAACCCAGGAAAAGTAACACAACTTTGCATTTCATGAGGCAGAAGCTACAGGTTTCTGTGGGCAAGTGCAGGCATTGAAGGACAACTTATTAATGCAGGTTCTTCTCTGTGCCAGTGTGGGGCCTGAATACTTCCCTCCTCTAAACTCTCATAGCCCCCAATCTGGCTCCAAGTCTCCTTTTCACCCTCTATTCCTAACTTGGGCTCTGCCTACAAGCCCTTATCCCCTCCACCTGACTTCCAGTGCTGACTTTTCACAGGGCCTGCCTTGAGACATTGCCAAGGGCAGGACTCTCAGAATCTTATCATGAAGACTGTACCCTTCCAGCATCTCACCTAGTTGATCTCAGACACTACTTCCACGACATATGTCCAGTTCTTACTCTCCAGGCTCCTAGCATGGGCAGATTGCAATGTCAGCAGTCTTGGGACTTGCCAAACTTTCTCATTCCTTCTTCCGGAATCTTGGGTAATTTTAATGGAATCTAGCATGTCTTCAGATGTGCACAACTTGTAATAGAAGTTATCTCCTCAAACTATTCATCCATCACTATGTCCCTGGGATTATGCTCATTGACTGTCCCCTGAACCAGCTGGCTGGATTCCCAGGCTTCTTACCCTGAAGCAGCCTGTGATTTTCTGCCATCATCCCACCTGACGCAGTTGGGAGTGTCACCATGCTCGGTTCAGTTTCAGCACCTCCTTTCTAACATATTCTGGGACTTTAAAACACCATTTGTTAAAAAGAAGCGAGTTCCCATAGTAAAAATTTAGAAGGTGGCAAAAGGGTAGTCAACAACCTGCTTCCCCTCCATTTGTTTAAAGGTGCCATGGTTAATTCCCTTGCTCTAGCTACCTAAACATGTTCTGGGTAGACAGGAGAGACACACAGAATCATATGTATATCTATACATCTATTTGTATATACTTTTTGTTTTCTTAAACATATCAAAAACTATCCATATCTACTCTATAATGTATTTTCCCTTTGTGTTTTTTTTTTGTTTGTTTTTGTTTGTTTGTTTGTTTTGTTTGTCTGTTCATTTGTTTCTGTTAACTTGGTACAAGCAAGGCTTGTCTGGGAAAAAGAACTCTCAGTGGAAGAAGTACCTTCATCAGACTGGCCTGTGGATATGTCTTTGGTGGGAATTTTCTTGATTAACGATTAACGTGGGGAAACCCAGCCCACTGCATTTGGTGCTTTCCCTGGGCTGGTAGTCCTGGGTTGTGTAAGAAAGCAAGTTGAGTGTCTTAGTCAGAGTTTCTATTGCTGGGAAGAGACACTATGACCAAGGCAACTCTTATTTAAAAAATGCAAACAAACAAACAAACATTGAATTGGGGCTGGCTTATAGCTAAGAGTTTTAATCCATTATCATCATGGTGGTAAACATGGCAGCATGCAGGCAGACATGGTGCTAGAGAAGAAACATAAGAGGCATCCACAGGCATCAGGGAGCGATTCTTTGCCATACAGGGTATAGCTTGAGCACATGAAACCTCAAAGCCCTCCCCAACACTGACATACTTCCTCCTACAAGGCCACATCTCCAATAGTGCCACTCCTTATGAGCCAAGCATTCAAACACATGAGTCTGTGGTGGCAATTCCTGTTCAAACCTCACAATGAATAATCCATGGGGATCAAGGGAGTAAGCAATATTCCTCTATAGAATGCTAAAGCATTTCCTGTCCCTAGGTGATTCCAGTACTGTAAATATTGAACTCCTTAATGGTGTCCTCTGATTCCCCAGGCTCATGTGGCATGCATATGTCTAAGCACACACAAACATACTCACTCAAATACATGTAATAAAAATTGAAGATAATCATACAAATATAGTCATATGTTGTATATCTTAAAACAGAAATAGTGAACAATATGCAATTTACTTTCACTAGAAAGTAGTGAAAGTACTACTACTTTCTAGACTTTGTAAAAAATTTCCTATATTCCTTCCCCATAATTTTAATGAAATGATTAGAAATTAACTAATTTTATTAGGATTGCCAGTCAGTCCTAAGACAATGTTTCTAAAACCCTTTATGGAAAAGATTAACCATCTTTGACCAACATTTTTGCAAAATAATATTGTCAGTTCTTAGAATCATTAAAGGTTTTTGGAAGCATAGCAAAGACCAAAACAAAAACAACAAAGAAAAAAAAAGACATACAAATAGGCCATAATTTTAACAATCATGGGGAACAAAGTCTAAAATTTCTTCTATAAGTTTTTCTAATCTTGTTCATAAATGTTTATTTTTCCAAAACAGATGACTAATAAGTTTCAAGAGATCTGTCCTGGTCTATAGGCCTCCACATAGAGAATCACTCTCCCCGCACACAATTTTTTTTTCTAGGAGTGGAAAACATGTCTGTGTTGTTATTTGCTTTCTAGCTTTTCATAAACATTTGATTCTGTTTGGGGGATCCTATTTAAGTTTTTTTATTTATTGATCCTAGAAATCCCAAGAAAATTGTGAAGGAAAAGCTATTGATGATACGGATTTATTACTATCAACTGGAGTTAAAAATCTGGATTTCTACTCTGGACTCCTTGCTGCCAAGCAGTGATCTGAAGGCTGATGCCTGATGACTTGATTGTCTCTGCTGTATGTGTGTTCCCCAAACCCAGTACTACTGGTAAGCCTTTCCTGATCCTCAAAATGTCTGATCACAGGATAACTTTTATTTGACTTCCTTTATTTTTCCCAAAGTTATTTGAATCCTCAATTATTTTCCTCATTGTTTTGTTTCTCCAGTATTTTATCTCTATTTCTGTTTACATTTAATAAGAAAAGAGGCAAGGAAGTTCAGAGTTGAGGCAGATTCAAAGCTATGAAAATAGTCTTGATCTGGAGCTAACTACAGATAGTTGTAGATTAATTTTATATATGAAAATAATTTGTCTCAGTTTTAGAAGGCAGAATGGACTGTAACAAAATTCACAATTCTGAGGATATTTTCTAAAGCTTTGAGTATCAGTGTTACATACAGCTAAGCTTATCTGTATTGGCACAGCCTGAGAACCACATGTTTTAATAAATGCTGTTAAATGTTATGTTTTAAGATTGCTACAACCACACAGTCCTCAGGGAAAGATTTTCTAGGAAGCGCTACTCAACTTTTTATTTTCTATGAGTTTTAGCATGACACTAATTTGAGACTTGTGACTTGCCGTCTGTTAAATAAAGACAATACAGCATTTCAAGGCGTGCAGAATAAACAACAGGCATTGCTGGGATGGAAAAGCAGTCACCTCCTTGTAATGAAAAAGTTAGAAGTGACAAATGACTTAGTGAGAACTGCATCCGAGTTCGTCGTTGAGCATATGCTGTCTGACAGGCTGCGTTTAGCCTGTTTCCCATGCAATAGCTGTTGGTCCTTCCAGATCATGTAATGTGCAGGTACAACATCCGTTCCAAAGTTTACACCTGAGCACAGTGAAGCAGAGTGGGTCTGAAGATAGATTAAGTTTCTTGTGCAGCGGCTGTGACTAGCAGTTGGGGTGCTGTGCCTTCCGTTCAGAGTACCCAGGGCTGACATTTATCATGCTTGGCATGTAGGTGTAGTCCTGGAGCATCCCTGTTTAATCCCTATGGGCACCCAAATGCCAGCTGTAGTTTCTTGGCATGTTTTACTAGGGCTCTCATTTCTTGACTATTCTAAATGTTTATTCTTTGCTCTGAACTTATTCCTGTGGCTTTTACCCATGTCATCCAATCCTAGGCCAATACATAACTTAATCGGTCATTAGAATTTGCTGAGTTTCAGATGTCTGTGTATTATAGTAGGTCACATTCCGTGGTGACTGTTTCACAGGAAGGACAGCATTGAGCATGTAGTGAAATGGGAGGGGCCTAGCAGGCATTGTGAAGGCAGGTGGCACACGAACTTCTATAGTGAGTTTCTCTAGTATTATTCCCTAGGACATTTCATTCTGATCCGTTCACCACAGCACAGGCTGATCCATCCAAACACCAGTTTGGCGATTTAATCGCCTTTCTTAAAAGCCCTCCACGGGGTTAATCCCAGGACTCAGGTTGCTCTTGAGTTCTGCTCATGTTCATTGACTGTATGGTTTACAGTCCAGTAACTTAAACTCTATATAATCTCTAATCTCTTCTGTCACAGCATGCTTCCTTTTCCGTTTTTCTCCTCACTTGAATACCCATTTTATCGTCTTGGCTTCTGCTTATCGTTGGTAGTCACCTTCTATTGGAGGCCATGAAAAGACAAAACTGAAGACAGAAACAAAGCAAACAGCACGTGAGTCTCCCTCGCTTATCAAGTGCTCGTCTGCTTCATTGCCGAGCAGCAGCACCGGTGGCAGTGCAGAGAAGACACACTAGAACCAGCCTTTGCAGAAATGAGCTGTGAGGCTTGGCATGTTCTCCGTTGTCCCTATGTCAAAAGTCCCTATCCAATCTTCCTTCCACATCTTGCACCAAGAGAAAAGCTGCAGCTACATTCTATTGAACACAATTAGTATTCTAACAATCAGGCACATGTTGAGTCCTTTATTCAACCATATCAGGCATCTCACCTTTGCTGGTTTGGGAATATCCATTATGTTTGTAATACAATCCAAACATTTAAAGATTAGGAAAAAGAGTTATTCACATTCAGCAGGCATGGCTACAAATGAGAAAATATTTAGTTTGGGGTCTTAAACATGTAATATAGTACCAAATAATTATACTATATTTTTTACATTCTAGACAAGACTCTCCATACTTTATAAACACATTATATTTTTATTTATTGACTATGTAATGACTAGAAACATTATCTAGAAATGATTATGTATGAACGATAGCATTAACAAGTGAGAGAAATTTTAAGTGAAAGATAGGTTGTAAATATTTGGTTGAAACTTAATTAACCGACTCTTTGACCATGGGTCATTTGCATCTTTTGTTCCACACTCCCATTAAGAATAGAATCAGTTACAAATTTTAATTCAGATTCTAAAAAGTACTTAATTATTCTTTATTTAGTACTATGTATATTCTAAAGTTTTACAACAATAAATCGATAAGTTCCTGTGTAGTTCTCAAGTTAGAATTGTTGGTTCCATATTTCTGTGTTGAGCAAAAGCAGAAGTCACACTTCAGTGTTCTACATCATGAAGATATACATCTGAGAAAGTGATTCTCTCAGCCCTTCTGTTTTGTGCAATTAAACTCAGAATCACAAATTTAGTGTCTACCATGTAAAACGTTGGTGGAACAGGCAAAAAGCAGGGGTCTGCCTTCAATTTTAACCACCCAGACCTCTTAGAGCTCATCATTAATATCCTTCAGGCTTTCTTGTAGCATAAGTAGTGTGTAGTCCCTTTAACTCTGCACTCCATGGGTTAGAGCTATCGTTGAAGTGGGGTCAGTGTAGGTAAATTTGTCCACGTAAGTGTATGCTGTCTTAAGAATTTTTAAAACCTTGAGCAGAAATGCCAACAGGGGCTTTGAAATAGGTTACAACACCACACACTTAAGTTAGAGAAATTAAATGGAAAGCCTTCATTGTTTTGTTTTATAATTCCCTGTGAATGCGGAACATCATTCTTTCATATCTATTCAGCGTGGAATTAAATGTTTTTCTTGAATATAAATACAAATCAATCTTCTTGAAGGAGTTCTGAGGAATGTGATAAGCACTGAGCTTTGTGATCAGCCCTTTGAAGTTATGTTTGACATTTTGCAAGTCACTTAACCGTTTGGAGCTTCTGTTTCTCTTTTTGCAAGAGTACTGACCACCCACTGAACCTAGGGACCTGTAGCACTACAGAAACGTGCCCATGCTTAGGGTGAAAGTGTCATATAGTTCCAAGGAGGCGGTGTGGTCTGCTGTGGAAATAGCTCAATTAACCCCCAGGAATCCCGGGTCTTGTTTTATTCTCTTTGTGACAACAAGGGGCTCCCCCATCTCTCTGATGCTCAGCTGTCCTCACAAGGCATTTCCAGCATCACTCACCATGCAATGCCTCTTAACTGCTTTTATTAACCCAGCTTATATTTGTTCCATCCCTCTGCCTTACATCAAACCCCTTCTCTCCATTTTCCTTTCTTTCTGGGCTTTTATTTTTAAAATATAGATTTTATATTACTTAACTATTTTTTTAATGTTTTTAAAAATTGATTCCTTGGGAATTGCACATCATTTACCCCAATCTAACCCATCTCCTAGTCCCTCCACATAGTCCCCTCACTCCCACAACATCTCCCCAAAGAAAATTAATAAATATTTATTAAAAGCCTCTCCCACACCTCTTCATTTATCTTAATGACATTGGGAGCTGTGGTATGCACACAGTAAACCCCTTTTCCTCTCAGTTTTACTTGCAAATGTTCATTGCAACACGTTTTTGGTCTGCTTCAAGGTGTCTGGCTTCTGGTACACCATCAAAACTAGAATCTCACTGAAACTCCTCTCAGATATCCAGCTGTTGCTCTGAGTCATGGAGAACCTGAGTTATGGCTCAGCCGGACCAGTCCCTGTAAGCACTCTAGCAAGTCAAAGATGGGGTAGATATTCGGGTGGGCCAACTTAAAACCCTGAATGTGGGTCTTGGTGGTAGATGGTTTGGTCGGTCTGGGATGCTGGGACCACCCCCATCAGACAAGGTAAGGAGCTAGCCCCACTCTGCCATGGAATCTGATATTGAAGCCTGATCTCCCATGCCTGTGGTGAGGGGTGGGACTAGCTCTTCTGCTGTAGTGACCATAGAGGGGCAGAGCCAGCTTTCTCAGGGCCAGTGAAGGGCTGTGCCTGCTCAGCACAGCAGCCAGACTTCAACACATATGGTTCCCACGGCCCCTTGTGGTGACATGGATCATGGAGATCAACAGAAATTCCAGCTGCAGCAGGGCCATGGATCCTGACAAGGCTCTCAGCATCAGCTGGGGTCCAGATATTGCCATGGCACTGGTGGCTGTAGGCCATGGTCAGTATGGCTGTGGTGGCAGCATGGCCCGTGGACGCCAACATGGTGTCATGTGACTGATAGACCCTGGGCATCTGTGTGGTCTTTGGTTGAAACACAGGACAAGGATGTCAACACAGATGCTATTTGGGCTTTTAAAATTGGAAAAAAATGTTACAATAGTTGCAAAATTCCCAAACTCTCTTCTTAAGGAAAGGGACTTGGAAATAATATTAGTCAGAAATAAAATTACGTATTTGCTGAGGAGGATGAAATTGTTTTGCTTTTTTCCAAACAATATGCCAACATTAAGTGAAATTTTTAAATTTTTTCCTCATAGTGCTCCTCAGCCTGATTCAACCTTGTCAGTGAGGTACTGAGTCTGAGCTCCATGTCATTTTCATTATAAATTAAAGAAAATCTGGTTTATAGGTGGCTGTAAGTTAGATGCCATGTTAGTCAGAGTTCTCTAGAGGAACAAAGCTGATAGAATAAGTCTACACAACAAAGTCACTCAACATTCAAAAGTAAATATTCATAAAACATTTAAACATTTCTAAGAGTCAATACAATAAAAGGAGGACTTTGGAAATTATCACAATATAGAACTTGGAGTTTTCAGAGAAGTACCCAGTTATACCTTGCGGTAGGTGCTTCTGTACTTTGTAGATTCATTACAATGTATGAGCAGACACAAACCAGATATACCAGCTAGTCACAAAGGTGAGGGAAGCTATAAATCATGCTGAAAAGTATGGCTGCTGACAGGGCCGTCTAGCATAGCCTGAGAGGTGATAAGTACAGAAGACTGAGTTTCCCACACTTGAGAGAGAAAACCCAACCTGAGAAGTTTGAAGCCATACACATGCTCTCAGAAGCAAGTTGCTGCAAAAGGACACAGGAGAAGAAAGATGGAGGATACTCAGTAGGGGGCTCCATCCAGCACCCACCACCAAACTCCTGCAAGACCCCTTCTGGGACACCCCCCATCTCAGCTGACCCTGCTGGCATCAGAGCCCTACTGCCCCCGTGATTCCAGGGGAGATCGTAATGTCCTCTGCCGTACTGAAAGCTGTGCTGAAGCATAGGCTCCTTTTGTGCAGGAGTAGATCTTCTTTACAATTAATATCTCCAAAGAAAGGAGATTCTGCTCCCCTAAAAATCCCAAATTTGAACTGAATTATCATGTGCCCAATAACAGCAATTTATACTGAGATTACTTTATATTGGTAGTCAGCGTATTAGGGAGCATATCTAAAAGTTCCAAATATTTTTTTTACCAGTTATTTTTGTCTAGAAATTTTACTTTTCTCCTGAAAGCAATGCTAGTTTTTTTGTCAAGGAGTATATACCATGCTTTTTCACAGCAGTCACCGGAGCTAGGTAGATTTCACAGACTTCAAGTCAGTCAGAAAGCTTAAAACCAGCTTTAAAAAAAAAAAAGGAATATATTACCCTGCAGCTCCTGAAGGTTCTGAACTTCCTAGGGAAAGAACACCCATGCTGTGGACAGAGAGAGTGGAATAAATGATGAGTGGAAACATGCTCTGATCACAAGTGCAGAGATAGAACATGTCAAGACATAGGTCGTCCATTAGTAACCCACTGAGTTATAATTGCTCAGATGCACACAAGTTCTGTATGTTCCAAACCCATCTCTCTTACAGACAGATGCACACACTTTGCTACTCATTTTGATTATTTAGCTCTTTAAGTCAGCTTGAAAAATCATTATTTTCTTTGTGCAATGGAAAGTATAGTTCTCAGATTACAGAAGACTTTTGCTATGGCGACATCATAGTTACAGATAGAAACAAGCCCAATTTTAAGCTACCATAAAATATTTAACCTATAATAGCAAAACCCTAGAGTTAAAATGGGTATGACCAGCTAAAACAATGGTGAGAAACTGGAGAATTTTCAAAACTATTTTTGGAAGGGATACCAGTCCCCAAGGACACAAACCTGGTCTGGATCCACAGAACCCACGTGACAAAAGGAGATAGCTCCACATGCAAGCAGTAGCATGTAAAACCACCCCCAATAATAGATAAATACTTGTTTTCAAAAGCACTAAAAAGACAAACATTTATGTAAGCTTTTTGCACTTCAGAGTGACTAACCATCATAACATTCCAGCTCAAGTAAAATATAACTTTTCTTCTGCATTTTTGAGTTAGCTCTTTCAACATTTCTAATATAATTTTTCTTAGTGTATTGGTAGCTGTAATGTAAGATCTAAATAAATAGATCTTTTTACTTATTTGTTTTTATTAATTGAGCCTTTGTGTGTGTGTGTGTGTGTGTGTGTGTATGTGTTGATGCCTGTTTATGCACATATGCATGAGGGGCACACTCACAGATGTGTGAAGGCCAGAGGTTAATGTTGGGTGTCTCCAATATTACTCTTCACCTTTAGTTTTTTGAAACAGGGTCTCTCCCTGAACCTGAGCCTCCCTATTGTTATTCTCACTATTGCAAGTCTACTGGCTTCCTTGTGAGAACCCATGGCCCGTCTGTCAAGTCTGTCAATACACTTTCAGTGTGTTCTGCAGATGTGTTTTACCACACGTGACTTTTAGACAGATTCTGGGGATCCAAAGTTACCTCTTTCTGCTTTCTCATCAAGCACTTTGCCATTGTAATATTCCCTGAGTCCTCTCTGAAAGAAGTCACTAACAAAGGGTCATCACCACCAACAAAAGTCAACTTCATGATTTTTTTTTTTAAATTACTCTAGGAAAATCCTTTACAGAATATTGCTACAAAAACCATCAATTCAAAAAGACTTGTGGTGATCAATAACAACCCTTGCATGTTCAAGTTTTTCTAAAACTAGATTGTGCAATTTGGCAGAAGGAAACAGGACTCTTATTACTGACTTCCCTTTCAAGTTGGCTATAAGCTCTTCTTTAGCTGTTACTGCCATTGAGGATTTGTCTGCATATTTGAGGGGACGAGCCAGGAAAAATAGTTGTCTTTGCCCAAGAACATAAGTCTATGCAATGTCAGGAAAAGCTAGGGAATCCTAACTGAGCTTTGGGTTTTGCACTCTACTTAAAGGTTACCTTCAATACCTTCTTTAAACCTATTGAAAGCTGGATTCCTCTGAAGAATGCCCCTGCACACAAGGCTCAGAGCACTGAGAGCTCCAACCTATGTAAGTGGACTAGTGCTGCTCATGGAACTGTGGCTTGCTACTAGCCGGTGAGGCTTTGGAACAACAGTTATAGCTGGGACAGTTTATACAATGTTCAAGAGTCATTCTGGGTATAGCAAACAGAGAATTAGTTCTACCCAACAGCAAAGTGTATTCTCTGGAATGTTCTTGCTCTAGATTCAGGAGACAAAATGTAGATACATAATGATTAGGTACTAAATATTATCAAATATTATCAATGGCCTTAAGAAGTAGAAGTACCCGAACATGAGATTTTCACTGAAAATTCTAACTATGAAAATTATTTCAAGTGTGCTAGGGAGGTGAAAATTCAAATAGATTAATTCTCCCCTGACATTTCAATCAAGAAGAGTATGAAGAAGGGTTGGTACTGGAATGGACAAACCTTGGGTTGTTTCTCAGGTTTGGATGATTTAGTAAGATACTTTTGCTGTTTCAGAAGATGCAGAAGATAGGCCTGTTTTCCATGACCTGCCCTGTGGTCAGAGTTTTCTCTGTATTTTAAGGTGATAGTTGCTGACCAAATGGAGTACACATTTAAAAGTCCCTGAGAGCAAATGATTATCACAAAACATATTCATAGAAAGAGAGAACGAGCCCTTGGAAGTACAGTTGTATGGGATCATGGGGTCCATGCACAATTACTGTATGCCTACCTCTTCTAAAACAGTTTCTATTGAGTCTTGTAATGCACATTACAAACTTCATATCATTTTATTTGGGGGCTTATTAAATTAACAGAGATAACCACTTCCCGTCAATAGTTGAGTTCAGGAACTTCTAATTTATAAACAGGGCTACTGGATCATCTACTCTCCCTCTCCCAAACTGAAGTACTTCTGTGATAAATTACTTCCTATCTATTTATTTATTCAGTCTATTACACAAGCCCATTAATTTCAGACTGTTCAAGTCACAAATTGCTTGGAAGTCTTCTTTCTTAAATGTTCAGTATAAAAACAAAAGATAAACGTTTAGAGGGTGAACAAACAGAAAGAAAAATATTGTATTTGACTTGCTTGAAAATGTGGAGTTTTTTTTTCTCTCTTGGTTAAAAATGTGCAGTGATGATTAGAGAGGTGACTTAGAATGGATTTCGCAAAAGACCTAGGTTCAGTTCCCAGTACTGACATGGCTGCTCAAAACTGCCTGTAACTGCAGTTCCAGGGTCTCCAATGCCCTCTACTGATCTCTACAGGCTCTTGTATGCACATACATATTCTCACGCAAAGCATACAGAAAATAAATTTTAAAAAGTGTTTATGCACAATAGTGTGACATTGTTTTAAAAAGATCAGAAAATAATCATTAGTTTTACCATACTCATCGTTTCATTGATTGATTGATTGATGACTAACTGAGTGAGTGATCGATTGAAGAGCAAATGGGATAACAGATCAAAGCCATGGTCTTTCATATTAGGGAGGAGTTCTTCTCAATCTTAATTTTCTTCTGAAAGGTCCTATACCATCTATTGTTATTTGGAACATTAATACTTCAACAAGTGATTTGGGTGTTAGTCAAATATCAATCACTAACAACAGGTTAGATTATTGGCCCTTTTATTTGTATTTATTTGTTTGTTTATGTGTGTATACAACATGTACCACTGTGTATAAATTGGTATGAGGGGACCACTTGCTGGCCTTAACTCCTTGTTTCCACCATATGCATCCTGCAGATAAAACTTAATTTTTCAGGCTTTGCAACAAGTATCTTTCCCTACTAAACTTCCTACTAGCTCACTACTATTTTTAATATGTGGACAAAAATTGCTGAACTGAACTGATTGCCATTTAGCTGGTGGCATTTTAATACCAATTTGTAAATTTCCACAGATTATGCAGGACCTTTTTAGGAAACCCTTTTAGGCAATGCTTCACTTGCATTTCTTCTCTCACCTTCCAGTCGGGGTATTGATTAGGTGCAATGCTATTATACTGACTTTCATTCTTAGTAATGATGATGAGGAAAAGGCCTTTTCAGATTTGCTCTACGAAAGTCTTTCTTTCCCTCTGTAGAAGAATGAAGACTTTCCCACTCGAGTTTTCCAGACACTTGTCTCAGAAGCAGGTTCAAAATTATGTTAAAAGAATGCAATTACTCAGGACTTTATAAGGTCCAGTTATTTGCAAGAACTTTGTGTCTGTCTTTGTTTGTCATTATACCTTTTTAACCATTTAGTTTCATGGTTTTGAGAAGTCTCCCCTGTTGTCAGGGACTAAGATGAAATTAACTCCCATATCATTTGTTGAGGTCTCAATAAGTGACAGTATATAGCACAGGACAATAAGGTGAAAAAATTAAGTTAGTTCACATGGCAGACTTCTAATCTGACAGGACTGTGAGGTCCTTGTAAGAAGACTAATGAATTGGTCTTAATTTTTACATACAATATAGCATATTAGTCCATGGTAACACATTTTTATGCTTCAAAATTGTGCTTCCTTAGGTGCCAATGTCTTTCTTAAATTCCTGTTTCTGGCCTAAAAATCTTAAGGGGCAAGGAGGGACTCTTTTCTTTAAAGTTTCTGAACCCAAGAACAAGGACAAAATGAAGCGAACATGTGTTGGATACTAAAGTTGTATTATATAGAACACCACTTCGAACAGTGGGAACAAGGGCTGTCTCTGACTCTTTTACTCACTTTTGGGATCCTACAACTCATACTGAGTCATCTTGCCCAGTCTTAATACATGAGGAGGTTCTTAGTTTTACTGCAACTTGATATGCCATGTTTTGCTGATACCCATGGGAGATCTGCCCTTTCATAAACACAAATGAAGGAGGAGTGGATTGGGGCGTGGGAACACAGTGGGGGAGGGACTGGGAGGAGAGGAAGGAGGAGAAACTGTAGCCTACATTCAAAATAAATTGATAAATTTATTAATAATAATTTTATAACAACAAGAAAAAATGTAAGCTCATCTTGCCACTTGCTTCTGAGAAAGCATATTTCTTCCATAATAATCCATGGTAAGAAAACTATCTAGGTACTCTTCTATGAAGATCTTCTTACCAATTATGAATGAAAATGCATGGCCATTTTATCTCAAGAAAATACCTGTCCCTTACTTGCTGAACTGAATTACGTAACACAGAGATTTCTACTTTCTCTCATGTCCCACGAGTTCACTGCAAAAGTCTGTTCAATCAAGAGGTGGCTTTACTAAGAGATAAAGGAGAGATTACTAAACTATCAGCCATAAGTATTGATACAGACCATATCAATTATAAGAAGTAATAAAGATCACTGAAAACTGATTTTATAACACTGTGCTATGTGACAAATGTGTTTGGAATATAACATTTATATCCAAGTATCTAACTGTATGTAGGATGCTTGGCTCTTAAATTGCCATTCATCTTGTCATTTTCAACTGTGATATGGATTTGCTGGAATTAACAACATAAGTTTCTCAAAGTTCTTCAAGCTAGGAGTACTTCTGAACAGGGTTCTGATCATTTTAGATGAATTAGATTCTCCTACTGGTTTGTAGATGGCCACATTCTCTCATGGCAGAGAAAACATCTTTCTCAAGTCTCCTCTTATAGAAAATATTCATCTAAATTCATGACCTTGTTCATGACCAAATGATCCACAAAATATATCATTCTTAAAATTTCATAACACTCTCACATACATACTTGAGAGAGCACAAAGAGTCCATAAATCATTTTTCAGAAACAGAGACAGAATCGTGACTTTAGTAGGTATTTTCTTCAAAGTGGGCGGGAACTACTGCTTCTACCACCAAGCTTTAGTAATGTTGAAATGTTGGCCTTGGCTTTCTAAAGAACATTTGAGACTCTTACAAATGAAATGAAATGGCAAAGTTTTAGTTGATCGCAGGATGAGAGTTTCTATGGGTTGTTCAAAAATACACACAGGAGATGCCATGATCATGAAGCCTAGTGAAACTTAGAGCTGTCAACAGTTTAAATGTTTCAAAGGCCTCTTCTCTGGAGACTTTCATAATCTGAGACTTTTACAACTTACCAACTTCTCAAACTTAATACATCTTGGCTAGACATTCTCTTTGAGCTTACAAGCTAATTCTGTAAAAGCATTTAGTTGCTAAGAGCTGGAAAGGAAATGTCTTTGGGCTTTGAAAAGACAAAACCATTTCGATCAAAATGTGTAACAAGCATATGATCTTCATTTAACTCAAGAAAATGAGACTTAAGATTATTTTTCCCTTGCAGCTAAAGTTTATGTAAATTTCACTCATTATTTTCAGCTTAAGTAGACAAAAAGACTTCAGTACAATAATAAATTTGTTATTTAGTTATAAAGTTAATATATAATCTATGCATATAAATATGTTAAGCCCACACACATGCTTATTCAAGCGTATGCATATATGGCTGCATATATCTTAATAAGTAAGAATGTATATGCATATATATAATCTTCCATATATTTATATATTAACATATATTTATTTAGAATTTGTTTTTTCCCTTGTAAAATTTGGTCATTATGTTTCTTGGAGAAAATACTGGTTTTTGAAGATACCTTCAAACATGGAGAATAATAAATTTAATTTTTTGTTAATAAAATGTTCTCCTTTTCTGAATCATCAGGTGTCACTGGAGGTTTCTTTCCCACCAGTCAGTTCCCAAATAACCACTCTCAGACTTAGTATTAATTACAATTTGTCTGGCCCATTAGCTCAGGCTTATTATTAACTAGCTCTTACAACTTAAATTAACCCATTTCTATATTTGCCACTATGCTTGTGGCTTTTTACCTCATATCTTGCTTTGGTGGCTACTTTTGTATCCCAGACTCTGTCTTCTTTTTTCCCATTATCTTTGCTTAGATTTCCTGCATGACTCTATTCTGCTTGGCCATTGGCCAAATCAACTTCTTTATTAACCAATGGTAGTAAAACATTCACAGCATACAGAAGGGCATTGCAGAATTTTGTATGCCACTAACAAGGTGCAGAAACTCCATAGGCCTAAGTTCTCCCGCTTTTAATTTTTCTTTGTAAGATTGCTGCTGTTTTCAATAAAAGTATTTTTGATACTTCTTACGGAGTTACTCTGTTCTTTTTCTTTACTTTAAGAATATAACACTAATTGGTTTATTTTCTATTTATTACAAGCATATTAGTCTATAAATTTCCTGTGAAGCACTGTCTTAGTTGCATATCACAAATTTTGATAAGTATTTATTAGTGTATTTAGAAGCATGTTTGGATTTCTCTATTGTTCCACTAATTTTTTTAAAAAATTAGATTATGAAATAAATGAGAAAAGAGCTAAAATAACTTTCATGCAATTAATTTCAAGTTTTTTCCAACCTTAATTAATATCCACAATCAGATTTTATAGAATTAATGAACCATTTTGTTCTATTATTTTAATAAATTCTATAGTTTAATATAGTTCAGAGATTTTACCTACTGGTCTTTGTGTTTCTATGGTGGCATGCACCTTTAACTAGTTAGCCATAGCTACCTGGCAACAGTGGTGCATGACTTGAATCCCAACACTAGAGAGGAATAAAGACAAGAAGAGACAAGTCTCAGCTCAGTCTCATTATGAGGAATTGTGGAGGCAGGCTCCTTCCACTCCTTCAGGCAATAGCCTTTTCGGTGCCCAATGTGTGGACAACTGCATCTACAAAAAACTTGAGAGAGCTTGAATAGGATTTTTAGACATAAAAAGAGAGTTAAATAAATAAATATTTAAATAAAAAAAGAGGAGAGTTAAACATGGCTTATTGATAGCAGGACTTTCTCAGGTGGGCTCTGTTTGCTACAGGCAAGTACACCTCATTTAAGAGAAGCTTTCTGACTCAGCTTTAGAAGCAAAAACCTTGCAGCTCTTTTAAGTCCCACCACCAAACACTTGTTATAAGACATGATAAGTTATGAGTTATAAGAGATAATAAGAAGCCTGAGCTAAAAGGCCAATTAGTTTATAATTAATGTAGACCTCTGTGTGTTTCTTTGGGACTGAACAACTGTAGGACCAGGTGGGACAGAAACCTCTGCCAACAGCCAAGTGCTTATTCATCTTTCCAGTCCTTACATGGACATTTTCAGTGCTAAATTTTCTTACATAATATCTGAAAAGTCAAAACAAAGAACATTCATTAGAAGTTTCTACGAAAAGGAACTGAACACTCCAACAGAGAATTCTGGAATGATGTTACAGATTCCTTGAAATGGGGAAACAATCAGATCATCTCTCCAGCCCTCACAGTGTCCCACACTTTTTTCATGACCCTCAAACCTCACTGCAAATTGGGGTCTATTTAACTACCTCTCTAGTTTAGCCTTGCTCTTAAAATATAATTTGACCAATTAGATATAAACAAGATGATAAATGAAGGCTTTAAAAGCATTTTCTAGTGGGACTTACCTTCTTCTTGTTCTTGGGCACACTGCAGTCATCACCATGTGAGTAAATCTTAGTAGAACTGTGAAAAAACGGGAGACCTGTGAGTTGTCATGTATAGGTATTGAATTACCCACCAGACCCAGTAATGGCTATTCTGACTAGAGGCTCAACTGAGCTGATGAATGGAACAAAACTAGAGCTGACCTGTCACCTCACAGAATTTTCATGGAGAATATATTTTACTGCATGCCCGTTTTGTGGTAATTGGTGTACAGCATTAATTAGTGGGTACAATTCTAATTTGTGGCCTACTTATATTGTTTGAAATAGCTACTTGTTCTATGTCATGACTCCAGTAAAGAAAAATTGGTAATAGAAGAAATGAAGACAAGCGGTTTGAATCTATGTACGTAGTTCTAGGTAGCAAAAATTTAAATTGCATTTAGAGGTAGGTAAATATCAAATGCATTATGGCTACACACACTCTCACCTTAATTTCAAAAGATCAGGATGAAATATTTTCCAGTGTTTGTGTTTTATTGAAACAAAAAGATCTAATAGAGGTCATTTTCCTCTCTCATCCAAACACACTCCCAAGTTTGTTTTATAAAACATCTTGAAATAACAGTGATTGCTTCTGATGCTAAATATGTTTGGCAATGTTTGCTTCATTTAAATCATGGATCTTGAGGAGTACTTCTGCACTTCGTTTGTTCTAATCCCCTTCTACTCATAAGACAGCTCATCTAAATGCAAATATTTGTTGCTACTTATAACTATAGATACAATCTATTGGCTGCAGGGCAAACATCTCCAAGAAGTATGTGGTGAGCTCACATATTTAAACATATGGCTTACTATCATCAATCAAAAATAAATTAGATCTTTTTATCATAAAGCAAACAGAAGTCTATTTAAAATATACAACGCTTAATGAGTTATAGACCTCATATTTGTCATTGTATTGAAGAACTCTTTCGGACAGTAAATAGCAGAACTCTTTCCTTTCAGGCACTCTTTTGTCTCTGGCCAAAGAGCATATGTTAAGCACATGCAAAGAGCACAGCTTTGGAGTTAGAAGTATTCTTCTTGATTTTTCTGTATTAAAAATAAACAGCCATATTTTGTGTGATAATTAGATATTTAAAATATATATAAATAACTTTTCTTATCTCCAATAAGTAGTTATTGCCTGTTTACTGGCTATCATTTGTTAGGCATCAGTCAGCATACATGATGTGGTCTCTCTCATTATTTCTCACAGAGACTCAGCAAAGTAAACCCTTCCACTATTCCCATTTTGCATACCAGTAAAATGGGTTTTGGTGAGTTCCACTAACTGATCCAAAGTGCTAAGCCTTGTGGTTTATTGAGTTAGGATTCAAGGCAAGTCTGAATCTAGAGCCTGGACTTGTAATTATTTGCCCAATTGAAGTCTTGTTGCTTTCAGTTGTGTGCCCAGAGATGTGACCCCACCAGGCTCCGGTAGATAGTTCTAATCCAGTGCTTACACAGAAGGGACCTGATTAATCGAAATGAGTCACAAGACAAAACTATAATACATAATGGCAGGCTAATTGGAATGGAAGAGTTGATAATCGGAGAGCTGGTAACATGTGAGATTTTCCAAAGGAGAAACAATAAAAATAAGTCACTTTGTAAGAAAAAAAAAAGACATTCCTTCCCCATACCTTTATTTCAGTTCTCTTGGTAATCTTCCTTTTCCATGTAAAGACAATAATAATAATAATAATAATAACAATAATAATAACAACAACAATAACATCAATAATAATACTGGGCACACATGTGAGAAACTGTACACTTTAAAGTACTGTAAGTATCTATTCATTCAACAAATAATTGTAATCAGCTACTGTGGCAACAATTGCCAGACTGGTTACAAACAGCTCAGCTTATGTACGCAATGTAGATATAGCATGCGTGCTCAAAGTCAGAACTGTCTTTTATGACTCCGCAGTCAAAAAGTTAGCAATGTCTCCAAAATATTTTTGTTTTCTTTACTAACTCCGTCAGTCATCTGCAAAAGTATATAAATACTTTTGAATTTGTATACGCATCCTCCTCCTGGACATCTGGCATAACGTGGGCCATATGTTTAGTCTCAACTGACTTGTCATTCTGTTTTTGGCTTACAGTCTCAAGTTTCAAAGGTCGTTCCTTATATTCTGAGATTTCATGACTTCAACTCACTGCACTCTCTCCTAACTTCATATGACACACATTTAATGACATCTTTCTAGGTCTTTGTCCTCCCATGTTCCCAGTCTGAAGAATCACAGTATTTTTGAGACTCCTTTTAGAAACATTAGGTGTTTTGTATGTTAGGCATCTGTCTGAAAGTGGAATCAAGAAGGGAAACATGAGGATGTATTCATGCATCCAGATGTTTGGCATTATACAGCTAAGTTTTTAGTTCTCTTCAGGATAGTTGCAGGCAGGGAATAAGTTACTCTACTTTCCTTTCTCTGAGAGTCACTGACGAGTACATGTGAGTAATACGACTTCAAAATGATAAATCAGCAAATCCGGGTGTCAGCACATCCACGGAGGTGATAGGATTCAGTTTTTGTTTTCTGGCTCTGACACAGTAAGACAATTTCCCCCTGGTGACTTGTAGCAGCACAGAAGGAAAACTGAGCTTCTTAAAGGGAAGCCTCCAAGAGTGTTTTGCAACCAGATGGGGGCTTTGTTGCTATTGTGGGTGCTGTAAAGTTAGGACATCCTGTGGTTTGGTATGGATTAGAGAAAGTGGTCAGGAAGACATATCAAGGAAGTGTTCTCTAAAACATTTTGTCTCAAAGGAGGCCTAATTGTCTAACTTGTAAATAGCCACAGTTCTTCCATAGTACAGTGCACAGGACATCTTACAAGACAAATTAGCTACAATATTTGGATAATGGAAGAAAAGGGCCATTATAATATTACATACAATGAGCAAAGTACTGCAGTTTCTAATTAAGTGCCCAAGTCAGTTGTACAATGAACTATTTGTTGAGCTTCTAAAATATAATTTGCAACCTTTGAAAAATGACTCAGGGCTATACAGCAAAAGCAAAGATATTTATGCTGGGGCACATGGATTGCATTATCGTAGCTTAAGGCTCACTTGCCTCTGCACAGGCTGGGCCTGTCCACCTGGTACAACTGGAAACAGGAGACCAGGTGGTTTGACAAGAGAGGCACTTATTAGTCTTACCTGGCAGTGACCCAAGTGTCACCCTGACCAAAATTCCCAAAGCAGCTTAGCTGTTGTGTGGGATGTGGTACCTTCCGACTTGGAAATGGCTGAGACACCAAGGGGAAAATTGAATCCCAGTGGTGCCCAGGCAGTTCTGTAAAATGTTAATAAGGATTTCCAAGCTCAGGCTACAGAACAGCCACCTCCTAGATTGTCTGTTCAGGGAGAAGTTGAAAATCAGACTCTGGCATGGATATATAACTGAAGGAAAGGCAAACATATTTTCCTTGTTCATATTTTTATTTTCACCTCAGTTGTCCCACGTTACTTGGAGTCTTTTTCTTTCTTTTCTTTTTTCTTTCTAATTTGGAGTTGCCTAAAAATTCCCCTTAACTCTCAGGGAAAGAAAGCCTTAAAGTTTTGCAAAATAGCCTCAGGAGGCTGCTTGGCCAGTAAATCTCTCTTATAAAACATTTTGATGAGTCATGTGTAAATGAATCAAGTATATTAAGGCCAATTTTTTCATGACAAGCATGAGCTGAATAAAAATGGATGAGCATTGGGATAAGAGAGAGATGGAGGTCTGAGGGAAGAAGCTGTGAACTTGGCTGCTCACAAATAGCTACTCTGATTTCTTTGGGGGGGGATGGTTTTGGATACATGAATGCAACTAGTACTGGATTCTCTCAACATTTTCATTAATCCAGCAGAGAATCAGGAGATAGCAGTTGGATTAATTGCTCTTCCATGTTTTCCCAAAGCAACCTGAATACCATCACAGCATATCACAATTCCATGTGGTAAATAATGCTTCTTATATTTGTGCCTCTCATTTTTTCACAGGATACTCTCTATGATTCTTACTATGATTTATAGTAATTATAAATATAATGACCTATAGAATTGAGGAAAGGGGACTAAAGATAAAAAAGACCTGGGGAAAAGCTTAAATTGAGATTTTAGGGATATAGATGATTTATCAATGCATATAAGTACAATGAGTTCAACAGGAGAAGAAGGATTCTGAGTATGTACGGTTCATTTTACCCCTCAGGTAACTAAAATACTCTGGGATCACAGAAATGAAGTGCAAGGGGTAAGTTTAGAAAATACTTGAAACAAATCCTCGTGGTTTTGCCTTGAGACAATTAGTAAAGCATAGAAAGATTGTGACATGAAAAAAAGAGAGAATGGGAGTTTAAAACGCCATGCTGGTTATAAGGAACGTGGAATGAAGGGTTAGTGGTGCTGTGATTTTAAGGAAAATGCCAAGGTAGATGTGAAAAAATAGCCATAGAAACAGAGACGGAATAGCAAGACAGGACGGTTAAAGGAAATGGCCATTGACAGCAACAACAGCCACACCCATTGGAGACAGTAAAAATCCTGACAGGAAGACGGCTCTGGAATACATAATCTCAGTCTCACAGAAAAAATACATTTCTACCATTACCTATCTGCTATGTTTGCACAGGTGACTAACTTACTGTTCTTAGGTTCCCCAATGGTCAACTGGGAATAAAAGTATGACTCACAAAGGAGTAAATGATTTCATATACAATGTATTTTTTAAAGATGACTTTGGCCTTAACAAATGTTGTAGCTCTAGTGAAATGCAAAGAAAATATGGTCATCTATCTCCCTGAGCTCATTTCATAAATCCTTGTCACTGGATACACAGGACTTGACTGCATGCTAAGTGCATGCTATCCTGACAACATGCACTCCCATCCCTTTTAGTTAGTCTTTGAAATGATACCAAATGATAAACACTATCCCTTATATTTTGCAGATGAGGGCACTATAGCGTGGAGAGTTTACAAACTTGTTCAAGCATAGAGCAAGGAAGAAATGAAGAGGAACTACATACTTGTTAAAATCTCGCTACTAGCTTTGTGCAAAGTCAGGTTTCCTTGCATTTGAAGAGAAATGTTTATAAGTTAAGGAAGAAACTTGGGAACAGTATGGAGTATATGGTGCACTTTCTCATGTGGTGTCAATGAGGGAGCTGATGTACACTATCCTTGATGTCATGGAGTGTAGAGAAGTAAAAATCTAAAACAAATAGCAAAGTTCTTAGTTATTCTATTACAGTCCTAAACTGTGAAGATGCTGGGTAATCACAAATCATTGGACTTCTCCTTGAAACACGTAAATGAATGGTCCAGTCCATAATCATGACTCTTTGTCTTAATCACAAAACCAAGTTACGTATAAAAATTATCCTTTGTCAACATCATAAACATTACATGATCAAAAGAACAATACCTCTGTGCAGTGAATGGTTTTGTGCGTCAGCTTGCCACAAACTAGAGTTATCAGAGGACGGAGCCTCAGCTGAGGAAATGTCTCCTTGAGATCTAGTTTACAAGGCATTTTCTCATTTAGTGATCAGTGGGGGAGGCCCAGCCTATGGTGGGTGATGCCATCCCTGAGGCAGTGGTACTGGGTTCTATAAGAAATCAGGCTGAGCAAGCCATGGGGTGGCGAGGGGCAAGTAAGTAAGAAGCTCTCCTCCACATCCTCTGCATCAGCTCCTGCCTCAGGAATCCTGCCCTGTTGAGATCCTGTCCTGATTTCCTTCAGCGATAAACAGCAATATTGAAGTACAAGCCAAATAAACCCTTTCCTCTCCTACTTCTTTTCTGGTCACGGTGTTTTGTCACAGCAAGAGAAACCTTAAGATACTTTGTCACTTTTTATTGCACAAGCATACAGTAAGGCAAATCAATTTAGCTTCTTATCTCCTTCCAGCAAGTTCTACCTTAGCATTACTCAAACATCATTTTAAGTCATTTTTGGCATAAACTACTGTTCCTTCCAAGGAAGAAGAGACAACAACTTGATGAACTTAGGGCAAGGGCAGCTGAGACCTTCCTAAGGTCTCAGGTTCTCTGGGGGTCAATGTGTGTACTGCCATGGGTCCATGAGAATTGTCACCCTGGTGGTTATAGATCAAAGATAATCTAGTGACCTCTAGAAGTGTAGTCAGCACCCAATGACAAGCTCACAACTATGAATAGACCAATGTTTGTAGACACCAGTGGCATTTATGCTTTGAGTTTGTCATCTCAAAAAAGATCTACTAGCCCGTAGGTTAAAGTGAGAGGGAAAATGGAGGCAGGCTCACCATGTGAATGGTGAATTTCTGAGAAGTGAGGGCCAGATGACATCATGTTATGGTTTGGCTCGAGTTGTAACAGTGAAGAATGGTGGAAAAACTGAGTGATTCCATGGCACACAGATGCCTGGGCATGATGACCGCAAAAGAGCTTGAACCTTAAAAGTGACTGCCATGTTCATTTGTGAGTGGTTTTTTTTTTCTTTTAAGAGAAAAACAACATCCATCGTATTAAATAAATGTTACTAAATTGGATTTTCCTCAGTTTCAGTTTTGTCTGCATTTAATTAGTAAGTGTGTTTGCATTTCATCGCTGAAATAATTTGCATGCATAAGAACTTGTAAGTAGATTTAGATTTCTACATATTTTAGTAATAGTCTAATGAAATTCAGTTTAAAAACTGGTATTAAACACAACATTTGTCTCTTATAAAAGAGGCATATCTATTACTCAGGTTTGGAAAAACATTGAAGCTAAGGAAATTAACTCAGGCTTTGAAGACAGAATTGTGTGAAAATCTCCAATCCTTTGCTTTAACAAAAATCAGCTAGGGTGTGTAGCTTGACTGTTTTAAGCTTAAGTTTTCTCCTTCACTTAGTAATTTTCTAATACGCCAGAAATGTTCAAAGTAATGAAATCTATCTAGTAAATTTTTGTGTTTCAAGACATCCTCCAAGGAAGAAATATGTACAAGTAAGAAAATTGAAACATTGAGGAATTGCGTAATGTGTTTAGTTATGTCCATTAGCAGTGAAAATCAATAAGCTCCCTTCATAAGAAATGTAAAGAAAACTATACTAAAGTCCAGCTGACTCACACTGATTGAAATTGGTTACACAGAGAATCCCTGGGAGGTCACAGGCTACTCTGGCCAAGGGAGCAGGTCAGATATTCATCTCTCCCACCTGTCTTCCAAGTTCAATAATCGCATCCCCAGCTCCGAAGCACTACAGCTGTGTGGCCTCCCCTTCCTCTCTGCTCCCACCTCCAGCGGATCTCACAGATCTTCCTCTCCAAATTTCCTTTCCCCACTCATGCCTTAATACTAGTCTCCAACTCCAAGTGACATTCCTTGGGAACCCACAGATCACTCCAGCCCTGAAAGCAGGAAGCCTCTGGATCTCCACTCTTCCTCTTCTCCTCCAAATCCAATCCCCTAGTCTCACCTCCAACTCTGTAGCGGACCACCTGTTCCCCTTCCTCCCCCACTCTGTCCCAATCTCCAGCGCAATACACAGATCATCTCCAACTTTCCTCCCCACTCACCCTGTTATTCCAACCCCTAAATTCAGCAGGAAGTCCCTGGGAACTGGGCAGCCAAGTTTGCCAGAGAAGCAAGTAGACCTCTAAAGCTGGTAAGAGAACTTCAGCTCCTTACTCTCCTTCCTTTCCTCCAAATCCAAGCCCTAGACCATTCTTAGCTCTGCAGCAGAGGGCTTGTAGGGTCCTTTCCTTACGCTTTATCTCGTTACCCTGGGACTAAGCAGATCCTTGTAGAACATCTCAATTTCCTTCTTTCTATTGTACTCAGACCTCAATCTAGATCATCCTCATTCATAATTGATGGCTCCTAGTACCCAGAACCACATTTTTTTCCAGAACACGCAGTGACCACACCAAGTAGGAACCTAGAAAAAAATTCTGCCGGAAAATACATAGCTACTATACACTCCTAAGATCCAGAAAGGGCCTTGGAAATCAAAGGGAACACACACACACACACACACACCAAAGACAAAACCAGATAGCAATATCAAAAACTGCAATCCTCCCAAACCCAGATGCCTACAGAGTATTATAAAAATATAATCAATTACTGAAAGCAGAATATGACTCTACTAGTGCCCATCAATGCTACAACAAGCTTTGAGAATCGCATTGCTGGAGCATAAAGGTAAATATCTGAATAGCATTTATGAGTAAGACCGAAGTTCCAAAAGAAAAAATATGGAAATCCCTGAAAGAAACCTCTAAAATTCCAAGAGTGTAGACTGGGCCAGGAAAGAAAGTCTCCATGTCACACAATCACCAAAACACCAAACATGCAGAACAAAAAAAAAAAACAAAAAAAGAATATGAAAAGCTTCAAAGGAAAAGTACAAGTAATATACAAAGTCAGACCTTTTAGAATACAATCTGACTTCTCAACAGTGACTCTAACACCCAAAAAATGCATGGACAGATAGTCTACAGAATCTATGAGACCACAGCTGCAAGCCCAGACTACTATACACAGCAACAAGTTCAATCAAAATAGATGAAGAAAATGAGACATTCTATGATAAAAATAAATTTGAGCAAAATATATCTATAAATACAACCTTGAAGAATGATTTAGAATAAACACTCCAACTTAAAAGTTCAGCACACTCAAAAAATACCACCAGACCAGCAGTCAAATGATAACACACACACACACACACTCACCACAACAGAATAAAAGATATCTACAAACAATGTTCATAATACCTTCCAACATCAATTGGAAAATAATTTAAATAAAAAGACATTTAAAAACAGAATGGATGAGAAATCAAGACTCATCTTTCTTCTGCCTTCAAGAAACACATCTTAACATCAAGGACAGACTTCACCTCAATATAAAATAATGGAAAACAATATTCCAAGCAAAGGGACACAAAAAGTAAGTTGTACCCATTTTAATTTCTTGGAAAAAAGACTCCAAATGAAACTAGTCAAAGGATATAGGAAGAAATCTACATGCTCATCAAAGACAAAAAAACTCCACCAAGAGGACATTGCAATCTTTGACACTGATACCCCAACAAAGTGTACTTTAAGTTTGAAAAAAAAAAACACTTCTACAGCTTAAATCATATACTGACCCTCACACAATGTTAGTGGAAGACTTCACTGACAGACTCTTGCTAATAGACAGGTCATCCAGATAGGACTAAACAGAAATGCTGGAGCTAACTGAAGTTATAAACCAAATGGATCTAACAGACATATACAGAATATTTGACCAAAACCAAAAAGAATGTATCTTCCTCTCAGAATATTATGAAACATTTTTCCAAAACTGACCGCATACTCAGTCACAAAGCAAGTCTCAAAGGATGCAAGAAAATTGAAATAACACCTTGCATGCTATCTGACCGCCATGGATTAAAGATGGATCCCCACAACAGAAACAACAAAAAGCTTTCAAACTTATGGATTCTGAACGACTGACTACTAAATGAAAAAATAGATCAACACACAAATTTAAAAAGAATTAAGGCTTTCACCAATGACACATCTGATAGGAGGCTAATATCCAAAACACATAAAGAACTCAAAACCCTAGATGTCAAGAAAATAAACAAATTAATTAAAATACATATCTAAACAGAAAATTCTCAAAAGAAGGAACTCACAAGGCTTTGCAACACCAACAGAAATGTTCAATATCTTCAGCGATCATAGAATTGCAAATCAAAACTACTTTGAGATTTTATCTTACACCCATCAGAATGGCTAATATGGATAAAATAAATGACAACTCATGCTTGCAAAGATGTAGAGGAAGCCAAACACTTACCCATTGCTGGTGAGAGTGAAAACTTGTACAGCCACTGTGGGAATCAGTGTGGAGCTTACTCAGGAAGAAGGGAATGAAGCTACCTCAAGATCTATCTATACCAGTCTTTGGCCCAAACCCAAAGGAAGATTTATCTTACCACAGAGACACTGCCTCACTCGTGTTCACTGTTTCTCTATTTATAATATCCCCCAATTGAAAACTACCTAGATGCCCTTCAACAGACAAATGGATAGAATCAGATCCATTTACACAATTGAATAATAATCATCTGTTCAAATAAAAGCATAAAATTTCAAATAAATGGATGGAGATAAGAATATCCTAAATAAACTAGCCTGGATACAGAAAGAAAAACATGGTGTGAATTTGCTTATATGTGGATACTAGTGTTAAGTCAATGATAACAAAGCTACTATCTTTAGAGCTGCAGAGTTTAGATATGAAGGAAGAGACTAGTTAGGGGCAGGGTTGTCAGTATATATCCCTCATATAGTGAAATAAAGTAAATAGCTACTTATGCATGAAGAGAAGACTGGAATGAAAAGACAAAAATGGGAGGGAGAGTGAAGAGGGGTGTGAGGCAAGGAAAATGGGGAAAGATGGCTAAGATTAAGAACAATTAGAAAGATAGTATGGAAAACTATTACATTAGAAGCTTCCTAAAGTAATCCATATATGAAGGGGATCACAATGAATTTGTCAAATTATGGGAGAGACATACCCCAAACTGGACATCTCTTGTCATCAAATGAAGTTTCCAATACAGGCAATGGGTAATAGTTAATTAAATTGTTGGCAAAGGGGGTCTTCTAGGAACTAGCAAACCACCCCGGAAGTTGCCAAGACTGTAGGTGGCTTTTCACAAACTGACAGCAATGTCACATTGCTGAAGACAACACCCAGTACAAGCCACTGAACATGAAGAAGTCAGGCTGGTGCCTATGTAGATCCTTCACTGTTACCCCCTAAAATCTTGGTACAGGAAGTTACTCTGCAGGCTAACAAAGGAGACACATAAGCACCACCCAAACCACAAACCCTTTGCTCTGCATTGCTGTCCTGCCTGTAAGATAGGACAGTGAAACAGTGGCACAAAACTTGTGGGTGTAATCAATGAATATGTGAC
Source organism: Alexandromys fortis (assembly GCF_014885135.2). NCBI lineage: Eukaryota > Metazoa > Chordata > Mammalia > Rodentia > Cricetidae > Alexandromys > Alexandromys fortis. Next base: position 17,369,940 of record NW_026067930.1, on the reverse strand, counting down.
TGGACTTAAACTTCACTGTGGGAGACTAACAACCTGAGTCTTAATAGCCCAGGTCCACAGGGTAAAATCAAATAAAACTGATACCAAAAAAAAAAGGAAAAAAATGGCTCCAAATGACCATCTATACTCATAGATCAATGCCCTTCTCAGCCAATTTCAGAGAAGCTCCCCCGCCCCCTACACAGCACATGGGAACAAATGTAGAGACCCACAATCAGACATTATCCAGAGAGTGAGAGACCTTGGAACACTCAGTTCTAAACAACATAGAAATGTCTTCATCAAATCTGTCCCTTCGGGAATCAGGGAATCCTGCAGACCCTGCGTTTCAGTCTTCAAATTAGCCCCAGAGATATCTGGGCTTATTTCTTCTTCTACTAGATCTGACTTCTGCAAACAATGCTTTTCAAAATTTGCATAACCATAAAAGGGGATCAGATTTAAAAATAAAAACCCAGCTGATACTATACAAGCAAAGAGAAGTATACTCCTTTGGATTTGAGACCTCCTCCGCAAGGTATACTCAGAGAAACTGCCTGGCCAGGTGTGTTGCCTGCAAACCATGTGACCAGATGCATCAGCAGACAAAATATATAGGAAGAGGCTTCAGCATTGAGAATTATGAGCTAGCAAATATCCAAGCATGGAAAATCCTTCCCAGAATGTTCAGGAGGAATATCCAGATTCAATATTTTTCTACTTCTGTTGAGGTGCTACAGGCAGATTTGATGATACCCAGTCAAAGAAACCTACTAAAACAACACCCAAAGATTCAGTCCCCAGAAATGGTGGAAGGTGTAGTTTAGGACCTAACTGGCACACTGAAACAGAATGAGTGAATGCTTTTTTTTTTTTTTAAAGTATTTTAAATAGAACCCACAGTCTGTTAACACAATAAAATAAATATTCAGGAAATCGTTCATTATACCCTGATCCAGGAAAGTCTAGTATTGAATAAAAAACATAATCAAATAAAATCAACACAAAAAGGTCCATGTTGAAATTTTCTCACATGAATTTCAAAACAACAATCAAGAAATGTTTCAACAAGCATTTTCTAATCATCTTGAAAAAATAAAAAAGTGAAATCTCAACAAAGAAATGGATTACAAGAAGTGCCAAGTGAAAATTATGTAACTCAAAACTGCTCACAATAGGATAAATCCCAAAGAAACATCAAAATCTATCACAATTAAACTTCTGCAAATGAAAGGTAATGGAAAAACATTGAAAGCAAACAGAAAGAACAGCCGGATTGTCCTTAGGGGCAGACTAACCAGAGGTTTCTATTCTGAAGCTATGGAACTAGAAGGCAAGGGCATGATATCGTGCCACGTGAATAAAAACACATTCTGTAGACTATGAACTGTATATCTAAGCAAGTGCATCCTTCAGGAATGAAAGATAAATAAAAACTTTTTTTTCAGCACTGGATATCTGAAAGAATTTGTTACTAATGGATCTTCCTATAAATGTTAAAGAAAATTTTCAACTGGGAAATGATAACATGAGTATTAAAAAATCTGGAATGAAAAAAGAGGGACAGTAATATCAGAAATGCAAGTTTGTATGGCATGGTAACCTTTTCCTTATGAATGTACCAAGTCATAAGTGGTAACTAGGGTAAGTTATGTGGTGTCATTTGACCCACTTCATAGCATTTTGTGTGTAACGAGGGGAAAGGCAAAAATAAATAAAAGAAAAGTTTTCATACTTAGCTGCAAATAGTAAATGTTCAGGTCAGAAAAAAAATGGTGGTAAGTCATTTTGGCATATTGCATTATGTAGAGCATGTAATAAGTAAAGATGATTTGGCAATATACTAAGAAATAATACACACAGATACAGAAAGATGCATCAAAAAGTTTATATATCACACACAAAGGCAAAAATAAAATTAGTAAGAAAAAGAGAACAAAAATATGTAGCAATCAAAGATACTAGCAAATCAATATGAATGTAAATGGTTTAAATATACCATTAATATAACAGAGGAAAGTGCAAAAGGAGGAGTGGGGACACACTTAATCCAACTCGATAGCTTAACAGAGTTAACTAAAGGTCAAATTTAGTGGCATAGATAAGTTGAAGGTAAAAAAATAAACGATAAAGACAGGCATTGCAAGTACTATCCAGAAATGAAGGAGTTCTGGTGGCATCGAATTAAATAGGCTTCAGAGCAAAAGAATTGGTGCAGACCAAAAGGAAGACTTGCAACAATGATAGCAATTATCCACTGGGGAAGATGGTTTTCAACACATGCGAGTCAAAGTAATAGAGCTCCAAGTCCACAAAACAACACAAAACAAAGTGTCCCTAGAATTACAGAAAGAATAGTGTCCTCATGATGTCATTGAAAGTTGTAAGCACTATGGTATTTACTGAAGCTGGGGTACTGAGTCCCACAGCTTAGCCCCACATCTAGCTTTTGTGATTGCTGCTTTCTGAGAAAGACTGTCTTTCGACATAGTGCTACCTTCAGGGAAATGCCAAGGGTCAATATTTGAAGTGTAGTTTCTACTGGATGTGTGTTCATTTTTGTGTCGACCACTGTAAAGTTGAAGTTTGTAATCCAATGTTTATAATCCAGAGATATCATATTGCTGGAGCTCAAAGACAATAGAGGCATGTATCAATATCACTTTCCACATATTGCAGTTTTATTAGTCAGGTCAGCAGGAAAACACACTATCTTGCCATGACTATCAATCAGCAGCACCTGAATGCCATCTGTAGGCTAGTGATACTTTGTTTGTATTTTAATAACGGAAGCTTGCTAGAAGACCAGAGTGCAAAGCTAAGCCACTAGAGGCCAGGGAGTGGTGGAGCACACCTTTAATCCCAGGACTCGGGCGACAGAAGCAAACAGATTTCTGTGAGTTCAGGGTTACCATGGGTTTCACAAGATCAGTCCAGACCCAGGTGGTGGTGACTCATACCTTTAATTCCAGTCTATAAACCTTTAATCCCAGAATTTGGGAGCTGGAGACAGGAGTAATAGGGCTAGGCAGAGAGAGAAATAAAAATAGGAAGGGACAGGAACTCAGTGGAGTGTGGAGTCTGAGGTTTGGTGCGGACCCAGTACAGTCCAGGCAGACTGAGGACAGCCCTTTTCGGTCTGAACATGGGTAGCGGTAAAGGATCTCTGCAGTGGCTTACTGCTCTGCTTCTCTGATCTTCAGCTTTAACCCCTGTATTTGTCTCTTATGAGACATTCACCAGTTGTGACAATATATTAAGCTATATTAAAAAACTCAATATAGTTAAAGTAACTGAAAAACTTACAATATTCACTATTTTTAATATAATTATGCTTTATTTCAGTAAGAGAAGACCACAGGAGAGCTCTATATATTTGTAAGTCGAGTACTACTTTCTGAACAACTAAGAAAGGAAAAATTTAAGACGTAATTCGTGTATAGACTGAAGGAGCATGTTGAATATACGTCAATGGGAGAGTTCAGAGTACTAAAATCTTACACTACAGATGAAGAGAATTATCACATTAAAAATCTAAGTTCCCATCACAGGAAACTAGAAAAAGGAAACACAATAAACATAAAGGCTGAAGCAAGAAAACACAGATACAATAAAGTAAACGAATCTGAAATCTAGTCCAGAAGACCTGGAGGCAGTAATTTAGTCTGAACCTTAAGACCCAAAGGCCAGGAGAATCAGAGTTCCATGTTCTGATTTAGCCCAAGTCTGAGTCAAAGACAGAAAAAGACTGATTCCCAGCTTGTATATAAAGCAGACAAAAATTAAATCCTTTCTTATCTTTCCTTCTTTCCTTCTTTCCTTCCTTCCTTTCTCTCTTTTTCTTCCTTCCTTTCTTTTATATCTATCTATCTGTCTGTCTGTCTGTATGCCTGTCTGTCTATCTGTCTACCTGCCTACCATCTATCCATGCTTTTGAATATATGTGCCACGGCACACCCATGGAGATCACCGGACCGCTTGTGGAGTTGGTTTCTTCTACCATGTAGGTTCAGGAGTTTGAATTTACATCATTCATTAGGCCTGAATGCAGGCACCATTAGCCATATTCTGGAAAGTACTTCCTCCTGTATCCTTTTATTCTCTTTAGGCCTTCAGCAAAATATATGGAGCCAGCCTACACTGCAGGAAGAAGTATGATTTACTCAGGTTGCTCATGCACTTATTAAAGAAGAAACACCCTCATAGATATGTCCAGAAATAATATTTAAACAGATACCTGGCTCCCAGTGGCCCATCAAAACTCCATACTACTATATTCCTTTGGATTCCTGAGTTATACAGTGATGATATTAATCTATATCTGTTTTTGCTCAGAGAGACAAAATATATTTCACTTTTTTATGTGCTAAACACGCTGCTATATTCAGAACATAGAAAACACTATCTTCTGAAGACAAGGATAAATTAAATACTATTATCTTTAATATAAATAGATCCATAGTATAAAATGGTCTTTGACAGTCCCTGTTCCATAATAGTTGTGACTTACTGACTCATATATACTTTAAATACAGAAGTCTGATATTTTATAAATAGGAATCAAGATCAAGTTGCATTTATAAATATATTAAAGCACAGAGATGACAGATTTCATGAAAATCTATGAGCTTTGTATCCTTCTGTGTGAATCTCTCATAACCAACTGCCCATGGCTTCAGTTACTTTTGCAGAAAAGGTCATTGGAAGTATAAGTTCCAGATTTTGTTTTTAACTTTCTTCCCAAGTACCTGTGGTGCAGAGGGAAAGTGGAGTAGAGGCAACAGTGTCTCCTATGGAGGACATAAACTTAAGTAAGATGTCAGACAAATTATTTATGTCCCTGGTGACCCATTTCAGTATCCTTAGGGTGTGAAGGAAATAAAGATAGTATAGATGAATAAATAGATTATAGATGATACATACATAGATGATAGATAGACAGATGATAGATAGATAGATGATAGATAGATAGATAGATAGATAGATAGATAGATAGATAGATAATAAAATAAAATAGGTGGGAAGGTCACAGAGTTAACTCATCAAGAACCTGAAGTCTGGATCCAAATAGATAAGTTTTGAAGCTCTTTTGCTGTTAACATCTCTGATACCTTATGGATAAATTTTACTTTCCTTGGGATGACTAACTTGTCTACAAAGTATGATAAACACACACAATTCTTACATATAAGGCAAATATTGCCTCTGCGATGCCTGAGGAGCAAATAACCCTGAGGAAGGAGCTGAGGGTTGCTGTCCTTCCTTGAATTACTCTAAGTGTGAATCTGCATCTTTCTCTACATAGTGTCTTAATAAGAGCGAACAGCTGGAGAGCCTGGCAAACTGACAATGACACCTGACTGTAATATGGAAAGAGTGTCTGCTTCAATTATATTTTATGATTGCCCTAATATAGAAAGTGTATGGAGACCACAAAGATAGAAGAAGCAAACTGGCGACGTACAATGAGATTGCCACCAGAATTCTAAAAACACTCTCCTGTTTTAATCTTGAAAATACTGAAACTCTGCTTGAGGGTTGAGATTAGATGTGTAGGTCTGTCTTTGATAATATAATATAACAAATATAAACACATATATGTACACACACATATGTATATATATGCTTCAATTTTGAAACATGATATTTACACAACATATGCATAATATTGTTCAATGAAAATAAAAAGAAATAGAGGGGCTGAAGGATTAGTTTAGGGACTAAAAGTGTTTACTACTCTTCTAAAAGACTTTAGTTTGAGACTCAGCACCCTTGTTAGTGGATCACAATCACTTGTAACTCCAGTTCCAAGGTATCTGACAATTCTGGTTTTTCAAAATACAGGTGGCATTCACTCCAACAGTCTCTCTCTCTCTCTCTCTCTCTCTCTCTCTCTCTCTCTCTCTCGCGTGTGTGTGTGTGAGAGAGAGAGAGAGAGAGAGAGAGAGAGAGAGAGAGAGAGAGAGAGAGAAAGAGAGAGAGATAATAGTTTAAGAGTAAAACTTTATGAAAAGGAAAATCTTGACGTGTCTCTACTGTCTCACTCCATCCACGGTGCAGAAAGCTCAGCTTTCCTCTCTGTCTCTTGCTATTTAGCCTGGGTGCAGACATCCCCTTCTCTGTGTTTGTGGGAAAGACTGAGGTTTGCCTGGCTCCAAACTGCTAATGCAAGGAAACATCCTCCATTCCTCACTGGGGCTTGAATCCAAAGGAAAGTTGGAGGCGGCTGTGGCTGAGCAGTTGGAAACACTTTCCAGAAGAGTTGGTGTGTCACAGTTTTGCATAGACCTCTCGAACAATAAGAATCCCTGAAAGGGCCAGCAGACGGAGTCATCCTTCATCGGGAGCTTTGTGGCCAGGTACCCTTCTGTGAGTTTTTGTAAACATTGTTTCATTGAGTCTTAATACCCTTTCTTAGAGGTGGGCACCAATATCCTGAGTTTACAGGGAGGAATCTGGGGTTCTGAGAGATAAAGAGCCAGACTTTAAGCTGAGGTCGGCCCTAATGACAAACATCCTTACCAACACATTATGGCGCACAGTTTTGCTAAGGGATTTGGCCAGGCGCGAGTCTGAAATGACTCAGTGTGCTGAGGAAAGGCTGGCTCAGAGACAAGCTGCCTTTAGCCACAGTGCTAATCCAACTCCTGTTCAATCCTAGAGGCCAATTGCAGCAGCAGCTGCAGTGAGCAGGCACAGGTTCCCTCTAGGGAGCGGGCAGAACACTTGGCCTAGGGACTGTGACCCGGGCCACGGAAAACCTGCAAGCCATGTGCTCCCAAGAGAAACAAGACTGCTTTGGAGAAGTTATCTTTTCCAGACTGTGCAAACCCTGGAGAGCTGGGCTTAGTCTGGTTCAGACAGTGGATGGCAAAGACAAAGCAGAGGGGAGACGCAGGCAAGAGGAGTGAAGCTGAACCTTTTCTCTTTCCTAATCATGGCGTTCCACCAGGCACTTTCTGAACATGTAGTGCCCAGTTCCTAATGAAAATGGCTGAAGCATGACTTTACTGGATAGACTAAGAAAAAAAAAAAAAAAAAACATCTAGGGAAGCAAGCCAGATATTAGGTAACTCAAGACCACTCAGGAAATCAAAACAAAGTTACAGCTCCGTTAGTCAAGTGTGATGTTTGTGGAGGAAAGGCAAAGGGGGGGCTCAGGTAGCCAGAAATTTTCCTTCGTTTCTTTTGCCCTGGAAAACACCGCATTCATTGCACATTCTGGTGCATCTTTTAACATCCATCCAGGCACAGATACAGGCCTTGGACCACCTTTGCATGCTAGCTCTTAGCAGTTCACCTTAGAACAATGTGCTTTTAAACTCTTGGCAGAGGCAGGGTTGCCAGATGGACTCTTTGTGGAGTGTACATGTTCTGGGAGGAAGAAACTGTCTCATGGGATGTGTCTGATAGAAAACAAAGATGTCCAGTGTATTACTCTCCATCTTAAGAGCGCTTCATATTTACCGAGGGCTTTATTGTAAGACTTTATTGGTCATTGCCTACAACAACCCAGTGAGGAACATGGTGATATTTCCACTGTGCAAACACAGTTAAAACATGCTTAGGCTAAGTTATTTTACTCCAGAAGAATTAGAAATTCCATACTCAGTATGTTTTCTGAGACTCACTTGCCTCTGGTTCTCTGAGACAGTCGGTATGACAATATAGATCTAAACAATCTGGGTAGCAACTTGAAGTGGTACCATAAGTACCCATGCAAAGTATACATTTTTCTAAAGAGCAGTAAATGCATCGTTAAGGAGAGACTATGAGGGTGGGTGTCTCTTTCTCCTACCTTGCAAGATCCTATGTTTATCTGGCTTTCTTGGTTTATCTACAGTGGCATTACAATTACACCTCCTCTCTGTGTAATAGTAGTCTCCTTCTATGTGTGCGTGTCCTCTATGCTCTATCCGAAGTGTCTGTCTCCCACTACTCTTTTTTAGCTTAACCCCAAGATAATAAATCCCACGTTACCTGCCTGTTCTTTCTCCTCCAGATTTCTCCTGTCTGCTTATGTGTGTGCTAATCCATCTCAGTTTTCTTCCGTCTATCCTCTGCAAGAACAGAAGAAAGAGATATTAAAACTTGGTGCCTCTTTACAAAGAAAGTAATCAGAGAAGCCCACACACAAGAGGATTCCACTGACAATCCCATGATAAGTGGTGTAATGACTTCACCATTGTCTGAAGGAAGCTTTTGTTGACTGCTGCTTAAGAGCCAGGGGGAAATTCTGGAAGAAGCACCAATGGTCCCAGTAGTTACAAGCACACATTGTCGTGCAGGCCATTCATACATCTGGGGATTATTTAGCACTTCCTGTGTGCTACAAGGAATTTATTTCTTTGCTTTACACAGCTTCAGATGTCACACAGAAAGAGGAGAAAACCACACTCGCATGAAGAGTCCACGACCCTTCCTGAGGCAGGCGCGAGAGAACATTTATCCTTGTATGGAATCCCAGGAGTTTGAATCACAGCCCAGATATGATTCCTATAGGTGCTTATAAGTGAGTCACTAATAGCATGGGAGAACTCACAAAGTGAGAAATATAATGTAGCAAGCAGTGGAAATGCTCTGAGATTACACCTAAATCGAGAAGTCGCACAGGCAATGGATGAAGCAGAGAACGCCAAGAGCAGGGGGATGCACAGAAGTCAGACCATAGGAATTGCCACGTGTTCTCTGCAGCCCTACCATAATCCTTCCCACGTATTGTGCATTTGCTATATAAGCCGACTGACAGAACATGTACTCTGGGCTGTGTGTTTCCTATGTGCACATGGCAAGGGGAGAAGTACTATATACATTTTTTTTTCAGATGAGCACACTGAGAGAAGCCATTAAGTTGACATTTCAGCTTTCATGACACAGTGCAGCTAACATAAATTTGGGTGTTTGGGCTCCAGAGAGCATACCTATTATGCCACACTAGACAGTTTTTGAAGGTAGATTAAGGAAAGGAAGTACAAAGTGGCATCAAAAGCGAACACGCTAGATTCTCATCTCAATATACATAAGGTTGTTTCTTGTGTAGTTCAGAGAATGAATGTTTAGGTCAGGCAGGCATGATGTCATGTTCTGAACCTCTTTCCAATTTCTTTGCACATGCTACTTAACCTTCGTGTACATCAATCACTTCTTTATACATATGTTTTGTTCTTTTATAAGTTTTTTTCGAGATGTAAATATTTTTAAAGTATCTAGGTTATCGAAGAAATAAGCGGCGGGTCCAAACCATATATATTTAGAACTGTTATTATTGGATATGTCTTTTCTACTTTCTCCCTCACAAAAGGGAGTGAAGATTGCAGCAGGCAGCTGATGGCTCAAAATGAGGCAGAAAAAATGTTTATTTTCAGCTGTTTTTGAAGCTAAGATATCTTTAAAATTTTTTTCTGGCATTGACCAGTTAAGCACAAACAATGCTAACTTTGAATGTTAATGAATTATCTGAATTTATAACCAGAGACCATGAAATGTACAAATCCTTGAAGACAACAGATTCATGGTCACTGCAGCTCATTTCATTCAATTTTACATATTTATTCATTTTTAACCCACTTTGTCCAATTAGTGCTTCCCGTATACACATGGGTATGATGTCATACACTAGGGCATAGGCAACCTATGGGTGCCACCACTGCCACCACACACACACACACACACACACACAAAAGTGGGAAGAGAGAGAGAGAGACAGAGATAGAGACAGAGACAGAAACAGAGAGAGAAAAGAAACATGACTCTGTTTCCTCCAGCAGTCATAAGCTACCAGTAGTGTCCTTAATTCAATTAGGGATGGGATGATAGTAGAACCTCCCCCATCTAACCCATGCTGGAACGTTTAACTGTTTTGATCCCCCGCAGACCTTGTTCAGGTAGCACATGCTATGAGTTTCTGTGTGCTACAATGACTCTCCTCATCAGTCAACTCTTTCCAACCCTTCTCTGCAATGATCCCTTATTCTTTCAAATGTATATCGTAAAGGACTTTCAGCAAGACTGTCTTAAAAACGCTATTAATATCATATAGCTACTAATCAAGTGTAGATGAAATTGTTCTGTGAGGCTGTAAAGCTTAGTTAAGGCCGACAGGGAAGGGAAGGTAATACTTGACGCTCATATAAAAGAGACAAAACGCGGAAGCCCACTGTGTTTGTCTTTGCATTGTCATTTTATTCTATAAATTAATATTTCTGTCCCCAGTTACAATGACAAATCACTAAAGACAACGATGTTTGTCCATGGCTGAAAGGCTAGTGTTGGAGCAGAAAATTGGCAAATGATTACAAAACAATGCAATTTGTTTGAGAGAACACAAATCTTGAAGGGTAATTTTAAGGCATACCATAAGCTACATTCTTATCAGTAGAAGGTAAAAAAGAGCCACTTAAATATTTTTAATTAATTTTTTTATTTATTTTGCATCCCAACTGCCATTTCCCCCTTCTCTCTTCTTGTTCCCTACCCCAACCTCCCCTGTGCTTTTCCATCCACTTTTCTGTTTCTGTTCAGAAAGGGGTATCAACATGGGTATCAACAAAGCGTGGCATGTCAAACTGAAGTAGGACTAAGCTCCGCCCTTTGCTCTAAGACTGAGCAAGGTAACCCAGTATGGGGAATCAGTTCCCAAAAGCCAGGAAAGAGACACATCTAACACTGGATAATGAGAAGTTGGAAAAGACAGTTGTCTATATGAGGCCTGTCTTATCCACCAACATCACACAAGCAGATGTATTCTCAAACACTACCAGGACCTTAATAATGTATTTATATAGTTTATATCTTCCTAACAGTGTATGATTAAATGTGTTTAGTTAAACAACAATCAGTTGCACCTGCTTTCACCGTCTTGTATAACCTCTCCATCGTTCTCCCTCCCTGTCTTTCTCTCTCACACACACACAAACATATATATATATGAATACATATCCCTATATGTGTGAATATATTAATACAAGATTAAAAACAAACAAGCAATAAGAAACACACAGGCTTCTAAGGAAAGGTAATAGAATCAAATAAAGCAAAACTAACACATAGGGATAAGACATAAGAAGATTGTAAGGAGGCCAAAAAATGTGTAGACACAGAAACTCACTCATTAGCACATTCACAAATTCCATAAAAGCACTAACCTGGAACCCATAATAAACACAAAAATGCCCAGTATGGTAAAACCATAAAAATAAAAAAAGGGAAAAGAATTTTAAAAATTAAACTAAACTAAAATAAAAGATAATTTAAAAAATGAAACAAAAGCTCTGGCATGACATTATGAAACTAGGAATGCTAAAAGGTACTGCTGTGTTCATTTTTCTGTGACCACTTCCCGCTGGGAATGCAGTCTGCCCTTAAGGTTAGTTTGTTTCCCCAGTGACACTCCCTTGGAGAGAGAGTCTCTCCATTGTCCATTTGCAACCCGTTATCAATTGAGGTAGCTTCTGAGTAAGGGATGGTTAAGAAATTGGAAACAACATAGATGTCTCTCAACAGATAAAAGGATAAAGGAAGTGTGGTACATTTATACCATGGAATTATGCTTAGACATTAAAAATGAATCATAAAATTCTCAGGTATATGGATGGAACTATCAAAAACAAATCTTCCAGAGTAAGATAATCCACACCCAGAAAGATAAATATGATATGTATTCTTTTTGTCTATGTGGATATTAGCTATTAAGTCAATAATACCCAAGGTACAATCAGTAAACTACAGAAGTTAGGTACAAAGTAAGGGACTAGGGTAGATTGTGTGTGTGTGTCTTGTGTGTGTCTGTCATTCTGTTTCCCCTTTTTAACCCTAACCATAACCCTCTAACCCTAACCCTATGAAAGGGCAATATAATAGAACTGATAGCTTCGGATAATGGGTAGGAACTGGAATGGGAAGGTTAAGTGGGGAGCAGTAAGGGAAAGGAGGACGAGAGAAGAAAGTCAGGGAGAAACACTAACATTAAGGGCTATTTGCGGAGTAATGCAGAAGCCTAATATAGTAGAAACTTCCCTCCATATATTATATAGATATGATGGCAGTCTAAATGAAATCAACATATAATGGGGGAGACAGGGCCCAAACCAAACATTCCTTGTCACCAAGTGAAGCCTCCAGTACCAGCAAAGGGTTGTATCTAATTGACTTGCTGGCCAGAGGGATCCACCAGGAACTTTCAAACAACCCAGGCTGTGGCCCTAACTATATGTTGTTCTCCACAAGCTAACACAATGCCTTCACACTGTGGGCTGGCATCTTTGGTACAGGACATGCTCTGCACAGTACCAAAGCAGAAATGCAAACAAAAACCAAGCCACAAACCCTTTGATCTCTAATCCTGCCCTGCCTGCAAGATATGTTAGTAAGACGGCGGCTCAACACTTGTGGGAGTAACCAAGCAATACTTGATTTGACTTGAGACCCACTCCATGAGATGAAACCCATACCTTCCACTACTTGAGTGGCCAAGAACCTGTGACTTAATAGCTCATGGACCTAGGGTAAAACCAAATACTCCTGTTCTACTAAACTATTGTAGCAATAAAATGACTCCTAATGACATTCTGCAGGACAGATCAGTATCTTGCTCAGCCTTCATCAAGATGCTTTTTCCTGCATCAGTTGGGAACAAATACAAAGACCCATAGCTTGACAATTAGCAGAGTGGTACACCTTAGACCACTCAGACTATAATAAAATAGCTCCATGTCTCCATCAAATCCCTCCATCAGGAATTATGGAATGCTGCGAAAGAGGGGGGGGGAAGGATTATAAGAGCTAGAAGAGACAGAACACACCAGGGAAAGAAGGCTCTCAAAATCAGCAGAATGGACACACATAAGAACTCATAGAGACAACAACAGCACATATAAGGCCTGTGAAGGTCTGCACTAGATGGGGTTCTAGAGCTGAAAGGCGAGGCAGACTCATTTTCTAATCACATGTTCATAATTTGGGCTTCTTGTGATGAAGTTACAGGTCATTATAAATTTTCTGGCTCATAGACCAGTGTCTCCTTCCGCCTGTATCATATGGAAACTCTTGCCTACACAGGTTCCAATTTCATTAAGAAAGCGTGAATAATTTGGATTTTTCCTGGACCCAATGTGTCCCCAAAAACAGTCTATTCCAAATTCTGGAACCGCAGACATTTTTTGCTCCCCCACCACCCCCCAGCAATCAACCTGTGGATCCCTGGAGGAGTCTGACTCCCTGTAGAGACATGCCTGAGTCTCAGAACTGATTCATGCAAATCGTGTTTCTGAACATTTTTTTTTTTTTAAATTGAGACAGCTAGGAAGGAAGATATTTGTGAGGGTAGTTGGGTCCCAAAGTTCTTAGAGAAATTTTTAAAAAAATAGTGTAAGACAGAAGAGTCTTTGACTAACCAAAGGGTAAGATTTTCTAAACATAGGGCTCATCAGGGTGTTTCCTAACGAAGAGCCTGCAGACAATTACCCATCACATGAGGTTTAAAAACCCAGAGGCTAGGCTGTGTTCCATAGTCTCGCAAGATTTGCTCCTCATTAGCTCTCTAGAAACATCTGTTGTCAATCTCAGCCCTGCTCACCAATTTCTCAGCAAACCGGCCCACCAGCAGACCTATAAACAGGGCCAGGGAATCACACACTGAATATACGCATCTTTTTTCTGGACAGCCTTGGCATGCTTTTCATATTTTATCTGTTTCCGTTCTTCCAGACTCTACTTAAACGTCCCTTGCTCTGACATTTCTCTAATTGCCATACCACCTAAAGTGTATCTCTGTCTCTTCCTTTCCCAGACCCTGTGATTTAGCAAGAAGCACTACTTAGAAGTATTCAGTTAATCTCTATGCTTACTTGTCTTGTGTTTAAACCAGAACAATACTACCAAAGTGTGTTCTAAACATTTGTCTGTACGTTTAGATTCATGCTGGTCTCAACTTTGATAACAGGGCCTTCTCCTTTTTGCAGTATGTAGTAGGTAATATAGGGATTCATTGCTGATCAGAGTGCCAAGTATAAATGACGGAGTGTGCCCAGCTGTGGATGGATCATCAATAGTAACCTTCCACCATCCGAGGCTCAGGGAAGTCACAGAAGAGGGGCCAGAAAGAAGTGTAAGAGCTGGCAGGTTGGGAAGAGAACCGTGAAATACTGCCTTCTGGACATGCCTAGACTGTTAACGTGCATTAACTTATAGAAGCTGTGGTTATTGCACAAGACCCACACAGTTCCAAGACAGTAAAATAATTTCAGAGTGGATTTGTGAAAAGTTAGTAAAGCTCCACCTCTAAATGAAGAGATCTTAACATCTGATGGCTGCTGCTGAGGGTGAGCCTCTTTCTTTCTTTCTTTCTTTCTTTCTTTCTTTCTTTCTTTCTTTCTTTCTTTCTATTTTTGTTTTTGGTTTTGGTTTTTCAAGACAGGATTTCTCTATAGCTTTGGTGTCTGTCCTGGAACCACCTCTTGTAGACCAGGCTGACTCGAACTCACAGAGATCGGCCTGCCTCTGCCTTCTGAGTACTGGGATTAAAGGCACGTGCCACCATCACCCAGCTCAAGTCACATTCATTAGAATAGGTGATTGCTGGTAAGTAATTCACGGCCCACCAAATAACCCTCTATCCCTGCCATTTGGACAACACTAATTTGATTTAGTGGGCTAAAAAATAACATGAACTAATTTTTAAAAGAGGACATGAAATTGGGAGGGACATGTGTTGGGGTGGAGGTGCTTGGGGAAGTTAACTTTGTGAGTAGTGGGTTGATGTGATCAAAATACATCTTAAACATAAAATGTAGACCAGGCTAAGAAAAGTCCATGACATTCCTACATACTCTCTTTCTTCTCTCCTAGACCTGCCGCACACAGAGCATGCATTAGGCAGTCTTAGAGCATACATGATAAGGAAATCCACAGGAGCCCATTTCTGAGGGACCTCCTTGAGCAATTATCCTGGCTACAACACGCACTGGCTGTGAAGTGAATGACGATTGAACAGTTACGGTATTGAAGCACGGAGACCTGATTCAGCAGCTACTTGCCATGAGTTATGCAGAATACATATCTCTTCTGATAATGTCAAAATGTACTACTTAGCGTTGGGGGAGTTCTTATTATTGTTAATATTGACTTTGCAGCCAGCATATTCCAGTCAAGATGTTCAGACCTGATTACCTAATTCAGATGGAAGGACACTCTGAGATAGTAGATTCAGATTTTTTTTGTTTATCTCATAAACTTTTCACTTAGTTGCTATAAATTTATGAAACCATTAAGCCTATAGTTTCCTATTTACAAAACAAAGTAACACTGCCATGTATGTAGTAGCAACAATGGATTGGTAGCTACTGTATTACTATAGTTTCTATTTAGGGGTTAATATTAACAACTAATATTTAAAATACCTCATCTTAACAGTATAAATAATACTTCTAATTATACTATTACATGTCAAATATCATCAATATACAGTCACAAGTGCTATAAATATGCTAATGTCATGTCTCATTGAGATAATAATTATATTTTATATAGAAATACATGTTAGTTTCAGAAAAATCTTATATGTATTTTTTTCTTGATCAAATATTCAGATTTTTCAAATGTAATTTTACCCTATCTACCATTTACTAATGTTTTGACACCATGTTGAATATTCTTTCTGCTAATCCACAAGAATGCTTAAAAACATTTTTTTATGACGATTGATTGTATCCTTCATCTGAGTACACATGTGAGTTTATGGAGGTATTCTTAGGATGACTACTACTGGCCAAGAGTGCACAGGCATCTTTTAGGCTGTTAGCTTCCTCTTCTGCTAACAAATTGTGAGCTGTGTCATGACATGCCTTCTAGGCTTATGTATCTGGTTAAAGAAAATGCCTTACTTTGGAACTTGCCCACAGATTTCAGCAGGGTGTCAAGTCAAATTCAGCGATTGTGTAGCCTAACTCCCTCCTAACAGCATTGTATGAGAACCTAGTGTTCCTCAGCGTAAAAACCTTGGTTCAGAGAAGTTTCTGCTTAAGTAATTAGAGGTGAGGAATCAGCAAAAAGTGATCATCTCATATAACAGATGAGCACAATCTGTGTATGATCATAAATTATATTAAATGTATGTATTTAAATAGTTATAATAGTTAACAAATAAAAATATTTGCTTTAACTGTTTTCTGGAGGTAGATGTGCCACACATGACGGTGGGCATATCTGAAGTTCACTTTTGATGAATGATGGCCTAAGCAAATGCCCACGAGCTTATCACTGCTACACGTGTCACAACACACAGAGAGTGAGAGATGTAGTCAAAGTCAGTATCAAGTGTCTTTGCTATCGGGAATCTTATAAAATGTGGTGGTTCCATAGGAAACAAGGGAGTGAACTTTAGAATATTTGTGTTCACAACCTGACTATTCCACTTCATCTGTAAGTTAGAATACATCCTTTAATATTTCCATATCTTCATTTCCTTTACTAAGTAGTTGACATAATAAGTTATTTTTTGGAGAACATCCATGTGAGAAAGAAATCATGTACCTAAAAGTCATTGTGTAACTAAGTCTCAAGTGACAAATTTTCACCACCCAAGAAACAATGGAAATAGAAGAGGGAGAAATTTATTTTAAATTTTGGGGCTGATTTCAAATGTATTGCTAACTGTAACAATTAGTCTTGTCAGACTGAATGCATTTAGGATATGGTGATGCACAATGCTGTGTAGGTCCGGGTGTGAGATGATTGACATGTTGGGAGCTAAATGATAGGAAAAACCTGCCTTCAATGTGAGTGGCACCACTTAATTTGAATTAGCTGGGGCTTAGATGAAGGAGAATTGGCAGGAGAGATCACCAGTGCAGATGCACACAAACTCTGTTCTACCCAAAGAAATGCCGTTTCAATGCTCCCGTCATCCAGACTTCAGACTTGCAGTATCTTCAGACTTTGAATATGATCTCAACAACAGTGAGTCTCTAAGCCTTAGGCGGTTGGACTAGAACCACTGAGGCTCACGTCTCCTTTGAACCAAGTTGTTACACATGTGAGAATGGGAATTGTTATACTAGGAAGCTCCTATTATGTAAGCAAACCTGACAAACTTCCTTTTTATTAGGAGTTGGTTTTATTGCTCTAGAACACCAGTTCTTGACCTATGGGTCATGACCCCTATGACCATTTTAGGGCTCAAATATCAGATATTCACCTTATGATTTATACCAGTAGAAAAATTACAGCTACGAAGTAGAAACCAAGTAATTTCATGGTTGTGGGTCACCACATGAGGAACTTTATATTATAGGGTCTAAGCAGTAGGAACGTTAAGAAGAACTACTCTAGAGAAATAGCACAAATTTTGATCCCAGGAGTAGAGTTGTTTTTCCATAACAAATTTCAAGGCATAATAGCCTCTCAGATGCAGTATGATTCCTAACTGAGTGTTGAAATAAGAGCGGCAGGGCTGCGTCCCCGGTACCCGGCTGCCCACATGGCTAGCTTATGCCCGAAATAATTACACGGAAACTGTATTCTTTCAAACACTGCCTGGCTCGGCTAGGTCCAGTTTCTTATTGGCTAGCTCTTACATATTGTTCTAACCCATTTCTAATATTCTGTGTAGCCCATGAGCTGGCTTACCAGAGAGGATCTTAACCTGCGTCTGTCTGGAGTGGGAGCATCATGGCGACTCAAAAGTTAAAAGTTCTTAAAAAAAAGTAAGAAAAAGAGAAGTTGTGTGTGGTAGTACACGCCTTTAATCCCAGTGCCTAGAAGGCAGAGACAAACAGATCTCTGTGAGTTCAAGGTGTGGTAGCAAACACCTTTAATCCCAATGCCTGTGAGGCAGAGACTGGCAGATATCTGAGAGTTCAAGGAGAGCCTGGTCTACAGAGTTATTCCAGGTCAAAGAGATACAGAGAATATGAAATAAAAGTAAAAATAAACGAAATAGAGGTTAAATTAAGCGAACAAAGATGGAAA